>NW_025765447.1:450000-1145000 GCF_003918875.1 Haliotis rubra
AACCACCAGTGTACGCTGACGCCTTTCACGGTTTTAAATGTGCAGACGTCTTTTTCAGACTAACTTGCAGACAGATGTCATGTGGCTGAGATATTGCTGGGTGCGCAGTTAATCTATAAACAAAGCGGAGTAATTCAGTAATCGTTTACATGAACACGTACTTGAATATAGATATCCAAACTGATAATTACAGAAGGGTGACCCGTCTTGTATTTGTTGTTACAGCTTGTGGAAACACGGCTCCAGCAGCTGGAAGAGGAACTGAGAAGGTCTCGGGAGGAGCTCAGAATGTCTCAGGAGGAGAACCGGCAGCTAAAACAGGAACTCATCCGACTGAAAGCAAACGTAAGCCAAACAAATTAATGTGAAAAAGATAACTGTGATGTCACCTAGATGTTAGCACTAGTCGTACATACGTTAGCGATATGTCTTCTTTGTGCATAATAAGGTAATCGATCATAGGCCAGCTTGAAATGTCTTTGCGCTGTCAATATTACTTCACTATGCGTTATAATCAGTTCTTGGAAGTTATTTTATGATTGCTTTTTGATCTGTAGTTTGTGGAAACATCCATCTGGGCCACCTGGCATTTCCGTCCTAATCCGCCAAACAGTATACTAGATATTGGCGAGATAATTTTAATTTTTTTCATTCTTAGCATATGTTCTTGACAACGGCATGTGATGTACAAACCGAACAAGTTAGTGCAGTATTAGTGTGCAAATGTTACTGAGTACACTCGATGAAGACTGTTTTGTCCCTGCAGGTTTTCCCTCCATACCCGCCCTTGGCTTTCGCCTCGGCATCGGCCTCCGCCTCGACTTCCGCCTCGACTTCCGCCTCAATCTCCGCCTCGACTTCTGCCTCGACCTCCGCCTCGACTTCTGCCTCGATCTCCGCCTCGACTTCCGCCTCGATCTCCGCCTCGACTTCTGCCTCGACCTCCGCCTCGACTTCCGCCTCGACTTCTGCCTCGACCTCCGCCTCGACTTCTGCCTCGACCTCATCTGCAGGGACAGTCACACTCGCGACATTGGCGACAGTGCCAACGGTGAGTAACGAAAATTTGAGTAAGAGTTAAACTCCCCTTACCATGTTAACCTGACATTTCCGAAGGAACTTAAGAAAATAACCTTATTGTACGGTTTATCTCCGTCTTCCGTCAATCTTCAGTTCCTCATTCTATTTGAACGTACTTTTCAACATCTGTGCAGAACAGTATGATCAACATGCTATTCCTTGAGGATTTTGGGTTGGAACTGAATACTGGTAGTCGGTTCTGTACCATCCGGTCTACTAAGTAGCCTCCTCCGACCAGCACAAACACTTGGTAGATTGAGCATCATGGACCCCCATGGCATAGATCAATGATCATATTCAGTTTGTCTGTCTTGTTCAGATGGCATTATTTTCAAGTTATACCTTCAGTGGCATTATACCTTCAGTTGCTCACCTGTGACAATGCGGGTTTCAATGGGTTTCAGTAACCCATGCTTGTCGTTAGAGACGACTAACGGGATCGGGTGGTCAGGCTCGCTGACGTACTTGACATATGTCATCATATCCCAATTCCGTAGATCGATGCTCATGCTGTTAATCACTGGGTTGTCTGGTCCACACTCGATTATTTACAGACCGCCTCCATATAGCTGCAATATTGCTGAGTTCTGTGTTAAACAACCAAGCAACCATCAGTTACTTGTGATCTATAGTCTGATTTAATATTGTGTTGTTGACAACTGATTTAGCCTTAACACTGACCTCATGCAAGGTTTTACCAACTGTCATCATCTCGCTATACTGTCCGTCGCTGACAGCATTTTAAAAAATGATTGTCACAGTATGGCTTGAATATTGCCGATTACACTGAATATCCAGGTCTAAAAGTAAAGTTAGAGAAGACAAATATCGTTGTTTTTAGAAGGGGAGGGCGCTTAGCAAGAAAGGAATAAGGGGTTTTTAAATGGCCAACCAAAAACAACATTAAATACTTATAAATATTTGGAAGTTATATTTTCGTCAACATTTAAGATGAGAAATTGCATCAATGATTTAGCACTGAGGGGTAAGCGGGCTTTAATGGAAGTAATAAGTAATTTAAATGGAATTGGAATAGTAGACCCCAGTATGTATTTTAAGATATTTTAAGCGCAGATACAGCCGATATTACTGTGTGGGGCAGAAACCTGGGGAATTCATAAATTTTATGAAATAGAAAAGGTTCATCTAACAGCTTGCAAACGTTTATTGAATATCAGCCCTCAAACACCTACTGCTATTGTTTATGGCGAGTTTATAAACGCATTGTGTAAAACTTTAAAATATTGGTTAAAGGTTATTCATATGCATGAAGATAGAACTCCTTTGAAAGTGTACAAAATGCAAATGTATTACGATAACTGTGGATATAAGACATATGCTTCATATACTTTTCTGACATGGATTTGGTTACGTCTGGATGTCTCGGACAGATGGTGATGCAGCTTCATTTGTAAATAGATTCAAGACTGTTGCAATCAATGTTTTTTTTAATCATGGAATTGTACATTGACTAACAGTTCACGATACCGTATTTACCGAGAGTTTAAAAGTCTGCTAACTCCAGAAAAATATTTATCATGTATCTTGGACAAAAAGTTTCGAAATATTTTGATCAAATTTAGATGTGGGTTATTAAGGTTAAAGAATAATGAGGGAAGATGGTTAAATGTTGAGGTTGCAGAACGTAATTGTCCATTGTGTAATCTGGGTGTAGAAGATGAGTATAATTTTTATTTTTATGTCTACTGAATATAACTCCCTTAGATTAAAATACTTGCCATACGTATACCAGAAACAACCAAACTACTATAAATTTAAGTCCCTGTTAACAACAAATAATGAAACACTTAAGAAATTTATGTAAATATATCTTTCATGCTTATAAAATCAGAGCAATCAAACTCCAATACATTTTCTTTAAACCACAGATTTGTCCATTTTAAACTTTTATAAAGGTGTGTATATGTTTATATTAAATATTATATTTATACTGACAACAAATCTATTTGTACAAATAACACGTGTATTATTGATATGTATGCCCTTTAAAGTGTATCTATATTTGTAAACAAATGTATGTATGTTGTATATGCGCCTGTGGCCTAATTACGGAATAAAAGACTTGACTTGACGTAAAATGTTCACTCTATCAAACTATATCTTACTATGCCACTGTTTTAAATGGATATTATTTCAGGCTCAGGCACAACTCAACCGGCAGCGAGACGCCAGAAACAGGCAGCGGCAACAGGCCAGACTTCAACAACAGCAGCAACAGCACCAACAACGCCAGAGACAGCAGAGGGCGGAGGAGCAGAGACGCGCTCGTGAACTACATGAGAGGCAGCAACTCCAGCAGCAGCAACAACAGCCCTATCAGGACCTCCTGCGTCAGTTCGACGAGGCACAGAGGACTTCAGTGAGATTTTACTTTAATCTGTTCGATATTTAAATGTCATTGTGACGGACTGAACGAAAACATTGAAAAGTTACTTACATTTCGCCATGCACCTTTCTTGCAACCAAATGCACTGTCAGTCAAATATTTTGAAATGGCACGCTGTAGTTTCTTACTGTGGCAGACACAGGTAACCCAGCACCGAAATTTGGTATACAGGGTCCAGCCCCTACCTAACATAAAGACTGGCATCATAAGTTCGATTCCCAGTTTGTTCCAATTATTTTGCTTCATCCACCAATCTCCCCACGTCTTTGTGATTTTCAACGTAGCGGCTAACACCTGACACTTACATTGGACTATTTCAGTCATTTAACTGTCGTATAACTGAAATATTGCTCTACACCTTTGAAACCAACTACTGTACAATGCAGTCAATCATTTGACTTGTTTTGATATTGATATACAGACACGTTATAAACCAGACAGTCCAAATAAACTCCTACGTCCAAAAATACATGCAAAAGAACGATCATGTATGAAGATTCCACAAAGTTTACAATTGGATATTATTATTCATCATAGACAGTTCCCTCGTCTCGTATATTCACCATAATCCACACATACCCGTACACTACACCCGAACTAATTCACTTGGCACAAAAACTACTATACTTTATATCGTTCTGTTTGTCCTGGTACATGGGACTTTGTAGTCCTTACCTACAGTAACAGGCAAAGTATTGTTTTCTTTATTGCAGAGCAGAGGCCGTATTCGGAGACCTGCTGGTGTACTCCAGATGACGCTTGGGGGGAGGATTGACGAGTAAGTAGACTGCAAACTGTTCATACCTGTTACTGTGGTCTAGGTCTGACATCATACTAAGGTATCCAGCCCATGCCCCAGTTCTGGACTGGTCTTTTGCCATAACATTAACTGACTTCATTGTTGTGCCACGCCGAGATATTGTTACACTTGTATAGGCATTGTACCCACTCACTCACTCACATTTCACCCAATAACGTTTACACCTTCCGCAACCCATATGCGTGTTGTAAAAAATAACAAACGGGATTGCGTGGTCAGACTGCCGGTCATTCAGCAGCCCATTCAGCAGCCCACGGCAATCATCATCTTCTTGCCAGTCATGTGTTTGCTGCTGTCAAGGATATTCCAGCTTAACATACCTATGGCTCATGTTTGAGTAATTTCCCTTTCTGGTTTTCTTAGGTCTAGGCCCTTGAAGGTCTGGGTTAGAATATTGATCTTCAGTAACCCATCTTCAGTGATCAGGCTCGCTGGCTTGGTTGACACATGTCATCGGTTCCCAACTGCGCAGACCGATGCTCATGCTGTTGATCAATGGATTGTCTGGTCCAGGCTCCATTCTTTACAGACCGCCGCCATATAGCTGGAATATTGTTGAGTAAAACTAAAGTCACTCACTCTTAGGACAATGTTCACCAACCGGATCAGATATGCACCACTACAACACGTATACAATCCATAAAATTTAACATCGAATGAACTGCATTTCATATCATTTCATCAAAACGAAATAAATTGGTTTTATGTCTTATTTTTAAGTGCACTTAGTCTGTTGTCGACATTCTACTCAGTATTTTTAACTCCACATTTCTACAGAATTTGACAATATCTCAAACAGTAAACTATGAATGTATGAATACCGTAGCCTAATTCTTTGAAAAAATTGTCCCCAGCTGTGTTGACAATACAATCTACATACATGTATCTGCTTATACATGTACATCTATAGCTCTTTCCGCCCTGATACTTTTCATTACCTGTTTTCACTCAAATCTTTCTACTTCAGATGTTGTTACGACCCAACAAGCAACATTTATTCGCCAACGACAACAACAACGAAGACAACAGCAACAACAACCACGTCGCCGACGTTGAGACATCAGGACACATAGCGGTCAAGTGTTGGCGGCCTACCATCATTTGCCAGCCCCAATTGTCTTCCAGTCGCCAGCTCCACCGTGTTGTCAATGTCAAGCCGGCAATGAGTCGTTCCTCCTCCACCGTTAGACACCACGTCAACCTTGTATCACCTCTCCACATGCAGTAAGTAGACTGTTAAGCATGAATCATACCGCAGGAATTTATTCTCTTGCGCTAACATGTTTAGCCTTGAATCGTGATGGAGCTTCTGCTTACCTTACCTGAACGCCTCTTGACTTAGTGATCTGACAAGTTCCCGTTTTAGAGAACAATCAGCAACACATATGAACTGCTCATCATATTAGTATGTAAAAAATAAATGAAATGAAAATATTTCTTTATCAAAATGTTGCTTCTTCAGGTGTGGTCAGTCACGGCTACCTTCTCCAACACCCCTGCCAAGTACACCGCTTCATGTGCAGGAACTGATACCTTCATATACCCCATATTCACCTTATAAACTGTTTCCTCCATCTCCACATGCTGCTATCAACCCCATCTGTTTGGTATGTAGACCTGGCACGATCGTCCACTTACAAATCCTTCATGGATGTCTTGTGAGTACCTACTGATGATTCGGCAGCTTTGAGGTGTTGAGGGGTCTTTCATGTTTCATGGCTCACATTCCTACCTGAAACACCCGCTAACACCTTCTAGTTGAACGATGATTCGGTTTGTATTCTCAAACATCCTCTGGGTAACTTGTATTTGAACGTCTGTGTATGTCTGAAAAGGTAAATTACCTCAACAAAATCATTCAGTATCCTTCATAGTATAAACAGTCATTCCTAACCATGTGCGGTGCAACAGTGTGATCTTGGCATCATCACGCTTCCTCAAAGATGTCTGAACGCAACAAATTCATAAGGTGAGTTTCTTACTGACCTTATTTGATTTTTTTTTCAAACAGTGAACCTACTGTTCCCAGCGTCGTTGAGATATCGAGGAATTCAGCCTTTCTTCTCCTCAAATGAACAATCCTGACAAATGTTATTCTAAATATTTGTTCCTGGCGATTTTGAAATGACATTGATCAAAATCTATACATTTACAGGTATCCTTGCCACAGCTGTGCACACCACGTCCACGACGCCCGTCTCCACTCTTGTCTGTGGTGAGCAATAAAGCCCATAGCTGCAGTTAGCTAAATAAGTCTCAGTAAAGACTGGAACTGTTTACAGACGTCTCCATATTGTCACAGCATTAATAACAACACTAAGGAAGTAACATCAGTGATGTTATACATAGAGCTTATCACGCGAGTGTTTCACAACAGCATATCTTCTATTATGCAGATGTTGTCTGGAGCCAGCCTTCACCTCACGCAGTCGCCGACAATTCAGTTCCGTGTTTACGTACTTTACCCCTAACTTCAACTACGTCTACATTTCCTATATAACCTGGGGCGGTGGGGTAGCCTAGTGGTTAAAGCGTTCACTCGTCACGCCGATGACCCGGGTTCGATTCCCCTCATGGGTACAATGTGTGAAGCCCATTTCCGGTGTGCCCCGCCGTGATATTGCTGGAATATTGCTAAAAGCGGCGTAAAACCACATTCACTCACTCCTATATAATCCTATCTCTAGTGCAGGGCGTGTCGCTCTGCCACATTTTTGTCTGGTAAACCTGCACCAGTCCCAATGTGATAACCTATCAGCGTTTATCATTCTACCATCCTCTTTCTCTGTCCAGATCATATGTTACCTTAATATTGCTGACTGCATCAACTTCCCTCACACTTCTAACAATAACTATGAACCTGCATTTAGTTGTTTAACACTGCACTCAGCAATATTCAAGCTACATGGCATCAACCTAAATTTAAAAAACGTCCACACTCGTGAATTGATAAGTATGGTTCTTTATTGAAGTAACTGAACAATTCCGAAAAAACTACAAATAATACTATTTCTGTTTTCAGATACCAAGACAATGTTCCTTCTCGAACACCTTGCCAGCTAAACCGTTTTTTGTGCAGGAATTCATTCCCTCTAATACTCACTGGATCCATGACTAAGAAATCCAAAACAATTTCCATATAGACTACT
Source organism: Haliotis rubra (assembly GCF_003918875.1). Taxonomy (NCBI): domain Eukaryota; kingdom Metazoa; phylum Mollusca; class Gastropoda; order Lepetellida; family Haliotidae; genus Haliotis; species Haliotis rubra. The sequence continues at coordinate 457,457 of NW_025765447.1, forward strand.
TTGTTTGTCAACTTGGACAACTTACAACCTTTTCGGCAATTTCCTAATTCCCAGCACGATCTAAAGATTACATGTTAATGCAATTTGTTTTCGGTGTAAACGTGAAATGATCAACCACTTACAAGCCCTAGGTGGTGTCCCGTGAGTACCTACTGATGACTCGGCAGTTTTGAGGTGTTCAGGGGTCTTTCATGTTTCATGGCTCACATTCCCACCTGAAATACCCGCTAACACCTTCTAGCTGAGCGATGACTCGGTTGTATTCTCAAGCATCTTCTGGATCGCTTGTACTTGGTGAACGTCTTTTGGCATATTAGTATTTCAAAGTTTTTGCAAGAAAAGATTGTTTTGATGTCTTCCACAGTAGTTTCGTTAAAAATATCAAATTACTTTTGGCTGAACAATCACCGCATATGAAAAGTTTCTTTATTGTCATGGGTGAGTTGGAGACACTTCTTCCTAATGAGCGGTACTACGGCATGGTGTCGGCATCTACCACTGAGAAGGGTATATGAACAGAATCAGCTGATACGGTTAGTATGGAAACTGCACTTATGTAAATGCTAGAAAATATGACTCCCTCCACCTTTCCACAGCAATTGTCTACACTCCAGTCTGTGGCAGGTGTGTGGACGATACTGGAAATCTAGACATATCACTGTAATTAACCTACAGCCTTAGAAGTAGTTGTTAAATAACCCAAATTATCCCAATCTATTACCCATAGGAATAGCAATGAATCCATCACAAAAAAATATGCTTTCATGCTGATATCCTACACATTACTTAGCTCATCAAAATATCACCCGTCATAGCAGCTGCTACAATGTGTCATTCAGTTCTAATCTGTCAAATTGTTCAGTGATATTTCATAGAACTTATTGTGCATCTCTAATGATCCATCATCTCTCTCCAACAGGCATTTCCTCCAAGATCAAATCTAAGGAATGGACTGAAGCAATGGCCATGCTGCTCTCGCCAGTCGGTGACAAGAATACGACAATCATTATAATCATTATCAGCACGATGAAGTTGAACCTATCAACTGATGTCTGTCAAACGTCTTCAATTCAAACCCCTGTTCCATGTTAAATTATACTATGCATGTAAACTAAACTGTTAAGTTCAACGTAACAATTACGCGCTTGGCTTAACTGGGACAGCAGCCTTGTCTATTTCATAACACAATCACCACAGAGCAACCCTGTTTGTCAATACTAGTTACCCATGTTATTTTGGTCTCTATCGAGAGGATGGATATATACAGGTGCAGTTGAGCCATGCTCCCCTGGATGTATACATTCAAATAAGCCCAAACTAAACGTCAGTATTTCTCTCATGTGCAGAATTTAATGTCCAGTTTAGTCTTTATACCTGTAAAGGTTCACATACATCCCCGAAGTCTCCCTTCCTTGGTCATGATAATTATAATACTGTTTTAGGCCTGTCAGAAGAATGACTATATACAGATGTGGTTGAGCCATGCTACTCTGGATGTATTCATTTCATACCTTCAAACAAGCTTTGGAATTCAAATTAGGAATCTTAAAAGTATTACTCTATCGAAGTCAGTTTCATGGAAATAGTCAACATATTTTTGTTAACAATTTCCCATTGTAGTTCCATATACAAAAATTCAGTCATATTTACTTTACTAAAAGGGTGGCATAGCATCGTCGATTCGGTAACTGAGGCTGGTTAAATTGCAAAGTCGGAGATCTGTATTGATATTTTGGAATGACAGATTCAAACACATTAACACGATGATTATTTCCATACGCCAAGCCTGATTCCTTCGTTGTTCCTAATTGGTTTTATCCCATTGTTCACCAAACTTGAGCGCACGTGTTGAATACACGTCTTTTTATCACATATTTGCATACTATTTGTAAATTTTGTTTTCAATAAAGTTTAATGATTAAATTAATCGTTTTGTCAACTTTTCACCAGGTCACATGTCGTACCAGGATCCGTCGATCGTCAGGTCGAATTCCACATACGTTTATAAGCATTACGACCCTGTCCGCTCGTTTTACGAGTAGCCATAACACTACATACGCAAGGGCGTCAACCTCGTCAAAAGTGTTCTGTTTCTTGGCTGTACACTTCCTTTTTCAAAACGGATCACATGTCAACATGGTCCTGCATGCTTTCTGAGCTTTGTCGATACCGAGTCTTGTCTTCATTTCTCTTGTAATGTGGACTTTTTGGCACACTTGATTGCAAGGCTGTCAGTTCCTGGCACAATGACTAGACGTTTGGCACTTGCGACACGAAGGAGTATTTGGGACGTGTCGCTCCACTCCCATGTTAAAATATCGGGATTTCAGTAGATGTTAGACGCGCAACACGAGCTTTGTCTGGAATGATTCCACAACATGGGTTTAGTTTATTGTACACTGAGGCAACATTTACGAACTGCTTTCAACCTCAGCAGATGAATTGCTGTCTCCGTACACATTCCACAAGGACTGACAGCGAAGTCAGTGTATATTTTTCCCACAGGCACCATGGACATAACAAACTTGAGTGTTTGAGTTAAAATTTAACGTGACATCGGCAATATTGCAGCCATATCGTGACGAGAACATATTTGACATTGAATATATGTATATTATATAAACCTGTCGACGAAGGACAGTAAACCAACTAGAACATCACAATTAGAACTAAAACTAGCGTGGGAAGTTAAAACGAATAGCACTATTTGGACAATACAATATAAAAACAGGCTATAGATCGCCAACAACTGAAGGTAGATCACCATGCTAGGAACCATGGGGAATTACATTACTTTTGCTACCTGCATGGACGCCAGCTGGATTTACACCATCCCTTCAGCTGTTGGCGATTGTAGGAAAATTTAGCCTCAAATTAAAATGACAAGAATACTACGTTTAAAAACACGGAACGTGAAAATTTTCCTTTGAAAGTTTTTGGGACTTACGTACCCTCTCAGGAGGACAATTATTTTACAATATTTCAACCCCCCTTTGAGGATACAGCCACTAACAATCTAAGTTGATAATCTACACTACCAATTATAAAACCTTATCTATTTACAAAACATATATCAAAATTCATTTAACAAATCTATTTCATTTTGAAAATCAATGATTAAATGATAATTAACATTATTAAAAAGGTCCTTTACTGTTTTGACATTGAAATATTTATACCTTATGATGGAGAATTCAACACAGTCAAGCAGGATATGCTTGACAGTGACTCTCTCATCACAAGGGATACAAAACGGAGGATCCTCACCTTTCAATAGATGTACATGAGTATATCGTGTGTGGCCAATAAGACATCGTCGCATGATGACCTCTTCAAATCTAGACTGACAACCCAAGTAGATGTAACCAATATAGGGTTTCATTTCATGTAATGTATTGATACCTACTTGAGTGGCCCACTTCTTCTACATCAGATCACAGATGTAAGTTCTAATGCTAGCTTTGTAATCAGAGTAAGGAATAAGAAGTGGTGTCACAGATTTGTTGAGTGCTGCCTTGGCAGCAAAATCGGCCATTGTGTTCCCAGAAATGCCAACGTGACTGAGTAACCAACAAAAGACGATGTCGTATTCGCCAGTAGCAAGATCATTGTATAGTTCAACGATTTCAGTTAAGAGTGGATGTTTGTAAGAAAGATTTTTAATAGCCTGAAGGCACGAAAGAGAGTCTGAAAAAATGATACATTGTTTACAAATAGGGTGCTTTTTAATATATTTAAGCGCTGTTAATATGGCATTTGCTTCGGCTGTGAAAATTGAGCTGTGATCCGGTAAGCTTGTAGATATTGTTCTGGCTCCAATGACAGTGGCACAAGCAACAGCGCTACCATCCTTGGATCCATCTGTAAATAAGGATTTATATGTACTATATTTACTTTTTTAATTGATTAAATTCTTGTTTATATTGTAATTCATTAGTGTCAGATTTTTTTAAATGTGGTCAATGTAAGATCAACTTGTGACCTTACCAATTGCCAAGAAAGGTTTGACTCTTAGTCCCAGAGGCGGAACAAGAGAAGACTGTTTGTTGTACAGATCCTCATACAGAGGATTAAAAACACAAATGTGTGCAGGATTGGACTCATTGGAATATAGCTTTGTGATATATTGTAACGATAATTTGATACGTCGATGTCTTAAGAATGGCTCATCAGCCTCGACGTAAAAACTGTCAATAGGAGAAGTTCGGAAAGATCCAAGACAAAGTCTTAGACCTTGGTGATGGACAGAATCAAGTTGTTTCAAATTGCTTTTACAGGCTCCACCATAAACGATGGAGCCATAATCAAGTTTCGATCGGACCAGTGATCTATATAAGTGAAGGAGGGCAGTTTGGTCCCCTCCCCACTTAGAATTGGAAACGACCTTCAGCAAGTCGAGTGCCTTCAAACCTTTGGCTTTTCGATATTAAATATGCTGCAGAAAAGTTAAATGGGAGTCAAAGATGACGCCAAGGAACTTAGCTTCCTTGACAACTTTGATTGATGTGCCATTTACAGATAATTCAGGGTCTTTATGAGGTTTGCATTTTCTTCAGAAATGTATACAATTGGTTTTAGATTTAGAAAATTTAAACCCGTTTTCCAGACACCATATATGAATCTACAAACCTATAACTGTCTCTCAATAGTATGCATATTTTTACCACGACAAGAAATATTAAAATCATCCACGATAAGGGATCCATCAATTGAATCACTTAAAACCTTTGAAAGACTTTTTATTTTATTACTAAATAGCGTAACAGACAAAATACTGCCTTGTGGATATACTTTCCCTGTAGACCTGAGTGGGGCATATTTCGGAGAGAGTGATGACCAAAGGCATTGGAGATCACGTGCCGGGTTTTGGCGGGAAACCAAGGGAGGTAATGAAGGGTGAGTGATTGTACGTTCGCTTCAAGGCAATTGAAAGGATTCAAGTTTCCACTTGACCGTTCGGAAGAGAGGATGAGAGAGCAAATAATCATGAGTCAGGATAAGTATCAAATACTGTATGTATATTGTATATGCGCCTGTAGCCTACATACGGAATAAAATACTTGACTTGCTTTGACGTAAAACTCTCAAACTATCTTACTATGACATTGTTTTAAATTGATATTATTTCAGGCTCAGGCATAACTCAACGGGCAGCGAGACGCCAGATACAGGCAGCGGCAACAGGCCAGACTTCAACAACAGCGGCAACAGCACCAACAACACCAGAGACAGCAGAGGGCGGAGGAGCAGAGACGCGCTCGTGAACTACATGAGAGGCAGCAACTTCAACAGCAGCAACAACAGCCCTACCACGACCTCCTGCGTCAGTTCGACGAGGCACAGAGGACTTCAGTGAGATTTTACTTTAATCTGTTCGATATTTAAATGTCCTTGTGACAGACTGAACGAAAACATTGCAAAATTACTTACATTCCGCCATACACCTTTCTTGCAACTAAATACACTGTAACTGTTCATACCTGTTACTGTGGTCTAGGTCTGACATCACACTAAGGTATCCAGCCCATGCCCCAGTTCTAGACTGAAGTCAGTTAATGTTATGGCATAAGACCATTGTTGTGCCACGCCGAGATATTGGTACAATGCCTATACAGGTGTAGCAACTCACTCACTCCCTCACATTTCACCAAATAACGTTTACACCTTCTGCAACCCATATGCGTGTTGTAAAAAATGACAAACGGGATTGCGTGGTCAGACTGCCGGTCATTCAGCAGCCCACAACAATCATCATCTTCTTGCCAGTCATGTGTTTGCTGTTGTCAATGATATTCCAGCTTAACATGGCTCGTGTTTGAGTAATTTGCCTTTCTGGTTTTCTTAGATCTAAACCCGTGAAAGTCCGGGTAAGAATTGATCTTCAGTAACCCATGCTTGTAAGAGGCAACTAACTGGATCGAGTGGTCAGGTTCGCTGGCTTGGTTGACACATGACATCGTATCCCAATTGCGCAGATCGATACTCATGCTGTTGATCACTGGATTGTCTGGTCCAGGCTCCATTCTTTACAGACCGCCGCCATATAGCTGGAATATTGCTGAGTGCGACGTAAAACTAAACTCACTCACTCTTAGGACAATGTTCACCAACAGTACGGGATCAGATATGCACCACTACAACACGTAGTTCTGTTTGCTGAGCCAAATAGTGTTTTAAAGATCATTCCCTGGACATCCAGGTAACAGGCTCCCTGAAAATCTTTGTCCACTAACAACATACAATACATAAAATTGTTTAACATGAATGAACTGCATTTCATCATGGTTATCATGGCCTAATTCTTAGAGATTGTCCCCAGCTGGGTTGACAATACATAATCAACCTATCTGCTTATACATGTACATCTATAGCTCTTTCCGCCCTGATACTTTTCATTACCTGTTTTCACATGTTCACTCAAATCATTCCACCTTAGATGTTGTTACCACACAACAAGCAACATTTATTCGCCAACGACAACAACAACGAAGACAACAGCAACAACAACGACGTCGCCGACGTTAAGACATCAGGACACATAGCGGTCAAGTGTTGGCGGCCTACCATCATTTGCCAGCCCCAATTGTCTTCCAGTCGCCAGCTCCATCGTTTTGTCAATGTCAGGATAAGTATAAAATACTTTATGTATATTGTATATGCGCCTGTAGCCTACATACGGAATAAAATACTTGACTTGCTTTGACGTAAAACTCTCAAACTATCTTACTATGACATTGTTTTAAATTGATATTATTTCAGGCTCAGGCACAACTCAACGGGCAGCGAGACGCCAGATACAGGCAGCGGCAACAGGCCAGACTTCAACAACAGCGGCAACAGCACCAACAACACCAGAGACAGCAGAGGGCGGAGAAGCAGAGACGCGCTCGTGAACTACATGAGAGGCAGCAACTTCAACAGCAGCAACAACAGCCCTACCACGACCTCCTGCGTCAGTTCGACGAGGCACAGAGGACTTCAGTGAGATTTTACTTTAATCTGTTCGATATTTAAATGTCCTTGTGACAGACTGAAAGTGAGTGAGTGAGTTAAGATTTTAAGTCACATCGGCAATATTTCAGCCATATCGTGACTAAAGCAAGTTATAAATATATCAACAATTTAAGTGAAATTATAAAATTCTGCCGACGAAGGACAGTAAAATAACTAGAGTATCACAGATATAGATAAAACTAGTAACTAAATCTAAAACATTTGAACTATACAAGACGATACAGTATAAAAAACAGGCCATTGATCGCCAACAACTGAAGGTAGATCACCATACTAGGGACCATGGGGACTTACAGTACATTTGCTTCCTGCATGGACACTAGCTGGATTTACACCATCCCTTCAGCCGTTAGCAATTTAGCAAAATTAGCCATACATTAAAAGAACAGGTATTCTACGATTAAAAAAGTGGAACATTTTAATTTACTTCGAATGTTGTGGGACTTACATACCCTCTCAGGAGGACAATAATTTTACAGTACTTTAACCCCCCTCGAGGATACAGCCACTAACAATCTTAGTTACTAATTCAAACTTCCATTCTTAAAATATTTATGTATTTACAAATCATTTAACAAATCTAATTCCTTTAAAAATGCAATAATTAAATGAGAACTGATACTATTAAAAAGATCCTTCATAGTTCGTGATTTAAAATATTTATCCCTTGTGATGGAATACTCAACACAGTCAAGCAAGACATGCTTGACCGTGATTCTTTCATCACAAGGGATACAAAATGGAGGATCCTTACCTTTCAATAGGTATTCGTGAGTATATCTTGTGTGGCCAATACGACATCGTCGCATAATGACCTCTTCAAATCTGGACTGACAACCCAAGTAAGTGTAACCGATATAGGGTTTTATTTCATGTAATTTATTGATACCTACTTGGGTATCCCACTTCTTTTGCATCAGATCACGGATATAAGATCTTATAGCAGCTTTGTAATCAGAGTATGGGATCAGAAGTGGTGTCACAGATTTGTTGAGTGCTGCCTTAGCAGCAATATCAGCCATTGTGTTCCCAGAAATGCCAACGTGGCTGGGTAACCAACAAAAGACGATGTCGCATTGGCCAGTAGCAAGTTCATTGTACAATTCAATAATTTCTAATAAAAGTGGATGTTTGCAAGAAAGATTTTTAATAGCCTGAAGACACGAAAGAGAATCTGAAAAGATGATATATTGTTTATATTTCCGGTGTTTATTAATATATTTAAGAGCTGTTAGTATTGCGTTTGCTTCTGCTGTGAAAATTGAACTGTCATTGGGTAGTCTGGAAGATATTGTTTTGGACCCAATGACAGTGGCACAAGCAACCGCACCACCATCCTTGGATCCATCTGTATATAAGGATTTATAGGTATTATATTTATTTCTTAATTGATTAAATTCCTGTTTATACTGTAAATCATTAGTTTCTGATTTTTTAAATGTGGTTAATGTTAAGTCAACGTCTGGCCTCACCAATTGCCAAGGAGGAGAAGAAAGAAGACGAGAAGGAGATATATTCTCCAGCTCAATGCCGGCAGCAGAAAGGAATGGTTGAATTCTGTGCCCAAGAGGCGGAACAAGAGAAGGTTTTTTGTTGTATAAATCCTCATAGAGGGGATTAAAGACACAGTTAAATGCAGGATTAGACTCGTTAGAATAGAGTTTTGTTATATACTGCAAAGATAGTTTGATACGACGTTGGGTAAGGATGGCTCATCAGCCTCAACATAGAGACTATCAATAGGAGAGGTTCTAAAAGACCCAAGACAAAGTCTAAGGCCTTGATGGTGGACAGAATCAAGTAGTTTAAGGTTGCTTTTGCAGGCTCCACCATAAACGATGGAAGCATAATCAAGTTTGGAACGTACCAGTGATCGATATAGATGTAGGAGGGTAGCTTGATCCCCTCCCCACTTAGAATTGGAAACGACTTTCAACAAGTCAAGTGCCTTCAGGCATTTAGTTTTAAGTGCTTTAATATGTGGTAGAAACGTTAAGCGTGAGTCAAAAATAATACCCAAGAACTTGGCTTCTTTCATAACTTTGATGGGTGTGCCATTTAGAAATAGTTCCGGGTCCTTATGCGGTTTGTATTTACGGCAGAAATGTATACAAGTAGTTTTGGATTTAGAAAATTTAAAGCCATTTTCGAGACACCATTTATCTATCTTGTTTAAACACAACTGCAGTTGCCGTTCAATAGTATGCATATTTTTACCGCGACAAGAAATATTAAAATCATCCACAAAAAGTGATCCATCAATGGAATCATTTAAAACCTTGGATAAACTGTTTATCTTAATGCTAAACAGTGTGACAGACAAAATACTGCCTTGAGGGACACCCTGATCCTGATTATAATGGTCAGACAGGGTTGAGCCCACTCGGACTTGAAATTGTCTATCATTTAAAAACTTGGATATAAATTGAGGCAAACGGCCCCGTAATCCAAAATCATGTAAATCTCTCAAAATACCATATTTCCATGTAGTATCGTATGCTTTTTCTAGATCGAAAAAGATCGACACTGCATGTTGTTTATTAATTATGGCATTTTTAACAAAAGATTCCAAACGCACTAAATGATCAATTGTACTTCTGTTTTTACGGAAACCACATTGTATATCAGTTAATAGGTTATTGGTTTCCAAGTACCAAACTAATCGATTATTGATCATGCGTTCCATGGTTTTGCAAACGCAGCTAGTGAGTGAAATTGGTCGATAATTTGACGGATCAGTATGATCACGTCCAGGTTTTGGAATTGGAACTATTATTGCATCACGCCATGAAGAAGGAAATTCACCGGACGTCCAAATATTATCAAAGATATGTAAAAGTGTCTCTAAACAGGATTCTGGTAAGTGCTTCAGGAGTTGATAATGTATGTTATCAGCTCCTGCAGCTGTATCGTGAGCTTGGTCAAGAGCTTTATGAAGCTCATGAATAGAAAATAACTCATTATAGTCTTCCCCCATTATCCGTGTTGAAATTAATAGGTTTCTTTTCTTGTTGCTGTTGATAGTTTTGAAATTTGGGTACATAGTTAGAGGAGGAAGAGTGCTTAGCCAAAGTTTCACCTAGTTTATTTGCAATATCTGAAGTATCTGTTAATAATTGATTTCCATTTTTAAGATGGCGGATGCCAGTTTTAGAGCCTTTACCTTTGATTTTTGTACCATATTCCATACCTTGGACATGGGCGTACGTGAATTGATGTTTGATACATAATTTCTCCAGGATTGACGTTTACTTTGTTTAAAAGTACGCCTAGCTTTGGCATTTAAGATCTTAAATTTATTGAGATTATGGACCATAGGATGGCGACGGAAATAGTGTTCAGCTTTTTTCCGTGCCTTCCTTGCTTGTTTGCAGTTGTCATCAAACCATGGTTTTCGTATGTGAGCAGCAGCAGAGGACTTGGGAATACATTCATTAGCAATTATATTTAGTTCATCGGAGAAACATTTTATAGGATCAGGGGTGTCCATGAAAAGCTCCGGTTTCAATTTGTTAGTGCAAAGAGTGTCATATAAATGCCAGTCAGCTTTTTTAAAATTCCATCGTGATGACGGAGGAACATCAGATGGGGACACAGGTTTCAAAATAGTTGGAAAGTGGTCACTTCCACACATGTCATCGTGGACTGACCATGTGAATTCACTCAACAAAGTTGAATCTGCAAGTGACAGATCTAGTGATGAATATGCACCTGTACCAGGATGTAAGTACGTTTTTGAGTCATCATTAAAGATGCAAAGGTCGTTATCAGATATGAAATCTTCGACCACTTTTCCTTTTTGATTAATATTTGAACTTCCCCATAACGGATTATGTCCATTTAGGTCACCCATGATGATAAAGGGTTTAGGGAGCTGGTCGCACAATTTTTGGAGTTCAAGCTTCTGAATATTTGAAGAAGGTGGAAGGTATAAGGAACAAAGTGTGAACGTAATTTGCAGTGTAAGACGAACTGCTACAGCTTGGCGGTTTGTGGTCAGGGGAACAGGACTGTGAATAACACCCTGTCGCACCAGAACAGAAGCACCCCCGGTAGCCTTAGCACCCGGTGGAGAAAAAGAATGAAAAGAATTAAAGCGTCTTACATCACAATTATCGGTATGTTTAAGGTACGTTTCCTGTAAACAAATAGCTGATGGGTTTATATCTGTTGTTAATAACTGCAGTTCATGGAAATTATGTCTAAGTCCTCTGCAGTTCCATTGAAGAAGACTGGAATGGCTCATGGTGGGTCTATAGGTGATCGCTCACGTGAACGTGAAGAGTAGTGATTACTACTCATACGTTCTGAAGATGGAGTAAAATCCATCTCGAGAGGGTCAAAAGAGTTGTGTAGATCCAGTGACGTTTCAGTAGGAGTGGCAATCTTAGTTTTAATTTTCTTATTTTGTTTTTTCTTTTGATGTTTTGACACTTCGCTTGATACTTGTATTGGAGTTGTTGTTGCAGTAGCTGGTGTAGACTGAGACGTTGGAGAAGTGGCACATTGTTGACTGTCTGAATGATTCGTCTGACTGTTAGAGGCTTTGGTAATAGGCTCAGGGTGTTCTGTTTTCGCCCATGTCAAGTCAGTTTGACATTCAATTGATCTAGTAGAGGAAGTGCGGGAAACAGCAGCAGCATAGGTTTGTGTTGAGGGTGGTAACCGGCTAGCGACAACCTTTTTAGCATCTTGAAAAGAAATATTGTTTTGACATTTTACAGTCAAAACATCCTTTTCATATATCCAGGAAGGACAAGATTTGGAAGATGCGTCGTGTTGACCTTTACAATTAACACAGTGCAGTTCTGCTTTGCAACCAGAGCTTTCATGGTTCCCTCCACAACGATGGCATAGAGATGGACGATTGCAGAATTTGGAACCATGTCCAAATTTCTGACAATTGTAACACCGGAGCGGATTGGGGACATACACCTCCACTCCGATGTTAAAATAGCCTGCCTTAATGGATTTGGGGATAGCAGTCAGCGAAAAAGTGAACAAATAAGTATTTGTTGGGATAAGTACATCTCCATCTTTTCTCATGAAACGTTTCACTGAGGTCACATGTTGCCCAGAAAGTTCTTTCAGTATTTCTTCCTCAGTCATTTCCGCGAGACAACGGGCTCTGTCGCGGATGATCCCTCGACTGGAATTTAGAGTTCGGTGTACTGAGACAGTGACTTCAGTATTGACAAAAGTGGTACATTTCAAAAGATTAACAGCCTGTGGTCGTCGGGCACATTCTACCAAAAGAGAGCCGCCTCGGAGACGTGAAACATTTGTTACTTCGCCACAAATGCCTTCAATTGCTTTGCTAATAGCAAAGGGTTGATTTTCAAAGGGAGTCCATCTTTTGAGTCAACGACAATAAATCGTGGCCAGGAATTTGAATTTTGAGGAAGAGAAATATCATCATCAGAGGACAATATCTCAGCTTCCAAACGTCTCTTCTTTTCACTGCGACTAGAACCAGAATGATTGTGAGCCATGGTGATATAAAATTGATTCGACAGCCCTGGTCCCCACCCACCATGGAGTGTCAACGAGGACGGTGCCTAACTGCATCGGGTCTCCAGCATGCAAACACCAGGGATACAGGGATGTTATACTCAAGCAAATATGACTTGAATAGCTATATTTGTCTACTAAGTTAATTGGTAGGGTGGTTCTGCCCATAACAATAACTTAGAGACATACATTATTCAGCGGTCAACATCGCCAGATTGGCCCATGAGCCACCGCCTTCTGGCATAGGACTCTAGGCAAGTAAATATATCAATAATTTTGTACACTAGACGTCAAAATGACCAATACCCAATAATTCAAAAGTGCAAAAAATACTTTCTACGCACAGGGCATGGCGTGACCAGCCGATTGATAGAATCGGGCCGATTCTACCACCCGTCTAGGTGAAGTAAGGGCCGAAGTGGTGTGTTGGGCAATAGGAACACGGTTCCAGGCTCCTACTGCCCTCAACCACCAGACTCCCGTCCTCCACCGACACAGGGGCGCAACCCACGGCAAACGGGTTGGTGGACCAAATATCCCCCCGGGTCCACAACGGGGGGTTGAAGGGCGCTTAGCGTGACCCAGCACCCACCACGAGGAGGTGGCCCTTCATGGGTGCCCGTGTTTGAGTAATTTGCCTTTCTGGTTTTCTTAGATCTAAACCCGTGAAAGTCCGGGTAAGAATTGATCTTCAGTAACCCATGCTTGTAAGAGGCAACTAACTGGATCGAGTGGTCAGGTTCGCTGGCTTGGTTGACACATGTCATCGTATCCCAATTGCGCAGATCGATACTCATGCTGTTGATCACTGGATTGTCTGGTCCAGGCTCCATTCTTTACAGACTGCCGCCATATAGCTGGAATATTGCTGAGTGTGACGTAAAACTAAACTCACTCACTCTTAGGACAATGTTCACCAACAGTACGGGATCAGATATGCACCACTACAACACGTAGTTCTGTTTGCTGAGCCAAATAGTGTTTTAAAGATCATTCCCTGGACATCCAGGTAACAGGCTCCCTGAAAATCTTTGTCCACTAACAACATACAATACATAAAATTGTTTAACATGAATGAACTGCATTTCATCATGGTTATCATGGCCTAATTCTTAGAGATTGTCCCCAGCTGGGTTGACAATACATAATCAACCTATCTGCTTATACATGTACATCTATAGCTCTTTCCGCCCTGATACTTTTCATTACCTGTTTTCACATGTTCACTCAAATCATTCCACCTTAGATGTTGTTACCACACAACAAGCAGCATTTATTCGCCAACGACAACAACAACGAAGACAACAGCAACAACAACGACGTCGCCGACGTTAAGACATCAGGACACATAGCGATCAAGTGTTGGCGGCCTACCATCATTTGCCAGCCCCTTTTGTCTTCCAGTCGCCAGCTCCATCGTTTTGTCAATGTCAGGATAAGTATAACATACTGTATGTATATTGTATATGCGCCTGTAGCCTACATACGGAATAAAATACTTGACTTGCTTTGACGTAAAACTCTCAAACTATCTTACTATGACATTGTTTTAAATTGATATTATTTCAGGCTCAGGCACAACTCAACCAGCAGCGAGACGCCAGATACAGGCAGCGGCAACAGGCCAGACTTCAACAACAGCGGCAACAGGCCAGACTTCAACAACAGCGGCAACAGCACCAACAACACCAGAGACAGCAGAGGGCGGAGGAGCAGAGACGCGCTCGTGAACTACATGAGAGGCAGCAACTTCAACAGCAGCAACAACAGCCCTACCACGACATCCTGCGTCAGTTCGACGAGGCACAGAGGACTTCAGTGAGATTTTACTTTAATCTGTTCGATATTTAAATGTCCTTGTGACAGACTGAACGAAAACATTGCAAAATTACTTACATTCCGCCATACACCTTTCTTGCAACTAAATACACTGTAACTGTTCATACCTGTTACAGTGGTCTAGGTCTGACATCACACTTAGGTATCCAGCCCATGCCCCAGTTCTAGACTGAAGTCAGTTAATGTTATGGCATAAGACCATTGTTGTGCCACGCCGAGATATTGGTACAATGCCTATACAGGTGTAGCAACTCACTCACTCCCTCACATTTCACCAAATAACGTTTACACCTTCTGCAACCCATATGCGTGTTGTAAAAAATGACAAACGGGATTGCGTGGTCAGACTGCCGGTCATTCAGCAGCCCACAACAATCATCATCTTCTTGCCAGTCATGTGTTTGCTGTTGTCAATGATATTCCAGCTTAACATGGCTCGTGTTTGAGTAATTTGCCTTTCTGGTTTTCTTAGATCTAAACCCGTGAAAGTCCGGGTAAGAATTGATCTTCAGTAACCCATGCTTGTAAGAGGCAACTAACTGGATCGAGTGGTCAGGTTCGCTGGCTTGGTTGACACATGTCATCGTATCCCAATTGCGCAGATCGATACTCATGCTGTTGATCACTGGATTGTCTGGTCCAGGCTCCATTCTTTACAGACTGCCGCCATATAGCTGGAATATTGCTGAGTGTGACGTAAAACTAAACTCACTCACTCTTAGGACAATGTTCACCAACAGTACGGGATCAGATATGCACCACTACAACACGTAGTTCTGTTTGCTGAGCCAAATAGTGTTTTAAAGATCATTCCCTGGACATCCAGGTAACAGGCTCCCTGAAAATCTTTGTCCACTAACAACACACAATACATAAAATTGTTAAACATGAATGAACTGCATTTCATCATGGTTATCATGGCCTAATTCTTAGAGATTGTCCCCAGCTGGGTTGACAATACATAATCAACCTATCTGCTTATACATGTACATCTATAGCTCTTTCCGCCCTGATACTTTTCATTACCTGTTTTCACATGTTCACTCAAATCATTCCACCTTAGATGTTGTTACCACACAACAAGCAGCATTTATTCGCCAACGACAACAACAACGAAGACAACAGCAACAACAACGACGTCGCCGACGTTAAGACATCAGAACACATAGCGGTCAAGTGTTGGCGGCCTACCATCATTTGCCAGCCCCTTTTGTCTTCCAGTCGCCAGCTCCATCGTTTTGTCAATGTCAGGATAAGTATAAAATACTGTATGTATATTGTATATGCGCCTGTAGCCTAAATACGGAATAAAATACTTGACTTGCTTTGACGTAAAACTCTCAAACTATCTTACTATGACATTGTTTTAAATTGATATTATTTCAGGCTCAGGCACAACTCAACGGGCAGCGAGACGCCAGGTACAGGCAGCGGCAACAGGCCAGACTTCAACAACAGCGGCAACAGCACCAACAACACCAGAGACAGCAGAGGGCGGAGGAGCAGAGACGCGCTCGTGAACTACATGAGAGGCAGCAACTTCAACAGCAGCAACAACAGCCCTACCACGACATCCTGCGTCAGTTCGACGAGGCACAGAGGACTTCAGTGAGATTTTACTTTAATCTGTTCGATATTTAAATGTCCTTGTGACAGACTGAACGAAAACATTGCAAAATTACTTACATTCCGCCATACACCTTTCTTGCAACTAAATACACTGTAACTGTTCATACCTGTTACTGTGGTCTAGGTCTGACATCACACTAAGGTATCCAGCCCATGCCCCAGTTCTAGACTGAAGTCAGTTAATGTTATGGCATAAGACCATTGTTGTGCCACGCCGAGATATTGGTACAATGCCTATACAGGTGTAGCAACTCACTCACTCCCTCACATTTCACCAAATAACGTTTACACCTTCTGCAACCCATATGCGTGTTGTAAAAAATGACAAACGGGATTGCGTGGTCAGACTGACGGTCATTCAGCAGCCCACAACAATCATCATCTTCTTGCCAGTCATGTGTTTGCTGTTGTCAATGATATTCCAGCTTAACATGGCTCGTGTTTGAGTAATTTGCCTTTCTGGTTTTCTTAGATCTAAACCCGTGAAAGTCCGGGTAAGAATTGATCTTCAGTAACCCATGCTTGTAAGAGGCAACTAACTGGATCGAGTGGTCAGGTTCGCTGGCTTGGTTGACACATGTCATCGTATCCCAATTGCGCAGATCGATACTCATGCTGTTGATCACTGGATTGTCTGGTCCAGGCTCCATTCTTTACAGACTGCCGCCATATAGCTGGAATATTGCTGAGTGCGACGTAAAACTAAACTCACTCACTCTTAGGACAATGTTCACCAACAGTACGGGATCAGATATGCACCACTACAACACGTAGTTCTGTTTGCTGAGCCAAATAGTGTTTTAAAGATCATTCCCTGGACATCCAGGTAACAGGCTCCCTGAAAATCTTTGTCCACTAACAACATACAATACATAAAATTGTTTAACATGAATGAACTGCATTTCATCATGGTTATCATGGCCTAATTCTTAGAGATTGTCCCCAGCTGGGTTGACAATACATAATCAACCTATCTGCTTATACATGTACATCTATAGCTCTTTCCGCCCTTATACTTTTCATTACCTGTTTTCACATGTTCACTCAAATCATTCCACCTTAGATGTTGTTACCACACAACAAGCAACATTTATTCGCCAACGACAACAACAACGAAGACAACAGCAACAACAACGACGTCGCCGACGTTAAGACATCAGGACACATAGCGGTCAAGTGTTGGCGGCCTACCATCATTTGCCAGCCAGCTCCATCGTTTTGTCAATGTCAAGCCGGCAATGAGCCTTTCCTCCTCCACCGTTAAACACCACGTCAACCTTGTATCACCTCTCCACATGCAGTAAGTAGACTGTTAAGCATGAATCATACCGCAGGAATTTATTCTCTTGCGCTAACATGTTTTGCCTTGAATCGTGATGGAGCTTCTGCTTACCTTACCTGAACACCTCTTGAATTAGTGATCTGACAAGTTCCCGTTTTAGAGAACAATCAGCAACACATATGAACTGCTCATCATATTAGTATGTAAAAAATAAATGAAATGAAAATATTTCTTTATCAAAATGTTGCTTCTTCAGGTGTGGTAAGTCACGGCTACCTTCTCCAACACCCCTGCCAAGTACACTGCTTCATGTGCAGGAACTGATACCTTCATATACCCCATATTCACCTTATAAACTGTTTCCTCCATCTCCACATGTTGGTATCAACGCCATCTGTTTTGTATGTAGACCTGGCACAATCGTCCACTTACAAATCCTTCATGGATGTCTTGTGAGTACCTACTGATGACTCGGCAGCTTTGAGGTGTTGAGGGGTCTTTCATGTTTCATGGCTCACATTCCTACCTGAAACACCCGCTAACACCTTCTAGTTGAACGATGATTCGGTTTGTATTCTCAAGCATCTTCTGGGTAACTTGTATTTGAACGTTTGTGTATGTCTGAAAAGGTAAATTACCTAAACAATATCATTCAGTATCCTTCATAGTATAAACAGTCATCCCTAACCATGTGCGGTGCAACAGTATGATCTTGGCATCATCACGCTTCCTCAAAGATGTCTGATCGCAACAAATTCACAAGGTGAGTTTCTTACTGACCTTATTTGATTTTTTTACAAACATTGAACTTGCTATTCCCAGTAACCTTGTTTAGAAGATATCGAGGACTTCAGCCTTTCTTCTCCTCAAATGAACAAACCTGACAAATGTTATTCTAAATATTTGTTCTTGGCGATTTTGAAATGACATTGATCAAAATCTATACATTTACAGGTATCCTTGCCACAGCTGTGCACACCACCTCCACGACGACCGTCTCCACTCTTGTCTGTGGTGAGTAATAAAGCCCACAGCTGCAGTTAAATAACAGTCTCAGTAAAGACTAGAACTGTTTACAGACGTCTCCATATTGTGACAACATTAATAAGCACGCAGCAAATATCATATCTGATATTATACATAGAGCTTATCACGCGAGTGTTTCACAACAGCATATCTTCTATTATGCAGGTATTGTCTGCAGCCAGCCTTCACCTCAGGCAGTCGCCGACAATTCAGTTCCGTGTTTACGTACTTTACCCCTAACTTCAACTACGTCTACATTTCCGATATAATCTTATAATTTCTAGTGCAGGGCGTGTCGCTCTGCCATATTCTTGTCGGGTAAACATGCACTAGTCCCAATGTGAGTGAGTGAGTGAGTTAATATTTAACGTCACATCGGCAATATTTCAGCCATATCGTGACGAGAACAGTCCCAATGTGATAATTTGTCCGCGTTTATCATTCTACCATCCTCTTTCTCTATGTCCAGGTCATATGTTACCTGAATATTGCTGACTGCATCAACTTTCCCTCGCACTTCAAACAATGAACCTAAATTTAGTTGTTTAACACTGCACTCAGCAATATTCAAGCTATATGGCAGCAACCTAAATTTTAAAAACGTCCACACTCGTGAATTGATTAGTATGGTTCTTTATTGAAGTCACTGAACAATTCCGAAAAAACTACAAATACTATTTCTGTTTTCAGATAACAAGACAATGTTCCTTCTCGAACACCTCTACCACCTAAACCGTTTTTTGTGCAGGAATTCATTCCCTCTAATACTCACTGGATCCATGACTAAGAAATCCAAAACAATTTCCATATGAACTATTTTGTTTGTCAACTTGACCATTTACAACCTTTTCGGGAATTTCCTAATTCCCAGCACGATCTAAAGATTACATGTTAATGCAATTTGTTTTCGGTGTAAACGTGAAATGATCAAACACATTCAAGCCCTAGGTGGTGTCCCGTGAGTACCTACTGATGACTCGGCAGCTTTGAGGTGTTCAGGGGTCTTTCATGTTTCATGGCTCACATTCCCACCTGAAATGCCCGCTAACACCTAGCTGAACGATGACTCGGTTGTATTCTCAAGCATCTTCTGGGTCGTATTTGCTGAACGTCTTTTGGCGCATTATTTCAAAGTGTTCTTGCTTGAAAAGATTGTTCTCTTGTATTTCACAGTAATTTCTTTAAAAATATCAAATTATCTTTGGCTGAACAATCACCACATATGAAAAGTTTCTTTATTGTCATGGATAATGAGTTGGGAGATATTTCTTCCTAATGAGCGGCACTACGGCATAGTGTCAGCATCTACCACTAAGATGGGTGTATGAACAGAATCAGCTGATAAGGTTAGTATGGAATTTACACTTATGTATGTAAATACTAGAAAATATGACTCCTTCCACCTTTCTACTGCAATTGTCTACACTCCAGTCTGTGGTGAGTGTCTGAACGATAAGCCCTGTGGAGTATCTGTGTACCCAATGAATACTACGGAAATCTAGACATATCACTGTAATTCACCTACAGTCTTAGACAATAGTTGTTAAATAACCGCAATTATCCAAATCTATTACCCATAGGAATGTGTCCATTATCACTGAAAAAATATGCTTTCATGCTGATATCGTATACATTACTTAGCTCATCAAAATATCACCCGTCATAGCAGCTGCTACAATGTGTCATTCGGTTCTAATCTGTCAAATTGTTCAGTGATATTTCATAGAACTTATTGTGCATCTCTAATGATCAATCTCTCTCCAACAGGCATTTCCTCCAAGATCAAATCTAAGGAATGGACTGACGCAATGGCCATGCTGCTCTCACCAGTCAGTGACAACAATATGACAATCATTATAATCATTATCAGCACGATGAAGTTGAACATATCAACTGATGTGTTTGTCAAACGTCTTCAATTCAAGCCCCTGTTCCTTGTTAAATTATACAATGCATGTAAACTCAACGTAACAAGTACGCGCTTGGCTTAACTGGGACACCAGCCTTCTTGTCTATTTCATAACTCAATCACCACAGAGCAACCCTGTTTGGCAACACTAGTTACCCATGTTGGGTTACCACTTGCTCAAACCGTCACATAAAATGTGTATTGGTCTCTATCGGGAGGATGGATATATACAGATGTGGTTGAGCCATGCTGCCCTGGATGTATACATTCAAATTTAAATAAGCACAAACTAAACGTCAGTGTTTCTCTAATGTGCAGAATCCGCAGAATTTAATGTCCAGTTTAGTCTTTATACCTGTAAAGGTTGACATACAGCCCCGAAGTCTCCCTTTCTTGGTCATGATCATTATAATACTGTTTTCGGCCTGTGTCAGAAGAATGAATATATACAGATGTGGTTGAGCCATGCTACTCTGGATGTATTCATTTCATACCTTCAAACAAGCTTTGGAATTCAAATTATGAATCTTAGAGTATTCCAAGTCAGTTTCATGGAAACGTTCAACATATTTTTGTTAACAATTTCCCATTGTAGTTCCAAATACAAAAATTCAGTCCTAAATACTTTACTAAAGGGGTGGCATAGCATCGTCGATTCAGTAGTTTAGGATGGTTAACTTGTATAGTCGGAGATCTGTATTGATATTTTGGTATGCCGCTAAAAGCGGCAACAAATTCAAACAAATTCAAACACATTGACACGATGATTATTTCCATAAGCCAAACCTGTTTATTTCGTTGTTCCTAAATGGTTTTATCCCATTGTTCACCAAACTTGAGCGCACGTGTTGAATACACGTCTTTATATCACATATTTGGTTACTATTTGTAAATTTTGTTTTCAATAAAGTTTAATAATTAAATTCATCGTTTTGTCAGCTTTTCACCAGGTGACATGTCGTACCAGGATCCGTCGATCGTCAGGTCGAATTCCACATACGTTTGTAAGCATTACGACCCTGTCCGCTTGTTTTACGAGTGCCATAACACTGCATACGCAAGGGCGTCAACCTCGTCAAAAGTGTTCTGTTTCTTGGCTGTACACTTCCTTTTTCAAAACAGATCAGATGTCAACATGGTCCTGCATGCTTTCTGAGCTTTGTCGATACCGAGTCTTGTCTTCATTTCTCTTGTAATGTGGACTTGTTGGCACACTTGATTGAAAGGCTGTCAGGTCCTGCCACAATGACCAGACGTTTGGCACTTGCGACACGAAGGAGTATTTGGGACGTGTCGCTCCACTCCCATGTTAAAATATCGGGATTTCAGTAGATGTTAGACGCGCAACACAGCGTTGTCTGGAATGATTCAACAACATGGGTTTAGTGTATTCTACACTGAGGCAACATTTACGAACTGCTTTAAACCTCAGCAGATGATGGATTGCTATCTCCGTACACATTCCACAAGGACTGACAGCGGAGTCAGTTTATATTTCTCCACAGGCACCATGGAGATAACAAACATGAGTGAGTGAGTTAAAATTTAACGTGACATCGGCAATATCGCAGCCATATCGTGACGAGAACATATTTGACATTGAAATGGAATATATGTATATTATAAAATCTTGTCGACGAAGGACAGTAAAACAACTAGAACATCACAATTAGAACTAAAACTAGCGTGGAAAGTTAACACTAATAGCACTATTTGGACAATACAATATAAAAACAGGTTATAGATCGCCAACAACTGAAGGTAGATCACCATACTAGGAACCATGGGGACTTACATTACTTTTGCTACCTGCATGGACGCTAGCTGTATTTACACCATCCCTTCAGCTGTTGGCGATTGTAGGAAAATTTAGCCTCAAATGAAAATGACAAGAATACTACGTTTAAAAAACACGGTACGTGAAAATTTTACTTTGAAAGTTTTTGGGACTTACGTACGCTCTCCGTAGGACAATAATTTTACGCTACTTCAACTGCCTTTGAGGATACAGCCACTAACAATCGAAGTTGATAATCTAAACTACCAATTATAAACCTTTATCTATTTACAGAACATATATCAAAATTCATTTAACAAATCTATTTCTTTTAAAAAATCAATGATTAAATGATAATTAACATTATTAAAAAAGGTCCTTTACTGTTTTGGCATTGAAATATTTATCCCTTATGATGGAGAATTCAACACAGTCAAGCAGGATATGCTTGACAGTGACTCTCTCATCACAAGGGATACAAAACGAAGATCCTCACCTTTCAATAGATATACATGAGTATATCTTGTGTGGCCAATAAGACATCGTCGCATGATCACCTCTTCAAATCTGGACTGACAACCCAAGTAGGTGTAACCAATATAGGGTTTTATTTCATGTAATTTATTGATACCTACTTGAGTGAGCCACTTCTTCTGCATCAGAGCACGGATATAAGATCTAGCCAGAGCTTTGCAATCAGAGTAAGGAATAAGAAGTGGTGTCACAGATTTGTTGAGTGCTGCCTTGGCAGCAAAATCGGCCATTGTGTTCCCAGAAATGCCAACGTGACTGAGTAACCAACAAAAAGACGATGTCGTATTCGCCAGTAGCAAGATCATTGTATAGTTCAACGATTTCAGTTAAGAGTGGATGTTTGTAAGAAAGATTTTTAATAGCCTGAAGGCACGAAAAAGAGTCTGAAATGATATATTGTTTACATATAGGGTGTTTTTATATATATTTAAGCGCTGTTAATATGGCATTTGCTTCGGCTGTGAAAATGAGCTCTGATCCGGTAATCTTGTAGATATTGTTCTGGATCCAATGACAGTGGCACAAGCAACAGCGCCACCACCCTTGGATCCATCTGTAAATAAGGATTTGTATGTATTATATTTACTTTTTCATTGATTAAATTCTTGTTTATTTTGTAATTCATTAGTTTCTGATTTTTACATGTTGTCAGTGTAAGGTCAACTTTTGGCCTTACCAATTGCCAAGGAGGAGAAGAAAGAAGACGGGAAGGAGATATATTCTCTAGCTTAATGCCAGCATCAGAAAGGAAAGGTTTGACTCTTAGCCCAGAGGCGGAACAAGAGAAGACTTTTTGTTGTACAAATCCTCATAGAGAGGATAAAAAACACGCATATGTGCAGGATTGGACTCATTGGAATATAGCTTTGTGATATATAGCTTTGTGATATATTGTAACGATAATTTGATACGTCGATGTTTTAAGGAAGGCTAATCAGCCTCGACGTAAAGACTGTCAATATGAGAAGTTCGGAAAGATCCAAGACAAAGTCTTAGACCTTGGTGATGGACAGAATCAAGTAGTTTCAAATTGCTTTTACAGGCTCCACCATAAACGATGGAGCCATAATCAAGTTTCGATCGGGCCAGTGATCTATATAAGTGAAGTGGGTAGTTTGGCCCCCTCCCCACTTAGAATTGGAAACGACCTTCAGCAAGTCGAGTGCTTTCAAACATTTGGCTTTTAGATATTTAATATGCTGCAGAAAAGTTAAATGGGAGTCAAAGATGAGACCAAGGAACTTAGCTTCCTTGACAACTTTGATTGGTGTGCCATTTAAAGATAATTCAGGGTCTTTATGAGGTTTGTATTTTCTGCAGAAATGTATACAATTGGTTTTAGATTTAGAAAATTTAAACCCGTTTTCCAGACACCATCTATGAATTTTGTTGAGACAAATTTGTAACTGTCTCTCAATAGTTCGCATATTTTTACCACGACAAGAAATATTATAATCATCCACGAAAAGGGAGCCATCAATTGAATAACTTAAAACCTTCTAAAGACCATTTATTTTAATACTAAATAGCGTAACAGACAAAATACTGCCTTGTGGGACACCCTGATCCTGATTGTAATGGTCTGACAGGGTTGAACCCACTCGGACTTGAAATTGCCTGTCTGTTAAAAACTGTGATGTGAAAAGAGGTAAACGACCCCTTAAACCAAAATCATGTAAATCCTTTAAAATTCCGTGCTTCCAGGTGGTAACGTACGCTTTCTCGAGATACTGCATGTTGTTTATTTACTATAGCAATTTAAATAAAGGATTCTTATCGTACCAAATGATCAATGTTTGTGATGAGGTTATCGGTTTCAAGATACCAAATTAATCTTTTATTTACCATTTGTTCCATGGTCTTACAGACACAGCTGGTTAGAGATATGGGTCTGTAATTTGATGGATCAGTATGGTCCCGGCCAGGTTTTGGTATTGGGACTATAATGGCATTACACCATGACGGAGGGGAAATTTCCAGACGTCCATATTTGGTCAAATATTTCTAAAAGTGTCAAAAGACATGATTCAGGCAAATGTTTCAATAACTGATTATGGATATTATCATAGTATCATGAGCTTGCTCAAGAGCTGTGTGAAGCTCATGTAATGAAAACACTTCATTGTAGTCTTCACCGTTATATGTGAATCAAAATTAATTTTTGTCTTTTCCTGTTGTTTCTAGTATCTCTGAAACTCAGGGACATAATTTGCCGATGAAGAGTTTCGCCAATTTTTTTTGCAATGTCAGATTTATCAGTTATTACATTGTCACCATCTTTTAAATGGTGGACAGCAGATTTTGAACCTTTGCCTTTTATTCACTGAACCATGTTCCACATCTTAGATATGGGTGTGCGTGAATTAATTTTGGAGACATAGTTTCTCCAAGATTGACGCTTGTTTTGTTTATATGCACGTCGTTACTTGGCATTTGTAATTTTAACATTATTTAAGTTATGAACTGTAGGATGTCGGCGGAAATATTTTTCCGCTTTCTTCCTATGTTTCCTGGCTTGTTTGCATTCATTGTTAAACCATAGTTTACGAATATGAGGAGTTGCAGAGGACTTAGGAATTGTTTGTTCAGCAATTTCAGTCAGTTGAGCGGAAAACAACTGTATGGGATCTGATACATTTTGCAAATTGTCAGGTACTAATTTTTGCACACATATTGTTTCAAACAAGGACCAGTTGGCCTTGGAAAAATTCCAACGTGATAAAGGTGGATCATCATCCTGTTTTATAGCTTTTAGGATAGTAGGGAAGTGATCGCTTCCACAAAGGTCGTCATGAACAGACCATTCAAATTCGGTGTAAACGTTCGCATCTGAGAGGGACAGATCAAGTGAAGAATAGGTTCCAGTAGCAGGGTGTAAATAATTGCTTGATTCATCATTAAACACACATAAATTATTATCAGAAATAAAATCTTCAATGACCTTGCCTTTATTGTTTGTACTTGTACTTCCCCATAGAGGGTTAATTGTGCCCGTTTAAATCGCCCATGATGATACAGGGCTTTGGTAGCTGATCATACAGATTCTGAATATCAGATTGTCGAAGAGCAGATGAAGGTGGAATGTACAAAGAGCACAAAGTAAGTGTAATGTGCAAAGTAAGGCGAATAGCAACGGTTTGAATATCGGTATTTAGATGGACACCACTATGGGTGATGTTCTGTCTTTCTAATATAGTAGAACCTCAAATCGCTTTATCTCCTGGAGGAGAAAATGAATGATAACACATGTACTGCCTTAAATCAAATGTATCAGTATGTTTAAGATAGGTCTCTTGTAGACAGAATGCCGATGGTTTAAAATCCTGAACTAACAATTGTATCTCGTTAAAATTCTTTCTAAGTTCTCTGCAATTCCATTGGACTATATTAGATGAAAGACTCATGATGGTTCAATGGGTGATCTCTCACGTGAGCGTGATGAAGAACTCCCCACAGAACTCTGTGATAATGGAGTAACTTCCATGTCCAAAGCACTATAGGTGTTCTGGACAGGCACCTCTGATGGAACGGGATTCCTGGGCGAGTGTTTTCTATTTAACTTTTTTTCTGCCACTTTTTGTGATTTTTCCACTGGATGGTTGTTCCAAGACTGGTTGAGTCTGACTTTCAGCCTGAGAAGTAGAAGGTGATGTCGATGTTTGACTATCAACCATGATGACAGGTGATGTCACAGCAGGTTGTTCGGAATTGATCTAATTCAATTCCGTCTGACATGAAACAGACGAAGTTGGAGCTGTCTTAGAAATAACATTAGCATAAGTGAATGTGGATTGAGAAGTCCAAAAGTCCAAAAGTAATTTTGTTCTCACATTTTAGTTTTAAGATTTTTGATTCAATTTGCCAATCAGGGCAGGATTTAGATGAGGCCATATGTTGGCCACCACAGTTTATACAGTTCAGTGCTTGTTGACAGTCAGTATACTCATTGTTATCGCCACAGCGTTGGCAAGCTACGGAGCGATTACACGTCTTTGATCCGTGGCCAAACGTTTGACATTTAAAGCATCGGAGTGGATTGGGGACATTCACCTCCACTCCGATGTTGACATAAATAGCTTTGATAGATTGTGGTAATGATGATCTGACAAACGTAAACAAGTACGTATTCGTTGGTTCAATTGTTGAATCTTCCTTCTTCCTTGTAAAACGTTTAACAGAAGACACTCCTTGATGTTTTAATTCATCAGTTATTTCCTGCTCCGACATGCCAGAGTGAGTGAGTTAATATTTAACGTCACACCGACATGCCAGACAAGGAGCGGGTCCGGTCACGTACAATGCCTCGGCATGAGTCGAGTGTCCTGTGTTCAGATACAACAACCTTAACATTGGCAAATTGATTGATGGATAACAGATTGGGGATTGTTGTTTCCTCACACATTCTACACGTAGGGAGCCAGAACGAAGCCGGGTGACATTCTTCACCTCTCCACAATGTCCATGAATAGCTTTAGAAATGGCAAAGGGGTTCAGTTTAATTGGTAAGTGGTCTTGTGCTTCGACCACGATGAATCGAGTCCAGGAATAAAAATCTGTAATACTCTCGTCAGAGGAACTTGAATCTAGATGTTTGCGTTTCGAGCCATTGTGATTATTAGCCATGGTGACATATATTTATTCAGCAATCCTGCTCCCCACCCACCATGGAGTGTCAACAAGGACGGTGTCTAACTGCATCGGGTCTCCAGCAAGCAAACACCAGGGATACAGGGTTGCTATACTCCAGCAAATATGACATGAATAGCTGTTTACCACGTATATTGTCAGGGAGGTTCTGCCCATAACAACAACTTAGAAACATACAGAATGCAGCGGTCAACATCACCAGATTGGCCCATGAGCCACCGCCTTCTGGCATAGGACTCTAAAATTATATGGTACATGTATATATTTGCCTAAAGGACAACATTCAATATAAACATTATGTAAATGTACAGAAATTTAAATTTGAATGTTTCCATGCGCAGGGCATGGCGTGACCAGCCGATTGATAGAACCGGGCCAGTTATACCACCCGTCTAGGTGAAGTAAGGGGCGAAGTGGTGTGTTGGGCAAAAGGAACACGGTTCCAAGCTCCCAGTGCCCTCAACCACCAGACTCCCGTCCTCCACCGACACAGGGGCGCAACCCACGGGAAACGGGTTGGTGGACCAAATATACCCCTGGGTCCACAACGGGGGGTAGAAGAGCGCTTAGCGTTACCCAGCACCCACCATGAGGAGGTTGCTCTTCACGGGTGCCTTTTGTTCAAGGAAACTTTTCCCAAGTGTCTTTTGAAAAAATCACAATTGGCCTAGTTCTGGAACTGTATCACTTATCGAAAACCTGTCGTGCAAAGATCACTCCAACATGGCTTATGCAGCTCGCTCCAGCAGAATTCCTCAGCGTATTGGAGCATTTTGAAAATGAAACTGTGTGCAGCTAGATATCAATCGAAAATTTCAAAAGCGGAGGACACTGCGTGGGTCAGCACTCTCTGACTTCCTGGACACACCCTATAGCCTGCCTGCTCCACAAAATGACAAGACGATGCCAGATGTTCCATGCAGTAAACCCATACCAGTCATCGTTTCTGAATCACAACAAGCGAGGAGTATTTCAGCTGAAAACGTGCAGTGAGTATGGACTTGCAAGTAACGACAAAAGAATTACAGAGGCTTGAGAAGGATATAGATGTAGAAACACAGAGATTTCAACAACTGACCACAAAATGTTCTCACTTCTCCCCAAAGAATACAAAACAGAGAGAGAAACGAGCTCAAGAAACTATTGTGGACCTGAAAGAAAAGTTGTCAGAAGCCCTCAAGTGCAATCAAGATCTTTCAGAAACTGTGTCATGTTTAGGAAGCCAAGTTGAGAAACTGAACTCAAAACTTAAACAAACGGAAGATGAACTTTCACATACCCGCAAACTGAAATCCTACTACAAGGCAGCATGTGCTACAGTGAGAGCCAGACACCAAAAGCGAGAGAAGGACTTGCATTCAGACTTCAAACAAAAACTAAATGAAAAAGATCGGATCATTGCTTGACTAAACCACAAAGTAGCAGAAGAATCAGGTGCCTCCCTGGAATTACTAATAATATGTGCAGAAAGACAGTTCACCAGCAACATCAGGCAGAGTGTTTTGGAACTGTTAAGCTTTGAAGTGGCCGCCGATAAAGTGTCTCACATCATGAAGAGTGTTGCAAAACATCTATTTAATTGTGATGTTCCCCTTAAGAAACTTCCCAAGAAACAAGCAGTGTTAAACATTTCAGACGAGGCCCAGTATCTTGTGAGAAGAAGGTACAGTGAGAAACTTCAAACAGCATCACATTTTGGAATTAACAAGGATGGTACCTCCAGACAAAAGGTTACGATTCTTAACACTGCACTGACACTGGACACAGGAGAAACTATGAACTTAGGATTCAGAAAGGTGGCGAGGGAGACATGTGAGAAGATTTCTGAGACGGTTAAGAAAGATTTGAAGGAGTTGTCAACCATGACAGAAGATCCAGAAGAAGAGAGCCTGAAAAACATTCTAGGCAAGCTGACATTCTTCATGAGCGACCGGGCAGCAAATGAAAAATGTGCTAATAGACTTCTGACTGAATGGAGAGATGAAGTGCTCGTTGAAAATCCAGGTATTGTCCACAACTTGCATTGTATGGCCCATGTTCTGCTTGGATTCCATTCCTATTCCATGAAATCATTGAAACACCAGCTGAAATTACATGCAGAAGAAGGACTGAAATTTGGCCGCGAGAACTTCCCGCAGTTTAGCCGATTTGGCAATGACCCAGGCCCCACTAGATTAGTCCGCATGGTGTCAGATATTCTTGGACTTCTTGGAGAGGTTACATCCCATTACCCCTACATCCCAGTACCTCTACAATTAGTTAAAACAGCACACGGTATTTACCTGTCTGGCATAATGAACTTACCCATGGGAGCGATTAAAGTGTTGTGTGTACAACTTAGAAAGGATTAAGGTGTTCTTGGTTAGTGAAAGTTTGTTAAGATGAAATGAAGTAAATGTTGAAATTGACACTGAGATGAGACAAGCAATTTGAGATGACTTAGCATAGTATATAAATGTTGGAAACAAACTAACATGACATCAACATGGCTGGTCTTCGCAATGTTGAGTTTGTTATGTCACGGAGAGGTAGCACCCAAGTCCTATTTGAGAGTTATCTACACACTAAGAATGTCGAGAGACAGTCTTGTGTACACTGGAAGTGTGTCCAGTCAACGTGCAGAGGCTGAGTCACAACAGTCGGAAATGTTTTGAGGAATGCGACGGAGCATAATCATCCGCAAGAGGATAGCCAGAAGGTCCGGTTTGTCAGCAACCTGAGGAAGAGAGCGAGGGAGGAGTACTGGAGTATAAATGCACACCCTCTACAACAACCAGATTACGAACTTGGACAATGATAAGATACCATTGATGCCATCCTTCCCGACCATGAGCAGTGCTATGTACCGCCATCGACAGAAGACAATTCCTGTTTTGCCGCAGACGAGATCGGATGTGAGCCTTCAAGATTCCTGGACGCAGACAGCAGATGGTCGACCCTTCCTCCTGTTTTCAGATGGTGATGACGATAAGATCCTGGCATTTGGCACCACGGATAGTCTTCAGACCTTGCAGTCTTCTGAAATCATCTATATGGATAGAACCTTTACTGCCTGCCCTGGTCTGTGGAATCAAGTGTACATCCTACATGCAAGACGTGGAACCACAACCTATCCCCTCATCTTCACCTTACTCCCCGACCGTCAGACTGAGACCTACTCCAGACTCATCAAGAATGCAGTTCAGCAGAGACTTAACCGGCCGCTTGCCCCATCCTGTGTCCAGACAGACTTTGAGCTGGCGGCAATTGATGCCATAGAGAGAGAGTTCCCGACTGCTGAAGTGAAGGGTTGCTTCTTCCACTACTGTCAGGCCATTTGGAGGAAGGTCCAGGATCTGGATCTTGCTGTTGCTTAAAGAGAGGATCTGGAAATATCCATATAGGTAAGAAGAGCGGCTGGACTACCCCTTTTACCCCAGAACAGAATCCAGGACACATGGGTGACTACCTGGGTCGACGACGACGCAAGATTCCGTCTGCCACTGTGGAACCATCACTCAACAACAGGTCCAAGGACAAACAACAACCTAGAGGGATTCCACAACCGCCTGAACCGGGGACTCCCACATCGACACCCCAACATCTACCGATTTGTGGAGGTGATCAGGAAAGTTGAACACGCTGAGAGAGCGAAAATTTCCCAGATAGACTTTGGAGCAGCACCATTGTCCAGGTAATAGGTAACAGGAAGGGGATTAGCAGTGCATTGGACCGCGAACTTATATAAGCTGTAGGGGTAATGGGATGTAGGGGTAATGGGAGGATACCCTTGGAGATGAGAAAAACGGTGTCAGAGACAAGTGGCTCGCCTTCTGAGATCAGCACAACAAGAAATCCCTCATCAGCAGTTACAAGGACAACCGATTCAACGCCCTATTTCAAACATCAGTTGAAGTTCTCCACCACCGTTCAGATGTTATGACATTGCTCCAGCAGACCGATCAACCCAATCTTAAGCTTCAATCTGTAATGAAGGACTTGCAAGACTCCAACCTCATGTCAATGTTGCAGCCATTTGCTGTGTTGTACGTTCGTCTGACTGGACCATATGGGGATATTGTGACAAGTGGAAACATGAATTATCTTAACCTGTACAGCGTCATCCAGCCCATGCATGACATACTCCAGGTGTGGCGAGACAATCCACTTAACTTCCTCCAGTCAGATGATGATGTCTTTACAGATTTCCCCACAAACAGGTTTGTTGTTTTATTTGTTATAAATAATCGTGAAATGACAAGTTTATAACTTGTTTCATATTTAAAAAGTGGTAAGAAATCTGAATGATATATCCTAAAACATAAACTTGAGTTTCATATGTAAGTCATTCTTTACTTTCTTTTCGTTAATGATCAGGACAGTAAATATACAAATATACAATATACAAAAATGCTGTTTCAGGTCAAGTCCTCTGCATGTCGCTGCCATGACCCAGCCATCCAACCTAGACTTGTTCCAGCAGACGACTGTGAGCCTCCTTGATGGTTTCGTCACAGCCTGTGACAATCAACTTAAGGATTTTTTGCCAGGTGGCATATATGCTTCTGAATCAACTGACATTGAGTTAAACAGGACACACAACCGTCACCTCACAAATCTGGCTTGTGAAAGAACTTTGGCTCCCTGGATTCCAGTCAAAATCGCCGCAGAAATGCTACATTGCATTACCACTCAACCATTGATATGATCAAGAAGAACAGGGAATCTCTCTTTGATTGGATAAATAAACACCCCGTTTCAGAGAAAGAGTTTCTGCTCGCAGATGTGGCCAGAATCTCCATGAAGAATCAGAGCAGAAGAGAAGGCTGAGTCCCTCTTGCAACAGGAACTCCTTGCTGAAGGAACTCGACGCTTTCTTGAGAAGGCCAAAAAGGTTCAACAACCAAAGCGGCGATGCAGAGAAGCTTTTCCTGAAGCCATTCAAACCTTTAAAGTGGATGACTGGATTGCTGTTGCCTACGACAATGGATGGTATCCAGGTAAACATGTATAAACATAATATACATTCAGGTTACTGTCAACAGTACTAAAACTAATTAGAATAATTTTAGCAAGCATTTGTTATGGTAATCAGTAAATTTCTAACTGGTGTGAAGAACAGTTAAAGGTTAACAAAATGTATATAATATATATTGTTGTTTCAGGTCAGATCATCTGCGTCTCCTCGGCATCTCATCCCTTCAGCTATGAAGTGAAGTTCCTTCACCCAACCAGTATTCCTGGGCAGTTTAAATATCCATTCTGGGATGACCAGTCCATCATCAGCAGTCAGTTTATTTTTTCAAGTAGCCTCAGCCATCCTGAGCCAACATCTGGTGGGAGAATGTTTTTCCTCACGCAATATCTACAACTTCAATCAGCATATGAAGATTACAAACAGAGGTAAGCTGCAATTCAATGAATACAAGTAATACTTATTGCAACTCAACATCTGGAAAGTAAAAACAAAATATAATCAGGCAAAACACTAAAATATGTTGTATATTTTTCTTATTTTGTAACACAAGGATGGTGTTGGAGGGTTTCAAAATGACTGTTATTTCTTGCAGGTATTGGGCAGCATAGACATGTGGGAAGGTGTCAAATGAAGAATCTTTATGTCTGTTACTCATGCTGAGATAGACAATTTTGTGTGATTTTTGTGTAAACAATGACATTTCAAGTGATACCAATTAGGTTATAGTACAGTTAAATTATCATTTTATTATTCATATGTTTTGACTATGAGTATGATATTGTAATGTTTATATTGGTCATGTTTTATGGAGTACTTCAAGATTAATAAAGTATGAGTGTGTTTTTGTTTTTTTTTTATGATATTTAGGAGCAAACTTTGTATGAATTTCTGGGTTGGTAGACTGTACTCAATTCCTTCATTAGATATAGGTGAATTCCGATGCCAAAAATGAAATCAGTGGTATCCAATTACCCTATGTACCAAATTTTTGTTTAAATACACCAACAAACATCAAAGCTTTGGAAAAATTTAGATATTTTGACGAAAAAAGCGGTCCGCGACTTTCCAGTAATTATGAACAAAATTGATCCAGACCAGGACCCCGAATTTCGACGCTTTATTTGCCTCTACAATATTTATTTATGGTCCGATTTTAAAAAGGAAAAGTGATCTGAAATCAGTAGAATGACAGCTATCAGACAATGTTATTTATATTCAGTTAAAATCATGTGGTATAGCTACTATTAGCTCGTGTGGACCTCGGGTCGACACTGTTAAATCTTTAAAAAAAACTTGCGACAAACTTTCTGGACAATAAAGGCGCATGATAAAATCCGGTGTAATAAATACAGAATATTGAATTCAACAGTCAAATTTTAAAATGTGTAAATAATAAAGGCTTTAATTAATTATAAGCAATAAAAAACAACCGGAAATGATGTGCCCGTTATGACTTTGCTTGGTTATATAATGGCGTGTCACCACGGTTCGCACGAGAAGAATACACGCCCAGCATGTGGACAGAAGAGAACATTCAGCTATTAATCAACAATCAGCAGATACCCTGTAAGTAATGCGTTTTATTTCTTACATTTTACAATGTAGTAGTTACGTAAATGATTCAAGCAATAATATATAATGTACATGCATTTACAATTTACAGTTATGCCATTTTCGGGATAGGACATTATTTACTTCAGTTCCCAAAGGTTTGCATTCACTGTGTAAAATAAACTAGTTGAAATTAACTGTTGCTTCTATGAAGTACTTAATGCTGTAAACTGACAAGATTTTTTAAATTATTTGGTTCGTATTAAGGCTTCTTTCAACATTTTCGTTCTCACTTCAAAAGTGCTCAATAAGTGGTCCCGTTAAAATGTGACCTAATACTAGTAATACCTTTTCTGGAATTTCCCGTTTTATTTACAGAACAAATAACAGTTGCATACGGAGTCATTTCCAACTTAATTTACCGGCACTATCGTATAGGATTTTTATTGCTGGTTTTATTTTACCTTAATAGGTTTACAATATATCCGATTTTAGAAAACATAACCATATAATGTAAACAAAATACCTCAATGACAAATTGTGTGTTTTAAATTTTAGCATTCATTATAATGAGGCAATGTATTGCTTTGAGTAGGTTACATGTCATGTGCACTTATACCTTGCGTATGCATGCTTTAGTATTGTGAATATTTTGTTTGTTTTCAAGGTGAATGGGATTCCTCCAAATCACTCACTTATGAGGATTTGAAATCTTTCATAGAATTTATTGAAAAAGGAGGTAAGGTGTTAGCCCGCACACTAACATCTGTGCTGACTTACCTCCAATCACAAACATAAAGAGCAAGATAAAATATAAAAAATCATGCCAAAGCAGTTGAATGGTGCACTGAACCACAAGGTCCAAACATCATCGGAAATGCCTTTAAACTGCAAGGAATTGTTTTTTTCTCAGCTGAACACATTTCATAAAATTCATTAACAAATGAAATGGCCATGGAACTGCGCTATCATGCATCCGAAAGATCCCTCACATATGGCACTATCCATAAATACATAAACCTTTTTCGACCTGAGGGAAATGAAATTTCACTACAGCTTTGTATCATCTCAACAATATTCATAAAATCCAAACAGAAAAAATCAGAAATCATAAACACGACACTGACTCATTAAAAAATGCACCATTTGCATCGTCAGCTGCGCCTTCTCAATTGAAAAGTCTTCATTCCTCATCTGAAACAAAATAATGAACGGCTCACCACTGAAATTAAAACATTACAGCGACAATTCCTTAAACTTCAACTGGACTTGGATTATATTTCATCGTCGGCCACTGAAATCCTTCAAGAATACGTAAAACAATCATCAACAATTACCAGTCTTAATAATAAGGTCGTGCAAATTAACCAGCAATATCTGTCTTGTCAGGAGAAAATTCAAACTTTGAATACAAGGCTTTGTAATAAAGAAAGCCAACTGAAATCTTGGAATCCCCAAAACCTCCAAAGAACACTGAAAAGAAAAGGAAGAAAAAATATATCGGCTGCTACTTCAGTTACAAAATGTTATTTCTGAAAAAAGAAAATCTTTAAAAACGGCTCTAAAAATGAACAAGAAAGTACCGATTCCCTAAAAAGCAACAACCAGGAAATTGATTATATCAAGAGGAAAGTAAACACAGTAGTGCTTTTAAAAATGAAACCATATCCATTCTTCGCAATCAAGTCCATTTGGCACAACAAACCAACCAAATTGGGAAATAAACAACAACAGAAAACATTCACCCAGCTTATGAATGAAGTGGAGAGTGCCCTCAGGGAGACCTACACTCTAAATTTCCTCAATGAAGGCATCTATAGTGATAATTTTAGAGCAGTTATGATGCACCTTGGAGCAAATGATCAGCTCATACCACATGGCTGATGCAATTCAAACAATTCTTGAAGGCCTGGCCAATATAAAAGCTCCTAAACTCACCTGTCATGCAACAATTTGCAATATTCTTCAGGAAGCAAACCTTGTTGGAAAAATGCATGTTACTGATGCGTGTTGCTGGAGCATCCAAATAGTTGTCTCCATGTTGATGACACGGCTGACCACCAGCGTCATTTCTATGGGTACCAATAGTCTACTACTTCCCTGCCCAGCATGTCCATGCGCATGGTAGAAACTGTATGTGGTGACACAACAACACAATTAACCAGCTGTGAACTCTTCTGGAGGATTTTGCCAAAATTCTGTCCTCAAAAAATGAAAAATCATATGACAATATGTTGGTCAATTTAAAAACAACAACATCATGACGGAACAACATATTGTTAATAAGGTCTTCAAAACAGAATTGGAGGAAATACGACACAGTGTATTGTCTAAATCGGAAGACATCTGGAGCAAGCTGAATGAAATTGAAAAAGCTCAAACCATAATGCAAACCAGTGGTTTTGTCACCTACATGTGCTGTTAGGTCTGACTAATGCAACATCTCTTGACATTTCCCAATACGAAACATCATCACAGATAATGGCAATTTGAACACCATAAAAAGATCTTTGAGCGGTGACAAGAAACTTGAATTTAGCCATGCCGAGGACGTCATCAGATCTGTTCCAGACGTGTTACTACTCAAGGCCATCCTGCTGCTGGGTTCTCTGCCGATTTCACCGCATTCATGAAATCCTTGGAATGTGTTGGACTCATCGCAACTTATTGTCTAATTGATTTTATTCGTCTTGTTGGTATCAATTGCCGTCAGGATGTCATGTAGATGACAGAACTCAACTCAGAACTGAGTCATCATCTGTACCGAAATCAAACGGTATTGGAGAAAGTCAGTTTGCTTTTCTCAAACATCTCCGTCGTTTAAAACCCAATGCGAAGCCAACATCCTCTGGGCGTACAGCAAGCCATATGGTTGGTTGCAATCTCTGTCTCCTGACGATCGCCAACTCAAGCTGGAACAAGCTCGCCTGCAAATGAAGGATTTGATAGTTATCTGGCAGCAACGTCTCCAGAACCTTCCTAAGCAGAGGTTGGAACGAGCTGAGACAGAACGAGAACATCGTAATGCAGTCAAGCGCTTGAAAGCCACACAGTCGGTCGCCACTCAAGGAGGCCACTGTAATACACCAGAGGACGTGGATCACACTCTCATTGGCAACAATGAAGAACAACAAGTTGCCTATCTGTCATCACAGATCATCTTTTATCGTGATGTTGTCAAACCTAAAGGAGTTCAAAGAAAGTTTTTTGTCTGAAAAAATTCCTTTTGATTCGTCCGGTCTGAAACTGAAATTAAAAGAAATTATTCAACTCCACAATGCAAATAGCCAGTCGGTACCATCATCGTCGTCTGCTGTTCTTGTGTCACCACAAACTCCCGAACGTAACATTACTGTTACTCAGCGATCTATTCTCAGTACTTTTGACAAGTGCAATAAAGTTGAAGGTGCGAACAAGAGAATCAAAGTAATATCAGACATGCCAAATCCTGTTGGTGGTAAACTACGCCAAAGGTTTAAATCCATTTATGGTAAGAGTTACAAGTGGTACAGAGGTACTGTACTCCAGGACAGTGCTCGAGGTACAATGCCATCCTATGCAGATGGTGATGATTCTAATGCAAGGAAAAACATGCTCTTTGACATTGAATACGATGGCTATGAAGATAATCAGCTCCATTCGTATTGAAAAGAACTGGCACCAGGGAGATGTGGTATTTGATTCCCAATAGGTAACGATCTAATGTCATTATTGTTGCACCTTGTCACATCCTCCTGTTGTGTGGTGTTGGAAGACAAGCTGAGTGTTTGCAATGGTTTTTATCCTCCTCTCCTCCACTGAACTATGATCTTTCACATATTTGATGTTGGTGAATGGTACATTTTTGGGGGCACATATTTTTGGTGAAGGACATTATGTTGCTAACTGTACATGTTTACCCTAAACTGTTTGATGATTTCATTTATACCTTTTATGGTTGTTTTATGTAGCATTTCCCTTACTGTTTCTTCATTTTTTTATAGAACAAGTATGTATTGTGGTATATAAAATAATTATGTATGTAACGTTTTACTCTGATACCAGTTTATTAATTGTTCAACTTAAGCATCCTCGTGTTATTTGCTTCACGTTTATGAAGAAAGTTATGTAGAAAGACCCTTTCAAACCTTATGAGAATTCATGTTGAAATGATTTATTTATTGATACCCTCACATTATTTCATGCAGTGCTATAACCATCCTTGGCGTTCCTTTGCAGCTATATTGTAACCGAGCTAAATTTTATAAAAGGTGAGTGTAAATAATCTAAATATTCTTTAATTTATTAAGTTATGATATTATTAAATATTAAAACAATAATCTTTGCTGTTAAATTAGATTTGCTGTTTTTTGTTTGTTTCAGATCCAGTATCTTGTACGTGTTCAGCTCAAGGTAATTACTCTTGAAGTAGTAAGAATACATTTAAAACATTATTTTCCATAAGAAGTTTCATATATTTGTGTAAAAAATAATGAGTTCTTTCCAAAGTTATTCGAGTTATCGAGAATCCCATCCAGTCCGGAAACCCCTACAGGAATGGTGTCATCACTTTCCGTTATTGGTATCTGACAGCAAGGGTTTCCGGTTGGATAGTATCCAGGATGCTGATGGTGTTCCAGTGGAATACTTGTGCAAGGCTGGGGGCAGAACAGTTGCATTGCTTCAGCTGTTATGCAGGGAGCTGCCAAAGCTCAAACACAAGCATGGGAACTATGCTACTATATATGTATGGAGTGGCACATGCGATATAACCAAAAAGATTGGACAGACCAAAATGATTGGCATACGTACTCCAGCCACTTCAGTTCCAGAGGAAGTGATACGTACTTTCAAGGACATGTGTAGATATGCTTTCAGCCAGGGCTGCCACATTAAGTTTATCGGTGTACCATACTATTCTGTCATGGAGTACAATAGGTACAAGGGATGTTCCGTGTCAGGTAGCTATGAAGATCATGATCGGGAGGAGGCAAAACAGGTCAGTGCAATCAATGAGGGAAGCACATTGCTTAACACGCATTTCAACAAAAATACATTGCAGTTTAATGCTGACTTGCTTAAAACCAGAGGCGCATGCTGTAGTAGAAGGGCAAGTCGGCATTTAACTGGGCCACGTGGTCGACAGATGATCATGTGGCACCTTCTGTTATTGGTTTACATTCAGGTGAGCTCCTGTCACAGCAGTGGTTGAGGCAGCTTCACCTGGATGTAATCGAGGAGTGCTACAGAGACCCACGGCAGCTACTAGTCAGTGTAGAACGCCAGGATGAGCTAAAGATATTCTGAAATGAAGTGTTCCCTCATAAGACTTCACACCTTCAAATGACACCAACAATGGAATGGTGTGACCACTCCATACATATATAGGATTCTGTTCTGCCCACGATCCTAACTTTACTGCTATGTTTAGGGGATCATGGGGGTGGGGAGTTTGTGGATGTAGTTATGGAATGTTAACTTGCAAACCCCAATCACTGAAGAATTAGGCCTCATATGTACCCTTCATAATGTCAACTGTGTTTGTTAATATGTGGAACCTCTCTGGACTGTTGTGATAAGGGTGTTCAAGGCGAAGCCCGATCACTTTATAATCTTGCTGACGATTCACCTGGATCATTATCGTCTTCACCAAATCATTGAAAATGTATATATATATATATATATATATATATATATATATATATATATATATATATATCACATATGCAATACTCCTCAGGACTGGTGACAAGGGTGTTCAAGGCGAACATTTGCACGTTTCATGTTGACATTTAGCAATTTGTTATAACTGGTTTGGTGAGAGGTTGCACAAATACATGGGCCATGGACATTTCACTGTTTTGAATATGAATTATTTCTATGACAATATATGTAAAATTGTGATTTAAAGTCCTCAGTAACTGCTTATTTTCTAAAACAACACAATTAAATTTTAATTCATTTGGGTTACAGAAGTAATAGGCACATGTAAAATAAGTTGTGAAGAAGGTAAAGGGATGCAACTCTAAATATACTACCCATCAAAAGTTTAGACTCACTAGTGTAAATGTAGCCACTTACTTGTCCACTGTTCTAAACTAGCTTTTTGCAAAATATTCCATACTGTTTAAAGGTACTGTTTAGTTATGAACTGGTGTATTGTAAAACATATTCGTAACATTGAAAAGATTATTGTCATGAGTTCAGTAAATGATTAAAATCTGTGAAAATTGGCGAATTCTTAACAAAACTTTACACCAAAACGAATCTGTTCACATGCACGACATTTGCTCATGCCTTTCGCAATTTGAAGCATCATCCTTGTGCAATTCATCTGCATAAGGGTTTCAGTTGGTTCCCCCAAGTTGGTGGAGAAATTCATCTTCGATGTAACCACATACATATACATAACATATAGTGAGTGCTTTAAGTGAGTCTAAACTTTTGATGGGTAGTATACTATTCTTCTGAGGTTACTGTGTAATAATGACCAGATCATTCATCAATAGTTGTCAGCAAATATCATATATATCTGTAGCAGACGCACCTGAGCTCCTTACAGTGGTAGACCATGGACATGTTTGGGCAGAGTTAGGTGTCTTTTATTGCTAACAATACTTTTATGAGAGACAGGCTAATTTCTTTTGAGTTTTACAGTAAATTCCTTGTCTATACCTGGCTTTGTTGTTATTTCACTGGAGGCAATATTGTAAAACAGACTAGGATCCCTACTACTCAACTGATGTGAAAGTGTATAATTTCTTTGAATTTGAAGCACAGAGAGGAAAGCTATTCTGTGCCATTAACAAATACTTGAAACGAGCTTCTATAGCTCTTGGCATATATGTCCAAGCAAACTGAAAAATATTGTGAGTCGACGGCACTCAAGTAATAAAACAAAGCAGTTAGGGCACATCTCAAAATCACACAGAATCGATAAATTAGAGTTTCCAAAAGAACTTAGACGCAATTGTTAAACTTCATTCAGAAAATAAGTACATGTCTCTACGAGTCTTAAAGAAATACCTTGAAACTGAACACGATCTAAATGTCACAAAGGACAAACTATAGCAGCTTCTTCATACATTTGGCTACAGGCACACACAAAAGAAATACAGATGAGAATAGGGCTGTGTTGTGTGAAAATTCTGACATTGTTCGTCTTCGACATCACTATCTGCGAACCATAAAGAAGAAACGTGACGATGGATCCAAACCTGTTTATCTAGACGAGACATGGGTGAATGCCTCCCACACAGCTAGCAGCCAAGGGGTACCTGGTCAAGACTAGGGAAACTGGCAGACAGTTACCAATGGGAAAGGGGGAAAGACTTATCATCCCCCATGCTGGTTCTGCTAGTCACGGTTTTCTCCCAAGCTGTGACCTCGTCTTTAGGGCTAAGAACAAGGAGAACTGAGACTATCACACTGAAATGAACGATGCCGTGTTTCTGGAGTGGGTGAAAATTACATTTGTACCGGCGTTGCCTGCTAAGTCCCTGATTGTCATGGACAATGAACCTTATCACACTGTCCTGGATCCAGACAGCAAGGCCCCGACCTCTAGAACAAGGAAAAGGGATATGATAACCATAAAACCTGAGCCCATGTATAAGGTTGACAATTACAGCAAAGGTCGGGGTATTGTCGTACAACGATCGACACGCACGCACGCACGCGCACACCCATGCGCGCACACACGCGCACAGCGACCTGAATCCAGTAGAGTTGATATGGGGTATCGTCAAAGGTGACGTTGGACGATTGAACACAACGTTCAAATTACGGGGTGTTGAGCATATTGTAAAGGAAAGCCTTGCTTGGGTAACTTCAGAGACTTGGCAGCGTTGCGTTACTAAAGTCGTGAAGGAGGTAGAGGCACGATAATGGTCACCAGATGGAAGCAACAATCCCACCTTGCAGTGGAATGAAAACAAACAAAAATTCTAAAAGTAACCCAAATTATATTTTCCCACAATTGTCGATTTATATACACACTCACGAATTACACACTAATTACAATGAGAGACTATGTCTATTTTGTAAATTGGATGACAAAAATGTTTTCCATGTACTCCTTAAGTGTGAACGTTTTTCTGACTTAAGGTTAAGATATATTCAGAAATATTTTACTGATTTTGATCCAAATGCCAATTTTATTAACATTATGAAAACACATAATGATTGTATCATAAGAGATGTCAGTATTTTTCTGTATCATGTACTTCAGCGCATTAGAAATGTTCCTCTTACACAGCATGTGCACTAAACTATCTACATCATATGCATGCAAATGACTGTATGATGGGCCTGTGGCCTTTTACTGAATAAACTTGTCTGTCAGTCTGTCTAACGAATACAAGACACTGCACGAAAGCTGGAGTGTTTTACTAAGGTCTGATTAAGATCGAAGCATGTAACACACAGATGTTCATTCGAGTCTAACCAGCTAACCAGGCACTCAACACCAACACTCTAAACATTCTAAACTCGTGTAGGATCACAAAACATGTTTAAGTAACAGAACCATGCATGTAAATCTCGTGCAGATGTCCTATCCACGAAGCGTTGTGTGTTCGCGTGTACAACACATTGTCCGAGAACAAAATCATCCATAACATAACTGAACAGGTCCCAAAACGCATCTGTTATATAACGTCCACCGACACCACGTACTGGTAATCTGGTAATTATCTGCGGTTGAAGTGTTTCGAACATTCCGGGAAATTCGTCAGTCCACCCCTCTTCTCAATGTGTCGATTTGTGCAGAGAACAACATGATCGTTTCTTAAACAACATTTTTGCTGCTGTAGGAATAACATATCTAACAACATATCCTGTTTGGTAAAGAGTAGTCATCACCATATGCCATATTTACATTTCATAGAAAATTTCCAATTTTGAGTTATTGCCAACTCGCCGTTATTCGTCGTTCTCATTTGGTGTCAAACCGACTGTAGAATGGGCCCGGTTTTATCAATAGGTAGTCACGCCTGTGCATTGTAAATATATTTCAGAAATGTGTATAATTTAGGTGATTCTGAATTTGAATGTTCTAATACAAATACCAGACGGCGGTGGTTCATGGGCCACTCTTGTGATGTTGACCGCTGAATATCACCTTAAATGCAAGGAACAGTTTATGCGGTTCAAGTTTCTTTTTTGCCTAAAATAGATCCTTGCTTTTATTTCATCTTGTTATTTTACACCCGATAAAAATGTTTCCCGTTCCACGGTGTTTAATAACTGTTATAATGTAGATGAAATATAAACGTGGCATATATATCCCGCTTAATTTTGTATGTTGTATTTCTTATAAAAAAAATTGTTTCACTTATCTGTCATCCCGATTTTGAACTATAAGTTTTCAACATTCCAATAATATTAGAAAGACTGTGGGAAGAGCTTCTTATAGCTGGGGGCGGTGGGGTAGCCTAGTGGTTAAAGCGTTGGCTCGTCACGCCGAAGACCCGGGTTCGAATCCCCACATGGGTACATTGTGTGAAGCCCATTTCTGGTGTCCCCCGCCGTGATATTGCTGGAATATTGCTAAAAGCGGCGTAAAACCAAACTCAGTCAGTCAGTCAGTCTTATAGCTTGGCTTTTGTTGTTTTTGTGTGCAACAATGTGTCCAGATTTTACTTTAATAACCGACTGTACGTGACGGTGGTGTAGTTTTGTGGTTACAGTGTTCGCATGTCACGCAGAAAATCCGGGTTCGATTCCCCACATGGGTACTGTATGTGAAAGCCATTTCTTGTATTCCCCGCAGCAATATTGCTGGAATATTGCTAAAAGCAGCGTAAAAACTAAACTCACTCGCTGAAAAAGTTCGTCCACAGCCATGCAATAGGACACTACTGAAGAGGCTGAAGGGCCCGGTTGTTGAAAACTCGGTTATCTTTTAACCAGCCGTTAAATACGTTTAACCGACCGTTAACTAATAACAGAGGGTTATCTTGTTGTTCAAAACTCTGTTAACTTTAAACGGCTTGTTAACGTGACGTAAAGTTAACACACCTAAGGACCGCCGCTAACTTTTTAACAGTGTGGTTAGCTCGCAAATGGCGTTCATGGCTAACACTGCTTTCATGAGGCCAGTTCAGCCATGAGAAAGGATAGGGTGAATCGTGGACTGGACTTCGATACTGGAAATTATTTTGACGAAGAGTTACATACGAAACTGTAACTATGCACTTCACAGGAACTAAAATACATGTTGTACAAGAACATGATGCCTACGTTTCATCTTTTAACACTTGTGTAAAGGTTTATATATGTTTTACTACACTAAATGTGTGAATTTCTTCTGTAAATTTTATTCAAACAAACACTTTCAAAGAATCAAACACGCACACCCTATACCCACGTATGATATTATATTGAACAAGACTAAATGTAGATAATTGAATTAGTTTCATGAAAAAATATCCGAATGATTACATTATGATACTGAAAGTGTAATCGGCGGGATATGGTGATTGTTTATACTCTTTTTCTACCGACCTTCACCTCAGAGAAATTGCCAAATATGTACAACAATGTTAACGTATGACATCACTACCGTTGAGATTTCTTAAAAAATGGCGGCAGACATGGGTTTTGCGAGGACCTTTCCCTTGATTCAGGGATCGTTTGTACATAAATATGAGATTTAAGTAATCAGAATGATTCTGACAATCTGTGTATTGTTACATGTTTTTATCGTTTTCATTTTAAGAAAGAGAAGAAGCGGCCAGAAATGCCGATTATTACCGTTGTCGTTCTGCGTGATTTTGCGTCAGTCATGGCGTCACGCTGCACAGAAACTTGACAGTTTCGTATAAACACATCACATTCCTGTATTGCATCTATTTTTAATTTTTAATAAGATCTTCAGTAACCCATGCTTGTCGTAAGAGGCGATTAACGGGATCGGGTGGTCAGACTCGCTGACTTGGTTGACACATGTCATCGTATCCCAATTGCACACATCGATGCTCATGTTGTTGAGTTGTTGACCACTGGATTGTCAGGTCCAGACTCGATTATTTACAAAACGGCCGCCATATAGCTGGAATATTGCTGAGTGTAGCGTAAAACTAAACTCACTCACTCACTCAATGA
Organism: Haliotis rubra; assembly: GCF_003918875.1. Lineage (NCBI taxonomy): Eukaryota > Metazoa > Mollusca > Gastropoda > Lepetellida > Haliotidae > Haliotis > Haliotis rubra. The sequence continues at coordinate 502,218 of NW_025765447.1, forward strand.
TGTAAATGTGTGTTACGTCAAAAACGAAAAAGACAAGCTATTGTCTGCCCTTGTCATTACAGAGCTCTCTTCCCTTTCCGGGTACCCGATTCCTAGAAATAGGACTCGATTCCAGCTGTACCCGACCCGGATTCGAGTACCGTAGTACCCGTCCCAGCCTTAGAATTCAGTGATGCATTTGTCGCCGCTGAATATGAAATATATGTGATGTAATTGGCGTCTCAATACCGGCCTTCGCGAAACGTTGTGAGTTGTGAGTGATATGCAGGCCTACTTCGTAGTCACTTTGATTAAATTTTATATTTGAATATCGAAACCCTTTTTGTCACAGCGAACACAACACTATCTCTTGTCATTTTACACGATAATGTTTGGAATTTTTTAACTTATTTTATAACAATATCTGAATGCTAATGTTATACACTGATGTGCCGAATCGTTGCAGCGTTCTATAATACACTTATGAAATATAATACATGTTTTCCGACCTTGAAGTCATTAAAAAGAATTATGAATTTTCTGCAGTCACTTGTGAATTGAACTAAATGAAGGTTCATCTGATTAATGAGTATCGAGGAAATTATGTTCATCTATAACTTAGACGCAGCTTCATGTTTTTCAAGACATCTTTCCGGAATATGCGTCTGTGAAGGCGTTCAGATAATGACGATATTGCACAGTTTTATTCATGAGATTCCTGTCAACAGCAAGGTCGAATAATAGATCGATTAAATTCAGCAGTGTTGGCCCTGGGGCCTATAGTACAATTACAGTTTGATTACTTGCACGAGGTGCTAGTAACATATTAAGTTTCTATTGGCATTGAATGCATATTTCAGATAAAAGCTAATGGTATTATTGTCACAACATCTATATTGTTTGATGTTAAAAGATTTGGCAATGTGTGTTCATACATTACAATTTTTGACAGACTTGGCAAATAATTAATAAATGATATTGATAGCATCTTAATGACTTGGCCATACAGTCATGGCAATTTAAGGAGTGAAAAGTGAGCGATAGGTCTTGTGGGAATTCAAAGATTCATTAAGACTGTAGCCGTCTAAGCGTAATTCCTGTATGTAATATTTGTAAATATTCCATCGGCTGAAAACATGCTTCTAATATTAATATTACATGTATTTTCATGGATTCATCATATTTTATCTATAGCTGTGCTATAGTTTCTCATTAAAATGTCTTTCCTGTTGCTGGAATTGAAGTAAGTCCCACACAGAGCTGGGATCATATGTCTTTGAAATATATATGCAATGCAAACGTCTGGAACCTTGTGTTCCAATACAAGCGTTCGTAGCGCTACGACATTCGCACGCCTATGATAACTATAGAGTTGGTCTCAACAATTGACTGGATTACATTCTCATCGTCAGCAGAGAAATTTCGACTGCTCTTTTTCCTTGGGATGCAGGCGACATTTCGCGATTCCATTTTTGGTAATCCAGAAGTAAACAGAAAACGGAATTGTGTGATATATGGAAGCTAACCAGTGACGTTAACCACACTATTAAACTTTGACGGCTACGTTAGCTAACGGCATGACTAACCATGTTTTGAACAACGCATATTTAACGTTCGGTTACCTAACGGCCGGTTAAGGATTTAACCGGCGGTTAAGATAACCGAGTATTGAACAACCGGGCCCTGGTGTACAGTATTTTAGTCATATCTGGATGTATTTAACATTTCTGAAGTGATGCCGTTCGTACATGTTTGGCACTAGTAAACCGAGCGGAGATGGGGGTGGGTGGGGTGATGCTTACAAACGAATGTGGAATTTGACCTGAAGATCGACGGATCCTGGTACGAGATGTCACCTGGTGAAAAGTTGACAACACGATGAATTTAATCATTAAACCTTTATTGAGAACCAAATTTACAAATAGCATGCAGATATGTAGTATACAAACGTCTCTACAACACTGTTCGTTCAATGTGACTCAGGTTTGGTGAACAATGAGATAATATATATATACACAAGGAAAAAGGCTTGGCGTATGGAAATGTGTTTGTGAAATTATTGCCGCTTTAAGCGACATTCCAAACTATCAGTACAGAACTCCGACAATGTAAGCTAACGACCCCCAACTGTCGAATCTCCTATGCTATGTCCCCCCTCCCCCCCTTTAGTAAAGTAGATATGACTGATTTCGGCTTTGGCGATTGTATTTGCAACTACAATGGGAAATTGTCAACAAAGACCTGTTGAACTTTTTCATTAAACTGACTTTGATAGAATGCAATGCTTTAAGAATTTGAATTCCAAAAGCTTGTTTGAAGGTATCAAATGAATACATCCAGAGTAGCATGGCTCAACCACATCTGTATATATTCATTTTTCTGACACGGGCCGAAATAAAGAATTATAATTATGCCCAATGAAAGGAGAATGAGACTGTTAACCTTTAAAGGCATAAAGACTAAACTAGACATTAAATTCTGCACATTAGAGAAACACTGACGTTTAGTTGGTGCTTATTTAAATTTGAATGTATACATCCAGGGCAGCATGGCTCAACTCCACCTGTATATATCCATCCTCCCGATAGAGAGCAATACACATTTTATGTGACGGTTTGAGCAAGTCGTAACGCATGGGTAATTAGTGTTGCCAAACAATAGGGTTCCTCTGTGGTGATGTGTTATGAAATAGACAAGAAGGATGGTGTCCCAGTTAAGCCAAGCACGTAATATGTACATTGAACTTAGCAACAGTTAAGTTTACATGCATTGTATAATTTAACAAAAAACAGAGGTTTGAATTGGAGACATTTGACAGACATCAGTTGACATGTTCAACTTCATCGTGCTGATAATTATAATGATTGTCGTATTGTTGTCACCGACTGGTGAGAGCAGCATGGCCATTGCGTCAGTCCATTCCTTGAGATTTGTTCTTGGAGGAAATGCCTGTTGGAGAGAGATGATGGATCATTAGAGATGCACAATAATGATGAAATATCACTGACCGATTTGACAGATTAGAACGGAATGACACATTGTAGCAACTGCAATGACAGGTGATACTTTGATAAGCGAATGTATACGATGTCAGCATGAAAGCAAATTTTCAGTGATAATAGACACATTCCTATGGGTAATAGATTTGGATAATTTGGGTTAATTAACAACTACTGTCTAAGGCTGTAGGTGAATTATAGTGATATGTCTAGATTTCCGTAGTATTCATTGGGCATACAGCTACTCGACAGGGCTTATCGTTCAGACACTTGGCACAGACTGGAGTGTAGACAATTGCAGTGGAAAGGTGGAGGGACTCATATTTTCTAACATTTACATAAGTGCAGTTTCCATACTAACCTTATCAGCTGATTCTGTTCTTATACCCATCTTAGTGGTAGATGCCGACACCATGCCGTAGTACCGCTCATTAGGAAGAAGTGACTCCAACTCATTATCCATGACAATAAATAAACTTTTCATATGTAGTGATTGTTCAGCCAAAGATAATTTGATATTTTTTTAAGAAATTACTGTGAAATACAAGAGAACAATCTTCTCAGGCAAGAAAACTTTGAAATAATATGCCAAAAAGACGTTCAGCAAATACAAGCGACCCAGAAGATGCTTGAGAATACAACCGAATCATCGTTTAACTAGAAGGTGTTAGCGGGCATTTCAGGTAGGAATGTGAGCCATGAAACGTGAAAGACCCCTCAACACCTCAAAGCTGCCGAGTCATCAGTAGGTACTCACGGGACATCACATAGGGTTTGTATGTGGCCGATCATTTAACGTTTACACTCGGAACAGACTGCATTAACATGTAATCTTTAGATCATGCTGGGAATTAGCAAATTGCCGAAAAGGTTGTAAGTGGTCCAAGTTGAAACACAATAAAATAGTTTATATGGAAACTGCTTTGGATTACTTAGTCATGGATACAGTGAGTATCAGAGGGGATGAATTCATGCACATGATGCGGTTTAGGTGGCAGAGGTGTTCGTGAAGGAACATTGACATGGTATCTGAAATAAGAACCAGTATTATTTGTATATTTTTTCGGTATTGTTCAGTGACTTCAATAAAGTGCAGTGTTAAACAACTAAATTCAGGTTCATAGTGATTGTTTGAAGTGTGACGGAAAGATGCTGCAATATTAAGGTAACATATGACCTGACACAGAAAGAGGATGGTAGAATGATAAACGCTGATGGTTATCACATTGGGACTGGTGCATGTTTTCCTGACAAGATGGCACAGAGCTACACGCCCTGCACTAGAGACTTTAAGATTGTTGGACATATAGGCGTTGTTGAAATTAGGGGTAAACTAGGCAATCACGGAACTATAATGTCGGCGAGTGCCTGAGGTGAAGGCTGGCTGCAGGCAATCTCTTCATACTGAAGATATGCTGTTGTGAAACACTCGCGTGATAAGCTCTATGTATAATATCACTGATGTTGTTTGCTACGTGTTGTTTATTAATGCTGTGACAATATGGAGACGTATGTAAACACTTCCAGTCTTTATTGAGACTGTTATTTAGCTAACTGCAGCTATGGGCTTTATTACTCACCACAAACAAGAGTGGAGACGGGAGTCGTGGACGTGGTGTGCACAGCTGTGGCAAGGATACCTGTAAATGTATAGATTTTGATCAATGTCATTTCAAAATCGCCAGGAACAAATATTTAGAATAACGTTTGTCAGGTTTGTTCATTTGAGGAGAAGAAAGGCTGAAGTCCTCCATATCTTCTAAACAAGGTTACTGGGAATAGCAAGTTCAATGTTTGTAAAAAATCAAATAAGGTCAGTAAGAAACTCACCTTGTGAATTTGTTGCGATCAGACATCTTTGAGGAAGCGTGATGATGCCAAGATCACACTGTTGCACCGCACATGGTTAGGGATGACTGTTTATACTATGAAGGATACTGAATGATTTTGTTGAGGTAATTTACCTTTTCAGACATACACAGACGTTCAAATACAAGTTACCCAGAAGATGCTTGAGAATACAAGCCGAATCATTGTTCAACTAGAAGGTGTTAGCGGGTGTTTCAGGTAGGAATGTGAGCCATGAAACATGAAAGACCCCTCAACACCTCAAAGCTGCCGAGTCATCAGTAGGTACTCACAAGACATCCATGAAGGATTTGTAAGTGGACGATTGTGCCAGGTCTACATACCAAACAGATGGGATTGATAGCAACATGTGGCGATGGATGAAACAGTTTATAAGGTGAATATGGAGTATATGAAGGTATCAGTTCCTGCACATGAAGCGGTGTAGTTGGCAGGGGTGTTGGAGAAGGTAGCCGTGACTGACCACACCTGAAGAAGCAACATTTGATGAAGAAATATTTTAAGTATTTCATTTATTTTTACATACTAATATGATGTGCAGTTTGTGTGTGTTGCTGACTGTACACTTATACGGGAAACTCGTCAGATCGCTAAGTCAAGAGGTGTTCAGGTAAGGTAAGCAGAAGCATCAAGATTCAAGGCTAAACATGGTTGTGCAAGAGAATAAATTCCTGCGGTATGATTCATGCTTAACAGTCTACTTACTGCATGTGGAGAGGTGATACAAGGTTGACGTGGTGTTTAACGGTGAGAGGAGGAAAGACTCGTTGCCGGCTTGACATTGACAAAACGATGGAGCTGGCGACTAGAAGACAATTGGGGCTGGCAAATGATGGTAGGCCGCCAACACTTGACTGCTTTGTTTCCTATGTCTTAACGTCGGCGACGTCGTTGTTGTTGCTGCTGTCTTCGTTGTTGTTGTCGTTGGCGAATAAATGTTGCTTGTTGTGTTGTTACAACATCTAAGGTAGAAAAATTTGAGAGAACATGTGAAAACAGGTAATGAAAAGTATCAGGGCGGAAAGAGCTATAGATGTACATGTATAAGCGGACATGTATATTGTATTGTCAACACAGCTGGGGACAATCTCTTCTAAGAATTAGGCTTTGATAACCATGATGAAATGCAGTTCATGTTAAACAATTTTATGTATTGTATGTTGTTAGTGGACAGAGATCCTCAGGAAGCCTGTAGACTGGATGTGCAGGGAATGACTGTTCATCGGTTTGAAGGGTTGTAAAATACATTCATGCTTAAAACACTTGAAGGTATTTGGCTCAGAAAACAGAACAACGTGTTGGGAAGTGGTGTATATCTGATCCTGTACTGTTGGTGAACATTGTCCTAAGAGTGAGTGAGTTTAGTTTTACGCCGCACTCGGCAATATTCCAGCTATATGGCGGCGGTCTGTAAATAATGGAGCCTGGACCAAACAATTCATTGATCAACAGCATGAGCATCGATCTGCACAATTGGGAACCGATAACATGTGTCAACCAAGTCTGCGAGCCTGACCACCGATCCCGTTAGTTTCCTCTTACGACAAGCATGGGTAACTGAAGATGAATATTCTAACCCGGACCTTCACGGTTCTTGTCCTAAGAAACCCAGAATGGGAAATTACTTAAACATGAGCCATGGGTAATGTTTAAGGTGGAATATCCTTGACAGCAGCAAACACATGACTGGAAAGAAGAAGATTATTGCCGTGGGCTGCTGAATGACCGGTAGCCTGACCACGCAGTCCCGTTTGTTATTTTTTTACGACACACATGGGTTGCGATAAGTGTAAACGTTATTGGGTGAAATGTGAGCGAGTGAGTTGTTACACCGGTATAGGCATTGTACCAATATTAGGGCGTGGCGCAACAATGAGGTCAGTTAATGTTATGGCATAAGACCAGTCTAGAACTGGGGCATGGGTTGGATACCTTAGTGCGACGTCAGACCTAGACCACAGTAACAGGTATGAACACTTTGCAGTCTACTTACTCGTCAATCCTCCCCCAAGCGTCATCTGGAGTACACCAGCAGGTCTCCGAACACGGCCTCTGCTCTGCAATAAAGAAAACAATATTTTGCCTGTTAATATAGGTAAGGACTACAATGTCCCATGTACCAGGACAAACAGAACGATATAAAGTGTAGTAGTTTTTGTGCCAAGTAAATGACTTCGGGTGTAGTGTACGGGTATGTGTGGATAATGGTTAATATACGAGACGAGGGAACTGTCTATTATGAATAATAATATCCAATGGTATGCTTTTTATAGAATTTTCATACATGATCGTTCCTTTGTATGTATTTTGGACGTAGGTTTTTACTTAGAGTGTCTGGTTTACAATGTGTCTGTATATCAATCAAATGATTGACTACATTGTACATGACAATGAATGCGTTGGTTTCAAGGGTGTAGAACAATATTTGAGTTATACGAATGAAATAGTCTAATGTAAATGTCAGATGCTAGCAGCTACGTTGAAAAAAGACGTGTTGGGGGTGGGTGGGGGTTGGCGACAAATGAACAAAAATAATTGGAACGAACTGGGAATCGAACTTAATATGATCATACTTCTTATGTCAGGAAGGGACTGGACCCTGTACACCAAATCTCGGTGTGTTTTTGTGCTGGGTTACCTGTCTCTCCCACAATAACGAAGTACAGGGTGTCGTTTCAAAATATTTGACTGACAGTGTATTGCAAGAAAGGTGTATGGCGAATTGTAAGTATTTTTTATAAGGTTTTCGTTCAGTCTGTCACAAGGACATTTAAATATCGAACAGATTAAAGTAAAATCTCACTGAAGTCCTCTGTGCCTCGTCGAACTGACGCAGGAGGTCGTGGTAGGGCTGTTGTTGCTGCTGTTGGAGTTGCTGCCTCTGATGCAGTTCACGAGCGCGTCTCTGCTCCTCCGCCCTCTGCTGTCTCTGGTGTTATTGGTGCTGTTGCCGCTGTTGTTGAAGCCTGGCCTGTTGCCGCTGCCTGTATCTGGCGTCTCGCTGCTGGTTGAGTTGTGCCTGAGCCTGAAATAATATCCATTTAAAACAGTGGCATAGTAAGATAGTTTGATAGAGTGAACATTTTACGTCATATAGGCAATATTCCAGCCATATCTGACAATCATATACATAAATAAGATTAAATTAACGAGCTTCCGCCTGGACCAAATTCTAGTGCCGGTATTGAGAGCATGCCGGATTGGAGGGCTGCAGGTCTAGAGGGCTTCCATTGTATAAACTTTTTAAAATGCTGTCAGCGAAGGACAGTATAACGAGATGATGACATTAATTATAACTAGTATGAGATCAGTTTAAAGGCTAAATCAGTTGTAAAGACAATATTAAATCAGACTATAGATCGCCAGCAACTGGTGGATGCTTGGTTGTTTGAGTAACGCCGCACTCAGCAATATTGCAGCTATATGGAGGCGGTCTGTAAATAATCGAGTCTAGACCAGACAATTCAGTGATCAACAGCATGAGGATTGATCTTGGCAATTAGGACACGATGACATGTGTTATTTTATTATGGTTAACATGGCAAGAGTGTTACTGTTACTGAACTTTTTGTTACTTACAGTTGGTACCGTCGCCAATGTCGCCAGTGTGACTGTAGACGTCGCTGCAGATGAGGTCGCTGCAGAGGTCGAGGCGGAGGTCGCTGCAGAGGTCGAGGCAGAGGTCGAGGCAGATGCAGTGGCGAAGGTCGAGACAGAGGTCGAGGCGGAGGTCGAGGTCGGGACAGAGGTCGAGGCGGAGGTCGAGGTCGAGGCGGAGGTCGAGGCGAAAGCCAAGACCGGATATGGAGGGAAAACCTGCAGGGAAAAAAACGTCTTCATCGAGTGTACTCAGTAACATTTACACACTAATACTGCATGTTCTCGCTGGCGTAACTATTTTCATTTGCTCGAAGCTGGTGTTTCTATATATTGAAAATATATAGTTAAAAATACATGGACGCACCATGACACATAAAGCTCCTTTTTTACTTCATCCAACTGTGATACAGTAATAATATCTCGTCCATTTGGTTCCAATAAAATGGGCCTAGAAAACTCTGCTTCCTCTAAAGTGATTTCTTGGTTAGGCTCAAATACAACACAGGTGTAACAATTTGCACAACCACACACACATGTCAACATTCTTAGCGTCATTTTATAACCGATTGTAATTGTCAGGTATATAGCTGCTTATTTACCACTCAATAATCAGAATAAGAATTAATCATACTCACAATTGGCACCGTCTGAGTTGCTAAACTGACTGACGTCGATGTCGCTGCCACTGATGTCGCTGCCACTGATGTAGCTGTGCTTGCTGACTGTTGTAAAACCAAAAGGATACAGAACGGGTAGTACGCCTGTGCTCATGCACAGATACACATAAAAACACTGCACTATCTAGTATACTGTTTGGCGGATTAGAACGGAAATGCTAGGTGGCCCAGATGGATGTGTCCACAAATTACAGATCAAAAAGCAATCAGAAAAAAAAGTGATTATGATATATTGTGAAGTAATATTAATAGCCCAAAGACATTCCAAGCTGGTCTATAATCGATTACCTTATTATGCACAAAGACGACATATCGCTAACGCCGTATGTACGACTTGTGCTAACATCTAGGCGACATCACTGTTATCCTTTTCACATTAATTTGTTTGGCTTACGTTTGCTTTCAGTTGGCTGAGTTCCTGTTTCAGCTGCCGGTTCTCCTCCTGAGACCTTCTGAGCTCCTCCCGAGACCTTCTCAGTTCCTCTTCCAGCTGCTGGAGTCGTGTTTCCACAAGCTGTAACAACAAATACAAGACGGGTCACCCTACTGTAATTATCAGTTTGGATATCTATATTCAAGTACGTGTTCATGTAAACGATTACTGAATTACTCCGCTTTGTTTATAGATTAACTGCGCACCCAGCAATATCTCAGCCATATGACATCTGTCTAGAGTAGACAGTAGAGTGACTGACGTCACAGCCATCAGTCTGCACATTTGTCACACAACCCGTGAAAGGCGTCAGCGTACACTGCTGGTTCAAGGGTCCAACTAATATGCTGACCGATCATCGGTTACACACGTTCATATATGCCTACTTTTCAGTGCTTTCTCACTCACTCACTACCTTGTGTAAGGCACATAACCATTTTAGACACATGCTACATAGGAATAAGACAGTAGGCGTGTAATGAACATGTAGGCATATGTAGAACAAGTTGAATGAGTGATACGGAAACATTAAGAAATATTGTTTTTACTCACATTCATTGCTGTTGCACCTCCACGAGACGCTGCGGGTACCGGTGCGGTTGCCATCGGGGTAGCAAATGGCGTGGTGGACGTCGATGATGTCGATGACATCCTCGACGTGGATCCCTGGGTTCCGGCCTGCGACGTCGGGGTTTCCTGGGATCCCTGGGTGGACTGGGTAGTCTGGGTTGACGGGGGTCCCTGGGTGGCCTGGGTGGACTGGGTAGTCTGGGTTGACGGGGGTCCCTGGGTGGCCTGGGTGGCCTGGGCTCCCTGAGCTATCCGAGATCGGAAAAAGCTGAACATTGCTGAGAATGCGAAGATTGCGAAGAATGCGAAGAATACTGCTAATAGCTAGGAAACGATGCGATAAATCGACAAACGTGACAGAGGTGTGAAGGTATCCGTGTTTTATAGTACGACATTAGGGAGAAACCATTTCGAAGGAGGGGAGTTTGATTGTGGTTTGAGATGAGCATTCTCTACATATGTGAAAGCTCAGTTACCTTTTGCCAAATTAAACCCAAAAATGGATCATTTAATGTTTCTATACATACCGCCTCCAGGATTAAGGATTAAGCTTTACTATATAGGAAATACAGCACCCCTCCCCACCGCGAAAATCAAATAGTTGCGCCCTTGCACCCAGTAAGCACGTGCGAATCAGCTGAAACTATGTACTGTCGTACAGCCTCGTGAAGTTCAAGCCTTATGTCAAATCACATGCGTCTGAAACAATGGAGCACTGTGAGAAGTGCCCGAGTCACAGACCCATCGGACTGTGTTATGCAACAACGTCCCTGCTGACGTGAGTTACTCAAGCATTCACAGACAATGGGAATCAGCATCGAAAAGAGATTGCACACACAATATATCACCCAATATCTTACTTGCACAAGATCATGCATGAATCAGTCCCATGTCTCAACATCATACACCCTGCTGCTACCGTCAGTGTTGTCAGGAGAACAATGATCGTCATGATTTTCATAACTAGTGGGCATGGCAGTGATTGCTGAAATTTATACTTTTTAAAAACTAATTTTCAACGGGTTGATGAGCGCAAAACAGTATTGGAGGTTACTGAGATATGTATTAAATGAATACAAGTGTGAGGTAGGAGAAACAGTTTTGATATTAAGATTATTTAGCATTGTACAGAGAACAGTTGTAAGAAATGAACGTAGTTGGGTCGCTAAGCGTTATGTAATCGAGCTTGTCAAACAGTTACACACATTAGACAGTGTCACTGTGTTCTTTTGTGAGTGAGTGAGGTTAGTTTTAATTCCAGCAATATCATGGCGCGGGACACCACAAATGGGCTTCACACATTATACCCAGAGTTCTTTTGTGAAAACATTTTTATACGATTCTGCGTTTAGTATATTTTCAAGTTAGTCTGCTACGTCCATCCATAACGACAGTGACACCATGATAGAAATATGGACAATTAACGTGTCGGCCACGTACCACACAACCACCCACCAATACTACTACTACTACATGCACTACTACTACTACTACAAGTACTACTATTACTACTACTACTACATGTACTACTATTACTACTACTACTACATACACTACTACTACTACTACAAGTTACTACTACTACTATGAACTAACGTGTCCCACACGTACCACACAATAAGTACTACTACTACATGTACTACTACTACTTACTACTACTATTATTACTACTACTACATATACTACTACTACTACAAGTATTACTATTACTACTACTACTACTACTATTACTATATATGTACCACTACTACTACTACATGTACTACTACTACATGTACTACTACTACTACATGTACTACTACTACTACATGTACTACTACTACTACATGTACTACTACTACTACATGTACTACTACTACTACTACATGTACTACTACTACTACTACTACTACTACATGTACTACTACTACTATTACTACTACATGTACTTCTACTACTACTACTACTACTACTACTAACACTACTACGGACCCGTGAAGAACCGGATTAGAATTGGCCTTCAGTAACCCATGCTTGCAATAAGAGATGACTAACGGGATCGGGGATCAGGCTCGCTGACTTGGTTGACACATGTCATCGTGTCCCAATTTAGTCTAGTCAATATACGGTAAAACCACTAAACCTAGAACAAATTGCAAAAGAATTTATTTTAATTGATTCAAGTTCATTAAACTATGTACAACAACATATCCAAAAAGTAGAGAAATCGTATGTGGGGAACATTTTGAAATGTGTCCTTGAAATTGCTTGGTATAGGGCTTTTGCCGGGAAAATAACATTTGAACATCATTCAGTATCGGGGCTTTTTTCCGGTGAAAATGGTTAAAGCGTTGGCTCGTTGAACATCATTCAGTATCGGAAAACCCCCAACTAATTCAATGTTAATTTCTAGTAAATGTTAATTAATGATTATTAAGTATGGTATTGAGTTGTTGCCACATTAATAATATATAATTGCGTAGATCGATGCTCATGCTGTTGATCACTGGATTGCCAGGTTCAGACTAGACCATTTACAGACCGCCGCCATATAGCTGTATAGTAGACGTAGTTAAAGTTACGCCAGTCGTAGCGCTCTTTATTACCCACGTGGTCAGCGTATGGGTAGTTGCATATTAATCTCGTACGTCACGCGAGTGTCGTATCACGCGTTGACCTGTGTCGTAACGACTTGACCTGGAATTCTAACGATTTGATTGGATAACCGATGACCTCTGAATTGGTCACATTCTGACGTAACCATGTTTTCATTCATAACAAACACGTTAGAATTCATTCATTCTACAACTTAAATGCATTGTGGGAATGTAAACATTGCGAACCTTGCCGTGTCGCTGTTTGATAATTCGAGTCGAACTGAGACATTATATCTGTCGAAAACATAAACGCAATGTTTCCACCAGTGATGTTAGCCGAATGGAAGCAACTGGAAACCAAGAAACGAGGTGCAACGGAGTAGTTTTACTGTAGGAGGCTGTACGAGGCGATGACAACTGACATGCATCGTGACGTCGGTTACCAGATGGCAGTGACGTCATGTACAATTGTGACGTCATGGAAATCAAAAATATACTACAGTACAAAACTCTGCCGCAACCTCTCTTTATGAAACCGGTTTCGGTTTGAAACCAAAACATAACAAAAATACGCTATTTTGTCAATTTAAATGCATAAGACGTGGGTAATAAATAAAATACCACGCACTCGGTCTCATTACGTGCACGAATTATGCGAAACTCGTGACCTTCCTATGTTATCTGACTCCTCGCTTTCGCTCGGTCAGATGCATAGGAAGGACACTCGTTTCAGTATAATTCATGTAATGAGACCTCGTGTAGTATTCTCTATTTATTACCCACGTGGTCAACGTATGGGAGTTGCATACTAATCTCGTACGTCACACGTGTCGTATCGCGTTGACCTGTGTCGTAACACGACTTGACCTGAGATTCTAACGATTTGATTGGATAACCGATGACCTCTCAGTTAGGTCACGCGCTGTGACGGAACTACTTTTTCATTCATAACAAACACGTGAATTCATTCATTCTACAACTTAAGATGCATTGTGGGAATATAAACATTGCGAACGTTGCCGTGTCGCTGTTTAATTGTGAGTCGAACTTAGCACATTATATCCGTCGAAAACATAAACGCAATGTTTCCACCAGTGATGTTAGCCGAATGAAGCAACTTCAAACCAAGAAACGGGAAGCTACGGAGTAGTTTACTGTAGGAGGCTGTACGAGAGGCGATGACAACTGACATGCATCCTGACGTCGGTTACCAAGGCAGTGACGACATTACAGCGTGACGTCATGCAAATATTGTACTACAGTACAAAACTCTTCCGCAACCTCTTTATGAAACCGGTTTCTTGGTTTGAAACAAAAAAATAACAAAATACGCTTATTTGGTCAATTTAATGCATGTAAGACGTGGGTATTAAATAATAATATTGACTTCGGTCTCATTATATTGCGAATTATAATGAAACTCGTGATCCTTCCTTATAGTTATTCGACCTCGCTTTCGCTCGGTCAGATAACCTAGGAAGGACACTCGTTTCGTATAATTCGTATGTAATGAGACCTCGTGTAGTATTCTCTATATATTTACGCCACCTACCCAGCAGGCGTAAGCCAGACGTAGCCTTGTAATGGCGGCACTGGATGCCGAGTTTTTTATCAGGCGCACATTTTCAAAAGTTTTTAAAAGTGAACGTTGTGCGAGAATTGCGCTCGCGTGGTCCTGGATCTGCGTACGGCTATAAAATTACACAGAAATGTAGAATATTTAATTTCATATCCGTTGGTATAAATATAAGTGCGACTACCTCGGCGGTTTGAGAAATAGACACTACTAAATGTTGTCTAAAAATTTTGTTACGCGTTAACAAACTGTCAATTTCTCCGCTTTTTGTCGTGCACCGATAAAAGCACTCTGCTACGATTTTTTTAATCTGGCATCTTTACAGAAAGTGTGAGCGAAGAAAATACAGCCTGATATCTGAACGACATAAGTGTATATGAATTGGGTTTATGTGCTAATGCATAACGTTAGACGCTCAACATTAAAAAATGACTCGCAAAAAGTGTCAAAAATGGATTTTCTTCTATGACGTCAACTGACGACAGAGAGGTCATACACGTATAAAAGATAAAGGGGCATAACTGAGTTAGGTCAATGTTACTCAGATCACTTTGGAGAAAAGTTGTTGTGGATACTTTTACGCTATATTTTCGTTATGTTGTGTTTACGGTGAACCAACCTATTCCATTACAAAGTTCCCCAATGTGAGCGGATACGTTTTGGTAGTTTCACAATTTATAAGAAAAGATGGCAATGTACTACTTGAGAAAGCAGAATAGCGATTTGGATGGCCCCATCCGATATGTAAAGTTAGCTCTTAGATTCCCATATTCTCCTGTTTGTGTAGATGTATATTGACTAATTTTGCATCATTATTAACGGAGTACTAGCCATATCTTCAAATGTACTGAAATTACTGATAATAATACAACATTTTAGTTGACGTCATGGCTTGTTATATGCATTTTGCGACGTCTGGAAAAAGACGACATTGGTTTGTTGGATTAGTATATATCTTACCTAAATTCCATTAATTGTATGAAAGGTCTCGGCTTCTTTGTCTGAAATTTAACACTCTTTAGACCATACATAATGAATTCGATTTTTACCAAAATAAATAGTGTCCTGGAATATATCAACAATTAGACGGTTTGACTGCGTATCTTATTGTGAGCAACACGCGCACCTGTTTGGCATCAATTTAACTTAAAAGAAAAATAATATTTCACAACACCCAAATATTTTGCAGTTATGGCTACGTGTGCCAATTTCTTATGTAAATATTATTCAAACAATCAAAAACTTTCCAAGAATAAAAACGCCTACCCTATATCCAGGTATATAGAGAATACTACACTCGGTCTCATTACATACGAATTATACGAAACGAGTGTCCTTCCTATGGTATCTGACGTCACGATGCATGTCAGTCGTCATCGCCCTCGTACAGCCTCCTACAGTAAACTACTCCGTTGCACCTCGTTTCTTGGTTTCCAGTTGCTTCATTCGGCTGACATCACTGGTGGAAACATTGCGTTTATGTTTTTCGACAGATATAATGTCTCAGTTCGACTCACAATTAAACAGCGACACGGCAACGTTCGCAATGTTTACATTCCCACAATGCATGTAAGTTGTAGAATGAATGAATTCACGTGTTTGTTATGAATGAAAAAATAGTTACGTCAGAATGTGACCTAATTGAGAGGTCATCAGTTATCCAATCAAATCGTTAGAATTTCAGGTCAAGTCGTTACGACATTGGGTCAACGCGATACGACACTCGTGTGACGTACGAGATTAATATGCAACTACCCATACGTTGACCACGTGGGTAATAAAATATGGTATTGAACAAGGCTAAATGTATATACTGAAAATAGTTTGATGAAAAATATCTGAACGATACGCAAAAGTATACATCATAATACTGAAAGTGTCATCGGAAGGATAGGGCGATTGTGTTTACACTTGTTCAACCGACCTTCACCTCAAAGAAATTGTCTAACATGTACAACAATGTTGACGTATGACATCACTACCACCGACCGATTACTTATAAAATGGCGGCCAGGCTGACAGAGTACACAGGATTTTGCGAGGACCCTTCCCTTGATTCAGGGATCGTTTGTACATAAATATGAGATGTAAGTAATCAGAATGATTCTGACTATATGTGTATTGTTATATGTTTTATCGTTTTCATTGTAAGTAAGAGAAGAAGCCAGAAATGCTGATAAAAACCTTTGTCGTTCTGCGTCAGTCATGGCGTCACGCTGCACGGACACTTCGACAATTTCTTAAGAAATATCAAATGATTGCATTGCTTCTTTTTTTTAATTTCCCATTTCTTTGCTACGATACTCTTCCATGCATATTCTAAAGCTATTGAGCCATTGCAAGCAATGAATAGACGGCTGCATGTCTTTCGAGCACAGCGTTCGTTTGGACTTTTGACACTCAATATCTTTCGTTTCATTTTATCCAGACAGTTGATATTGGTGACAAAACCATTAGTAATTTGATTCTAAAATGTATGGGGAATTCAGTGATGCATTTGTAGCAGGTAAATGTGATATACACGTGATGTAATTGGCGTCTCATTACCGTCCTCCGCGAAACTTGATTTTGTAAACACTATCCAACATGACGGAAAGCGCACTTCGGCGTTCGTGTTTTACAAGTGTATTTTCAGAATTACCATTAGTGATTTCATGAAACCTGATATCAGTGATCATTAATATGCTATTTTGAAATTCAATACATCTGAGTAGTAATTATCCGATTTGAACATTTGAAAACATACACCAAATAACGCCAGTGAATCGTGATTTCGTAATGTGTCAAATATGGCGACATTTATGGTGAAGCCCATTTTGAAAGTCAATGTTATTTCTCCATCAGGATCCATCGGTAAAGTTGGGTGCATTCCTGTTCAGTTTAATTAATTAATTAATTACACCCTCAGACCATTTTTCAAATTGATGCTAGAACACCGTCGATACATGTCTTACTTCGGGATTTCCTCCCATATCAAGCTGACAAGCTGTGAAATAAGTGGCATAGTGTTCAAGCCTGTGTTTAACCGCTCGTCACGCCTAAGGCCCGGGTTCGATTCCCCACATGGGTACAATTTCTGGTGTCCCCCGCCGTGATATTGCTGGAATATTATTTAAAAGCGGCGTAAAACACAACTCACTCACTGTGTTTAATCCGTCCCGGGTAGTATTCCACATGAGTCAGCAAAACACATTTCACAGTGTTACCCGACACACAAACATCAAGATTTCCGTGCTGTCATAAAATATCCAGACGACGTGTGCGTTGGTGTAAAACTGGAGTGAGTGAGTGAGTTAAATGGATTGGTTTTAACATTGCCTTGAGCAATATTTCAGTCATTTGGCACAGTAAACGTTGATTATAACGAACTGAAAGGGACCACGAATTTTAGTTGGTTATACGCATTTGGATTTAAATATACATCGAGGGACCGGACAAATACAGTTTGAAATATCCATTAGTTCGTTATAACCGTGTTCGTTTTAAACCATGCTTCCCCACGTATATTGTTGTGTGGGAAAAGCATAACATGATTTAGGTCTCCGAGTTATTACCACCTTTGGGAGGGCGGTGGGGTAGCCCTGTGGTTAAAGCGTTCGCTTGTCACACCGAAGACCCGGGTTCGATTCCCCACATGGGTACAATGTGTGAAGCCCGTTTCTGATGTCCCCCGCTGTGATATTGCTAGAATATTGCTAAAAGCGGCATAAAACCATACTCACTCACTATTACCACCTTGGGGAGCTCATCGAGCACGTGTCTGGTGCTGACAAACCTGGAAACAATCAGGTCAAACCGGCCCATTCGTCACCACTCGCCCCTTTCCGTAACCTTCCAGAAGTCGCTATTCGGCTTGTCCCGGAATAACACGAGTTCGTCACGAATGAAACCGGCCAGGGCTCGCAAAGGGACGCAACTCTACGTAGCAAATACTGTTGTCTGTGTATCAGAATGTATGTAGATATGGCTCCAAAATGTTGTTCTTTTGGTCAATTATGGCTAGATTCATATGATTCAAAATACTTGTATATATGTGTGTTCTGTATTCATCAGTGAGAAGTGAGAAGGCTTATTTCCAATGTATTTGTTTGCCAAATACTGCCCAAGTGTGTATGTTTTAAAATATGCAGGTGCGTTCGACATACTTTACAATACACAGACATTCAGTTCATACTGTTCACCAAAATATTCCGTGCCGTGCTACGTTACTCTTCTTAGAGGGATACACTAAATACATAAACTAGACTACCATGTTTGTGGGTGTCAGCGCACTGACACGTCTGCTGGCGATGAGGTGCGTCACTCTGGGAGCGTAATTTCGAATCTCGGATGGACTCAACCCAAACAAGTTGAAGAATCTACCTGTCTGAGAGAGCGTAAGCCCAAATATAACACATGGTAATGTGAGCACTTTCTATACGGCATTTCGTTTTCTTCACGAGTGCTTACTTTGGATGACAACTGGCTGGGACAGGATGGATTTATTCCAGTTCTGTTTCCTCCTTTTCTATTTGTGCATTCTACCGTTGACACACAGCGACATAACCCACTCTGAAAAACATTCTATGGATTCCACTTTGGCCCATATGCTTCAACAGCATCCATAATGATTTTAAAGTCATGTGTAGTAATCTTAGTTGGTAGGAGGCTGTCCAGGTGATTTAAGTCCGTATTTACATACCTGACGATGGTTTCTATCGTCAACAATGGAGAAGTTACCTGTGGTAATATGATATACATTTTTGTAGCAAAACAATGAGTCTTGGAAGCCACATGAGGTGGAATTTACATCGTGATCTGCCACGTTCTGGAACAAGTTCTTACACCTGGACACAGTGGGTGAAATTGTGTTCGTATAGGAACATGAGATCAGTTTGGCACAGTTTGGCACACTTATATTCAAGGCATCAATTTCCGTGTTTGAAAATTTCAGATTCAGGAACGTGCGCTCATTTTCTTGATTCAGTACTTAGAACCTGTTGCGAAGTTGTGACAATGACTATAGTCCGGCAACTGAACCTTTGGCAACCTGTTTTTCACAATATACCTTTTAACCAAAAATGCCTTCAAATGCTTTTAGGCATACGCTCTTTATATCTTATGACCTATCTCAGGTTTAAATTTCATAATTTTATGTCAATTATTAAAGCTTCTTCTTAAGAAGCCATCTTATAAAAAAATAGAAAAATAGAAGTAGTTATGCAAGGGAGTAAAATGATACGATGGAACAGCAAACAACACGGTGTGACACGCGTGCATCCTGTTTACATTGTTACGCCTGCAAGCAAATCTAAAGGGACTGTATAATCATCACAAATCCATTTTAAACAAGCAGATTTATTGAAGTCTTTAAATACTGGTTGCTCAGAGTCAATATCTTGTATCCAGATCCAAATTTGAGCAACAGCTTGCATATGGTATGCTTTGATACATTGATGTCAGGTCTTCTTTTGAACAATATTTTCTTCAGTTTGCTTGACGATATGGACTCACTGGATCGATTTAACCGACGCATGACGTCCCTCACAACCCTTTTATCGAATTCATCAAGCTTTCTTTTCTTTGCATGTTTTGAGACGGTCCCCAATTTTTATGTCATCGTCCGTCTCTGAAAGAGTGTCATGGGAGATAACTCTTTGCTATGTTCTTTTGCAGATCTTGGTGGCATTAATGTCTTTTGTAGAAACACTCAATTGAAAAAAGAGGGTGTTTTTTCGCTTTGCCTTGCGCTTGAAAAAGTTGTAAACTCTTTTGATGATTTACCGGTCATCTTTGTACAACATCGTTTATACCACAACCTGTGTGTTGACGATCTTTGACATCACTTAAGCGTGCTAATGTAAATACCCGTGCATGTACATATCACGCTGACACACATTTTACAATGTTGTTGGCTTTTCCATCGCGTGCGTTAACCCCTCGTAAAACACTCCACAGTTTTACAATTATTACATGACAATCTAAAGGCAAAATCTTTAATAATCCTTTTAAAATTACTAAAATCAATATCTTGTTAGGTCACGGTATACAATTACCATATGAACAGAGTAGCGGTTTAAAATATTCAGGAGTTTTATATAAATTGTGAAAAACAGGGTGCCAAATGTTAAGTTGACGGACTATAAGCAAGTTAAAATGTCACCTTTGGTGACCCTGTTTGTACTCATACATATTCATGAGGGAATCGAAAACGAGTTTCATCCTACAAGAGCCGGGAAATAAGCCATCATCAGAGTATATATATATATGCCAGGGTAGAGATTGCGATCGGAGACTCTACCTGTAGACTTTGCGATCGGAGTCTCCACTGGTAGAATCCCCGATCCTACTGCAGAGATTGCAATCAGAGCACATGTACAGTATGGACGCACACGTATTTGACAGTGACCTCGCCTCCATCTTCACAAATAGGACTGGATATGTACGTTATAATGAATTCAAGCAGTGATGAAGATATAGCCAATACCTGTGAGTATCTTGAGACTACTTACGCCGGGTTGTGCAGGTTGTCCCGGCAAAATGTCCGAAAACTGTCACAACCGACATGTTAACTCCATCGTGCACAGTGACTGCTCCGTCTGACGGCAATGTTCACCTCGTGTTAATATCTCCCTCAATATCCACTTCAAGTGAAAAAAGGGGCGGTGGGGCAGCCTAGTGGTTAAAGCGTTGGCCCTTCACGCCGGGGACCCGGGTTCGAATCCCCACATGGGTACAATGTGTGAAGCCCATTTCTGGTGTCCCCCGCCGTGATGTTGCTGGATTATTGCTAAAAGCGGCGTAAAACCTAAACTCACTCAGTCAGTCAGTCAAGTATAATGAATATTGGTATATGGTAATAGTGCATAGAATACATTGTTATCAATGTGCAACAATAAATGATGAATATATTATAAGAAAAAGATATCCTTTGTCGTTCTTCGGCCATAAATTGTATGTGGAAACGAATCATCCAAAACTTGGTGAGAGTCATCCAAAATAAAGAAACGAGTCTTCTAAATTTGAGTACAGTCGACCGAAAAGGTACGAATGCTCCAAGAGACCAGAGTTTTCGGCACGAATTAGCCATTATTCGTTGGGTACTGCGGTGTACAGATCGTTTAGTATCTCTTATGTCAACATAACGGCATTATTCACAATTCCCGACTCTGCGTCAACTGTCATTTCATTATTTGCATAATGTTGTTTTTAATCACATTTATATCTTCGAAAGGTGCATATGATTATGATACCTGGGATAGAGATGAAAGATTCACTGAGGGACGCTTATAAATGCGCTCTCGACCACAACCTCAGCAAACATGTTGCGAGGCTGACGTCACATGGCATTGTTTCGGCGGCGTGTTGCCAAATATACGTCACAGGGTATTATGACGTTATTTGCGGAGCTGTGAGAGCTCCCAGTTGTGAGACACATTAATTAATGGTTCAGTGCACATAGGTGGTGTTTCCACATCCCTACAATGAAAATAGGATCAGCCCAGTTGTTGAAGAGTACCAACAGGAGTCATTGAATTGGGATTGGTGAGCAAGCATTACTGCTTATGTTAACACGGCTCCCATGCAACATAAAATACAACATGAAATGGAGGATGTGACGTCATCGATATTGACTATTGCATAAATATATTTTTAAGCATACATCAAATACAACTATTTTCTAAGTAGTCATAATTAGAGATTACAGTTGTGTGTGTCTAACAAGCTATTGTAGGAATATAAATCAATCATGAGAAGGTTGATGAGTTAATTTAAGTATTTTCCTGAGAAAATTTGAAGCGTTGTGTCTTGATGATATGATCGTGGACAGATTCAACTATTTTCTGGTTTACACAAGGAGTAAATTCTATGTTTCCGTTCAAAATGGTATCCAGGTTATAATGGGGA
Source organism: Haliotis rubra (assembly GCF_003918875.1). NCBI lineage: Eukaryota > Metazoa > Mollusca > Gastropoda > Lepetellida > Haliotidae > Haliotis > Haliotis rubra. The sequence goes on from NW_025765447.1 coordinate 524,384, forward strand.
GTGCCGGGTCAAAAGGATTTTGGCTTAAGAGGCAGTTCGACTATAAACTTGTATTTCAGAGTTATTTCTTAAACTATATCTTGTAGTTCCGGAAAAGGATGTAAATCTGAGTAGGTAAATTAATTTCTCTTTCAAATGATCACGAAGTTACCTACACAAAGTGTATGTTAATCAATTTATCTTAGTAAGTTTCATTAAGACTTCCACAAGATTCAGTTACATAGCAAATCAGTAATTAGCTAGGGTGAATCCATTTTATCAGACAGGGGAGTATGGTGTGTGTTTTTTGTTAATTACCTACTCCACTGTCTCATAACTGGGAGTCTCACAATTGGGAGTTCTCACAAATGGGAGTAGACCGACAGGACTCGACCTGGGTGCCGTTCCACTAACCGATCTTAGCCCTATGCCAATCGTAAACCCCTAAAATCCCAATCTTAGCGTGACGTTAAGATCGGCATACCGTTCCACTAACCAATCTTACCCAAGTCAATCGTAAACTTAAGATCCAAAGTCTAAGTTGCTCATGACCAACTTAGGATAGCTAAAATCAATCGTAGAGAAACCAAAATGGTGGCTTTCCTATTCTATGTGAAGAAGAAGAGCGAGCATTTCACCGTGAGCGTCCCCCTAAAACCCCCCATGAAATGAATTTGTTTATTTCTGTGATGTAAACAAACACTGCACTGTAGCGCAGTTGGGAATATTGTATTGCAATATTGTTGTGCAAATGTGTCACACCGACTCGCTCGGTTGTGTTCCCATGACGACAGTGGTCAGACTGGCCTGACATTTGTAAGGCTTCAGTGCAGTGTTTGTTTACATCACAGAAATAAATTTTCCGTTGTTATGTCATGTTACCGAGCGGAAAGCCACTGATATCGGGAAATAGGCAACCATACATATTATTTAAGAAATCTTTTTATAATATTTTTGATGACGTAAAAATGAAAATATAAAAGAAAAAGGCACTGGCATGTTATGACATGTCACAAATGGAAAAAAATCGCCATAGTTTTTTGAATAACATTATAAAAATAAACTTCATATTTATCAACAGTAGGATTTTAATTTCCTTCATAAACATAGGCTTCATCTATGACCTCAGAGTCTCGATAGTAAAGAAAGATATCAAGGGGAAGTAACTCGGTGCATATACTGTGGTTTCAGCAGTACGAACGTTTCACTATCCGAACGTTATTTTTTAAAAACCAAAGTGTTCGTATTAACGAGGTCTGACAGTATACAAATTCATTTCATGGGGGATCGTAGGGGACGCTCACGGTGAAATGCTCGCTCTTATTTTACACATAGAATAGGAAAGCCACCATATTGGTTTCTCTACGATTGATTTTAGCTATCCTAAGTTGGTCATGAGCAACTTAGACTTTGGATCTTAAGTTTACGATTGACTTGGGTAAGATTGGTTAGTGGAACGGTAAGCCGATCGTAACGTCACGCTAAGATTGGGATTTTAGGGGTTTACGATTGGCATAGGGCTAAGATCGGTTAGTGGAACGGCACCCAGCATGTCTGAGACCAACATTTTATGCAAATGTAAAATCAAAAACAAATATGAGAGATAATTATTTCTGTTCGAAAAAATACTTTAAAAGCATAGGAAAGTAACCATTGTTATACTTCCTCCGACAATGCGTTTGGGATCACCCGCGGAGTTTGCATACATTTTTTTTATCAGTTTTAATATTAAAACACAAAACTAAAAAATACACAGTACACTATAAGCCCATGTACTTGTGCAAAGTGTCTGACTAAGTGGGTTTGAACACCCCATTTCATTATATTGCAGCGATATCTTGACGTGTCAGCTGAATATAAAGTCCGAAGTCATGCGGGTATCTGACGTTTAGCATATGCACTTTAATGAAATCCAGTCCCTTGACAACTTGATAAATATTACTAGATTTTGCAAGGTTTTCGAAGGGAAAAATGGGAAATATTATATAAGTAATAATCTTGATCGGACAATAAACCCTATTTCACCTCACCTATTCACAGATCTGTTGTGGGTTTTTTTCACATTTTTTAATATATATTTTATTTGTTCTTTAACTCCGCACTCAGCGATATTCCAGCTATATGGCAGCGGTCTGTATAATCGAGACTGAACCAGACAATGCAGTGATCAACATCATGAGCATCGGTCTACGCAAATGGGATACGGTGGCATGTGTCAACCAAGTCCTGTAGAGAAGTGGCTTGCATCTTACAAATATTTTAAACAAACGTTTCAGATTAAGGTACGCAGTACTACAGTTAATTTGGGTATTGTAAAAGGAAGATTCTTGTCACTAAAACTTCCTTGATATCTATCCTATCAGTAAATCGTGACTAAAAGATGCGTGTCGCTTCTTGTTGATATGTATGCTCATATTTTGTGATTAATGAAAGAATAATCTACTTAATTCAACCGAGCTTGTCGTCTCATTCGTTACTGACAGATACTGTGGACATCACCTGACTTCTGAGGAAAGGGCTACCAGAACCAGTAAGGCAGCACCGAGTGCCCGTGAAGGACATTGTCTATGAAGTTTACTTCCCAATGAGCGCGCTTATAGTTATGCGCGCGGGAAATACAATTTCGACACGCGGTGTATTCTACTTCCTCAGCGACGACCTGTCACGTGATATGACGTCATCACAATCACACCCCAGAGGCGTGGTTAGTTGTCCAAGCTCCGCGCATGTAGCAGCATTTAGTAGCAGTGTAACAGTTGATATTTACAAAGTACAGACCTGGAATTGATTTCAGAAGATTCCATGTGCATCAGTGTATTGCCACTACAGTGGTAAGTATTGTTCAGTAAAGTGTCAGAATTCCCTAAATATTCAATATCTTAAATTCATATGTTGGCAATGAAGATCCGTATGAAATGCAAAAAAAAGTAGAAACGCGACTTTAAGAAGATGCCAAAGGCCAAATTTGATTAATTCATTAAAGTATTTGTATGTTTTAGACGAGATATTTTTATTTCCTTATATATGCTACTGTACGTCCAGAAGATCTGGGCTAGAACTGGTCTTCAGAAACCCATGCTTGTCGTAGGAGGCGACTAACGGGATCGGGTGGACAGGCTCGCTGATTTGGTTGACACATGTCATCGTATCCCAGTTGCGTAAATCGATAATCATGATGTTGATCACTGGATTGCATGATCCAGACTCGATTATTTTACAGACCGCCGCCATATAGCTGGAATATTGCTGAGTACGGCTTTAACAACAAATCAAAATACCAATGTACGTCGTGAGGAATTTATACGGCAGTATTTTCTGCTCTGCTTTGAAATATGTCAAACTGCACAAAAGCCAACGATTTGCTTGAATGGCCTTTGTATGTACAATATCAGTCCATATTTCCATGAATATCGTATGATTGTAACATCATGTAGAATTGTATTATTACCCTCATAGCATGCTGGATTGTAGCTGTTATTTGAAATATACAATACATGGTTAATCGGCGGTCATGTCTTTCATACTGTGTTTTGAAGACTGGTTTTCAGCTAAGTTTCGTTCCGATAAAGTTTGCAATTTTAAGTTTTCTAACTTTAAAGTGTATATTTTCTTAAGTCCGACAGTCTAGTCCATATGTTATATCTTGTAACATCATCTTTTGAAAGAAGGTAGTTTACAACATATTTTTCAAGTCTGCGACCAACATTTACGCAAATGTAAAGTAAAAAATAAGTATGAGAGGATTGTGTTTTTTCTTCGAAAGAATACTTTAAAAATATGAGAGAGTAACCCTTGTTACATGTTTCCCGTCATGTTTCTTTCTATATTTCCTCCGACAATGGGATCACTCGGTACCAAACCAAAAACAGATAGCATACAGCATGCAGTATTTCCTTGTACTTATATAATATATATGTTCAACAGATGGGTCGTTATCTACACAGATTAGCCGTGAGGGCAGGAACACAGGTCCTGTCCCCCATCCCGGAGTCGCCATCCAGGTCCCCTACCCCAGACAGTGGTGAGTGACATAGTCAAACACTGTGCAGCATATAAAGTCACATATAGTCTTATATAGGAAAACTGAAGGATATTAAACAGTAATAATGGATTAACTTTATACTGGCAGACTGAATACAGGTTTGTCGGGGGAAAAGAGACTGGATTCTTCTCTGTCTCCTTCTCTTTCTCCTTCATGAATGTTCCTTCCAAACCTTTCAGATGCTGACACTGGTAGTCAAGCCAAAGATGGCACAGAGACAAGTATGGCTCAGTCAGGTGCCAGTGATTCAGTTAAAAGAGAGGAAAGTCCAAAGAGGCAAACAATCAACGTAGAAGAGAGGTGGGTTGTCACATTATAAACGCAACACTCTCTGTTTAAAAGGCTGAACACATTTTATGACTTATGCTGAAAGAATCACATAAAGTCCATCATTTCCAAACTTTATATCATTGGTCCTGTTGCAGCTTCGTGGAGCATCTCATGAGCCTGAACGAGAACTACAGGCAGGAGCTGGAGGCCACAAAGAAAGAACTCCGCCTGGAGAGAGAGAGGAACAAACTGATTGAGAAAGATCTGAAACACTACCGGGCCGAATACAACAATTTCAAACTCAGCTGGACCATGGACCAGGCTGAGATCAACGACCTCAAGGCTCGAGTGCAGACATTGGATACTTACCAGAGGCAGATGAAGCGGATGAACGATACAATTACTCGCCTTGAGAGAGAAAATAACAAATTGAAGGCTCTCAGCTCTTTAGCTGATAGACAGATGCGTGTAAACGAGGAGACGAAAGCAGCAATGACCCCGAGGGCCCCCTCTCCTCCAGTTGAAAGGCACACACGAAGACGGCCTTACACAGGCAAAACTAGAGATGCGCACACGACAGCTCTGCCGCCAATCACCGACAACAACAAGGTTGTCATGTCTTCCAAGGAAACAATTACCTCGGAGAAAGAGGGTGGTAACTCTCCAACACGTCTGCCGTCCCTGGGGAGCATCTGCCCCACTCCACCATCTCGACCTCCAAGCAGACAACGCAGCAGGACTCCACTCTATTTCCCGCCAATCCGTGGAACATCGTCTGTGAGCAGTATCCCATTTGATCACCAGCCAAAACAGGAGAGTGGGTGGAACTCCAGAGCCTCTGAGAACAGCAAAATCAGACGTGAATAAAGAGAATGGATGGACAGGGTGTGGCGTGAATATGGAAAATTATCTTGACCTGACATTGGCAGAGAAAACTAACATGGGCAAAAAGGATGGACGTGAGGGATGAGTGGATGAAGATATAAAAACTATATTTCTCCTCCAATTGATATTCATTCATGTCCCAACCCGTGAAGATCCGGGTTAGAAATTGTCTTCAGCAACCAGTGCTTGTCTTCATCGGCGACTTATGGGATCGGATGGTCAGGCTCCTTAACACATATCATCGTATCCCAGTTGCGTAGATCGGTGCTTATAACGTCAGTCACTGGATTGTCTGGTCCAGACTTGGTTATTTACAGACCGCCGCTATTTAGCTGGAATATTGCTGAGTGCGGCGTTGAACAAACAGATCATTCAGATCGAATTAAAAGCTAAATTATTCCTAATCATCGACGCGTGTACAGCGTTAGTGTATCTTGATCTTACACTTCAATCCAGTCGTTTCTATGCCATCCGGCCACCTGCCCTTCATGTCACATCCTCACGTCCTTCCCACACCATTATCCAAGCAGGTCAAATAAACTCAACTCCACCAACCCAGTCAAACTGCGTCGCCATGGCCCGAAGATGCCTGACACCCTGTCAGCACCCGCTCCAAGTTCCACCAGTCTGTGTACATCAGCACACCTCGAGGCTTCAACTAAACTTTATACATCAATACACGTGTTGTAAGTGTTTATGTTTTGTCAGTTGTATAAACGTATAACTATATGCGGCCGTGACTGTATATATATGTATGCGGCAAAAACATATTTTTCGAAATGTTACCAAAATATTTTACACATGTTATGTTTTGAATTCAGTAAGTTTATTAATGTTTTATCACAGTATTGTTTACATGCTCTACACTTGTTATATTTATACATATAATCTTAAAAATGGTGCTTATGGAAAACAAAAATGTATGTTATATATGGTATATTTTGTAACCTTTATGTTTGAAATGTTTAATAAATTATTCATGGCTCATGATTATGGCTCTGATTTTGTTGTTAAATATTTTCATTTATAGTTTGTGGCAGACTTATGCTGCCGTACAGAATGGTATTAATATCTAAGCTAACTTTTAGGATTTCAAAGCCTTATATCAATTCAGACCGGCTGCTGACATACTTTGGACATTTTAAAAACATTGACTGAGTTTGGTTTTACGCCGATTTTAGCAATATTCCAGAAATATCACGGCGTGGGACACCAGAAATGGGCTTCACTCATTGTACCCATGTGGGGATTCGAACACGGGTCTTCGACGTGACGAGCCAACGCTTTAACCACTAGACTACCCCACCGCCCCCTTTAAAAAGAAATGATTGGCATCTGTACCAGAGTTTTGTATGGCAGCGTGCCTGTTTAAAATGGGATTTAAGCCTGAAGTGATCCATGTATCAGATGTTTACAGTTATACCATTTAGGTGAAGTCCATTAATTGCGAGATCTTGGATTCTCGACCAACAAGCATGGTTTCTAGTTGTAGTGTAGTGTTCACTCGTCCCTGTAATTTTTTGTTTGTCTGTTGTTTGACGTCGCACTCAGAAATATTGTTGCTATATGTAACGAATCTAATCTGGACTAGACAATCCAGTGATCAAAAGCATGAGCATCGATCTACGCAATCGGGATACGATGACGTGTCAACCAAGTCAAGGAGCCTGACCACCGGATCCCGCTAGTCGCCTCTAACGACAAGCATGGCTGGCTGGAGTCCAATTCTGGATCTTCACGGGTCTGTACCGATGACGAGCCGACAAAACGGAAAGATGACACAGGCAGAAAAGAGGTGAAGTTATTTGAGAGGAGTGAGACACACGATTATCGACACAAGTGTGTACATCAGTTGAAACAGACCCGTGAAGATCCGGGTTAGGGTCGGTCTTCTGCAACACGTGCTTCTAGTAAGAGTCGACAAACTCGTTGATCAACTGCGGCGTTAATAAACGAATAAAACAAAACAAAAAGTTGAAATAACCAAAGACTATATTCGGTGAATATATGATAAGTGATCAAAACTCGGGTGTCAGCTGATGGCCAATTATAACACATACCAACAATGTGGTTTAAGCAGGGGTTAATTTGTTTGGGGCGGTGGGATAGCCTAGTGGTTAAAGCGTTGACTCGTCACGCCGAATTCCCCACATGGGCACAATGTGTGAAGCCCATTTCTGGTGTCCCCCGCCATGATATTGCTGGAATATTGCTAAAAGCGGCGTAAAACCAAACTCAGTCAGTCAGTCAGTTAATTTGTTTAAAAGGTTTTCCCGCCACAGGTCAAGTCTATTTTTCACTTGCCTTGTTTGTTTTTTCACGTTTCTTTACAACAAAATATCATTCCCTCATTCTTTTAATATCATAGTGTCTTTATCGCTCATTTAATAGCGCATTATTATCATATCTATATTATTCTTTTAATCAGTTATCTTTTATTGTTTTGATAATTTAATCAATATTTATCTTATTAATTGTAGATTTTTTAACACTATGTTCAGTACTTACTTGAAAGTTCACTGTTCAATATACACGTGTTGAAGTTACTGTTCTAGGGGCGGGGGAATAGCTTAGTGGTTAAAGTGGTCGCTCCGTCACTCTGAAGAATTTCGATTCCCCACTTGGGTACAATGTGTGAAGCCCATTTCTGGTGTTCACCGCTGTGATATTGCTGGAACATTGCTAAAAGCGGCGTAAAACCTTTCTAACTCACTCTGAACACTCACTGCTCATAACTTGAACATTCACAATTCTCAATGTGTTCTTAGTCACTGCTCAGAAACCGTCTGGGGGCGGCGGGGTAGCCTAATGGTTATAAGCGTTGACTCGTCACACGGAAGACCCAGGTTATATTCCCCACATGGGCACAATGTGTGAAGCCCATTTCTGGTGTACCCCGCCGTAATATTGCTGGAATATTGCTGAAAGCGGCGTAAAACCATACTCACTCACTCACACTCACTCAGAAAGCGTCTGTTTGCTGCTGGTGGACGCCGTGGCCATGATGATGGTAGCACATAGGTACCCGGTTCGATTCCCCAGTTCGATTTTCCGGTGTCTACCGTGGCGATATTTCTGGATAATTGCTAAAAACGGCTTTAAACCACCTCACTTACTCACCAGCGCTGGAAAAAAGCCTATCACTGGCTGTACTATGGCTGATAACAAATACTTTCAGAACATGCAAACATCTCTCATTCTTGTTTGGAAGTAATCCCTGGTATTTTTTTAGCATAGATCTTTGGAAGTTTTTCAAATGTTCTTTAAATTCAATGAAGTTATTCAATAAGTGTTTTCAGAACTGGGAATAGCAATGCATTGTAGTCTTACAATTCACACCGTCCAGTGTTCCCATGTACACAAACTATGGCTATCAAATGGCCTTTCGGTAAAGTAAAGCACATTGAAGCAATTCAACGCTGTCTGTGTAGAGCAAACAAACCTTTCTTCAAGATACTTTTTGTACCATTGTTGAGATATTCGATCACAGAACGTGCTTACCTGCAGCTGAGCGTTTTTAACAAGGGCCGCATGTGGGCCCGTCATAATAGTTTGTCACTATTTTAGGTACAGATATTACATCCGCCTCTCCTGATGTGTAAGTTGTTTTGTTAACAGATACAAGGAAATAACCTTGTGCAATAACAACGCCGTACACTAGTCTTTGTGAGGTGTAAGTATCTGAACAGTGTACACTTGTCTGTGTTAGGTATAAATAACCCTAAAGCGTAGCTATATGTCGCAAGTGAAATTCAGATTTACTGTTACAGAAATATAAAGTAACTTGAAGTATCTCTTGCGACAGGTGGCTGCAGTCGAAGACGAGTCACCTGTCTGCAGTCAGTCTGTGGTGTTGTTGCGTTGACCTTTTGTCGGTCATGGCATGTTTTCGCTATTCACTCGCTGCACATTAGCGATGACAGACAAATGAAGCCCCATTGTTTTCAATACCCAACTATTCATGTTGCACGTTCATGTCAGAGTGTCTGGCCGCGACGCTCCCACGAGTACTTGCTATCATCATTCATGTAGGTAGGCTCAATGTCACAAGCAGGTGGTATTTAGAGCATGCCTGTATGCATTGCACCCATGGGGAAAATGGAACCAAGCCCGACTTATTCACTGAGTTTCGTAATACGTAACTGAAATACTGCGGCGGCGTAAAACGTCATTTCTTCTACGTCGGTATGTAAAAAACATAATTGACATGTTTGGGACAAATAGGAGTCGTATTTGTTTTCCTGTACAAACAAAGGCACGATTTAATTGGTAAAATGTACTATGCTGCATGATATACAAATAATATTAATTATGATGTAGTGGCTTGTAAAAGCAACTTGAAGAAAATATATTCAGTTCATTATTAATTCATTACCGAAGCTTTCCCTTGGAGCCATTAACACTTCTCAGATTCATATAGTCTGTATGCGGAGGCTGATGAACCGTCACTTGAAAAATGTTCATTAAATTGACTTAACGTATCTTTCTATATCATATTCTTCTGAATAAGACCCGTGAAGATCCCGGGTAGAATAGGTCTTCAGCAACCCATGCTTGCCAAAAAAAGGCGACTATGCTTGTCGTAAAAGGCGACTAACGAGATCGGGTGGTCAGGCTCGCTGACTTGGTTGACACATGTCGTCGGTTCCCAATTGCGCAGATCGATGCTGATGCTGTTGATCACTAGATTGTCTGGTCCAGACTCGATTATTTACAGACCGCCGCCATATAGCTGGAATATTGCTGAGTGCGGCGTAAAACTAAACTCACTCACTCTTCTGAATAAAATCCAGTCAGCGATTCCATTTTTCGTTTTCTCAAATAACTTTTCATTGAAAGATTATCTGAAACAAATCCATCCATGGTTGATGTCGCTCTGAGTGAGTGAGTTGTAAACCTTAGGGGCTTCACGTTTGTAGAGGAGACCATTCGTGACAACTCGATATGAAATCGATCATTAACACTGCCGTTTGGGATATTACAAAACGACCGTTCTCATCATCTTCCTGCCATTATAAAAATAACATTAATTTACTCGGTGAAAACGGGCTGTGGGACATTCTTTCTTTGCAGGGCGGTAAACATATTAATAGCTGAAACGTATTACTACTCAAATGAACCGACTGGGGACAAACGTGTAATTGTCACTACAGCGTGAAAATTTCCGTCATTAATACGTCTGATATTACGCAAGTCTGTAAATATGTGTCAAGCTGACCCCGTCATGGAAAATTGCTCAAAATACAAAACGCTCTGTCATTGGATCATAGAAATCCCTACACACATACAGGTGATATGATTGGCCAATCTAATACCACGTGATTATTTGCGTATCCGGATATATGGAGGTATATCGTAAACAACAGAAGTAGAGCTCAAGTTGATTATATCATTGACGGGTATATACAGTTATGCACATTTACAGCTTTCCAGAACAGTAAATTGTGATCTGAATTGCTGGTAAGTTGTCTTTTGAGTGTTATATCTTTGTACAATATGCCGGCGAGATGTTCACTCGACTAAATCGAGGTTGTGCGAGAATATGATTCACCATGAACTGACATTGAATTGGAAGGAGGATTAACTCAATAATTCGGTTATGTAGTCTGTCATCTCCTACGCTAGTGGTGATTGCAGTCTCCCCGTGACTTGGTTAGTTTAGATACGAGACATTTCGTTCTCGTCTTACATCAGATTGCTTACACGCGACTCTGACATGTTATTGAAAGGAAAAGGGGCCCTCTTAGGGTTTTGTCATCTTGCCTGCAGTAAAATTAATGTTAAATTTGGCATCGTAGTTTATTTATGTTTGTACCTTGACCTATTTATGAACATATTGTCTTGCCTGTCCAAACACTGGCATTTGTTTTGCTGCTCAGTAACCACAACGATGAAAGACTTAAAGTGATTAATTGTTCAGTTTATGTAACATACTAACAATAACATCTCCGCAGACGCCTTGTTGACAGTGTCGTATATTTTTGGATAGAAACAGGCAGGTAAATGTAAATTTAAAAGTAGGTAGAGTGGGACATGATCATAAATTATTTTGATAGAATTAAGCAACAACATTCAAATTTAAATTGTATACATAGTCCCAATTTATTTGCTGAATGATTGTTTATCTAGACTTGCTTCATGTAGGGCGATAGCATTTCAATAAGGACTGGGCCAGTGGGGTGGATATAGAAGGTTTTAGGATTAATTTACTGTGAGGCAAATTACTAACTTTTCATGATCGTTTCAAACTAATTGGTGAACTGAAATGAACAGAGATTATAGTCACCAAAAGGTTGACCAAACAGAATTATACTGTGACAAGCAGTATTGTCATGGATATGTAACTTGTTGATTACACAATGTTTCAGGGCTATTTGTGGCTGTAATGAATGACAGAACAGCGGAGCATGGCATCTTTGTATACTGTAAACTAATAATTGCTGTGTGTATACTGTATGTTCATAACAAACATGCTTATAATGACGGGTGCTGGGGTAGCCTCGTGGTTAAAGCGTTCGCTCATCATGCTGAAGACCTGGGTTCGATTCCCCACATGGGTACAATGTGTGAAGCCCATTTCTGGTGTCCCCCGCCGTGATATTGCTGGAATATTGCTAAAAGCGGTGTAAAACTAAACTCACTGTCTCACTCACTTATAACGATGGATGTAACAACGTGTTTATTTGGAAAGGGTCTATTGGCCTCGATTAGATGATGGCAAGCTGTAGGGATGTAATAACCATGATTTCTGTTGATTATTTGGTTGAATTGATTATCGAGCTGTTTACAGGATGTTTCATCATGTGCGTTGATCAACATAAATAAGACACTTCTAACAAACTGATATTAGAAACCCACATTATGGCCATGTGCATCGTCTATCAATGACAATATTTGCTAAAATAACAAACCGTTTATCCAATCTTTTGCAATAGAGAAGGCACTTCAAATAGGTTCAAATGGCAATAAACAATTGAAATAGTGATTAAGGGGATTAGGTTTTGACAGCTTTTCATTAACAAAAATGCAACAGTGATGAGGCTGTAGCCAGACACGTAGCCCTTGTATCTACATGTCTATATCAATTAAATAGTCTAAGTAATAGAGAAGAAGAAGAAGATTATTTATTTTCGTGTCAGTCGCACTGTAACACAATGACAATAAAAATGCACTAATATAATATAGTGCCCAGTCAATCATGCTTGACAACGGTACAAGAATCTGTATCGAAACGTCGCACTCACGAATAAAAGTTGTTATCCATAAAGTTTGTTCTATATTGTACTTCCCAACTTATAAAATGCCACTCAAGGAAGCCAGTCAATATAGGACGGCACTTATAGATAAAAATGAGAGGTATCACAGATCATACATATACACCCGTGTATTAATTAAGCACCACCCTATTTTGAAAATAACATGTGATGCTACTGATTAGTTAGGGTATAGCTATCAATTTAATCAACCTTTAGTTAAAGAAGCTTTATCCATTGACAATTTTACAAATACCATGACCTTTTCTGTTCTTTATGAAAGAATATGTCAATGAATATATGTCATGTATGACATCTTTTAGTGGCATTTAGATGTTGTTATAGATAACCAAGATATTTTATGGATTTTTGCTTCTTTATTTTTTCCCGTACAACGTTTCGGGATTGTTACAGATCCCTACATCACATGATGAAATGTTGTGTGGGAAAGAATAAAGAAGTTTAAATCCATAAAATATCTTGGTCATATTTCAATGTAATTACTAAGACACTGTTATCAAGGAGGGTGATATGCAACATTATTCACAAGGATGAAGGATAACTGAGTTGATACAATGGGGGTTGACGGGGTAGCCTCGTGGTTAAATCATTTGCATGTCACGCCAGAGCCTCGGGTTAGATTCCCCACATGGGTACAATGTGTGAAGCCCATTTCTGGTGTCCCCATTGTGATATTGCTGGAATATTGCTAAAAGAGGCGTAAGACTTGACTCACTCACTCACTGATACAATGGAGGAGGTTGATGTAGAGTGTGATTACAATGCTGATAGTTGTTGTGTTTATAAATTGTAGGTATGAATCCAGGTGGACAAAGTAGGGAAAGAGTAACTGTTACCAGATGTGGTTAGCTGTAGGGATGTAATAACTGTGATTTCTGTTGATTGTTGTTGGGTTGAGTCTTTTAATGGTGATTACCTCTAAGCATTTTCTAATCTTGTAGTAAGACTGTTTGGCTTCAAGGATTTTGATGTTGCAAAGGATGGTATAGTCAGGATGGGTTTGGGTGTGGTTAGAATAGAAATATAGTGGGTAGCCTGGTGGTTAAAGCGTTCACTCACCATGCCGAAGACCTGGGTTTAATTCCCCACATGGGAACAATGTCTGAGCCCATTTCTGGTGTCCCCTGCCATGATATTGCTGGAATATTGCTAAAAGCAGCTTAAGACCATACTGAAGTCAAATCATAGCACACAAAATACCAGCAAAGAACGCTATTGAAAGAAAACTCATGCAAATATTACACCTGTAAGATAAAATGATCAGTGGTAAGCTGATTGCAAACTTCATTGATTCAAGATTTTACAGTTTGTTGTGTACTACTAACAAACTCAAATACCAATAGATTCCTTTTGAAAAGCACATGCTAAAGTAGTCGGTGTATCAAAGACACACACTGACTGGAGCTGCTAGACTGGATATGTATTTCTCAGTTTCGCAAATGAAAATGGCTTCCTGCAACAGAGGAAGAATTGTCAAAAATAGTTTCACGCTATAAGTTTTGGAAAGTTAAAATACCCAAATGTCAAGAAACAGGAGGGTGGAAAACAATTGAATACCCACTAAAATTTGTGCATGTCCAATGAAAATCAAACCCATGGGTAAAATACAGGCATCCTTCGCCATAACGCGGGTTGTGGGGTCCACTGGATGAGCCCCAAAATTATGAGGCACCCATGTTGTACATAATGCAGAATATAGGCCAAGTTAAATCATATTTTCCATGTGCATGGCATGACTGCAATTTCGTTTATTGTGCCCATATCATATTGTCAGAGGTGAACAAACAAACTTTGAAAATGAAAATATCAAACTTGCAATCAAACATAACTAGACTTGATGATTCAATTGTTGTTCCTGTTATGGTACCTGTTATTCAACTAAGCTGGAAATATCAATCAGCTGTGTACACATGTTTTGCTCCAACCTTCCTGTGATTCAGTTATAAAATGATACAAAAGTATAACTTCAAAGAATTTCTATTCTATATAATCAGAATAATATATATTTTTACATAGATGATATATATGTCGCTATTGTTTTAGTAAAATGCATATTTTGTGTACATATTTGATATGATAATTAACATAAGGCTTAGCACTCTGGGTATGTAGCTATACGTAACATCCAAAAGCTTTGCTTGTCTAGACCTCTGGTCATGGTTATTAATAGTGGTGGTCCGATTAATTGAAATAACCGAAGATTGGTGGCAATGACTAAACGACCAAGCAATCGAAGCAGGCCCCCCCCCCCTAAAATATGTGTGTTTAGGGTAACATGAAATTATAAAACAGGGTCGGTAGGTAGGGTTTATCTTTATTTGTTCTTAAATTTTTTTTCTAAATGTACTCACATATTTTTCATAAAATCACACATTTATGTAATATCAGGGACAAGTTTTGAAAGAAAAGAGGGGAAACCAGTTTAAAATTTTAATAACTGAAGCATCAACACTTTCGAAATTCAACATTTATGAAAAACAAGAGTAAGTGAGCACAGGTCACATATGGTCGCCCCCAACATTGGGGAGTACATACTGTTGGAATAGCAAAATGTTTCACCAGTCTTTTAAAACAACGGAAAAAGAAGTTTAGGGTAGTGAAGTTTGTGGAGTCGGTCGGGAACCTGTAAACACACTTATTATTTTGGGGGGGCCTAATCGAAAAATAAACAATTCTGGAACACTAGTTTGCATTTACAACATTTTTCACTAGGTTGGTTTTGTCTGTTACATTTCATAAGCACTACAAGCTCGTTCCTTGTCATGATTGAATTTATCTTAAAGACAAGAGGTACATATAATTTATGTTCCTAACATACTAGTCATCCTTTAAGATGTGAAATTTGTAATGCATTTTGTGCAATTTGCAAAACAAACCCAAAAGAACTTCATGTTTTTTCTATAATTTTTGTGCATTAACAAACATAGCCAGCAGAATTTGATAAATGATGCTAACCAATTATTTTCGATGATTGATTGGTTGTAATGAACCAATCATCAATTGTGAGATTTTAACCATTTCCCAACACTAGTTATTAATGATTCTTATTCTTACAATATTTATGCCAGTGCTGCATGGGATCAACAACATCCTATGTTCCCAATCCAAGATGTATTCATTCTTCCATCATGTATTTGCATTCTGTATTTCAGTGAGTCATTCATGTTTCTGTTTTATCAACAGAAAAAAATGTCTCAGTGGAAATCTGTGACCTTCTCTTTGGACCTGCGCTCATCTGCTGCCCTTCAGCGACAGTTTCTCAGGGAGGTCAATCGCTACCCTGCCCTTCATGGGGGCCCACTCCTACTGCAAGCCATCAACAGATATGAGAGGTTCTGGCTGCCTCTTGCTGCCAAATATCCCAAAGAACAACTGGCAGCACCCTTGGATATAGAATGGGTGTGGCACTGTCACTTATTGGCTCCCCTGAAGTACCAGAAGGACTCCCATGCAATTGCTGGATGTATCGTGGACCACAAGCTCATGAATTCATCTGAAAGAAAGTCCTCCATGGCAAAGTCCCAGCAACACTGGAGACAGATGTATCCATCAGAGCCGTTTGAGGTTGACTTGGGTGGTTCTGTGGTGGATCCCAAGCTTCAAGAACCAGTGATGTCTTCTTATGACCTTGTTGATGCTGTGTCAAGACAGAAAGTCTTCTTCTATCAAATCTCTCTTCCTCATTACCATGACCAGAAGTATTTGGATATTTGTCAGGAGCGGTACAAGAAGTTTATCTATTTGAAACAAATGAACCCTGGCAAGTTCATCGTCCCATGCTATGACATCGACTTGGTCTGGCATACACATCAGCTGCACCCTCTGCTGTACAAGAAGGACAGTGAAGCACTTCTGGGGAAAACTTTCAACCACGATGATACTGTCACTGATCGTTCTGTCGGCTCCAAGCTGTACAACTCGGACATGGAAACACGTGATCTTTGGCGGGCCGCCTTCAATGAAGGCTTTGCTATGTATGGTGCAATGTACAGGGGAAACCCACCGGATGGAAAGCTCTACAGCATGGCCAAGGCAGAGCTCTTTACTGTTTCGACAAAGTCAGCTGTATTGAAAGTGGAGTCGGTTAAGTTATCGGGCCTGCCGTCTACGGTGAAGAAGTTTAAGCTGAAGATATCTGCTGCTGCAGACAACAAGGAGATGCAGACTCTGGCCTCGTTGAAGAGCCCCAACCAGGAATGGAAAGACAAGAATCTCGTAAACTACAAATTTGAAACAAAGTCAACCAACTGCCTAAAATTTCGCCTGGAAGAAAGGACAGGTTTTGCTTGTTTCGGCAGCCAGATGACCTTGGGAGAAACTAAGTACCCGATGCTCCCACATATTGAAACTGGAGGACCAACTGTGACTCCTTTGAATGTCAATCTTGACCTTGGAAACAATCAGCTGAAGGTGAACTTCAAGGGAAGCCTTTTCCCTCCAGTATCGGGGCCATGCTTGCTGTTCCTTTCCTCTGGTCGCTATGACAACTGCATCATGCCTGAGAATGTTGAGTCAATGTGGGGTCCAGTTCCGCTCCCGCCTGTCAAGTCCGGGGAAGAAAACAGATGTGAAGTTGCCTCCCATCAGTAAGTATTGTTGCAGTGTGAACACAGGTCCAGCTAGACATGGAGGTCAATATTTGACCAAAAGTCTTTGGCAAATGTCTGTAGATACTCCAAAATTGATATTATCAGAATTCATGTAAATACAGTTTCGTGTAAACTTGGGAATTGTGGATTGAACTGTATTTCATAGAAAACATGACCCATGATGGTGAAGAACCATTATCATGATATAGTATTGAATCCTATATGAAGCCTGCTAAGTTAACTCAGTCTAGATGCCAAGATAAGTCTCTGGTGTAATACCCATGCTGTACAATATCTAGCAGTAAACATGATAGATGTTTCATTTTTGGAATGCAGATACCCCTTTTTTGTCTCTGTGTAATGTTTACATTAGCAGATAAACGTCATAAGATCAAAATGATGAGATCCTGTTATTTGAACATATTGAGGTCTGTCATCTGTACAGGAAGGTTCACTGACTTTCAGTATTTTTATCAGTGAATAGAATGTTTCTGCAATGCTAAATGAGTACAAAAGCTGACTTTTAATATAGATCCTCAGATAATTATTATTATGTGTTTGACTTTTTCAAGTTATATTGGAAAAAATTATTACTTTATTCAAAACATCAATTCAGAATTATATTTTTGTATAACCGAGCAAAAGAAGACACAAATGTCTGGACGACTGATAATAAATAATATATATATATATATTTATTTCCACTTTTTTGTTACATTTCCATCCATTTTATAACAACATACACGTACATATATATGTGCATATAGATGTACACAGAATTGTGGCTCGTTTATATGTCATATTCTAAGACATTACCCTGGCTTGCTGAAAAGTAGATAATAAATAATATGCTTTTCTGTGAAAAGTGCAACATCAAAATGAAAAGGTCATTACCACGTGGACATAGATCGTTTGTTATTCATGGTAATAAATACGTGAAAGAGACAATAAAAAAAAGAAAAGAAGTTTTTGAAGACCAGGTCACGCATTACTCTGTCATGTGAGTGAGTGAGTGAGTTTAGTTTTACGCTGCATTCAGCAATATTCCAGCTATATGGCGGCGGTCTGTAGATAATCGAGTCTGGACCAGACAATCCAGTGATCAACAGCATGAGCATCGATCTACGCAATTGGGATACAATGACATGTGTCAACCAAGTCAGTGAGCCTGACCACCCGATCCCGTTAGTTGCTTCTTACGACAAGCATGGGTTACTGAAGACCTATTCTATCCTGGATCTTCAGGGTATCACGTTCATGTAGCATCTGAAGGCAATGTAAACCATTAAGAGCATGGGTATTTATACCATTATCTGTCAATCTGAGTACTTTCACAAGGTGA
This sequence comes from Haliotis rubra, assembly GCF_003918875.1. Lineage (NCBI taxonomy): Eukaryota > Metazoa > Mollusca > Gastropoda > Lepetellida > Haliotidae > Haliotis > Haliotis rubra. The sequence continues at coordinate 542,765 of NW_025765447.1, forward strand.
CACCTTTAGACATTGTCGACTTTCTCTTCCTACAGGCTGGTGAACCACACCCAGCAGTTGGTGTTCACAGTGCGAGTCATCCACAGTCTTCCGCTGCTCACGTCGGCGATCCAGGTCTTCTATCACGACAAGATGGCTGCTGTCGCCCACCTGGTGGGCTCAGACCAGATACCTCTACCAACACAGGTAGGCACTTGCTGTCATTTATATCTCAGTGGTTCACATGTATCAACTGTCCTGCTTGTATCACACATCACATGTATCACACATTATCACGTTTCCAGTGTGCGAAATAGCCACAGGCCTGCAAGCACGTTGGTAGTAAACAATCCAGTCGGGCCACTAAATCTCCACAGTCACTGGCCCGACTGGCTAGTGAATTTTCATGGGGTCATTTTGTAAATACATCACTCTCTCCAACTTGTCAAGTTATAATACACTTTTAAATCATGCACAATTATGGCCTGATAAAATGTTCATCATATTGGCAGCTTAATGATGAAACCTGTGTCATGTCGACAATATCGTATCCTCATCTATTTTGGTAATCTTTTACTTAGTTTCTACTTTCAAATTTCGGGCTAGTGAATTATTTTGTGGGCTAGTAACTTTCAGGCTTAGCTAGCCTGACTGGCTAGCAAAAGTTGGAAACTATTTCACACACTGCATGTATCACACATTGTATACAGACATCTCTGTGTATTTGTTCCTAGGTCAGCAGATCATTTGCATAAGTTATTCTCAACTCCCTGGGGCAGTGGGGTAGTGGTTAAGGGGTTCACTCATCACGTCGAACACACGGGTTCACTTTCCCAGATAGCTACAATGTGTGAAGCCCATTTCTGGTGTCTCTCTGCCATGATATTGCTGGAATATTGCTAAAAGCTGCGTAAAACCATACTCACTCACTCATCTCCGGGAGGAGTATACAACCCTTGCTGCCTTTAAGAGCTAAAGGTTTCTTTACATACTCCTCACATGCCTTTACCCTTTCCTTCCCAGATAGCATTCAGACGTTGACCCAATGTTGGCAATGGTTTTGCCAACATTGCCAACGTTGGGCCAACGTCTGAATGCCATCTTGGTTCCTGTGTGAAAAGAGGCACATTTGAAGTACTGGTAAAGTCCCTTGTCTAGGAGAACACTACACATTTTGACACTTGTATATCGGGTGTGTGTGATTGGTTCATTGCTTTGTTGTTTAAAGCTGCACTAAGCAATAGTCTAACCAAACGGTGGCAGTCTGTAAGTGAGTGAGTGAGTATGATTTTACGGCGCTTTTAGAAATATTCCAGCAACATCACAGAGGGGGACACCGGAAATGGGCTTCAGACGCAGTCTGTAAGTGATTGTTAGGGATATGATGACATATCAACCAAGTCAGGAAGCCTGACCACCCAATCAAAAGTTGCCTCTTATGGCAAGCATGAAATAGGATATTTGTCATCCACCTTTTCTCATGCCTCATATTTGGGGTTTGGTTGTGCTGAAGACGACCCAGATTCAATTCCCCACATGGGTACAATCTTTGAAGCCCGTTTCTGGTGTCCCCCTCTGTGATATCGCTTAAATATTGCTAATACCATACTCATTCACTCATACCTCGTGCTAACATTTATGTTTCATGATCTACTTTTTGTAAGGAGTGTATCTTGAGACAATCCACTGTAGCATCCATTTGCCATGATTACAGGTAAAACATCCTGACAAGTGTATCACAATCAACCCTCGGTTGGGAGAGAGAGCCATCCTCATCAAGAACAATGAGGGAGACTGGGGCATCGTGAAGGGTCGTTGGGGAGGATACAGTAAAGGAGTGCCAGGGATCAAAGGTGAGAATTTTGTATGATGGAGTGTCTGTGCGCTGACCTAATTTGACTATTGTAACCATTCATTTGAGCTATTGGTTGTCACTGTATCTAAGTTATGAGTATTTATTCTGTTGGGTGTTTGGGTAGCCTTGTGGTTAAAGTATTTGTTCATCACGCGGAAGACGTGGGTTCTAGTCCCCACATGGGTACAATGTGTGAAACCCATTTCTGGTGTCCCCGCCGTGATATTGCTAGAATATTGCTAAATGCGACGTAAGTCTTGACTCACTCACTCACTGATACAATGGAGGAGGTTGATGTAGAGTGTGATTACAATGCTGATAGTTGTTGCGTTTATAAATTGTAGGTATGAATCCAGCTGGACAAGTGGGGAACGAGTTACTGTTACCAGATGTGGTTAGCTGTAGGGATGTAATAATTAAACCCGTCATAAAACTAAACTCACTCACTCGCTTATTCTGTCTGTGTAATGAATTATTGCTTTGACTTGACCTACAATTAGTAATGATTATCATGATTGTACAACACTTCTTATTGGGTGATAAATGGTAACTTTAGTTGTTTCACAGAATTTGGTTTTGTCCTCACTTTATCCTTAATTTTACTTTTTTCAACATATGAAAGTGTGAGAGGTTCAATTCAAGTTGTAACACAACTTGCCAACTTTTTTCTTAATTTCCTGAATTTACGCCCCTTTAACTCCACTCAGGAAGCACAGGAAAATCATCATTGTCCTGCCTAAATCTTACATCACAGGGACATAATTCTATATATATTCTGCTCCACATTTTGCTGTTGACGTGCATTTCGAAAATTTGGATTGAATCCTCTTCCTGACACAAACTAATGTCTTTTGTTATTTATTATTAGTGTCAGTGATATTAAGAATACTCAGAACAGTCTAATTATTATATTTTCACTTTTGTATTTTTTATGTCAGCCATTAACAACTTCTGGCTGTAAATTGGTGCCATGCTGTAAATTTACTCTGTTATGCTGCAGTAACAGTGTTTCATAGCAGGAACTAAGTGCCACCTGATGGTTTATAACAGAAATACTGTTCAGAATCTTTAGAAAACTCACAACTCACACGCCCCGTAAAGATCCATGTTAGAACTGAACTTCAGTAACCCATGCTTGTCGTAAGAGGCAGCTAATGGGTGGTCAGGCTCGCTGACTGTGTTGACACGTGTCATCGTATCCCAATTGCGTAGATCAATGCTCATCCTGGAATCACTGGATTGTCTGATCCAGACTTGGTTTTTTACAAACCAACACCATATAGCTAGAATATGCTGAGTGATGCTTTAAATAGCAAACAAACAAAACAAACACAACTCACACCCACTTACACACTTGGCTTGCTGTGTCTACAGGTACCAGACATAATCGGGGAAAGCGCGACGTACCTGGATGTCCGGGCTACTTGACCTTCAAATTCTACGATCTTCTCCATGGATCTTCGAAGGAAATCCAACTTACAGATTATCTGAATCAGAAGTTCTCCTTCAGGTTTGGGTCCCTGTTCATGGACCTGAAGCAAGGCTATGTTCGCGTGGAAGAAGACACAAGCCAGATCCCGGAGCACATTGCCCTAGCCTTCTCCATCTCCCTTCTACATGTACTGTGTCAGCCTCGCCCATCCGACTGGAAGCCAGGTGACCCTGTTCAGAAGCAAGTCTCAAGGGGAACACAGTCTGTGCAGTCCATCCCATCGAATGACATGGCTTTCATCATGGCTGCTGGCTTCATCACCATGACGCCATCCAACCACTACATCTACCACACCTATGGCATCAACGCCTGTGCTGGTTGCGGTGGAGGTGGGATGGGTGACATCGGTGGAGTGGACACTGGGGTGGTTGACGTGGATGCTGGGGCAGGTGTGGATGGAGGCGATTATGGGGATGTAGGATGTGGCGATGCTGGGGATACTGGTGGGTGTGGTGGATGTGGAGGGTGTGGTGGATGTGGGGGAGGGGGAGGAGGTGGATGTGGAGGTGGCGACGGTGGTGGATGTGGGGGTGGATGTGGCGGTGGGTGTGGAGGAGGGTGCGGGGGAGGATGTGGAGGCTAAACTGATGCATGAAGAGCATCTGGATGAAAAGGTCAAAGGAAAGAAGGAGACTACATTTACAATATTTGTTACATTTACTTAGAAGATCTGCAGATATTAGAACCAAAGAATATGTGACAGCAGAATTTAGTAAGCTCTCAATTTCCTTATACTCTGTAAACTTTGCGTGATGCAGAGATGACTCTCTGGAGGGACAGCAGATCCATGTTTTACATGCAGTTCGTGCATGATCAATGCATTTAAGGGACTGGTCATTTATTATTGGGGAGGGGGCAGCTGAAACTAGAAAGTGTGAGGGGTGAAGGGTGGGGCTCACCAAAATTTATCACAACTAATTTGGGGGTTCACCAAAAAATTACACTCATGGAATGGGGGGTGAAAACAAGTCACACTAAAAGAGTTTGTGGGGTTGGATGGCTCAATATAATAGTCCTACGACCAATCTCACCACCACCCTGACCCCCTTCCCCAGTAATTTATGATCAGTCCCATACAATACCTTTCTCAAAACAATTACTAAAGCCCCAATATTTTTAGAATAATGTACAGTGACTGTTGAGGTGGTCAAAGCAGTCATACGCTGCAAGTATTGTATACTATATATTTTATTTATGCATAATCATAGCAATCATAATGGCTTCTAGTGACTCTTAATCCCATAATATTATGCTGTGTTGTAGCTTATTTATTTATAATGTCACCATTAACGACATGTCAAAATTGTGTAGAACACTGGTCGTGATTGGAGTTGATGATGAGGTGTATTTGGCAGTGCTCTCAGAACCAAGATGTGAACATACATGCAGTTATGAGACCATCTGCCAGTGTTACCAGTGTGTTAGAATGATGTTGTGAAACTTCATACTTTAATACATGGATAAATATGTAATAATAATATCTAAAGGTAGGGTAGGTGTTTTTGCTGAATATTATGTTTGTATACACCATAAGCGTGGACCACATTAGGTTTGGATTATTTGATTTGTGTAGATGATTAGATAGAATGTCAAATATACACTGTGTCACATGATTTGATTGGAACATGATCTGAGGTGGCCCAGATGTCTAAGCACTGCAGTCTGCTGTGCAGGGAAGCAAACTTGTGATTCTGGGTTTGAATCTCAGTTCCCCCGATCATGTTTTTAGGTTTTGAGCACCATAGTTCTGCTTGTAAACACCTTAGACCTGCATCATTTCAGTCTCTCCTCCTACATTGAAATGGCTCGTCATGACGTAGCTGGAAAACTGTTCAAATTAGAGTTGAGCCTGATTCACTCACTCACTCATGACATGCAGATTGAAGTAGTATATTTATTGTTTTGTTATGATGGAGATTAACACAGATGAGATTAGCAAAATATTTGAGATATGAAAGAAAATGTTATGCATAACTTGATAGAACCGTTTAACTGTTATGACACCTGATTTTGAGATGTCAAATTTCTTTGGCAAACGGCCATTATGACACATTCGTGTTTTTCATGATACTTTTTTGTATTTCATTTTCATAACTTTCTGCTTAAATATGGCCTTAACTATGGCATCTTGAAAACTCCTGCTAGACCCCAAAGTTTCCAGTATGACTGTCAGTATAGACTGAAAGGGGCTTCCATGTATGAGGTCGTATTTTGATAAGGAGAGATTTATCACTGACATTGTATTATTACAAAAAATAGCTGCAGAAGAGAAAAACTATTAGAAGTGTGTTGATCCGGTCACCTTCCATGACAAAATGCTGTTTTGTTAAGTAAGCTCAACTTTAGTGTGACATGACACTTTCATGTTTGAACATGCAAAATTATTTCATTGAAATGTACTGGTATACATCCTTTTGTTGCTTTCCTCACTGATCAAAAGGTCTGGATAGTGATTTTGTTCTTGTAATGCAAAAAAATTGTTGCATGAAATTAATGCTTGTAAGAATCTTTTTCTTAGTGATGGAATTTGTTATCTATTTTTTATTTTTGTTTTCTAGCCTAATAACATACAGGTCCCTTTTAAATGAGACTATGATACATTTTTCAAGAAATTGGTCTGTAATTGTTTTGTTGAGTGACCATTTTTTTGATGGTCAACATGTTATATAAATGTTATATTTGTCACCAAGGTTGTTCATGTATGTTCAAAGCTTTGACACTTCCGTGTCTCGACAGGAGTTGGTGGGAGACGTTATGATCAATCGCACGTTTCAGCCTCATTGTTATAATGCATGTGTTAACTGTCATTAAGATGCATGTTTAACAATGTGGGTCAAGTTTTATTGGCAATAATGGATAAGGCAATTATGTTTGTATTTTTTTTATTACAGATTTTGGGGAGTGATTTTTTTTTCTTCTGAAAGTGTCAATTGTTACCATTGTATATGGAACCTGGGGCGGTGGGGTAGTCTAGTGGTTAAAGCATTGGCTCGTCACGCCGAAGACCCGGGTTTGAATCCCCACATGGGTACAATGTGTGAAGCCCATTTCTGGTGTCCCCCGCCGTGATGTTGCTGGAATATTGCTAAAAGCGGCGTAAAACCAAACTCAGTCAGTCAGTATATGGAACCTAGACAAATGCAAGTTGTCGAGGTAATGTTAGACTGTGTATCTAGTTCAATGACGGAACTCAATATTATCATGAACAAAATTGGCAATGACTGATTAATTTGGGAAAGTTTAAGCATTGAGAGCTGCATTGTTATGCTTTTCTAAAACAAAGGGTTTCAAATTAGCATGTGTGATTTGTCACTGGATATACATTCTAGAATGAGAGGATGACTAAACTTTACATGGAACTTTTGACTACAATTTGATTTGCTTGATCTGTGATCCAACAAATAGAAGAATAATTGCCTAAGATGTCTCTCCTGATGAAGTGATCTATATTATTTGTAAATTATTTAAAAAAAGCAAATGTGATTTTATGTGATGATTGTTCTCATGATATTTGAAGGAGTTGCTTTTTGTTGTCTTGTTATCATGACAGGTTATACAGTAAAACATGGATATAGTGAACACGGATATAGCGTACAAACGGATATAGCGAACAAATTTAAAAGTCCCGTCAATAGTCCTTTATAATATCATTAAAATTATACGCGAATAACGAACTCGTGAGTAGCGAATTAACGGCTATAGCGAACTGATTTACTACCCCCAAGACGCAATTAACGACGTGATTAGCGAACTCACTCAGTGTCAGCTCAGTGTCAGCTCAGCCACTTAGCGGTATACATCAAGCGGCAAACATGTCCGGGAGTGAAACACTTAAGTTGTTAGTCACAGGGAAGTCAGCAAAGCTTAGATGCTTAAAAAAATGTACGCAGTTTGCCAGTAACGTACAGATCAAATGCCAAGGCCTGGATGACTGGTGAATTATTCACAGAGTGGATGAAAAACCTGGAAAAGAGTATGACGAGACAAAAACGTAAGATCCTGATGTTTGTAGACAATTGTCCTGCCCATCCTGTTGTGAAACACCTGACACACGTCAAACTGGTCTTCCTTCCACCGAACACTAAGTGTTATGTCAATGTACATGTACAAGAATAAAGATTTGTAGCCTCAGCATATACATGTCTCTACATCTCTACAATCCAAGATGGCGGTCAAATGTGAATAACGAACAACGGATATAGCGAACTAAATTTCTTGGTCCCTTGGAATTCGTTATATCCGTGTTCTACTGTATGTAGATAAAATAAACTGTGTTACTGACTTGAGAATATTGATCTGACCTGCAACTTGACTATATTCTCATGCTGCATATAAATAACATGCCAACTGACCAAATTTATGGGCCATTTGTTAAACATGTAGGCCCAACCAGTGATTTGTCACAACCAGCAAACTGTTTTCATTGCTTCTTGGTTCATAAAGGTCGAAAAATATTTGGGAACACAAGCTTGAACTTCTTTTTGTATCCTCTAATGTTATTTTATGGATTGTTGTTAACTTCATTCAGTGAAACATGTTCCACCCAGTTCAGACTTGTGGCTTCAGAAACATTGATTCAATTGCTGATGTATATTGACAAACCTTGTCATGACCTTCATTGAATCAGGGGTGGTGGGGTAGTCTAGTGGTGAAAGCGTTCACTCGTCATGCTGAAGACCTGGGTTCGATTCCCCACATGGGTACAATGTGTGAAGCCCAATTCTGGTGTCCCCCGCCATGATATTGCTGGAATATTGCTAAAAGCGGCATAAAACCATACTCGCTCACTCACTGATTGGTCGGATGAGATGTTGTTCTGTCACAAGCAATAAGGGGTTGTCCTCCGATCTTGCTTTAGCGGTAACAAGAACTAAGATCTGATTTGGATGAGATTCAGCATTAACTTGAAAACTGTTTCTGGTGTCCCCTCGACAAGATATTGCTGACATATTGCTAAAAGGGACGTAAAATCATACTCAATGACTCACTGCAAAGTTTACTGGTACAGGCCCACCTTATTTCCTGTTGGATACATTTTGTATCATGCTGAAACTACTGAAGCAGGCTACACTCACATGCTATCTGTTAGTGAAACCAGGTACCTTTCTATGCTGTTTCAGTGTGACGTAAACAAATTTACTGACTTTATCAGTTTAATAGAATCAGGAAGAATTGGCATTTTGGAACCATCACAGAAAATCCGAGAGCATTAATGGCAAGGGTATGATAATACCAAATGATCTCAACAGGTACTGCAAGGTGAAGGCTACTTCCTTGTCTCCATTAGGGCTTTGTTTAAATACTGTTCCTACATTTTTCTTGTATTTTTAAACATTATTTTAATTTTCATTTCTTTTCTTTTTTTCATTCAATTTATTTGAGAAAGAAGCCAGGATTATAAATTCACCTTGCATGTCCACGTGGCTTGTATTTAATACCTTTATAGACTGCTGTTGTCATGACAGTACCGAAATGATGTACAACTCAAAACAAGTAAAGGATCACTTGAATCATTTATGTTACTGTCAAGTCATGAAAGAATCAGATGGTCCTGATTTTTTAGTAGTAAAAGTACTGCTGATGTAAATATTGTTTATGTTTCACAGAAATAACTCAGAAAGCTGGAAATAGCACAGACAACTGCGGCATGTGAGAGTAGTTCCTGCAAATCCTAACTCATGGTTCATCTGCTCATGCAGAATGTTATCCCCAGATTCATTTCTGATTGTGATATTGCATGTTTTTCTTTACAACATTAACATAGATACAATATTTTATGAAACAAATCTGTATATAGATAGAAGAATAAAAAACAGCCTTTGATAGACATATTTGGCTAGAGAGCCACTTCCATTTTAAAGCTGATCGCGCCGATTGCATGACTATCTGTTACTCGTTGTTTTCTCTTGTTGCTGTGTTGACGGAAGACTTTGCCAGTGTTGATAAACTGATTTTCTTCCAGTTATATGTGTTCTTCATAGCTACAGCTGAAGTCGTAGATGTGCCTTCTATGTGCAAGTCGTCATTTTGTGTGATTCACACAGTACCTAGTACTTAAACTTGTTTTGGGACCGTTCATAATTTATGGCTGGTGGGGGTGATGATGATTTTTATGGAGAAGCATATACAATGTGAATGACCCCCTCTAAAATTTATGTACAAAGTAAGTGACCCTCCATGCATGTCACGTACAAAATCAATGACCCCCCACCTTCCCTTAATTTTTAAGCATAATGTTTTATTATTTTTATGTACAACATTGATGCCCCCCTAGTAAATGTGTACAAAATTGATGACCCCCTACCAACACAGAACAAAATGGGTGACAAACCCCACCCCCCCCCCACCCCTTAAAATCATTATGACCCCTAGCCATAAATTATGAACGGTCCCTTACATTATTGCAGACATCTAAGAATATGGACATAATTTCTTGTGCTGTGTAAGTTGATATATCATTAAACGGGAACAGATTTTTGGCCCCAAATAAGATTTGGTTGGTCGAAAAAAATATGCAACAATTTGAATAAATGTTTTGATTTCCCTTTACTAACTGTTAAAAAGTAAGGCTCAGGACAGGAGGTGTTGGTTAGGAACATGTTATAAGTTACTTCCCTTTTATCGTGGTCCATAACAACTTAATAGTTCTTGTGGTTTTCAGATAGATATTCAACAGGTTATAAGTTCTATATTCATATTGATAACAACAGCAAATAAGCGCTTGTTCTAAGCATTTTACTGTTTCTGGTGAATGAAAAAACATTTGATGTATGAAAATTTGTTCAAGTTGTATTTGTTAGATTGGTAAACCAATCTTTTTAAAATGCCTGGTCTGATTAATGTCATAATATGTTCTGGTTTTGTACCTTTATATTTTGAATATATCCTCCACCAGTCAATATGGTAGATATCTGCTGATGTAGTGTTTTAAGGGCTATATACATCCCTGTGTTGATTCTATATTTTGGTTTAAAGAGAACAATTATTATCATCAACCATTCAAAAGATATCCAAAGGTCACATATGAATTTTGTTTGTTAAAGCCTTGCAAGAAAACACTGTTCAGAATTAAACTTGACAGTCAAGGTGTCTTTGTCAGTGCCCCTAATAATAAGAGTGATTTAGGGGGCTACTAGATTTAAGTGTTTACATCAGTAAGGACCTGCCATAATTTTGAAATACAATGGAATAACAGGTTTAACAATATAGTCACTACAGTTTATTGACTGGGAAAATATAAAGATCTGTAAAGTCATTTATTCTCTGTAAAGATCTGAAAAGGTGTTTAAAGCAAAATATATTTAATGCTTCATGAAACACAGTGGATTAATTAGTATAACAATACAGTCACTACAGTTTATTGGCTGGCAAAATATGAACCTATGTAAATATTGTATAAGACGTTTATTCTCTGTGAAGAGCTGAAAATAGGTTTAAGTTAATCATGTTTTCCTCAGTGGGGCGGTGGGGTAGCCTAGTGGTTAAAGCGTTGGCTCATCACGCCGAATACCCGGGTTCAATTCCCCACATGGGCACAATGTGTTAAGCCCATTTCTGGTGTCCCCCGCCGTGATATTGCTGGAATATTGCTAAAAGCGGCGTAAAACTAAACTCAGTCAGTCAGTCAGTTTTCCTCAGTGATTCATGTTTGATAAATTCCGAAAATCAAAGGAGTTTTACATTGTATTTGTGCAGGAGTTGGAAAGACATCTTTTATATCTTTTTTAATAATCATACATTTTCTTCATTCCACGAAACTGTAATTTAAAATATTTCTTTTAGCAAGAACTTTTATTTGGGCGAAAAACAAACGAGCAAACTTTAGACTTGAGACAAAACAATTCAGTACTCATGTTCAGATTCTTAGAGGAACTGCATTCAACCATGTACATATTTTTGCAATAATCACCTGTATTTAATCTACAGTTTTTGAGGTCTTTGATGTATGTGTCTTCAAAAAACACATAATTTGAAAACTGAATGTGACTTATCTTATGCATGTCTAGATATGGGCCAGTTTTTATGTTTATTTGGAAGATGTTTTTTGACACTTTTATCAACAACTGAGTTAAGTGACGTTAATCAGTTTGACACATAATATTTTTGTCATGTGATAGATGGGGTCGAGCAAATGTTTATAGTTTACTGCTTACCATGTTACCCACTACTGATCTGAAATATGGTTTACGTTTTCTTTCAAAGTCATGATGTATACACTAATAGAATATAACAAGATGAATATTGGTTATCTCAGATATCAAACACTCTATGTTCAACAATAAGGAACAATATTGGTCTTAGATTCTTGAACTGTCACAGGGGCTAAGGGTGATACGGTTGTCTGACTCAGTTTGCCGTTGCAGAGTTTTGTCCCTTGGGCATACCAGAATCCTATGATTTGAATCCCCATTGATTATATGTCAATGTTTGTCTGCACAAAACCTGTGCGTGTGAGTTTCCTGGGGCGGTAGGGTAGCCTAGTGGTTAAAGCGTTCGCTCGTCATGCGGAAGCCCCGGGTTCAGTTCCCCACATGGATACAATGTGGGAAGCCATTTCTGGTGTTCCCTGTCGTGATATTGCTGGAATATTGCTAAAAGCGGTGTAAAACAATAATCACGCTGTGAGTTTCCCCAAATGTCTGAGATCTGTACCATGCCGGAGTTATCCCTCCCACATAAAATGGTAGACTATGATTAATGGAATGCTTTTAAATTTGTGTGAAACATACATTAAATTTTACAATTTAGTAGCATTTTCTTAGAATTTAAAAAAATAGGTCTTTTATGCTGGATTGTACCATACACAGCATTTTGGGTTTTAGTTCAGCCATTTTTTATTGCAACTGACACCTTCCTCCAAATAACCGGCTTGATCATGTTGAAACAAAACACAGCCAGATTTGATAAGATTGCAGCACTTCAGCCTGCAAGGTGACAATTAATCAACCTAAATCAACCGTAATGATACAGTGAATTTAATCTCCGTTATGTTAGGTAAATACTAGTACCCTGGACGTATCAACTATTCCATTGTACTGGAAGTTTTGGAAGTAGTTGTGAACTGTAAACCTTTGATGCCATCCCATTTTGATTTTGATTTTTACAATGTTTTTGACTTCATGTATCTTTTACACATACATGATATGTGAAATCTGTAATCCGTGCAACTGTTCCTGCATGTTACTTGGTTTAATGGCACCCACATCGTTTTGGTTTGGTTTTGTTTTGTTTCGAGGTTGAGACCTTTCTCATTTATGTTCATCTCACAAGGGAAATGATTTACCTCCCTTTGATTCCTTGACCTCTGCTTCTGTATTCCCGTATAGGAAGACTATTTGAGGAATATTTCTTCAGTGGTTACATAAGGTAACAAATAGGTATCCCTCATCCCAATTCAGTTGGCTTTTGGCATAAATATAATCAAGCAGAGTTGTCTGTCTCAAGACCTAAAACTATGTTTTGAAAATGTTTCCAAATTCTGCTTAAGAACATGCCAGATCTACCACACCACTATTTTATTCTGTATTGTCCTTAGAATATTTCTTATTTGCATTCAAATATTTCTCTCCTTGTAATTTCCAAGTCTTCGATTCCTCAATATGATGGATGATCAGAGCTCATTTTAGTGCTTGACACACATCTTATCCTGCTCAAGATCTTTTTGTATGTGCAATATCAGTGCACTTAGATTGTTCCATCTTCATCCTGTCTGTACTTTTGTAGATGAGCAAAGGGCAATCAATTGTGTGAAATGTATTTCCCACCTGTATATTTTGACCAGGTGAGGTCATCTTACCATTACTGCTGTTACCTGAACCGAACAATCAACCAATCAATAGGTGTGCTAATGCTGTTGAGTTACCTTATTTGTTTTCGATATACGTCATTGTATTGATATTTTAACTGATTATGAAAAAATGAAATATGTTATGAACTAAGAGGCAAAAGAAACCATACCATATTTTATGTAATTGAAATTTTAACAAAGTGTTGTTTGGTTTGATCATGTGTATTTATTGATCACTCATTCTTGCATAGACTTGTAAACAAATAATCTGTCCCTGGGAAATTTGTGTAAAACAAAATACGTTATTGAAGATGGGGTAAGAAATGAATTTGATTGAAATGAAAATTTGTGTGGAAATAGCCAAAATATTGTTTTTTCAAAGATAAAATGTGTGTGAGGTATTCATGAAGTCTTATGTTTTGTTACCAACTTTTGGAATGATGATCAAACAATTTGACTTTGATGCTTGTAAAATTAGCTTTTTTATAAAAGTCTTTTTGTCAGTATGATGCTATCACATATAGCATTTTGTATATCTATAAGCTGTAAATTTACAAGAGCCAAACCACTTATTACTTCAGGTCATTGCAAAACATGTAGTATTATGACCAGTTATATGGTCGAGGTTGGTCATGTTGGCAGGTTGGCTGGCCTGAGGTGACAGAGGTACTTATTTTACTAATTGTTATAATCGTTACAAAATTATAACAATAATCAATACATGAGTAGGTATGTCTTAACATCACATGTCTTCATTGAAAAGAGCAAAATAAATACTTCCTGAATTTTGCACACATTTAAAAAAAATATTTTTACTAATACAAACTAGAAAAGTGCCAAATCAATGTCATTCAATATGTGCATCAGACATATTTTCAACTGGTGTTCATTTTGAAGTATTATTTCATTGAATTTCATTTTCCCAAAGAGCTTCATTTGTCCAAGGCACCCGAATTATTAATCCGTTTCTGAGGACAATAGGGACCTTGACATTTGTTTTCTGTGACTTGGCCCATCCTCTTCAGGTCAGAAGTCACTTGACCTGATTTTTCTCAAATCAGTTTGAGGCCCCTGCTATTTGAATCATATCTATATACACATCGTTGCTTTCGGTGTATACATACCTAAACATGTTTGTGCTCGTTATTTTAGACATGTATCAGATTTATTCATGTTAACAGGTAGCAAGTGTACTAACTGGAATAGATCCTGTTGTGATATTGCCAGTTTCTTTATTATATATTTTGTGAAGTTCTATGAAGTTCTTGTTAAATTATATTTTGTTCTTGTTGACTTTTATCCAACATTTTGTGAAAGACTAGGAAATATATCCTATAATCAGCACCTATGTATTACAAGTGGCCTAGAAGAAAGTGTTGTCTTTCATTTTGTATCTCATACTTATGGCCTTCACAGGAGGTTTTCGCTCATTGTTGAATGTATCAGAATAAAAAGCATTGAGTTCACATGGATTTTGTTTGTTTTGTTGCTGTTAAATGATACACTCCACAATATTCCAGCTATATGGCACTGGTCTAAAAAATATAGTCTGGACCAGACAATCTAGTGATCAGCAGAATGAGCATCGACCTAATACGACCTGTCAACCAAGTCAGCTCTTAATGTCAGATGGGCGGTGGGGTAGGCAGAGAGAGGCACTAAACAAATGCTTCATAAATTTTGTATTATGCAGTAATGTAAATGAAATGCACCTACAAATTCCTTTAAATGACACCAAGACCATTGCCCTGAGTCACACACTCATATTGAGTGAATTGTCAACATAATGTTTTAGGGGTATAGTCTGGGCTGGAGGGGTATACTTTGGCCTGGTCCAGAATATACCCCCGGGGTATAAACTGGGCTAGCCTATAGTATACCCCGGGGTATAATCTGGTGGGGGGTTATTCTGGGCTGCTACACCGGGTTCAATTCCCCACATGGGTACAATGTGTGAAGCCCATTTCTGGTGTCCCCAGCTGTGATATTGCTGGAATATTGCTAAAAGCAGCGTAAAACTATACTCATTCACTCACTCAATGTTCGAGTTCACAAGGAAGTATGATGTGTTATTTACCTGCAGGAAGACTTGTGTTATGTTAATAATCCTGGCGTTGCATTAACATGGTGTTCATATGGGTCAAAGACCCAAAGTCTGAAAGACCAACATGGTTCAAGTGACACCTTGTGCTTGCATATATAAAGGAATTGGTAGAAGAATCGGTTCTTACAACCTAAACAAAGGGTGAGGAAAACGAGTGATAATAATGGTGTGTAGCGCCTGGTTTCCACCCTACGGTGTTGCCATATAAATCAGGATCTGATTATCATTACCCCGGATAACCCAAGCTGCCTGTGAGCCGCTTGAAGGTTAATAGTCACATCACTTATCCCACCGGGTACCCATTTTCTGCTGGGTGAGCAGACCACGTATATCACATGTGCTTCCTTGTTGGGCAGGACTGAAGTCTACAAACTCTCAGAGTAAAGCTGCCAAACACGGCCACCCATTAAAAAGGACTCTCAGTACCTTGCATAATTTCAACTGATTTGTGACCTGAGCCATATGAACAGGACCACACACCGCCACAAGTGGCTGTGTTTTGTACAGAGTTACATCCCTTTGGCACCCAAGGATCCTGTGACCAGGGTTTTACCTCGACTTACAAACCCCAATTTTTAGTTTTAGGGGTCCTTCCAGGCAGTGTGAGTGTCCTGTGAAGTAAAGGTGCTGAGAACTGTAGGTTTCTTTAGAGCCTGGAATGAATCATTGATCATGTGGACTGATGGATGAAACTGCTCTGAAAGAAACAACCAAACACTTAGCAAAGTCATAGATGCGTTGTCGGTACAATGAATAATTGTGTGCGTCCCTCGGGAAGCAGTGATTTTTGTCCTGCGTCCATTCTCTACATTTGTTTCATAAAGAAGAAAACGTCCAAACAGTACTGGAACACTGGTCAAACTAGTGTTAAACGAAGAGGGGCGGTGGGGTAGCCTAGTGGTTAAAGCGTTGGCTCGTCACGCCGAAGACCCGGGTTCGAATCCCCACATGGGTACAATGTGTGAAGCCCATTTCTGGTGTTCCCCTGCAGTGATGTAGCTGGAATATTGCTAAAAGCGGCGTAAAACCAAACTCAGTCAGTCAGTCAGTTAAACCAAGAAACTCACTTTCCACTCTCAGAGAGGCTTGCTGCATTTGGATCACACAGGAGTCACACCTGACATTCCTTGTGGAGCAGAAATTCATAACGAAGTTTTGAATTAAGTATGCATTCATTTACATTGTATCATTAAACAAAACACAAAATACCTTGTCTCTAATAATCGGATCATGATTTAAACTTCAGTGCTCTTATCTTTATCCCTTTTTAAGACTGTTAAAAGTTACTCCACTATTCATATGGATTTGCTGATCAATGCATTTAAATTCCATAACCCATGCATACATGCCGGAAGTAAGTTCTTATATAAAAGGTAGATAAAATGGTGAATCTAAATCAGAGAACAACACCGTGCTTGTCCAAGGAGTAGACTTACGACACGTTTTTAATTTATTCATTTTTATGCTTATTTACGCCACCACCAGCAATTTTCAAGTTATATATGGCATGTAAATCAACCCTGACCTGACGATCCAGTGATTGGCTTCATGAGGATCTATCTACGCAAATGGGTTATATGCATGATCCCAGTCACAGAGGAATATTGCTAAAAGCGGCGTAAAACCTCACTTACTCACTCACTCACTGAACTTCTGTCAGTTCATGTAGCTGCAGCCACAAAAGTTCATCCTCAGCTCACTGTTCCGCTTGGTACCACCCACAAACCTACCCATGGGCGAGGTAGTTTAAATTTTGAGTTTTCGAAAAATATGGGGTTTTTTCACCCTTAGCATAATTCCATGATTAGCATGTTGAATTTTGTCAAGTCCCTTCGCGACAGTGCGTAAAGTTTCTGGACAACTGGGTATCCAGAATTAAATTGTGACATATCATAAAAGTATGCTTTGACAACTACATTATTTCACATTGTGAAATACTTATATCAGGGAGGAATATATTTTCTTCTTCCCTCATACATTTACTTGTATAAAAAACTGGTTTATTTGGAACTCGAAGAAGAAACAGATTCACCATAATTTCATTATGGGCTGTCACAGAATGTACCGACAGGATGGACCAACATATGAGAGAAAATTGACCAAAGCAAACTACATCTCAGTATATTTTATCATATGTTTGATTCTTAAATAAAGATGTCTTATGCTACTAATGATCCGTGAAGATTTGGGTTAAAAATTGATCTTCAGTAACCCGTGTTTAACCTAAGAGACGAGTAACGGACTCGGATGGTCAGGCTCGCTGACTCTGTTGACACATGTCATTGTATCCCAATGGCGTAGATCGATGCTCATGCTGTTGATCACTGGATTGTCTGGTCCAGACTTGATTATTTACAGACGGCCGCCATATAACTGGAATATTGCTCAGTGCGGCGTAAAACTAAACTCACTCACTTTTGTTACTAATATGGATATAATCCCACAACCGCACTGGCGCATAGTCAGCTCTCATCGATTTATTTTCTTAAATAGAATTTCATTTAAAGTTATAAAAATGAATAATACAGAGATATCGTACACAAGAGCTGATTCGTATCTTTGGCATCTTCTCTTTGAAATTTGGGGGCGGTGGGGTAGCTTGATGGTTAAAGCGTCCGCCTGTCACTTTGGAATTTACATTTTCCAGGAATATATTTGCATATTTCTTGGAGAAGGTGTTGTTAGTTGCAGAACTTGTACCCAATCTGATCCCAAACAATATACATGTCAAACATGTTAGAGTCATGTGGCTGAAAAATCCATTTCTTCATTGAATCTATGTATTTTATATTGTCCACAAAGTTACACAGCTGTAGATAACTTCTTAAAAACTCTTGGAGAAATACGCGATGGGTAAGAAGACTATAAATTTAATATGTAATAAAAAAACAGTTGTTTTAGTTTCTTAAAAAAAACTTGGTGTAGGTTTTTCAGCCAACAATTTTTCTACTCTTCGTTTTCTGTTCGCCTGTTAATATATTCATATTATCCATCAAGCTATTGTATATTCATGACCATCTTAATGTTATTGCTGCAATAATAATGATGACGATAATGATGAGGCGCTTGTCAACTCATTCTCGAATTTGTATTATATGACCACCATTCGTTGTTCAAAATATGTAAATCACAAAAAAATCTAAATAAGACAATAAAATGGCGACACGTTTGTTTTATAAGTTAAATTCGGGTGAGGAGTCATTCCTTTACCCATCCACCATTGGCTTAGTCAGTTAAAATTAGTTGTAAAAACAAACGTCAAGTCAGGACAGAAGTGTTGTATATTTCACGCAGGTGTTCACCAGAACTGTCACGTGATATTCATTGGCCAATCGCGACGCACTTCCGTTGCACGAGTTTTTCATGCTCGTTATTCAGATTCAGTGGATGGAAGCAGACGTCACTTCTGTCACCAATCGCATCGGTTCATGTCATATTTATTCCGACAAGCTGTTTAGAATTCATTTAAAATCGAGATTACAATTAGCTCAGACCGCGATTTCTTAAATGTTCTATCATTCGCGCGCTACAGTGAGCGTTTTTATGTAACTTTTGGGATGTGGCGTTCCTTGAGAAGATTGTTTACGAAGGAACGTGTTTCAGCACAAGATCCTGGCCTGCAGTATTTGTCAGTTTGGAGAGAACGTTGAAAAACATCCCAAGGTAAGTGCAGCTATATATAATTAAAACCAATGTTTTTGTAAACATATCGTATATTCACAAACTCTCCAAGTGTAAAATTTAGGATGAAAGTGAGTGAATTAAGTTTGGGCTTAACACCGCGTTGCTTGTGACGATTCACAGATGAGAAATGTCGTGTTGGTATAGTCGATACAAAATAATGCATATCACATCCACATCAAAAGAAAACATGTTTCGTATGAAAAAACATGTTAGTGGGTGTAATTTAATGCGGCTTTTAGCAATATTCCATCAGCGTACAGCGGGGTAAATGGACTTAACAAATTGTACCCATATTGGTAATCGAACAATGAGTTCTGACGAGCGAACGCTTAAACCACTAGGCTAGCCTATCTCCCTCTTTCTATGAACGAAACAGTTTATAGCCGTAATCAGTTCAGCTGACATCCTATAGTTTTGTATTGGTTATGATATTCCAAATGCATCTGCACTGTATCCGAAACGAGTATTTTATGTTTAATTGCTTTTACCTCTTAGAAACTGATGAATGATATAACGAACTTGTTTGTAATGGTGGATTTTAGAAACAAAGTATAGTATAGTTGTGATGAGGAAGCCGTGATGACGGATAGTGTGCGAGACTGCTGTTGTATATCCCTGGTTATTGCGTGCCGTAACGTTTCTTGTGGTTGAAAAAGTCGCACCTAAAACGTACTGCCAATGGAGTACAATGTGGTAAGTTCATCTTGTCGTGTTAACTATAAAAGTGTAATTGGTTAAATTGAAAACACCAAAAGCATTGGAAGTACATTGGATCTGCATCTCGCCCAGGGCTGACATACTGCATATTGCTTCGTTGCCACCGCACACATGTAGTAAATCTTATGTTACTGACTCTCATAAACTCCTATAATATTTTTTCAAATATATGCTCAGCAGCAAAAAAACGTCAGTACGAATTCAAAATTAGATAGGCACTGCAATCAAATCATTACAGAAATGGACATAATAAGCGGATCAAAATTTTTGTGTTCAATATCCGGACACATCAATGAATAACTCAGCACAATTCCAAGACATTACATGAACGTTTGCAGTCCATTCAGACTCTTGACTGCAGTATGTAGTGTGACCACCACGAGCGGCAATAACTGCAGCACAGCGTCTATGCATGAAGTGCACCAATCGATTGATGAACGCCACTGGCACCTGGAACCACACTCTGAGAAAGGCCTGGCGCAATAAATCGGCTATGTTCGGCTATGTCTCCTCTGAATTTCATTCCAAAGATGTTGAATTGGGTTTAAATCAGGACTAAGGGCTGGCCGCTGCATAATGTTGACACCTTTCTGCTGTAGGAAGTCAAGTGTAGCTCTGGCAGTATGGGCCCGGGCGTTATCAGGCTGGAAAATGTCGTTCCGGTGACGTGCGAAATGTGGTATGACGTGGGGTCTGAGAGCTTGGTCGATGTAGCGCACCGCTGTGATGCCGCCTGGACCAAGGTTCCGGAACACCACAGGACCCACTCTGTGGTTCAGACCTAGTCCATCCCATACCATGATGCCTGCACCTCCCGATGAATCTCTTTCCATAACACATCGGTCTGAGTAACGCTGGCCAGGTCGTCGCCATATTGTTGTTCTGCCATCTGCAGTTGATACGCAGTACCGACTCTCATCTGTGAACAGAACAGTTCTCCATTGCCTGTATCGCCAGTTTTGGTGTTGTAGGGCAAACTGTAGACGTTCACGCCAAAGACGAGGGTTGAGAATAGGTCAACGGTAAAGTCTACGGCAATGGAGGTTCCCGCTGTTAAGACGTCGGCGTACTGTATCAGTACTGATTGGTCTTCCGTGTGTTCCCACTGTCTGGCGTGCCTGCATGAAGTGATTCTGTACATGCTGTCGCACAACATGGCGGTCTTGTTGTCTTGTGGTCCCCCGTGGTCTGCCAGTACGGGGGCGATCACTTGTGGTGTTGGTGGCCTGGAAACGTTGCTGCAGCCTGTAGATGGTCAGAACGTTGACCTGGAAGTGATTGTCAACGGCTTGTGCAGTGTGGCCAGCTTCAACTCTTCCTAGCGCCTGGTTCCTCTGAGCTGTCGTGAGTCGCGGCATCCTGCTGACGTTGTAATGTGAATGTTTCAACCAGGTTTGGGGGTGCATTTTATAGGGCTGGTCCTTGTGAACAGCACGTGCAGCATGAGTTGCATGAAAAACATGGTGAACACCGTACCATCTCCGAGATCAGGTTGCGTTTTTGAGACAATTTCCTGGGTTCCATTCTGAGTTTGGGAAAGAATGTCTTTGCTCAGGTAAAGTTGGAGATGTTGTCAAAAATATACAGTCAAAGCATTAAATGAGTTTACAGTTATCCGTCTCTGCGAAGGAAAATTCCAAACTGACGTTTCTTTTGCTGCTTAGTATACTTAAATTAGCCGATAGCGTAAATTGTTTATGATCTACGTTATATATTTTCTTTAAACGTGGGTTTTCTCTTTTATTGAACAGTGAAACTTACCACGTTTTGTTTTGAGAGCAAAACTAACAATGTCTATAGATGGTGATGGTCAGATAGGCTGTGTTTTATTGTTTACACTTATGCGGATAAATGATACACTAAGCCATATTTCACATGTGATTTCTGTAGTTATGTCGTACTTATTAATGGAACATTTAAAGAGATTTAAAATCTTTCTTGAAGCTCTGAAATGAATTTCAGGATTTCATTTCATTCTGTAACACTATCACACCGATGGTGGTGTGTTGTTTAAATAGTTAATCAACCGATTTTAAGACTTAAAATGTTGGACAATTGAAGCAGCAGTTAAACATACGCCTGAGAGCCATTTCTGAACAAGTGCGACCTAATAACGCGAAGACATTTACGAGAAACACTTCACTTCAAGTGCCATTTTTAGAAAAATTACATACAGGAAGCGATATATAATTGATACATCAGAATCTTTCAAAAACAGATTCACTCATCAACACATTCAAAATAATTAAATATGTAAAGAAAAGTGTGTTTAAAGTTCTTATATGTAGGTATGAAATTTAGGAGTGCTGACAGAAGGGCAAACAACTACCCGCGTCAAAGTATGAATGTTTTATATAATTCCATTTAATACTTAGTTTTGTTGATATTTAACAAACGTTTTTTCAAGTGTTGTGTTTTTAAATATAGAGCGTTAGTGTGAAAATATAACATAGCCTTGACTATCCTCAGAATCCAATTCCGTTTGGTGTGAAGGGAAACAGCTTTGAAAATTAATATGAATGGATAACCACTCGGCAATAATGTAATGTGTGTTGCAGATCCTTTTTTCCCAATGGTCTGAAACATTTTGGCTACAATTTTAGCTTTGCTAAAATCCCAAATGTCTTATGAACAAAATTTAATATAACTATCACTGGGAAAAGGGTGTATGGAATAAATTTGATAACATCAAGGGCGATAAGTTCAGAATAAATACTGATATGCAATTCGTCACAACCTGGTTGAAATATAGTGATATGAAATTTTATTCACTCAGTATGCAATTTATGCCATCATTTGTTGTAGAACTATATGTTATAAATGTTAGTTTCAGAGACTAGCGCCAGTATTACCCATGTTTACCTCCTTTGCGGTAGAAAGTGCCCCTTATAGAAGGAGAATGATCCCTTTCAGTTTCAAAGATACATGTCCACATGTTTTATTTTTTTATAATATCAGCTGTGTTGAGGATGAAAATAAGAATTTATCCTGAACTTATATGCAAGAAGTATAACTCTTAATTTTAACAATCGTAACCATAGTGAAAAGGTAATCTATAGTTCTTTATTTCGGTGAGAGAGAGAGAGAGAAATAGAATGTGTCAGTTCAGCTGATACAAGACCATTAAATACAGTTTTTTAAAAATTATCGCTCTGGTGCTCTTGTAGGTTGTAGTGTGGTGTTGTTGGTTGTGTAATCGAGTTGGTTGTTCGTGATCGTTATGCGCTGGCACGGCACTGAATCTGCATGCTGCCATTAAATTACACAGAGATGTAGAATATTACAAACAATCTTAATTGCGGTTTGAAAAATAGACACAGCTAAAGGTCATACGTTTTAAAAAAAACCCAGTAAATTGCTCCACTTTTTATCACCCACGAAGGTCCGGGTTAGAACTGATATTCAGCAATACATGCTGAAGGCGACTAACGGGAACTTGTGGTCAGGCTTGCTGGCTTGTCATCGTATAAAACATGGATAATGTAGTACTTTTTGAGCAGCAGGTGCGGCTATTTTCTGTCAGCGTTAACTATACTGTTATTTTTAGTTGTATCTGTAAGTTCTATTTCGCTTTTGTAAACCTCAGGTGGAGGGCGTTTCTTTTCATACTTGCAGTATAGACAAGAGAAACGATATGTTTCATGAAGACATCTTCAGTGTTTAAATACTCTTTGACAACGAAATAGAAGTACTCGAAAGATCATTTATAAAAGACGCCACATCTTTCCAAAACGTGTCCACATATATACCCTCAACACAGATATGTACATACGTAGATGTCATTTGTTGTCCCCCGTTCCCCGTCCGTCCGTACGTACGTACGTCCCGAATCTTGTTAACGCGATATCTCATGAACTGTTGTACCCAATGTCTTTAAACTTTGTGACAGCCTACATTGGGGGATTACCAAGACACCAGTCGATTTGGTGACCTTGACCTTATTTTCAAGGTCACCACGACACTTCGACCACTTTTCAAAATCTTATTAACGCGATATCTCATGAACTGTTGTACCCAATGTCTTTAAACTTGGTGACAGCCTACATTGGGGGATTACCCAGACACCAGTCGATTCGGGTGACATTGACCTTAATCTTCAAGGTCACCACGACACTTTGACCACTTTTCAAACTGTTAACGTGATATCTCATGCACTATTGTATCCAATATCTTCAAATTTGGTGACAGCCTACATTGGGGGATCACGCAGACAAAATTTGATTTGGATGACCTTGACCTTATCTTCAAGGTCACCACGACACTTTGCACACTTTTAATTCTTGTTAACGCAATATCTCATGGACTGTTGTACCCAATGTCTTCAATTATGTTGACCGCCTACATTGGGTGATTATGCAGACACACGTCATTTCAGGCATCTTGTATGTGACCAAACAATAAGAAATAGTATACATAGATAGTCCATTCTTTAGCGGCGGAGGACATTGCCATATCAGTGGCAAACACTTGTTATTTTTATCTTTAAGTGTTCATTCTTAATGTACACAAACTGATTAGTGAATCTTTATTCAAAGTCAAATATTTAAGTATGTTTGGTACATTTCGTATAAGAAGTACATATAGAGGTTTCCATGGCAGGCAATTCATACTGTATTGTTCGTATCAAGGTTATATATAACATGTTTGATCTCACCGATAGTGTCAATCCAGGCTTTAGGGATGCTTCTGATAAAGTTTAATATGATACCCTATATCTTGAATGTATCTTGTAGCTCCTTGAAAAATCCCAGTTATCCATTTGAAGAGCAAATATCATTGATTGTATGAACACCCATGTTAAACTACCTGGAGATAACAAGATAAGGATTTCTGAACTTATGATTTCACCACAAGGGGCCTAAAAGTATGTTCCCCAACTCTGTCCAGCCAGAAAACAATGATGATCTATATCTTTTCTTTGATTAAAATGCATCTTTCCAAAAAGCATTACTAATATTTAAATGTATATCACCAGCCCTTAGTGAAGCAAGTTGTTTTAATTGGAACATTACCTGGGTTGGCAATATAGATTTTACAGAAATAGCTTGTGGTTGTTTGTTGCAGCTTTCAGTGAGTATAAAGGCCTAGATTTCAGTCAGTTTCATTGTAGTCTTTTTATCCTCTTCATTCTATCTGGTTTATTGTTCTATATAGAATTAAAACATATTTATTTCAATGTCTGCTTAAAAAGATATAAAAGGATAGTGCTGAAAAGATATGAACTAAGGTGGACAGTGCTAAGCTTTTGATGATAGTATTTTTACCAGTCAATGTAAGATTCCCTTTTCTCCAGTTTCATATGATTTTTCGTATTATTTTTTATCCTTTCTTACTATTGATTGCCCATAAGTGGTATTCCCAAAAACTGCAAAAAATCCCAGAAAGCCAGTTAAGTAAAAATCTTCACCTAGTTGTATGTTAAACCTTACAATACATGTACATTCTGTAGAGTTTGAAGAGCTGCCCTTAAACCAGATTTCAGTCCCTCTAAAAGCAACAATTATTGTGTATCGTCAGCACCCTGCCCCATCTTGTGTCCCTGGTTATCTGAGGCAATTCCTTTTATATCAGGATTATTTCTTATCATAAGTCATAAAACTTGGGCAACAAACAATAATATATACGCGAACATGGGTTATATTTTGTGTAATTTGAGTTGCACAAGAAGAAAGGTTATTTGTCAAAATAGAAACTACACCTGTAAGCCCCCAAAACAGAATTATTCTACTACTTGTAAATCAAATCGGTTAGGGACAGTATGAAATGATCTATTTTACCAATATTGTTAGGTCCTTTTGGTTTTGTTCAGACATACTTAAGCTGTAGCCTGCTGAACTAAATTCAGCATAAGGCGTTGTAAAATGGTGGGTATGTTTTGCACATTAATACTAGATAGGATAGGGAAAGTTATTATCCAAACATATCCTGACATATTCAAGGATACATAAGGCCCAAATCGTAAAATTTGCAAAAAACCGATTTAAATAATCATATCTCCGATGTGACATATTTAACTGAGTTTAAATTCCAATATTATATTCTATTATCTGTGATTCTGTATTTATGATGATCAGTGATGCAGAATCATGTCACGTATGTTAAATTCTTTCATAAAGTGCCAGTTAATTAGGAACCTACTTTCCATTTTAGGACTTATATTACTATGTGGTTGTTTCGGCTGGTTGAAGTCACGCCATCTTGATAACGCTGGGTGTGTCCACGAAAACTTGTTATCTATGTAATAAACCAGAGTCGCTTATCCATAAAATTGAACCTCTTTATGCTTTAGTTCTTTTGAAAGTGTCAAACTTATTATAAAATATACTGTTGCATAGGAACATTCCATTTCAGATTCTGTTTCATAACGCAGTTTATTGCTGCTGTTATTTACATGTTTATATCAAACTTTGATTTTTTCTGTAAAACGTGTACTGTGTACATATTCCTCATGACCGTCTCCTATCTGTCCATGCTTCACTGCGGCATGGTATCTCAGTGGGCTAGCACTATAAAACCAGCTTAAGTCTGGGCTAGTACAAGCAGCCGCACATACACATACACACGCATGCACGTCGTCATATGAGCGAAATATTCTCAAGCACGACGTAAAACCCAATTTCACCTCACCTCCTATCTTTCCATCAATAGAAAGAAATGTCCACTTCTAACATATCATTTCAATCACTATTGCTCCCTCAGTCACCTGTGCACATCGCAAATATTCTAATAACACTGCCCCAGCTATGACCACTTGTTTTCTTGCAAATATTTAGTTTTACAACTTCTGCATGTGGTATAATGATTTATTCTTGTAATGTTTCAGTTCCGTTGAGAGGCAACTTCCACATGTCAAACGTGATTTAGACCTGTACGCTTTTATGTCCAGTTGAGATGCACAAGTACCTCCTGAAATGAGTTTATTCTAAATTTTGCACGTCGGACAGAGAGTCGCAATTTCCTAATATATAGATTCAATCTTTTAACGTTTTAAGCCACAGCTTTCTCTAATCATGAGTTTTCAGTTTTGCATTTCCGGTTGAAATTCGCCATTTCCTGTTTTAAGGAAGCAATGTAATAATATTTCAGTTCCGATAGGGGCCCAATAATAATTTCATCTTCTGATGTTTTAGTTGCAGTTGAGAGGCACAACTTGTACATGTTGTTCAATTATCTCGCTCTCGAATGTTAAGCTGGTGATGAGAGGCACCCTTTCCTATTTTCAAGAGTTAGTTTTCAATATCGTAGCTTCGGTTAATCATGATAATCTGCTATATGAGTGAATATTTGTTAAACTGTTTCAGTCCAAGTTGAGACTTGCAACTTCTGTTATGAGTTTGTCTCCACGCGTTTCGGTTCCAGCAGCCACTTTAGATTTAGTCTTTATGTGTTTCAGTACCGAGGACTTCAGTGAACAGTATTATGATTTAGTCTTGTGTTTCAATTTTGGTTGAGAGGCACAAGTTCAGCACGAAGTGTAATGATTTTGTCTTCTGTTTATTTCAGGTCGAGACTGACAATGAAATAATAAAGTATACTAGTAATTTAGGTGTTTTTTTCCCATTTTCCTAATGTTTTAGAGGTACAACGTCAACATGTACAAAAATGAGTAAGTCTTTTATTGTTCAGCTGCTGATTGAGTGTCACAACGTCTGCATGTACTGTAATGATTTAGTCATCTGTTTCAGTTCCGGATGAGAGGCACAACGCCAATATGTAGGATAATGAGTTTCTGTCTTAGTGGTTTTGTTCCGGTTCAGGGACACAAATTCTACATGCAGTATAAAGCTATTGTCTTTTGTTGTCTTAGTTCCTGTTGTGAGGCACACCGTCTTCATGAACAACAATGATTTAGTCTCCAATGTTTAATTATGACTAAGTCTTCTATTGTTTAGCTACTGTTGACAGTCACCCTCTCCTGTTTTTAAAGAGATACCCTTTCCAAATATTTCCTTGAGTTTAATCAAGTTATGTGCTATTATAACAAATTGTTGTTAAACCCTTTCAGTTGAAGTTGGGAAGCACAACTTCTGTCACGAGTTGGTCTCTAAACGTTTTAGTCCCAACTGAGACTCGCAACTCAGACTTTGTGTTGGTCTTTTAATGTTAAATTTCCAGTTGCGACATGCCACTTTCTATGATAATGCAGTTTGGTTATAAATGTTTCAGCTCACGTTGAGACGCTTTACTAAGGGAAAACAGACTTATTTAATTTTCCACACAGAAGCGTTTAAGCTTAATTCGATCTAGTTTCCAAGTCCTGTTGACTTTGAATATTAAATATGCTCCTGACATAGTAGGTTGTACCTAGACGACCAAGGTGCCTGGACAAGGGTTACACATTACGACTGTCCGTGGTCGCGTAGGCTCCATTCCGAGAAAGCCATGTATGTTGGACTTCCCCTGTGAAGAACGTGGACAGTAGATATAGGGATGTATGTTGCGTGTCCAAATATTCCGAGTAGCGGGGCAAGTATTACCTTCCGCATGCATGGTGCAGTGTAGGAATGAGTTGCGGGTGCTGACCACTTCTATCACGAGTTGGTCTCTAAACGTTTCAGTTCCAACTGAGACTCGCCACATTAGAGTTCGACTTTTCATGTTTCAGTTTCGGTTGTGGGGCACAACTTCCACATACAGTTTAACGAGAGAATCTTCTTGTGTTTCAGTTCCAGTTGAGAGGCAAACCTTCCCATACCTTTGACTTGGTATCTAAAATCATAGCTCCAGTTGAGACGTACAATCGGTTAGCATGAGTTGGTTTCCGGTGGTTTAGCTCTGGTAGAGAAGTGATATTGCCTGTCATGATGAGGTAGGCTGTTTATGTTTCAGCTCAAGTTCGAATGCATCACGTTCTATCATAATCAGCTCGTCTGTAATGTCTTAGTTCCGGTTGAGATGCACTATATCCTTTGATTTATGTGTTGGTCTTTTGATGTTAAATTTCCAGTTGCGACATGCCACTTTCTATCCTAATGCAGTTTGGTTATACATGTTTCAGTTCACTTTGAGACGCTTTACTAAGGGAAATCAGACTTATTAACCACATAGAAGCGTTTAAGCTCAATTCGATCTAGTTTCCAAGTCCTGTTGACTTTGAATATTAAATATGCTCCTGACATAGTAGGTTGTACCTAGACGACCAAGGTGCCTGGACAAGCATTACACATTACAACTGTCCGTGGTCGCGTGGGCTCCATTCCGAGAAAGCCATGTATGTTGGACTTCCCTGTGAAGAACGTGGTCAGTAGATATAGGGGGTGTATTTTGCGTGTCCAAATATACTGATCACATAAAGAAACTGTGCACACAGAAAATATAAATACAGGCACAATTGTTCTTTATACATAAATACAGGTGTGAATATAGCACGTATTAGAGACAATCGAACGCTGATGCACGTGCCAGGCGACGTCACGTCATTGATGGTGGCCTATGGACTTGCAATGTGTTATTGTACGTGCAGCCCGTGCAGCTGCACACATGTGAAATTCTGAAATGGCTCTCACTGTCGAAAGCTTGATCTTTGGTCATTCAAACGTTCACAAATTCACATGAAAAGTCACATGCACATCATGCCAAGATTAACATCTGCTCAACGTCATGAAGCCTTTGGAACGGTTCGAGCAGGAATGGGTCAACAGCAGGTGGCAGCACATTTCCAATGCCATCGTAACACGATATCTGCATGGGTCAGGCGTTATCGAAACAATAATGGCGTCGCCGACCACCGCCGTTCTGGGCGTCCCCGAATAACGACGCCAAGACAGGACAGATGGATTCGGGTGACTCATCTCAGACACAGGTTCCAGACGGCAGTGACCACGTCCCAGACAATTCCTCGGGCCTTCAATGCTCATTTGGTAGCCCCTATGCGTCGTCGATGCACCTCTGTGCTTCACGCACATGGTGGTCATACCCGTTATTGAACTTGTGACTTCGTCGTGTGACCCCCTACTCGACTTTGAACTTCTGACGTCATCGTTACGGATATTGTTCAGATTCTTCTGACATTTTGTTGTGGTCCGATACTTCAGCTTATAAGGTGTGTACATCATTTCGTCTTTTCTGTGTTGTATTCCAATTCTGAAGGAATTTTCTGTGTGCACAGTTTCTTTATGTGGCTAGTATATTCCGAGTAGCGGGGCAAGTATAGCCTTCCGCATGCATGGTGAAGTGTACGAATGAGTTGCGGGTGCTGTTCACACCCAATGATAAATACTTGCATTTTACCAATCATCTTTCATGGGCAGTACACACATCACAGGCAGCTATACAAGCAAAGAAAATATTAATAGGTATAACAAAATATATACATATTTTAGGCGACTTGTCTTACAAGTCTTTTTTCAAAATATTTGACGCCAAAATATACCCAATTTTGTTATATGGTGCAGAAGTATGGGGTTTTAAAACTTTTGATGTTGTAGAAAAAGTCAATTTGTATGCATGCAAGAAATTTCTGGGCGTAAAAACAGCCACGTCAACTTGTATTTGTCTACGGAGAATGTGGAAGATATCCATTGTACATAGAATCAAATGTAAAAATTATTAGATATTGGTTGAAATTATTAACAATGCCCTCACACAGATTGCCAAGAAAATGTTATGAAATGATGATACTATATGATAGCCATGGGAAACGTAATTGGGTAACAGACATAAAACAGTTATTATCATCTATCGGCTTCGGCAATGCCTGGCATGAACAATTTGTAGAATCTCATTCTCACTTTGTCTGTACAGTTAAACAAAGACTTAAAGATATATTCCTTCAAAATTGGTTAACTAGTCTCTCATTACCTAATAAATGTTTTTACTACAAAATGATAAAAGATTCCATAGATGCAGAACATTATCTTTCAGTCTTGACCATAAGGAAATATAAATCTTCATTGGCGAGATTCCGCTGCTCCGCGCATGATTTATACGTTGAAACTGGGAGATACCAAGGTATTGAGAAAGAAAGTAGAATCTGCCAAATGTGCAACTTACACGAGGTCGAAGATGAGTTTCACTTTTTATGTGTTTGCCCAGCATACTAATCGTTAAGAAATAGATATATAAGAAATATTATTATGTACATCCTGAAACGCATAAGTTTATATCATTGATGAATAATTCCAGTAAAACACATTTAGAAAGATTGTCCATATATATCCATAAAGCTTTTATTCTCAGAAAGAATGTTCTACTACCCGCACATGATTAAACAATGTACTACAGGCCTGTGGCCTTTCAGTATGAAATAAAGATTGATTGATTTGATTGATACCCCAGTTACCATAGAAAGGCAGTTGTGGTGTCAGCTGAGGTCGTGTGGAAGTATGATTGTCTTTGCAAAACTGTAAAGTTGTGGACTTACTTTGTGCATGCACGTACCAGCAATGCTATCTGGTAATGGCTGATAAACATTTGCCTAATACTACCAAAGGATTATTGGGGAAAGAGGTTTTATGAAGACTCTCTGAAAATGCATCGGAAACTATTATTCTGAGTCGGCCTTTTTAGTGTTAATATGCAAGATATTTATATTTAGGCATTAAACTTAGCTCCTGCTGCGTTTTTGTCTCTCCGTATGTTAGCTTCAGTCAAGACTCGTTATGTGCTATTATAATGAATTATTGTTGAACTGTTTCAATCCAAGTTGGGACATGCCACTTCGATCACGAGTTGGTCTCTAAACGTTTTAGTTCCAACTAAGATTCGCCACTTTAGAGTTAGTGTTTTCATGTTTCAGTTAAGGTTGGGAGGGATGGCACAACGCCTACATTCAGTTTACTGCGTTAATCTTCTCGTGTTTCAGTTCTGGTTGAGAGGCGAAACGTCAACATGTACAATTATGATTTAGGCATCTAATGTTTTATTTCAGGCTGAGAGGCACACTTTCTCCATGTATAATGGTAATTGATTCTTTTAATGTTTCAGTTCAGGGTGAGAGGCACACCTACTTGTGGTATCATATATTTGTCTTGTCATGTTTCAGTTCCGGTTGAGAGTTCGACTCGTGGTATAATGATTTAGTCTTCTTAGTCCCCACTTGTTAGGAGACATACCAAGCTGGTTTCAAGTATTAATGATTTAAATATCACTTGATTTACCTTAACATTAAGCTGTGCGTCATCCGCTGTTTGCAGGCGTCCCCCTCTTCGTCGAAGATGTCAATTTGTAACTGATGCTCTCCCACGCAATGTTACAGGCAACCCACATGAAAGAGCATGTGTGTTGCAAGTTTCCATGGGCACCTAATGTTTTGTTATCCTGTTCGTATATAAGTATGTTTTATTACCTTTTATCGTGTTGACAAATCTATTGAAGCACTCGTAATATATTGTCCCTTTGAATGACACCCCAAACAGCGTTTAAAGGAAGCCTCGAAGGTCATTCGGTGAATGAATTTATGTAATGTCCAGGCACCAAGGATTATTACAATACCGTATAGACGAGAGTGTGATAAACAGTTCACGAATTGGACTGCTCGAGTGAGCGGGCTGTACAAGATGCATAAAAAGGTTTGTTTTGTTTCATTTCAGCAACCCATGCTTGTCGTGAGAGGGGACAAACGGGATCGGGTGGTCGATGACTTGGTTGGCACATGTCTTCGTATCTCAACTGCGTAGATCATGCTGTTGATTACTGGATTGTCTGAACAAGACTCGATTTTTTACAGACCGCCGCCACATAGCTGGACTATTGCTGAGTGTGACGTTAAACAAACCAACAAACAAAATTTAATTTCTCAGTCAGTCATTTTAGATACACCATTTGAGTGACAACTGCAGAACTTTCACCGACGGGCTTCTTGTCAGATTTCAACCTCATGTATTTCGTGCAGCATGTGAGCTACAGTCTTCTTACTGTGGATGAGCAACGTTTAACGAGGTGGCCTAAGCCCCCTTACAAAAACTGGACCGATGGAAGGGTTGGCAGCCTGGGTAATATAGTAGATGTGTTAGTTTGTGAGAGGTAGGGTTGAAACGGTATATCGCGGTATTCGTAGAACCGCGGTATTTTGCCTTCGGTTCGGTATACCGTAATGCAATCTCAAGATTCGGCATTTTCGGTTAACGTACCGTTCCTTCTGTCTAGGGGGCGGTGGGGTAGCCAAGTGGTTTTTCCACATGGGTACAATGTGTGAAGCCCATTTCTGGTATCCCCGGCCTTGATATTGCTGGAATACTGCTAAAAGCGGCGTAAATCAAACTCACTCACTCCTTATGTCAAGTCATAAGATGACAGTTTTGTTCATTCAAAATAACAAAGATTATGGCCATTATTTCCCCGTGTTATTAAACATTGTCAGGTTTGGCTCTTGTCAATTTTCTGCATTGTGATCATATCTAATATACCGAACCGAAACGGACCGAACCGAAAGCCTTGTACGTCAATACGTACCGTACCGTGACAGGGTAATCCTAAGGAAACCTTTTGGTATGGAACCCTGTTTGAGCCATACGTCTTATTAAACCTATTCATGAAATTTCAACATCGAAACTTGAAGAATCAAATAACGTTACCTTGACATTTCAAGTTATTATCACTGACACCCCCTAGTACATGATAGACTACTCTCACACACACACACACACACACCTCCACAGAGCAAAATGGTTGACACATACATCCAACCCAAAAATCACCCCCGTAGCCTTAAATTATGAACGGTCCCTTAGTATCTTGAATTTTCAACATAGCATCTTGAACTTTAATGGATGAAGTGCCGTAAAAGACTTCCGTACTAATTGGCTTCTGTGTGATAGTAATGTAGATTCGTGTTCATATTATGTGGATTTGAGACCTGTGAAAATCCGGGTTAGAATTGGTCTTCAGTAACCCACGCTAGTCGTAAGAGGCGACTAAAGAGATTGAGTGGTCAGGTTCACTGACTTGGTTGAAACATGTCATCGTATCGGCTAATTGCGTAGATCGATGCTCATGGTTGTTGATCACTGGGTTGTCTGGTCCAGACTCGACTATTTACAGACAACCTAAATATAGCCCGAATATTGCTGAGTGAGGCGGTAATCAACAACCCAACCAACCAATCATGCGCTGTGAACATGTGGTAAGCACCTCGCTGGCGCACTTCTTGTTGTGCGTTGGTGTGGAGTATTGCGTGGTGAGAAGTGCTTGTCAGATCGTTCTCATGCTGGTCTGAGAGGTGAGCATTGATCTGATCGTGTGTACGAGGTCTGGTTGTAAATATATGCGTCGTTACATGATTTAAGGTTTCATCCCATAAATCTATGCAAGCATATGTTGTGTTCATAACAATTTCGAGTCACGCGATCGCCCTGTTTCCGTTTCCAAGTTCGTCAGGCCGCTCGATCTCGATCTCAAGTGGTTCCTCAATATTGGCTTTCCGTCCGCCCGCTTCTCAATAACTGAGGTGGTGATGGTTATTAAGGGTGAGGTAGGGTGTGTCACCCATTTTGTTCTGGGGTGGTGGACAGTGTGTCACCATTTTTGTAAACATGTACTAGGTGGGGCGTCATTGATTTTCTAAATGGCATGCAGGGGGGTCACTTGCTTTGTACATAAATTCTGGGGGGGGGGGAGAGAGAGAGAGAGAGAGGGACTGTTCAAGTTGTGACCACAGATTGTAGAAACTGATGTAACTAGTTGCCATCGAAGATAAATTCAGCCCTTGCTCTGTGCTTCTCTACTTTAGCCTAAGTGCCAAAAAGTCTCAGGTTGTACCGAAGTTACTTTGCAAGCGTATACTTATCAAGCCTGAGTTCGAAAAGGGTCGATAACTGTTTTTCCAGAGTTACTTCTATTCCTACATATTTTATGTTCTATCTTGAGCGTATGGCACTTGATCGATGTTATTTTGCTCAGTGGATAGTTGACGTTGATCACTGGATTGCCTGGTCCAGACTAGATTATTTACAAACCGCCATCATATAGCTGGAGTATTGTTGAGTGCGGCGTTGAACAGCAACAAAAAACAAACAAACAGTGCATAGTGTCTGAATGAAGACAAGTATTAATCGGTGCCATTAATATACTTTGAGAACTAGCCTTTTGTTTGTATGTAGTTAATCATTTTTCTGAAAATAAAGAGTGACCCAGTTGCCGCTTTCGTCTTGCGACGCGTACTGTGCCTCACTCTTTCAATCACACGTTTTTCTGACCTGGATCATAACTTTACAGTCGGCAGTGATGAGTGTCAGATTGCTGACAGCGGACCTGCCTCACTGATTATTGATTTCTTCCCCCATCTTGTTACCTGGCGTGACACCTGTCGAGGCCAGTCAATCATGCTTTGATGTTGTGCACAGTATCTTCCCGCTTGTCAGATGGCTCGGCTAATTAAGACATATCACTCTCTTCTCTGACCTGGCCCCGGTGATAAGGAGCTTACTGCAGAACGCGTCTGTTTCGGGGGAGATGGTGTATTCAGATAGGCAGATAGCCTCTTCATCAATATTAATAGCGTGCACTCACACTTTTGTCAGTAAAACGTATTGATGAAACGTCTAGAGCTGTCGTGATTTGACAGCTGAATTATTCCATTAAAACCATTACCTCAGGTATGCAGTTATATATATGAAATATGGCTGAAATATTGCCAAAGTGACTTTCAGGTTTAACTCACTCACTCACTCACATTTTACCAGGTACTACTTTCACATTATACCAGGTGAAAAATTCATCATATCGAAGGAAAACCATCTCTTTATCCCAGGTAAAGCATCCACGTTATCAGTGGGCCATCATTTTCATCTTCCCAGGTAAGCCAATTACTTGATTCAATTCATAGCAAATCGTTCATATAATGTTAAGTGAGCCATGTTATTATATAAGGCAAACCTTCAATATAATTCAAGTGCAACGTCATCAGTATCTCATGTAAAACATTCATATGATTCTAGCTATACCATTTTCTGTATTCCAAGTAACGCATTCTTATAACTCCAGGTAAATCTTTCATTTAATTCCAGGTAAACCATACATATAATTCCAGGTAAACCAGTATCAGTATCCCAAGTACACCATGTCAATACTTCCTGGTAAACCGTTTGTGTAATTCCAGGTAAACCAGACATACAATTTCAGGTAAACCGTTCTCAATATCCCAAATAAACCATTCATATAGTCCCAGGTAAACCATTCTCAGAAGTGTCCCGTGTCATACTGCCTTACCATCATACCAATACATATGTATCCTTTATCCTTAACGAATATTAAGAACTGTGAACTAAAACAAAATATAAACAAATAAAATATTTTCTTAGCATTTATAATAAGCTGTCAATAACTCCTTGCCTCTGGGGACGGTGGGGTAGCCTAGTGGTTAAAGCGTTCGCACATCATGCAGAAGACCCGGATTCCCCACATGGGTACAATGTGGGAAGCCCATTTCTGGTGTCTCATAGCGTGATATTGCTGGAATATTGCTAAAGTATAATGACGCCGTATTAATGTGTTTTGCAGCCGTTTTAGAATAAGTAAACAGTTTTTATTCTCTTGTTACCTTTAACACCTATTGCCGTGTGTCTGTATGTTATAATACCGTAAACAGCACCACGGCTACTACAGCCATCGTTGTCGCTGCTACTTTTTCTGACATTGTCAGTGCCACGCCCGAGCTATTCTAACCAGTATATCCACCTCATGTACTTTAACCACAGCACCCTGTGTATACGAGTGAGTGAGTGAGTGAGCTTAGATTTACGCCGCAATATTCCAGCTATATAGGAGCGGTCTGTAAATAATAATGTCTGGAACAGACAATCCAGTGATCATAACATAATCATCGATATACGCAATTGGGATACGATGGCATGTATCAACCCAGTCAGCGAGCCTGACCATCCTGTCCCGTTAGTGGCCTCTTACGACAGGCATGGGTTACTGAAGACGACTTCTAACCCGGATTTCCACGGGTACTGTGTATACGAGTCACCAGCAAGATGGAAGATGGCCTCTGAGTAAGAGGCCTATGCAATCATATTCAGTCATTTTCTTCTGGAAACGTATATACTAAGTGAACTTCCCTAAACTCGATCATTACTCCTGTGCGGATTCATGACTCTTGAATTCGATCATGACACCTGTACTTATCGTGACTACTCTACTATATCATGACTCTACCTGTCCACTGTAATAATTCCTGTACTCAATCGTGGTTCTTGGAGACTACCATGACTCTTGTACTCTATTATGACTCCACTTGAAAATGTCCTCAACTGTATGGTAGGCAGTATCATTATTAAGATACAAATACAACAACTTAAGCCATGTGTGTATTAACAGAATATACATGTATATACACAAAGTTAAGCACCCCCTGACATATCTCGCGATTGCATAAGCCCGGATCCTAACCCTTTGGAGCATGTCTGGGACATGATTGGTCGTCGTGTGCAACAAAGGGATACTCCTGTACAGAACCTGTTCCAATTTGAAGCTGCTTTACACGAGGAATGGTGTAGGCTGCCCCCTTCAGAGGATCAGGAGGCTGATGGGGTATGAGGAGGAGAGTGCTGGCTGTCAGTAACATGGAGGTTACACACGGTATTGACCTTGAATCGTGTAAGACACGCAAAATGATATTTTGAATGTTCACATTCACCAATAAATTTAACATTAAACATTACGGCAATACCTGTAAGACATGGTTTTGTATGAAAATCGGTGTGTTGTTTCTCAAAATCGATTCCAATCATTTTTTTCTTTATTTTATAAATCAAAGGATCATACGGGTCAGAAAAACTCATGTTTTTTCCATCGTGGTCACCACGAGAATTTGTATGTACGTTTTGAAACCTATCATTGCACAAATACAGGGGGTGCTTAATTAAGTTCTTTGTGTATATAATATCTACAGTTACTGCTACACAATAGTACGCTGAGTGCCCAAGTCGGTGGCATTGTTTGTGACTGACACAAACTAGGCATATTGTACATATCGTGCCGTCCATCCCTGGGGAAATACTTGCCCCCAAAAAGGTGCGAATGTCGTCATTTATTCATTGTTGGTTTGCATTATATATTCATTGTACGTGGTAAGACCGAGTGCTGTAAAATCAATGGCTTCTGTCCTTTTGATGTTATTTTAAGTACTTCATCTGTTTTACGTCTCTGTAAAACCGATGTACGAATGAGTGAGTGAGTTTAGTTTTACACCGCAGTCAGCAATAGGCCCAAGTACAGAACTCAACAAAATAATAATGATAGTGACAAAGATTAACCTTAAAGCTTCTTTTACAAATTTTAATTAGGATAATTACTTTATCAAAACTTAATAATTCATTACATTTATAAACAGAAGGATGTTTCCAGATGGTATTCATCTTCTATACATCCATGTTCATTTGTTCATACAGGACATTAAAAACTTCTTTGTTCATGTGAATAGTGAGTTTTGTTTTACGCCGCACTCAGCAATATTCCAGCTATATTGCGCCGGTGTGTAAATAATAATGTCTGGACCAGACAATCCATGGATCAGCAGTATGAGCATCGATCTGCACAATTGGGAACCGATGACGTGTCAACCAAGTCAGCGAGCCTGACCACCCGATCCCGTTAGTCGCCTCTTACGACATGCATGGGTCACTGATGATCAATTCTAATCCGGATCTTCACGGGTTACCGATGTACGAGAGTGAGTCTAGTTTTACCAAGCAATATATATCCAAGCAATACCATACATCCGAGGGGGCGGTGGGGTAGCCTAATGGTTAAGCGTTGGCTCGTCACGCTGAAGACCCGGGTTCGAATCCCCACATGGGAACAATGTGTGAAGCCCATTTCTGGTGTACCCCGCTATGGTGTTGCTGGAATATTGCTAAAAGCGGCGTAAAAACCAAAACTCAGCCATACATCCGAACATCCGAAATGGTCTCCACTCACTGTACCCCTGATGGAAATGAAACCCGAGACTTGTCTGTAAACGAGCTAACTACTAGACTACCCCACCGCCTATGCACCCCGTTGTCGTGTGTGTGTTTATTTATAACAATATTAGAGAATAATATGTGTAGTAGGACTATTATTTAAATATAATAATTTCTTATCCGCTTTAATTTTATCGTGTCATTATGGCTCTTATTATTGCTTTTAATATTTTATTGTTATCAGTATTATTATTATGTGTTTCTTGATACGTACACTGGGGTAGCGTGGTGGGGATACCCACATGTTTATCGTGCTGAAGACCACAGTGTATGTGAAGAACATTTTGGTGTTCCCCGTTATGATACTGTCGGAATTGCTAAAAGCGTAATAAAACCACACATACTGTAAACCACGACATTTTATTTTCATTATACCCGTGAAGATCCGGGTTAGAATTGATTTTCAGTTACCCATGCTTGTTGTAAGAGGCATCTTATGGCATCGGGTGGTCAGGCTCGCTGACTTGGTTGACACATTTAATGGTATCGTATGTGTACATCGATGCTGTTGTTGTTGATCACTGGATTGTCTGGTCCAGACTCGATTATTTACACACCGCCGCCATATAGCTGGAATATTGCTGAGTGCCGCGTTAAACAACAAACAAAACAAAATCAAATTCATGAAGTTCGCTTTCTTGATGTTTCAAATATATTACACCTCAATAATCTTGAAATACATGTATATGTACCAACGCAGCATTTCATTGTAAGGCTCTCAATAATGTATTTGCAACATGATGAGAATAAACGCAACGTATTTAACTAAATACTACAAATTGTTGCAGACATTGGCAGAATTTCTGCCCTTTGTAAACGATCACAATCTTCTGGCCCTGTAAGAAGCTTATAGATACGCGAGCAGGAAGCGTGACGTCTACCTCGCCACTCATTCTCCCGCTACAGTACCTGCCGAGATCCTTTCTGCTTCAAAGACCCCTTCTCCAGCGCTCTCCGTGATGCTGTAATCGGCACAACTAGCTTTCTCTCCATCCGAGAGGATTGCCTCAGTCGCTCTGCAAGTACGGCTTCCCTCCAGCTATTTTTAGCCCTGACTGTCCCCAAGGGCCTTGATCGAACGTGTTGACTTCCCCGGTCAGTCGATGAGATTACCGCGACCAAGCAGCACGGACTGTTAGCATCCACATCGCTGAACAAGGTAAACGATTTTTATGCAGTTCACACACACTGTTTTGAAATATCGTCATGCCCTGTCGACACTTTAAGGGTTAAGTGCGGTGAGGCAAAGCAGTGCGTATAGGTGTGTTGACGGTTTGGTGTTACGGTACGGGCAGTGTCGGGCGTACTGGGGTGCGGTTGTTGGCGTATTCATTCTCTCCACAGTGTCACCATCTAAACAAGGATCGAGTACCATTTTTGAGGATAGGATGTTCTGGTAGGGTGAGTAGAGATCTATGTGTCTAGTTATTGATTCATGAACGACTGGTGATCACATCACAATGCGTTAACAACACCGATGGTAATGATAGTACTGATGAAGATGTATACGTAGAACTGTATCCATCGTGGATTGCTACACTGGCAATAATTTCCACGCATCACCAGGCGCGTCTGTATATGCGTGTCTTCATCAAATACGACCAACCGACAGCTTGCTTGGTAATATGACAAGCGCATTACCCAGTATTGTTCAGTCATTGTTATAGTCCTTCAAGGCCGGTGTACAGGTGTACAATACTTTAATTCCTCGTGATTAAGGTCTAACATTTGTCTCAAAATACACAGGGGTTAGTATCGGCATTAGTTGGACATGGGCGTGATCATACATCTCCACCTGGAGTATATACAGCGGTACTTCATTCATTCATTCATTCATTCATTCGTCCATCCATTCATTCATCCATTCACTCATTCATTCGTTCGTTCATCCGTTCATTCATTCATCTATCCATCCATCCAGTCATTCATTCATTCAGTCAGTCAGTCTATAGCCTTGAGTGCAGTATGACTGATACAACACGAAACAACTGTGATGTACTGAATGCTACAACACGGTGATCGAGTACAACCACAGAACGCTAGTTGTGTTAGGCTAGATGTATCAGTCATGTCAGATGTATCAGTCAAGTAGAGAGGAATTGTTACATAAACCTATGCATTGTTCTTTTTGTCTATTTTTCAAAACTAATGGGTTTTTCGTACATAACGGATTGATAAAACATGAGCTGTCGACTCACCTGTCAAAACATCACTTTAAAAAACTAAAAAATTGCAAATAAATTGCCAGATCCATAACGGTTAAGAAACCTGTATTTCTCCTTAACACTGACACGCTTGAATACGTCATTAGATGTATTGATCGAAAATGGCGTCGGGAAAAACAATACCTGGTTCATTAACACCATTGTCAAAGACGCCCCTCTTTCTGAAATTATCCGATTTATAATACCGTTTCATGTATAATGAGGTGGATAATATGTGGCAACCCCAAAATGATAGTCTGTGAAACAATAGCGACAAATGAATTATTCCTGCAGGGATGCCGTTTTTAACACTAGCTCAGTCCAAGATCGTTTAAATCTGCGTCATAAATACTCCTTTGTTCTTTCCACCATTCACTGAAAATCTAGATTACACCTTATATGTGTCCCCCTTTCAATCAATGACCCCGAGGCATTAATAATACTTGTTGATAAGGATTTACTGTTGTAAGAAAAAAAGCTATGTACATAGCACAACTTATGCTGTCAATTTCACCTCGAGGGAGATTTTGCAGTTAGTTTTTTCCCCGAGGCATTTGATGGCATTTGCTGTTACCTTTCCTGAATTTTCTATTTCCTAGCTGAGTAGAAAACGCGGTAGTTC
Organism: Haliotis rubra; assembly: GCF_003918875.1. Lineage (NCBI taxonomy): Eukaryota > Metazoa > Mollusca > Gastropoda > Lepetellida > Haliotidae > Haliotis > Haliotis rubra. The sequence goes on from NW_025765447.1 coordinate 584,114, forward strand.
TACCCAGTGGAAGCATTTTCTTACTAAATCAATGAAAAAAATGTGTTGGGCAGTGTTTCAGAGCGTTTACCGGTTGTTTTCCTTCCAGTAACGTTTCCACGATAAGTTGTCTCCCCTTTGCATGCCATCTATTTCCTTTGCGGGACGAGAACGACATTCTCCATTGATTCGAAGCGACACGGGTTTCCTCTTGACAGAACAACACGTAATTCTAGATGAAAATGCATGACATTTATCCTCGACATGGGATTTCTTTTTCTGTTTCATGTGCCCCCACTGTGGATTTCCTAAATATTTTTTCTCACTTTTTCTGCAATGTTCTTGCATAATCGTTATCCGTTAAATGTTTAAACATCCGGGGAAGGCAGGTAGCTGGTGCTTATCGGAATGGCAAACTCGGGGAACAAAAGACTTCACCATTCCTTAACCAAGTATGACCTGTTGTTCGATACTTTTAATACTACCTTAATACTTCACTGTAATCCGTGTAACCACAAGCCTTGAATTTAACATTGGAGGAACTTCAGTTGGAGGTGGTGTTAAAAATATATGCAAAACTCAACTCCACAGTCTAATCCAATTGAAATCGATCCTGCTCTGCCTCTAGGGTAAGGTGCGTGTGTGAGATATTTTGAAGTTGTTTTGGTTTAGGAATGTAGGAGTGTTCCGGTTTCTTTCCTGTAGATTGTAGATTGCCAAGGCCGTTTGGGGCCGCGGTGCGTCCGGCGTTTTACGTCGCCCTACGCTGGGTCAGAATGGATGCGGTGGGCTGATTATGAAGTCGAAGTGATGAGATGCTGAATCGATGGGTGGATTTTGGAACTGGGCGTAGATATTCGTCAGTTTGAGTCAGCTCATCGCAAGGATTAACCTAGGCACTGCAAAACCCCAGATTTTTTACAGAAACATTCTAGGTTGTAGAATTTAAACCCTTAAATGCTGGGACATAACGGAGACGTGGGCGCCTTTTGGGTACCTACTACTAGGATTAACACTAGACGAAGTGGTTAACTACACAAGGTATACAGCTAAGTATTTAACACCGAATATCACGATGTAGCTCATTACGAGGTGTTTTTTAACTTATGGTACAACAATCTAGGCGCTGTCTTATGAGCACAGTGACGTGTTTAAAACACACCACCCTACATCACGTACTGGTTGGGCATGAGACACTCAACACCCACAACGGGGCTACTGTCGAGACGCCAAAGCACAATAACTTATATAACAAGTAGTCACGAAACGACAATGCGGCAGTGTTTACATATATCCTGAAGGCAGCCGGGGGTTACAAAAACAGTTTTGGAATTAGGGTCCTATCGGACGTTCATAGATAAATACCCTAAAATAGATCAAATTACTAGTTCTGGTATGCCGTCACAGATATAATACCCAAAGGATCCCAACAAGGTATTTTGAACTAGGGTTAACGTTCCTCTCATCGGCCAGCTTAAATGTACGCGCATAGACATTAAAACAAAACAAAAAGACTTTGTCCCATTTTGGGGGGTCTTTACTCAGGTTATTGCCCAGCATTTGCCCTTTCCCCAGATCTTAACTGTTAAGGTCTTTCCATCTAGGGTGTGTGGGGGTGTGTGCTGTTGGGGGGAGAGTAGGGTATCCTAGTGGTTAAAACGTTCGCTCGTCACGCCGAAGACCGCTGTTCGATTCCCCACATCGGTACAATGTGGAAGCCATTTCTGGTGTCCCCCGCCGTGATATTGCTGGAATTATGCTCAAAGCGGCGTAAAACCAAACTCACTCTTTCCATTTGGTTTTGAAGTACAAGAGGTTACTGGTTATTATAAATACTTAAAATCGCTATTACGTCCTTATTTTGGTGGTTCTGACATATTGTAGTGATCCCACCGAAAGCACATTTTCAAGAACTTTCTACATATCTATAACACACGGTGGGCTTTCCAATAGGGAAACTTGGTTGAAAGTGCTGGGGATATACGGCACGAGAACAGTACTATGTTTTCTGTGTATGCATTATAGCAACTATGCGAGCCATGTCCTTGTGATGTCGCTTTCAAACTACGGAACTGCACGCCAGTTTCTAAAATTACTGTTGAAAAAAGCGGACAAGGATACTAAACAGAAATGACACCATAGTTACAAAATCTACATTCCTCTTGAAACATGACAATGACCTTACCAGAAATATAACGGGCAGCGATTGTGTAACGTGTCGAACAGAACCATTTGTTTAGATGCCGAGGCGCCATCCAATGCCTTTGATGGTTACATATATGTGGAGAATGCAACAAACAACATCGTCGTCATCGACCCCGGCCCCTCACAGCCACACAGGTGTATTGACGAGCTGTCCACAAGGAGAAATACATAACAACAACGGACCTATGACACAACCTTGTCAGTTCCCAGGAACCGTTTAAAACGGCAGTCGGAGCCACCAAAGCGTTTTGATTAGCTAATATTTATTGTCAGTTTCATGGAAAATTTTAAATGAGTGTGAGTGAATGAGTTTAGTTTTACGCCGCTTTTAGCAATAGTCCAGCAATATCATGGCGGGGGACACCAGAAATGCGCTTCATACATTGTACTCATGTGGGGAATTGAACCTGGGCCTTCAACGTGAACGCTTTAACCACTAGGCTACCCCAACACTCCGGAACCTTTTAAGACGACAATCGAAACCACCAACGCGTTTTGTTTTACTTGTGTTTCCAGTCATTGTTATCATTTAAATGTGATTATCGAATAGAGCGATGTCAGGTATATGTAGGGGTTCATGTCACGTTAAGTGATAATTATCTGGAAGAAATCCATCTGTTAAAAGTCAAAGGCACACGTTGCATTTAAGTTGAACCCTCTAAAAGCGTTCAGCACCAACGGTCATGTAGCTATTAACGTTGATATATGTCATGTGCCACGCACTCGGATGAATAATTCAGTTCTTTCAAGAAGTAATTATTCCGCAGAACATGAATTATCTTGTCACTGTTAAACTTAAGAATTAATATTTGTGGAAGTTCTACACGTCTATTAGAGACAAGAGCATAGAACGCCACTTAGCCATTAACGTTCCCGTTACTGAAGGTCAGGAACAGGTTGTAGACCCAGATGATACCATCCCCAATCTGCCTCTTCGTGTGTACAGTTATACCACCCGAGACGCTCGGCTGCCGCAGAAGCTAGATTAGGGTTAGGTCACCACTTCAAACGGACCGTCAACCTGACCCGCCACTATTTCCATCACACCGAGTGGTCAAACAGGGTCCCTGGGATCTGAGTGAGGTCATAGGTGAAGCTGAGTGGTATTATCACAGGATTAGTGGTTGTAACAGGGATACTCCAGAACAGTCTTATATAGTCTCCCCTGGTTGTAATGAGCAAGTCTCTCCATGGCTGCCGTCAAGGCGCCGTGTATCAAACCTAAAGGTTTGCGACTTGACGTCGTCGATGAATTAATGTAGAAGACTACGTTTCTGGCATTGACATGTGTTTGGGCTTATCCACAAATGTACATGGCCTGCTATTGGTTAATGCTGAAGGTAACTGACCATGGTGTGTGGTTCGTGTTATGTTGTATATCAGAGCACTTTTCACAGACGGTAGCGGAGGTAACGATGTCCCCCCAAAATAAGGCATTGATGAATCCACTACTTTGGTTGATGGTAAAACCCGTTTGACTGGTGATATTGAAACATAATTGAGCAGCATATGTCTGTATTACCAAAGCAAATCTACCATGACTTTGGAAAATATTCGATTTGGCAAAAGTTACAACTCACAATAACAACCTCTATCTGAAACAAACGATTTGACCCTTGCTATCCGTGAAAGCATATATCTATAGAAATGTACTTATATATTTGTAATTGTTGGTAGGTATTTGAAATATTTAAGCTGTCCTAATTACAGCTGGTGTTACTTTAGCATTCAGAGTTGTGTTGCTAAGCATTTTCTTCTGTAAACACGATTGAATCAGCTAACAGTGTATGTCATGTCTCTCTCTCTCTAACTCTCTCACTCTAACTCTAGCTCTCTCTCTCTCTCTCTAGCCCTCTCTCTCTCTAACCTCTCTCTCTCTCTCTAACTCTCTCTCTCTCCTAACTCTCTCTCTCTCTCTCTAACATTAAATTAGTGTAATTAAACCTGGCGAAGCCCTAGTCCTGCCATGATGTCTCAGTTACTAAAGGTGATCGTTCGCCACTCCGAGAATCTCTCTCTCTCTCTCTCTCCCTCTCTCTCTCTCTCTCTCTCTCTCTCCCTCCCCCTCCCTCCCCCTCTCTCTCTCTCTCTAACTCTCTCCCTCCCTCCCTCTCTCTCTCTCTCTCTCTCTCTCTCTCTCTCTCTCTCTCTGTGCATTGGTACACTTCAAAATATATGGGAACATTGTTTACAGTGTTACATTTTTTCTTCTCAATTTCGTCAACATGCATGTTGAAATGAAAGTCATAAATCTACGAAATACGGGTGGGTGTCTGTTGTTAGGAGACCCGTGAAGATCCGGGGTAGAATAGGTCTTCAGCAACCCATGCTTGCCACAAAGGCGACTATGCTTGTCGTAAGAGCGACTAACGGGATCGGGTGGTCAGGCTCGCTGACTTGGTTGACACATGTCATCGGTGCCCAATTGCGCAGATCGATGCTCATGCTGTTGATCACTGGATTGTCTGGTCCAGACTCGATTATTTACAGACCGCCGCCATATAGCTGGAATATTGCTGAGTGCGGCGTAAAATTAAACTCACTCACTCGTGTTAGGAGTCACCATATGGTCTGTGGAGTTGCTTTCCCTGTGTGCTCCAAGATCCGATGATCATACCATCGAATGTCAGATTACGAACCTTGGATTGTCAGCACCACACTCACTCTCGTGGATTAACTAAAATTATAAATGTTTAGTTCACGTGAGTGAGTATGGTTTTACGCCGCCTTTAGCAATATTCCAGCAATATCACGGCGGGGCACACCAGAAAATAGGCTTCACACATTGTACCCATGTGGGGAATCGAACCCTGGTCTTCGGCGTGATGAGCCAACACTTTACTCCACGACCCCCTCCCACGTGAAGCTGCCTGACGCAATATACGTAAAGACTGTTTAAACTTGCGTTATACAAATTCATTCCCCCTGAGACATACAATTAGACATAAACGTTTTAGCAGTGCATACATAGAAACCACAAAACCCTTTCCACATCCATATGATACCTCATAAAATCATTAAATCCGGACCATTTAATGTGAAATGTGTACATTATATTTAACATTTACAGTTTCCGTCTTGAATACATTACTCCAGATAAAGAGTCTTATGCGAAGAAGGATTAGTTATCTATGCTTAATTGTTCATATTCATATTTAAGAATAACAATTTCTTCTTTTATATTTGCATTTTATTACGGAGTCACAGATGCTGACTCTCATAATTTATGACCCTGCAAATGACCTCCTAGCGTCTGATAATTTTCTTGTAATCGTGCATTTAATGTTCAACTTTTATATATTTATCGCTGTCACAATCTACAGAAGGAAGATGAACTTTAAAACATACAATGAGCTGTTGTGTGGTCTTTTATCGTAAAACATATGTTAAGGTATGCTCTATATTTTATCAAACTATTGTCAGGTTTCTTTGTATTCACAGACATGCTTGTAAAATGAATTCTATAAATATATTCATGAATTATGAATCATAAATTGAGTCGTGGCAATACACACTATTGTGAAATCCGAGGTTCATAGAGTTCAACAAACAAGGCGGCAAAACTTGCGACATAAAATGACGGTAGCTTCTTACATAACCCATGTTGTCCACAATGGCGTATTGTGTAGATGGATATACATGTATACATACATTGTGAAGTCTCGTGTTTGTTAGACAATCATTGCGTTTTACGTCCAGTTTGTCTCAAACGTCTCAAACTTATCAACATATCATGAAGAGAAGTATTGCACACAGTACCATTCAATTGTTGTATTCCGTGTACAACTGTGTTGTATTACATCACTTTTGTACAGCTGTGATACGGTATGGCATGTAAAGTCTGTTGTGCCCCGTGTACAACACTGTTGTTGTTTCTACGTGCAGCATTGTTCTTTTATTTTTGTACTCTCGTGTTGTATCCGGTGTACAATGGCTGTCTGTACAGAGTACTGTATCTCGTGTTTAGCACTGTTGTTGTATTCCATGTACAACTGTGTTGTTACGTGTCATGTGTAGTCGTGTTGTATCCGTTGTATAACAGTGTTGCCATTATTGTGCAGTGTACAACTGTCGTGTATAACACTGTTGTATTCCATGTACTACTGTTATGTTACGTGTCATGTATAGTCGTGTTGTATCCGTTGTATAACAGTGTTGCCATTATTGTGCAGTGTACAACTGTCGTGTATAACACTGTTGTATTCCATGTACTACTGTGTTGTTACGTGTCATGTATAGTCGTGTTGTATCCGTTGTATAACAGTGTTGCCATTATTGTGCAGTGTACAACTGTCGTGTATAACACTGTTGTATTCCATGTACTACTGTTATGTTACGTGTCATGTATAGTCATGTTGTATCCGTTGTATAACAGTGTTGCCATTATTGTGCAGTGTACAACTGTCGTGTATAACACTGTTGTATTCCATGTACTACTGTGTTGTTACGTGTCATGTATAGTCGTGTTGTATCCGTTGTATAACAGTGTTGCCATTATTGTGCAGTGTACAACTGTCGTGTATAACACTGTTGTATTCCATGTACTACTGTGTTGTTACGTGTCATGTATAGTCGTGTTGTATCCGTTGTATAACAGTGTTGCCATTATTGTGCAGTGTACAACTGTCGTATATAACACTGTTTTTGTGTTCCATGTACAACTGTGTTGTTATGTGTCATGTATAGTCGTGTTGTACCCGTGGAATAACAGTGTTGGCATTATTGTGCAGTGTAGTTGTAACAGTGTACAACTGTCAAGTATAACACTGTTTTTGTGTTCCATGAACAACTGTGTTGTTATGTGTCATGTATAGTCGTGTTGTACTCGTATAACAGTGTTGCCATTATTGTGCAGTGTAGTTGTAACAGTGTACAACACTGTTATTGTACTTTGTGTACAACGGTGTAATTTTCAGTGTAAACCTATGTCGTATTCCGTGGAAAATACTGTTGTTTCTCTCTGCCCTGTCAGCCCCAACGTTTATGTTATGTTTGTCTAGATTTTCACCGCCATTTTGCTTTTAACTATCCAACGAAATATTTGGTCGGATAATCGAGACTGGTTATTTTCTGGCGTTGACGGCAGACTTCATCCATTGTACCCGTGTAGGGAAATAATTCGGGCCTCCGTCGCTTCAATTACACCACCGCACGAGTAATGTCTTTGAGTGGCATTTACAACGATACACGAATCTGTATCGAAACGTCCCATCACCTGCATAAGAAGTTATTCATCCATAAAGTTTGTCCGTCTTCCACCTAACGAGTTTTGTACATCCGATCCAGATGTATTCCTACCGCATTGAATTTATCCCCACTGCTATGTTTGAAAGTCATACTTGCTTGGTAACATGACACTTGATGACTAAACACTTTGCCGCCTCGTCTATGGTGAACTGAACTGAACAGATATTATGTTTTCACTTGCTGTACAAATCATGTTTTTCATACACCCGTTTATCGTCGTTCTACAGTGGCGCGGTTGTACAGCAAAATGAAATCCCTCTGTGCCTTTGAATACAATACGTACATCCTATGATACTCCTGACCCTTGAATAACAGCCCTCAACAAAAAGAGGTTTATCTTTTTAGTGATCGTGCTCCCCCTCGCCGCCCACTAGACCGCGGGGCAAAAATAATGCTCTATTGACAAATAATGATTCCCAGTTCAAAAGGTACTCAGACCTTTCAAATGTTTGAAATTCTTGTGCTCCATTACCGGTGGGTAGGCCGGGTCTTTAGCGAGTTTCATTCAGGAAACCCTTTCTCTACGCATCAGGGGCTAAGGAAGACAGGGAGTCAGTTGTGAAGTGAGATTTCTTCTTGCATCGACAAATGCATTTATGTTGATCTGACATACATTTATTCGACTAGTCGGGGTCGCTGAACTCAGTGGATGTGTTTGTGATGTTATATGATCTATATCTCTAGAATCCTCGACTTTCAAATAAAGCGACATCAGCATGAGTCTCGACCTTTATCACATACGTATATTCATAAATCTTTCACTTTAGTAGGTACCCGTGAAGGTCCGGGTTAGAATATTGATCTTCAGTAACCCATGCTTGTCGTAAGAGGCGAGTAACGGGATCGGGTGGTCATGTCCGCTGACTTGGTTGACACATGTCATCGGTTCCCAATTGCGCAGATCGATGCTCATGGTGTCGATCACTGGATTGTCTGGTCCAGACTCGATTATTTTCAGACCGTCGCCAAATAGCTGGAATATTGTTGAGTGCGGCGTAAAACTAAACTCACTCGCTTTAGTAGGATTACTTGACAATGAAATATTGCTTGAAGTATAGTATCATTTCGGATACAATTCACTGGAGTTTTCAGGTAATCGTTTTACTTTTGTTTCAAGTAGCAAAACCAACATTGCACTGTCTATTATTCACATAGCAAAGTGTACTGTTATGTAAGGTATAAATTCTGTTAGATCCACCGTATATAATTCTCCGAACCCCTGACTATATATGGTTAACTGTTGATGTGTGCCAGAGATGAACGATGTGTTCTTAGCCAAACATGTCCGCTGATACGTCCGTGTTATCTGTTGAAGAGGAAGTTGATTGTTGAACAAGATAATTTGACTTGAGCTAAAGCTAGGCCACTCCCTCCAAATCACAGGCAATGGGCGCAAGTGTATTAGTTTTGGTCAGTTATGTTTGTCCTCCAATCATGGTGAGGCACCGATGACGAGCTGGAGCCATTGTCTGAAACCATATTTGTTCCAGGTTCACATACCTGGTAACTTTTGTCGTTAACGACACAGCTGGGTTCAAACTGGAGCAAATGTGTCTTTGAAATGTCAATTGCGAAATCCATCCTGCAAACACCGCATTACTGGACCCTGTAGTCTGGCCAGCTAAGGTTCAGCGTAGCTCGGCCGCAAACTTTGTATGCCAATTTGACTTGGGATTTTTTGTGTTTTAGCTTTGGATTTGATATTTGCTGCTTTCATCAAACAATCTCATATGCAGGTATAGATCAGAGTGCGAACCAACATATTTGGGTCTGAGAGAGGGTCCGAGTTTGTGTGGAAAACAAGATCAAGTCTGGGACATGGATGGGGGCTGTACTTGAGAGATTATTTATATGTTAATAGAGAGAACAATGTTTGCCAACGAAATTACATTGTTGAAACACAAATACAAGTTATTTAGCACATGCAGCGTATGTTTGAGTATCATGAAATATATTGGGATGTTCTGTTATTGCAAGTATTTGGTCAATATTGATGTCTCATTGACATTGACATCTGATCACGAAAGAAAGCTCAAGCAAGTGGGTTGTTTTTGCAATTATTCTAATTTCAAACAGTTTTTCAAGGTACAATGTTCCACGTGATTCACTAGCTAGTTGTCTGCACTGACGAGAACACTTATGCACTAAACAACTTACTTTATTTAAAAAAAATGTATTTTTTCCTGTTTAAATAACGTACAAAGACCTTTATACGATGTCCTGAAATGGAAAATGATGATGATGATGATGATGATGATGATGAATCCTTAAGCGATGTCACAGACAACATGAAAAAGAGGAAAAATAAGAAGGCTGATCTCGAAGGGGTACAACAAGTAACATCTCGGTTTGAGTTTTTTGTTTTGGGTGTGTTTGTAGAAATGTCATATTCAGTCATCCATTCATATAATTTTGTGGAAATGTTTACTTTTACGCTCATTGTAATTTGATTCTGCAGTTACAGAATGCTTTTTATTTTTCTGTCATTGACGTTTAATATTTACTGACAAACTACACAAAATGGGAGTGGGACTTTAGCCAATACCTTGAATCTTCTCAGGCGCATTAACGGTTGGTGCATTTCGAGTATGCTTAGAGGCTAGCAAAAAGCTGAAGCAGGTTGCCTTTAAAGTTAAAACATAGCTTACAGAGTTTAGAAGTCTCGAGACACTCTTCCTCCATTGTGTTGACGATGGGAAGTTTGGTAAAAGAAGTTGGGGTTAGGGAATATGTCTGAGGCGTTATATACACTGACATCGCAAATAACCCAGCCATCTGCATACACGCTATTACTTTAAAGTTACAAACATCCCGTCAGGAAAACAATATTCTTACTAGAATGATCAAATTAATAACATGTACTTCATGTATGGCATATAGGAAGACGGACATGAAAGGACAGGGCCTCCTGTTTGTTATACTGTAAGTTGTGCTGTAGGATTTTGTGTTTATTTCCTGTTTGTTGGGCATCACTGTTCCTAGGCCAACGTGTCTCGTAATATATCCACGTGGTCTTGACGTTAAAGAGGACATTAAAAACACCAATACACTTGTCGTATGTGATGTAGCTGTTACCAGACTGTTGAGGAAATGCTTCTAAGTTACATAAACACGGTTTGATATTTCAAAACGGAAACTGCGTTGTAACAGAAGACAGATCTGTCATCCTAAATAAGAGGCCGGGTTTATAATATGCCATTGATGAACAGATGCTTCTTTGTGCTTGCCATATTTTTCAATGCACTTATATAATCATTTATAAAAAAAATGTTCTAATACATTTTAATATTTATATGTTAGAATTATAGGCCTGCCACTTAAGGTGGCCCGTTCTGAGTGCACGATGTGATATAGAAGGTTAGCTGATCCATAATCAGGGCATAGTTCTACAACGAGCTCTCCTATATCCTTATACTTTTACATGCGTCACCTTTACGATGATCGTATTGCTGAAGCCGCTTTGTGGAACAGGGCCGTTGTCGTTGTGTCGTGTGCGCGGTACGATGTTCCACATGGTTCACTGGCTAGTTATTTGCACTTACGAGAACACGTGAACTGAACACCTTACTCAAATTTAAAAAAATGAATTTCCTCCTGTTTTAAGTAACATCTCAGTATGAGCCTTTTTGTTTTTGGTGTGTTTGTAGAAATGTCATATTTAGTGATCCATTCATATAATGTTTGGCGAAATGTTTACTTTTACGTGTGCGCGGTCGGTCAGTTGAACAGTGTTACGTCTTCATTGTCTTTATATATATCTATCTAACCCGTGAAGACCCGGGTAGAATAGGTCTTCAGCAACACATGCTTGCCACAAAAGGTGACTATGCTTGTCGTAAGAGGCGACTAACGGGATCGGGTGGTCATGTCCGCTGACTTGGTTGACACATGTCATCGGTTCCCAATTGCGCAGATCGATGCTCATGGTGTCGATCACTGGATTTTCTGGTCCAGACTCGATTATTTACAGACCGCCGCCATATAGCTGGAATATTGCTGAGTGCGGCGTAAAAATAAACTCACTCTCTCAATCATCTATCTATCTATCTATCTATCTATCTGTCTATCTATCTATCTATCTATCTATCTATCTGCGGATGCTTGTATTAACATAACAGTTCATTACGGTGAATTTCTTCCTTACAATTGCTGCTACAACACTGTCATGACCCGTACACCAATACACATTGGACCTTTATGTTTGTTATACATATCTATGATATAATATGTATGGTATGTTGTACATTGAATTTCCTCCCTACAAGTATTGTTACAAGGATATTATTGCTAGAACGCCAGGTAAAGACCTTCAACATTGCTATACGCCTCCATGACATACATCTGATGTTCTTATGGGCATGGCGTTTTTTGTACTGAAGACATCTGCGATAAACATACGAGTACTGCTGCAACGTCATTACGACAACGACACCGTGACGTCTAGAATAAGGTATGACCTACGTTTGGGTAGATCGTGTAGCACAAAGGTACTGTTGAGGTAGCATTGACGTTAAGGCATTCATAAGTATTGGCTTCTCATAAATGTGAGTTCAGCTATCAACAGTGTTTCAACGTTACAGTCTACAAGGCATGTACGATTAATTTTGATGACACCCACAAATACGGTGCTGACAACCCAAGATTCGTAATTGTAGTGACAACATGACCAAGTGATGATGGAGTTAGAATCGAACCCACAGACAAGAGTGAGTGAGTGAGCATGGTTTTATGCCTTTTAGCAATATTCCAGGAATATCACGGCGGGGGACACCAGAAATGGGCTTCACACATTGTACCCACGTGGGCAATAGAACCTTGGTCTTCGGCGTGGCGGGCGAAAACTTTTACCACTAGGCTACCCCACCGCCCCGAAAAACATAAAGGGCAAGCATGGAAATACAGTATAATTTGTCCGAATGAATTCTATTTTTCTGTATCCATTTTATCCCCACACCGCCAACCTCCACAGACTAATAACAAACACGCCACTGTCACTGATGTGTTTTCCTATTTTCTGGGAACATTTCTCAGATCATTCAATATTTGATAATCAAATTCCTTCGTGATTATTCAAATGTCCCTTTTGTGTTTTAATATTTTTCTGACGCATGAACCGGTGACATGGAGTTTATGATATTCTGCACATTCTCTGTTTGCCCTTGCAGATCACGTTTCAAACATCCATCATTTAAACCTTCTGAAATATTAGCTTTGGAATTCCAAAATCTTCTCCATCGAAAGTTTCAAATAAACATATAACAGCCGATTGAGAACACGTCATCTTCTTACTCGGACACCTTCCCAAATGAATCGTACTGGGAGAAACCGTTTCTTGACAAAAAGCGTGTTTATTCGTAAAAATGAACGTTCGTACCTTAAAGTGCGATATCGACTGACATTAGAAAAGGTGAATGTGTGTTTTCTGTGTTTTTGTAAAGCAAGTTCCAATAATTGAGCTTAATATTGACTCAAGACGAACGGACTGGTGTATACGATTAGCACATGGTCGTCAGTGACTCAAACATCAACGTAAAGTGTGCGACGATATTTTGATAACGTGCTCCCCAAAAATAATGATAAACTCTGGTAACGCCAATATCTCGCAACACTTCCAAGCATCCCATACTCCGATCATCAATGGATGATCACACCGTTAAACTCCATCATATCGAGAGGCAGTTTACACAGTAGACAGTCAATGAACCGTTGTCATCGAGTGGTTCGTTGACTTTAACTTCGTTGCTTTAAAAATATATAAAAGAAATATTTCTTTAGATTTAGCAGTTAGTTGCCGACACACGTTCATGTCAACAAAGGCGTTTTGGGGTATGTCGAAAGAACACCTGCATCAGGCTAAAACTATCACTTATGAGTTTTTGGACGGATGCAATTGAACTTTCTTCACAGTTCATGTTGACCCACAGAGTCATGTAAACCATTAGACAGAAAATAGTCTAACATTAGGCGTTAGACAGTAAAATAGCCTGAATGATCTAAGCTAATTGTTCTTAACAGAAATAGAAAGGTTTTGCTATTTAGCTCCCATGTCCATCGGTACAAATTGACTCCAAGGTTGTAATGCTCAAGTGTATGTTTTCGTTGAGTCAATATTGCGTCTGTTATTTTGTGATGGTTGTGTTGTGATGCTGATTACAAGGAATACCACAATTCGTGTATTTTTATATCCAAATACATTAAGTCATTTTGTGTGTTTTTTATTCGAACAATGTATGTTTACTTAATTAAATCCGATATTGTTTCATATTCGAAATGCAATGTAATGAAAAATATTTCGTATTTAATAAAAAATGATGAAAAATAGTTATATTTATATTCACCCACCAAACTTTTTAAAATTAGTTTTGGACTTTAAGTTCAATCTTTGTTTCCCATTATCTATATCATTGCGGTAATATTATCATATCTTTTTCTGTACTTTAATTATTGAACTTTAATTGAAATTATTTAAACATGCATCAAAATAAATAATTAAATGTTTCAATCTACATAAAAACCTGATCATTATCCTCGCAGTACAAAACCAGAGCCTCAGGCTCGGATGTAGCGACCTAAACGCCGATAAGTATAACAGACATTTAATAGACAGCCCTTGTTGTTCTTGTGGACATCAGAGTGAAAACGCCCTACACTATTTCCTTACTTGCCGTAACTATACTCGGATAAGACTTAATATGTATTTTTACACTACCGGTTATAACCTGGATACCATTCTTAAGGGAAACAAAGAACTTACTCCCTGTGTAAACCAGAAAATAGTTGAATCCGTCCACGATTATATAACCAAGACACAACGCTTCAAATTTTCTCAGGAAAATAATTAAATTTACTCAACAACCTTCTCATGATTGATTTATATTTCTACAATGGCTTGTGAGACACACACAACTGTAACTCTCTAACTTATGACTACTTAGAGAATAGTTGTATTTCATGTAATCTGTATATTTATATATTTTAAATATATTATATTTATGCAATGGTCAGTATCGATGACGTCAAATCCTCCATTTTCATGTTGTATTATATGTTGCATGGGAGCGGTGTTAATATAAGCAGTAATGCTTGTTCACCAATCCTAATTCATCTTCATGATTAAACATATGTTTAATCAAACCAGACAAAACTACTGAACACAGGAACGCAGATGTTTTTTGTGAACATCCCGCCTTCATTGTCGGGCGTTAGGCAATGTACTGCAGGGTAAGCTTAACACCAACGGCAAACACTACAGGCATCCCATACCTCAATTTACTGAGAAATATTTTGAATCAAGTTCGTGGAGTCACTGTTGACAAATCGTAAGATACTACAATCAAACATGGCTTTGAGAAAAAATATGTTTACATTTAAACCTCTGTCCCAAATCTGTAGTTAATCTACATTGGTGTTTTCAAGTTTATCTGCATTGGTATGAGGAAGTCAAAGCGCTTTGACTATGAAGTTACATATTTGACACGGGGCTCTATAAAGAAGGTATTCCGAGACCAAGATCGACCGGGTTCACTGACAAATCTCAACCAACAATTACCAAAGCCTCCTGTACTTTCACTCAGTCCGCATTCCCTCATTACTGGCCAAAATATAATTGTCTCAAACCAGGAAACGTCCCCCTCGTCCAATTGGCAGAGATACCAGTCTCAGACCTACTATGAACGTACGTGGTCGTCCGCACCACTGGGTATTAAAGTGCTGTCCGTCCACCTCTTATCTCCCTCTCACCGGAAGTTGCTTTCCTTGTGTTTTCATGTTCAGCCCCCTCGTTTCCGTGGCTTTTTCAACAAATAGTGCATGTGCCAAGATGAATCCAAGTTCAAATTTGATGGCGTACCGCGAGATTTTATTTTAACCTGTCTAATCTCACCCAATGTCGGTCGTCCTTTCCTGCCGCGTACAAACAGGACTATATGTTTGCTTTGTTCAACACTGATTACTATAGTATTCAGGCTTATGTGGAGAGTTTCTATCTGGGCAGTCTTTGTGGTAAAGGCCGCTTGATGAACCTGTAAACGTTGGTGATCTATACTGGCAGCCCACTGCCGGTAGCAGTAGCTGTAGGGGTTTGGCAAGGAGGTATGCTGCGATTAGCATTATCTCAGGGGATACACGTTTCCTTGGATATCAGAAAAATATCAACACCTGTCATGCTGGCTAGCCGAGGGTAAGGCTTCGGGCAGGCCTAATTACGCAAGAATTACATGTCGTACTGTCTTATATGTATAGGCAATGGCAATATGTGTCAAGTCTTATTACAGTAGTTGCCTTGTTGACGAGTTGTTGTAATCTTGCCAGCGGCCGAAACATGAAAACGAAAAGTTATGAAGATAATGTTAACGCATATTTTCACATACTGACGACATCATGTATGTTTAAGTTAAGGTATGCAATACTATTCACGCATGTAGATTTTTATTGATGTGAATAACAACTAAGATCTGATAATAGTATAAGTATTTGGATGTTAATAAACCTATTGTGTTGTTAGTGATATTGGAGCCGATGATCAGCGAACCACAGCTAAGAGGGTTAATACTACACAACTAATTTGGCCCCCTTTAATCCCCATGATGACATAATGTCGTGACATGACATGACGCCGCTGTTTCAAGAATCATGGCCTGTATTTTTATGAGCTTTGCTCCCGAAAGATGTACCTTTTGCCAATAATTCTTTTGTTTCTGTTCGAAGGTTTTCACTTTGCTCGTTATAGGTCCTGCCAAAACGAAGTGTATATTTATTTCTGTAGTAGTTATTGGTTTTGTATTAGGTAGTGGCAGCAGTAGATTGTTAATTTAGGCGGTACTCGGCATTGCTCCAACTTCGACGGCGGTCTATAAATAATAGAGCCAGTCAACCAGTGGCTGACGTTACGAGCATCGACATACGCAAACTGGATAAACAGGATACTATCACATGTCAGCTACGCCAGTCAACCTAACTCTCATTCCCATCAGCTGCCTCTTACCACAAGCATTGGTTCTGGAAGACCAGTTCTAACCCGGATCTCAGTTTTTAGCAGCGGTGATGGTGTGATGTTGGCATTATTATCATCTTTAGTAGTAATAGTAGTAGTGGTCGTTGCAGAAGAAGTGGTAGTAGCAGTAGTAGTGGTTGTGGTAGCAGCAGTAGTAGTAGTGGGAATCGGTGGTAGTGGTAGTAGTATTAGTAGTAGTAGTAGTAGTAGTAGTAGTAGTAGTAGTAGTAGCTGCAGCAGTAGTAGTAGTGTTGACGGTGGCAGTTGTAGTTGTAGTAGTAGTCGCTGTTGGTGGTTGTGGAAGTAGCGGCAGTAGTATTGTTGGTGGTTGTAGAGGTAGAACGCCCCTAATCAGCACATGTTATTTAGCAGTAGTCTGGAAAGTACCTCATTTTCGTTGGTCACACACTAGCTCCTTTAAAACATCAACATATAACAAAACTCGTTTCTGTAAAGAAGAAATCTCTACCTTCATGAATTTTTGCAGAAACAGCTGTGGTAGAGCTGTTCGCGTAAAGCAATAGCAATAACCTAAAAATGTCAACTCACACTAAAATGTTCACCCACACACCATATGACATATACACTATAGTCTGTTTGCAGTGAAAACGTGCCGATGAATTTCACTTTAAACAAAAAAGCAAATCAAGTTAAGTGAAATTAAGATTGAGAATCCTCATAATTTTACCTTGCCAAATGAACATTTAAATCTCAGAATGTTTTTCAACTTAGGATAAAAGTTGTTTAACAAACGATCATAGATTCAAATCGCTATTATTGGTTTGTATTACAAGGTGGTGAGCGCCGTAGATGGAACAGTGAAACAAATGCACGTGCGGTACGTGATGAGCGTTAACTTACACCAACCCTACTTGTTCTCGATGTTTCCTTTAAAGTGCATACCCCCTTGTAATACAAACCAATAATAGCGATTTGAAACTATGATCGTATGTTAAACAACTTTTATCCTAAGTTGAATAAAATTCTGAGATTTGAATGTTCAATTGGCAAGGTAAAATTATGAGGATTCGCAATCTTAATTTCACTTTATTCGATTTACCTTTTTGTTTAGAGTGAAATTCATCGGTACGTTTCCACTGCAAACAGAGTCTATAACTTGTTGTAACGTAATGAAAGTATAGTGCAAATAGTGTCCTTCAAAGAGCAATAGCGATATGAATCATCAAAGCAATGTCATTCAGCAAAGCAAATATTTTCACATTGTTAACACGAGTGATTCTCAATGACCAAACGAGCATGAATTGGTAAGTCATGCTAATTATCAGTAGGTTAACACAAATGCTACATCAATCACGATCTAGGCGGTATCCTAATGCGTCTAATTGTGTGTTTATTGTCGACCCAGAATGTCACCGACCATATATAGTTGACAAAATGTCACGGATAACCAAACGCCGCAATTAAGAGAATTGTCAAAACTAGTATACACTGTCCGAGGTACACATAGACAGCAAGGGCTATTATGTCGGCTATGTGTCCTGTTGACCAGAATTACTGGAACGTAGGCGATGTCTACTGGAGATTCTTCAATCCCTGAAATCACAATGGTTGTGACGTCAGAGAAGTAAAATGTTTGGCGTATTTTCACCATGTCAGTTTGCAATTGTATCATAATGGTGAATGAATAGCAACAACAATGTCCTCTCATTGATTTCTTAACAGTTTGGCTTGTCAGTTGGCTGTTGATTTGAGCCGTTTGAATTAATTTGATGTCGTTTCTTTGCCTTTCCAGACGACCAAACATCGTTGTTGATATGTTGTGTGCATGACAATTACTTGAGCGCCGTGAGGGATGTTGATCTAAGGGAATCGGCAGTGACGAGCGCAGCCGAGACCCGGGCTTTCTCCCAGCAGACGACGAGCAGACGACACAAGCAGCAGACGTGATTTCTTCCATCAGCAGACGTTAATGACTGATCGCTGGGATAATCCCACGTGGTGACATCTTTCATCAATATGATTTCGATGAGTGGAGTTTCGGTGATTTTTGTGATCTGTTTGATTTACCTACATACTTGTAATGGAAATAGCCACCACCCGCCAGTAATGGCGACGCCTGGTACTGTGAAAATCGTCTGTCTCCTGGATTTACATCGCACGACTTCGGACACAGATCATAACATATGTAATACATCGAACCCGTACGTTCTACAGATGGCTTTCGTTGCGTTATGGAAACTGGATAATATGTTAAAACAGACGGGATCACAATCAATCGGTAAGTGAACTGCCTTACTGTCAGTTTGTAACCTACATTTAGTTGTTATATTTGTAGTTTAATATCAGTTATGTATACATATTTATGTTTGAAAATTCCTTTGCATTGAGTTGTCAAACATGTTTTGTCCATTTAAAACAGTTATCCAAAACTGTCGTTATCGTCGTAAAATTATTTTTGGTTTTTCAAATGACACCGCTCTACTGATACAGGACAAAGATCTTTCATTAAACTCTAAATCATTGGGCACATTCATCGTGTTCTGACATGCATCACTTATTTGACGCCTAGATGCAGTTTTAATATACCTATATACTTTCATCACATGTCATGAGTATCTTTAATAAAGTTATAAGTCACTTTGGAAAAGTAAATGATGGGTAGCTACATTTTTCTGCCATGATTATAGTTCATGGCAGCAGCTGAAGGTTCAAGATCACCTGACTCACCTATTACCTGCCTTGATTACAGGTATTTCTGTATACGACACCTGTGGATCCAAGGAACGCGCTGTCCGTATCATCAGCTCTGCCATCAGTGATACTGTTAAAGTGGGAGGTAAGTACCTTTATCCACCATTAGTTGTGCTGATACTCTGTCTCTCTCCACACCTGATCCCGATGACAGTTCATGTACACCTGTACATCTTTGAAACCCGTTGTTTCAGTGGTCATAATTCTACCGTCTCCGTCACTAAGATTTAATGACTTCTACACTGTATCAGGGATGTTTTACGTTGTTTCCTAAAGAAATCTTTCATTTGTGACAGATGTCAGTGGGGACAGGATATGCCTTTTCTCGAACACCTGGTGTTCTCGCGATTTGATGGCGATTCGTAAACACATGCTCATGATATGGCCGGAATCCCACAAATGACTTTTAGGCGTTGTTGTTTAAGGGTGTGTGAGTGAGTGAGTGAGTGAGTTTGGTTTTACGTTGCTTTTAGCAATATTCCAACAATATCACAATGGCGGACACCAGAAATGGGCTTCACACGAACCATCTGAAAGTCCTCTCAGTTTAATTTCAAGTTATTCAGGCCAACTTCATTTGTATATATACCCTGGTTGTTGCTCCTGATATCAACACCTGTTTTGTCAGGCCCAGGGTAGATTATGTTTACAGGCCTCCGTACTGTAACCTGACGGTCACGACTTCGGCATTCTGTCATTGTATCGTGTATTGATCTTAGTGACCTGGTGTCTAATTTAATGATTCGGCTCACTGCACAGAAGCAACGTCGCAGTTTAACACGTCTAGACCTACACCGGAACTGAGCAGCAGACCTTTAATGATACCATTCTGCAGTTAGTTCCAAAGCCGTGATTAAACTCTAAAAACAGGAATATTGGCCGCTGACATTTACAATTGAAGTACAGTCCTTATGTGCAGTAGAAATTAGGATACACCAGTTATTTGTGTCTTTATGGATGGGCCGTGGACATACATTGATTGACGCTTAACGTAAATTCAAAGTTGAAGCAGATGGTAGCCTAGCGGCTAACCAGAAGTATTGTAGCCCACGGGTTTGTAAGCTTTTCAGTCGTCTTGAGGGCATCTCCTGAGGCTGAGCTGTTCAGCAAACAGTACGTACGTGCAACTTACGAACACTTTTGTTACCAATTGTGGCTCCTCAATACACACTACACAATCGTGAGGATTCCACATCCTGGACACCACGAAACGGTAGGACAGGACACGAACACACAGGTCGCACTGGGTGTAACCTAATGGATAAAGTGTCCGCTCGTCACGCTGAAAACCCGGGTTCGATTCCCACATGGGTACAATGTGTGAATCCCTGATCCGGTGTCCCCCGCCGTGATATTGCTGAAAGCGGCGTAATACCATACTCACTCATTCACTCACCGGTCGCAAGGACACCTACGAGTCGCATAAGGTTATAGTACATTGTTTATTTCCGACTGCTGCTTACAGATTGGTGACTGATAACTCCTAAATTAATGAGATAAATTATGTTCACTATTCTGCTTGGTACCCGTGAAGCTCTGGTATAGAACTGGTCTTCAGCAACCCATACTTGTAATAGACGACTAACGGGATCGGGTGGTCAGGCTCGCTGACTTGGTTGACACATGTCATCGTATCCCACTTGCGCAGATCGATGCTTTTAATGCTAATCACTGGATTGTGTGGTCCAGACTTGGTTATTTACAGACCGCCGTCATGTAGCTGTAATATTGAGTGCGGCGTTAAACAACAAACAAACTGGGTGTCGCTAAATATGTACTTGGGCGTTAAACAATTAACGGACAAACACTACATGACGGAAACCTAAAATTTTCATAATTTAAAGAAATAATTTCATGTTATGAAATCTTGGATTACCGCATCATAACAGAAGACGATGACTCACGCCTGTAGGGGCCAAAAGGGCGCATGGAATCAGATTACGCTCGGCCACGTACACAATGTGAGCAGATTAAACTACAAAACAACCAAACATGTTACTGTGAGCAAGGGTGATGTTAATATTGATTGTACTTTCCCCAACACCAAGTTAGCTACTTGATGACCCGTTTTTCTACACTTGCTTCCACGCCTCGTTCTAGTGCAAACCCACCGACTTAATCCAGATATAATATACAACGTTACTCCACAATACGATACACCAATGTTAAATCTTGACATGTTTCGGAACACAAATACCAGTGTTTGTTCAGTATCTCTTGGCTTGGTAACAATATTTCAAATCTTTTTGTCAAATAATACACGCCTGTTTAAAATAGTATTTGATATTCGCTTATCGTTCGTGATAATTGTAAAGACCTTTTTTCTTACAAGTGCGTAAGTTTAACCCGTGGAATGTAGTCGGATCAAACGTGAGTGATCACAGCGCCGACGAACAACAAGTTGAACAGGTTACAACGCTGTTGCTTCAAAAGCGTGCAGTTTATCATAGATATCATACAGCATTATGGAAACCCCTTCATAAACAAAGGTCGACTATGGCTAAACAGCGACCAGCACGTGTGCTCCAGGAGGAGGGCTGGGGTGACAGAACCAACCACAGCATAAACACGGGTTTAAGTTCATCCCTATGTAAAGCTGCAATACAAACGCGGTCGCATAGCATGGATATTGGAAGCTGTGTTTGATATATGACAGACACAGCCTTAACGCTGTCAGCCATGCACGCACACTCAAAACTTGGCCATAATGCTGGATTTCAGCCACAAATCTTATTACACAAACTGTGATCCACGTGTTTGTTTATACCTGTTTGATAAAGTCAGGTGATCGCTCGGAAGACTTCTTTCTGGACCCGTGTCATTTCTCTTGGAGCTCTAACTTCTCACTGAGAAAACAACGAAAAATGTAAGAAGATTGAAGTAAATTTGTATCCTTTAGTGTTTCAGGATATAAACTATTTGAAAAATTCAAAACAGATGTGTGTGTGTGTGTTTTCGACTTCCGGATATGTCTGTGGTACACGATACAGTGTAGTTACAATAGATTGTAGATTAGTCTCATCAATAATTCTTTGACGTGACTTGATAATATAATACAGGTCACAGTTGACACTGCTCTAATCAATTATTGGTCTTCTTTTCACGCTATTTTCTCTCTTCTCCTAGAAACATCAATACTTATTGATAATATAGGACTGAAATGCGATATTTATATAATGATGGTATTCGGAATATGGGGTTTCTGTAGTATAAAGTGAAGAGGTGGTTTTCCACAGTCCTGATTAGCCGAACGGAAAAATTCAGGATTAAACCAACTGTTCTGTCTACAGCGCTCATTTGTCTTGAAAGAAAGTACATGGAACATTTCATCGTCCACCATATGACTTTTTAAAAATCTCAAACAGCTTGATTTTTGTATCTGAAAAAAATACCATTGGCAGTGCTTCAAAGAACTATTTCGGGTGCCACCCACCGTGATATTGCTGGAATATTGCTAAAAGCGGCGTAAAACCATACTCAGTCTCCTCATAACAAGCTCGCAGAGAATTTCTTCAATGCAGTGTATGGAGCATGACAATAATCAGTCCTTTGTGTGATTACATCCCAATGCATACATATCTGGAAGCATTGCTTGAATTCCCTTCCATTGAACGAGGGGATTTGGTGAAGACAAAATGGGAATTGGCAGTTCTAAGTTTGATGTCATATTGTGCACACCGTGTCAGATAATGCATTCAGCAAACAATTGATTCACACCTGTCTGGTGTTAACTCGAGACCATTGTGTCCAATTTACCGTCACAATCCAATCCTGCACCTCTCACTCACTATCGAAACATGCAACACGATATAAATACACCTTGGTAAAAAGACCAGATTGATAGTATGGCACAACACTTCTCGCGGCACTCCAACCGCTTTACGGCATGTCGTAACCATATTCCCGGTATTCCGTCGAAGAAAGGTGTTCATTGAAAGTGCAAAGATTCCTAACAAAATACCTTAGGTTCTTCCCCGTGGCCAACATGCCTAGATGCCTTGTCTGGGTATCGGTGCATGCCTAGGATACAGGCTCCCGACTAGGGCATTGTCGTGATCTCGTTACAGCGCGTGAAGGTTACGAGATTTGAGTTGTGGAATTACCGGCTTTATGGACAAGGCTTGAATCTCTGCCGGAGATGAAGTGCTTTCTGGCAGAGGGACATTCTAGGCAGCAAGCAGATCAACTGTGACGTTAAGTCAAGGCTTCTTTTGTTTAGAGAGATGCAATATTTGTCCGCGTAGGCCGAATTCACACGTTCTCGAGAATTAATCCGGGATTGTATGATCCAGATCTCGGTTCCGATTGTGTGACATGATATGCGCATCTGATTAAACATGATTGGGTTTATATGCTGACAAACTTCTTAACGATGTGAAGTGTTGGGTTTAACAGTATTTCTGCCACATTACGACATGTTAGCTTAATATAACAGAACCACACGTGGACGTTCACCTGCGAAACGTGAAAAGATATTGAGCTGATGTTTTCAGGGGGTTCGCTGAAGTGGTTGACTCTACTTTATAAAACCGAAATACTATTCAAAACGACATGATACCCAAATACCACTCACTCACCGACGCACTCTGTCTTGTACTTAGCGAGATTTGTTAATTTGTCGTTTAAACCCACACTATTATTAACATTATTCCAACTATTATACGAAGGTATGTAAATAATCGAGTCTGGACCAGGCTATCCTATAATTGACCTCATGAGTATCGATCTACGTAATTGGGATACTTTGATACGTGTTAACCTAGTCAGCCAGACTGACCACCCGATCCCGTTAGCTGCCTCTTACAAACATGAGTTGGAAGGCCAATTGTAAACCGGAGATTCACGGGTGCCAAGAAGAGTGAACATAATTTAGTCCATTGCTTTGGGGAGTTATCAGTCACCATTCGACAAGCAGCAGTCGGAAATAAACAATGCACTATCACCTTATACGACGCGTAGGTGTCCTGCGACCGGTAAGTGAATAAAGTTTGGTTTTACACTGCTTTCAGCAATAGTGTTGCTGGTGATCAATTCTAACCCGGATCTTCGCCAGTGTTGTTTCAATAAGACTCCTGTATATTTCGCCACCCGCTTTGTATACTACTCATTCACTACATGTTTTAATTATTCCACTGAGAGATCAGTGTACATTGCTTATGGATAATAATCTTCCCAGCTGCTTCAGGTACACCTGCTGTGAAGACATGCCATTTAAGTATTTCAGGATATAATTACAGCGTAGAGTATCGTATGTTGGATAGATGAGATCCGATGGTAATAGTACTAGATCAATAACTCAGCCCCAAGTGTTATAAATATCTATTCCAGAACATATCGCGAAGTTTCGATATAAAATATTGGACAATTTTAAATGGGTATTGTAAGGCCATATGTTGTCCAACAGGTGTCTATTAAGTAGCATATGGAGTGGCTATGCTTATTGCTAATCATCAGTAACCTTGTAGCTGTATAAAATCAATTTTGGTTTAATACACACATATCTACCACTACCACCACCAATGGTAACGAGAGCGGAAGGTCGCGGGTTCGATCCCCGACCGCGTCATACCAAAAGACGTTAAAATATGGTACGTGTTGGTCCCCTGCCTGGCGCTCGGCATTAATGGGTACAACAAGGACCTGTCAGATCGGAGTCAGTATAATGTGTCTGAGTGGGGTATTCATGGTTCACTGCGGCATGGTATCTCAGTGGGCTAGCACTATAAAACCAGCTTAAGTCTGGGCTAGTACAAGCAGCCGCACATACACACATACACACGCATGCACGTCGTCATATTAGCGAAATATTCTCAAGCACGACGTAAAACCCAATTTCACCTCACCTCACCTCACCTCACCTCACCAATGGTAACCTATTCCAGACCCTATTAAAGACCCGGGTTAAAAAATGGTCTACAGTAACCCATGCTTGTCGTAAGAGGCGACTAACGGGATCGGGAGGTCAGGCTCGCTGACTTGGTTGACAAATGTCATTGTATCCTTATTTCGTAGATTGATGCTCATGCTGTTGATCACTGGATTGTCTAATCGAGACCGCCGTATTATAGCTGGAATATTGCTTTTCGGCGTAAAACTAGACTCACTCACTCACTCACAAGTTCAAGCTCTCACCTACGGTTAGCTTGGCGTTACTTATGATTGACATAGAAGAGAACACACACGACAGTACACTGCGGTATATCGACTTGCTATATATTAAGTCCCATGTGTTACAAGGCGGGATGGCAACATGTGCTGTTAGTGGGTCACCTTTACAAACTGGAGACGTGAATACAATAACCGTGGGACGATCTTGAAGGGTTATGTATTGGCTTCATCACAAGCATTTTTGTTTATTTTTATTGCTTCCAGCGAAACATGATATTTTAAAGATTATACCTACAGGTTATCCTTCAGATATACACGCTGCAGACTGCTCAAGTGTGACAAGGATATTTCTATAATTTTGCTGATTTCTATAAATCTTTCGATTTGATAAAGTGTGAATTATCTCAATATCCCTGTCACAGTAGTAATATAACATCATACATATAAGTGAATGAGTAAATATTGCTTATCAACAAATTGTGCAGCTATTTAGAGATGCTCAAATGAAAGAAAGTGTCGAGTAAAAGGCCGCTTTTAGCAATATTCCAGCTATATCACGGCGGGGACATCAGAAATGGGCTTCACACATTGTACCCATGTGCGGAATCGAACCAGGGCCTACGGCGTGACGAACAGACGCTTTAACCACTAGGCTACCCCAGCGTAAAAAGTCGGAGCTGTGGTAGTGTGAAAAACATTACACGTCCATTTTCCGAAATCGTCTTTTAGTCAAACAGGTTATCCCTCCGAACATGTAAATTTTGTCGATTGTCGTCTCGGATAAATACTCTGAAAGAAACAATCTACGCAATGTAAAGTCGGACCTGACTTATCGTATCTGTGTAACCATGACGTACCGGGTTTGGGGTGTGTTACTAAAAGGTAGGCATTCATTGATAATTACATCAATAAGATCAAAAACTATAAAAAAATTTATAAGAGTTTAGTTTTGAATACTTTTGTAGGATTAGCATGGCAAATTGAAATCGACTCTAATTCACAGAAACATATTTTTATCAGTTTCCTTTCAGAATCGTATCATGCTATTCTTTAAAGCAACGTTTCTATTCAAGCGATAACAACATCTGTATTAACGTGATCCGCCGAGTTGCCTATTTCCTATTTATAGTCTGTTTGCAGTGAAAAAGTACCGACGAATTTCACTCTAAACAAAAAGGTAAATCGAATAAAGTGAAATTAAGATTGCGAATCCTCATAATTTTACCTTGCCAATTGAACATTCAAATCTCAGAATTTTATTCAACTTAGGATAAAAGTTGTTTAACAAACGATCACTATTATTGGTTTGCATTACAAGGGGGTATGCACTTTATATGAAACACCGAGAACAAGTAGTGTTGGTTTAAATTAACGCTCATCACGTTCCGCACGTGCATTTATTTCACTGTTCCATCTCCTGCGCTCACCCCCTTGTAATACAACCAATAATAACGATTTGAATCTGATCGTTTGTTAAACAACTTTTATCCTAAGTTAAATAAAATTCTGAAGACTTAAATTTCCAATTGGCAAGGTAAAATTATGAGGGTTCGCAATCTTAATTTCACTTGATTTGGTTTAGTTTCTTGTTTAAAGTGAAATTCATCGGTGCGTTTTCACTGCAAACAGACTATAATCAACAACGTTTCAACATTTGACAATTGAGTGAGAGAATGTTGTTTTACTCCGCTTTCAGCATTCTTCAAGCAATATCACGGCAGGGACACCTTAAATAGGTTTCACACACTGCCCCATGTTTCAAAATTGAACACAGACCTTTGGTGTGACGGGCGAACGCATTAACCGATAGATTACTCCCTTCGCATTGATTATTGATTAAACAAAACTTATGAGTTTTCAGTTATAAACAAGCATATTTTCTTAATTAATTGATATCTTTATTTATTATAGTAATTTGATATTTACAATATGTCCGACAGATCCGTTTGTATCAAAAGGGGAACTACTGAGAAAACACGTTTTCATCGTATTGTCTGAAACATCTTACAAAATATTAACATGACTGACTTGAACTGACAAATAAATCTACAACATTGTCGCGATATCTACAGCATACCTCTATGGTTGTATGACAATATCAAATTCGCGATCATGTTTGTACATGTGGAGTTAAGCATTAAGCTGCTATGCCATCATAAAGACGTTGTCCTCGCTTGACCGTTGTCCGGCATTGATTGTCCACACGTGTCTGAAGCTGGACGTGGAAGCTGAGCTGTCGTGGACATACCCTTGACTGTCCCGGGCACAGTGACCATCCCTCTGCAGACAGTCTGGTGTCTAGTAACGGTCAAGCAGTCACGATAAACAACGGAGTGAAGGAACCCTTTGTTGCGGGAGCGATGACTGCGATGGAAAATTGGTCACAAACAATTCAGATGGTGCTGTGTCTGAAGAGACGGTCCTTTGGGGGTACAACTGAGACTGTAAACAGTGTAATACATTTAACATGGCGATTACATGTGTGCAACTAGCTACATACCTCTCAGACAGAGCGGGCGGGGTATGTAAACAACGGAATACATTTACAATGGCGATTATAGGTGTGCAACTAGTTACATACCTCTCAGACAGAGCCAGCGGGGTATGAAAACAACGAAATACATTTACAATGGCGATTATAGGCGTGCAACTAGTTCTCAGACAGAGCCAGCGGGGCATGTTAAAGTGGTCTGAAAATATTTTCAAAAATAATCGTAATGACGTTTAATAAAGTTGGTATGTGACCTCGGTGGTACATCTGATGTTGACTCATCTGATGTTGACTTGAGTACTCAGCGATGAGTATTAAAGAAGTATTTTGCCTTTTACGTCGGCAGTTATTTCTATGTCTATATTTCAAAACCAGAGACACAATGCCAATTTGTATCAGCAATCCTATTCAGTTATTATAAAAGTATCAAGCCAGTAAAATATGGCACAGCATTACTTCACAGCATTATTCATTAAGTAGTGATTGGAGTAGGCAGACACAGGCAAGGGCATACTCTGAGGCAGAGGAAACCTTATGTGCAACATGCTCTGAGGTTCAGCTCATAGTAATACGTGCCGTATTTGTGTCGGCCTGGTCGTATTCTTATATATGTGTGTGTGTGTGTGTGTGTGTGTGTGTGTGTGTGTGTGTGTGTGTGTGTGTGTGTGTGTGTGTGTCATTTACAAAAAGTTGGGGATATTGGATTTACAAGATTGATAAAATGCAAATGATGAAGCCAAGGAGGAAGGAGATGATGAAGAGAAATTAAAGGAAAATGTGGCAATTTATTCCATTCCTTTTGAAATGCTTCATCTGTATGGGTAGATATTACTTTCTCATATGCGTTGGCATTGGCTAGTGGTATGCTCGCAAAATGGAATATCCCCTACTTGTTTTGAATGGTATATATCGATTTAAACAGGAATTTTTCATAGACAAGCCATCATCATGTTACATTCTGTATATCACAATACGTCGGAACATGTTGCACGATTGCTGGATACAACGTGAACTAGTTCATATCCCATCGAATCGATTGTTTACCATACGACTACAACACAACAACATGGCGCCATGAAGTATTTCCAAACCAATCGACATAATCTAGTCGTAATCTCAAAGAGAATTTTTTAAAAGTTTAACGCCAATATAAAGCAGGATTGAAAATAAATATTACATATGATCGGTAGACAAACTTCCCCTTTACTTAAACCAAACCATCCATCAATTCTTCCTGAATCCTACTTCACAGGGTTGTTTTGTACCATTCCTGACCAGATAACGTATTCAAAGAATGCCAGACAGCTCGTCTTGTTTTAGTTGAGGTCGATTCCAGTGTTAAACACCCACACTTCAAGTCACATTGAAGAATAGGCCCCAGTCGATCCTCATGTCAAACAGGCTGAATTCAGGTTGGCAATGAGCTATGTGACAACAGGTAGAATCTATGACTTGTATTAACCAAGGCCTCCTTTAATTGTCCTGACTCACGGAAGGAAAGCATGTTGTTTGAGGAATCTGGTATTGATGAGCTGAGCGTTGTGGCATTGGACAGGAGAATTTGAAGTAATTGCATTACCGGTGGGACCTTGAATTTCAAACAATGTTTAGTTTCTTGTGTTGTCCAAATGCATCATTGGTGCTTTGGAAAAGCGTGTTTGAAGTTCCAGTGTGTAGTACTTAATATGTGATGGGCATTGTTTAATCACGTTTAGTTTAATTTATTTCTTCAGCGCTTCGGTATAATTTGTGAATTTTCACGTATACATGATTATTTTAGGGATTCGACAACCATACAATTACAACGTTACATTGTGTTCCTGGTTGAAATTATTTGTTTTAAAATATTTGACAAATGCATACTGTGTTTGAGAACGTGGATCACACTGTGCTGTGTTGATCGATGTCAACGTTGTTGTAATCTTAAGCTTGTTAGCACCTTGTAACCTGTACGCTCGGAGACTCCGTGCGATTTAAGGAGTTTAGTTGTGGATATGTTGGTGCTATGATGCAGCAACAATTGTTCAGATGTTCCCTGTTTATTTCGTGTCAGTTTCAGTTGGTGTGCATTGTTCCAGCCACAATAACATGTCTCACCAGCTATTATAGATATACAACCACATCGACGTCAGTCCGTACGAAGTCCAATCGTGTAAATTTCAAATGCTGTTCAAGCACATCACGCTGATTTCAAATGCTGTTCAAGCACATCACGCTGATTTCAAATGCTGTTCAAGCATATCGCGTTGATTTCAAATGCTGTTCAAGCATATCACGCTAATTTCAAATGCTGTTCAAGCATGTCAATTTGATTTCAAATGCTGTTCAAGCATATCGCGTTGATTTCAAATGCTGTTCAAGCATATCACGCTGATTTCAAATGCTGTTCAAGCATGTCAATTTGATTTCAAATGCTGTTCAAGCATATCGCGTTGATTTCAAATGCTGTTCAAGCATATCACGTTGATTTCAAATGCTGTTCAAGCATATCACGTTGTTTTCAAATGCTGCTCAAGCATGTCAATTTGATTTCAAATGCTGTTCAAGCATATCACGCTGATTTCAAATGCTGTTCAAGCATGTCACTTTGATTTCAAATGCTGTTCAAGCATATCGCGTTGATTTCAACTGATATGCTTTAACATCGTGTACATTCAAGTGACAATATCAACGTTGTGTAGATTTCAAGTTTTAGCATTCACGTCATGTAGGTTTCAAATGATATGCAAGCACATCGTGAGGGTTTCAAATGATATGCAAGCACATCGTGTAGGTTTCAAATGATATGCAAGCACAGTGTGTGGGTTTCAAATGATATGCAAGCACAGTGTGGGTTTCAAATGATATGCAAGCACAGTGTGTGGGTTTCAAATGATATGCAAGCAGTGTGTGGGTTTCAAATGATATGCAAGCACTGTGTGGGTTTCAAATGATATGCAAGCACAGTGTGTGGGTTTCAAATGATATGGAAGCACAGTGTGTGGGTTTCAAATGATATGGAAGCACAGTGTGTGGGTTTCAAATGATATGCAAGCACAGTGTGTGGGTTTCAAATGATATGCAAGCACAGTGTGTGGGTTTCAAATGATATGCAAGCACAGTGTGTGGGTTTCAAATGATATGGAAGCACAGTGTGTGGGTTTCAAATGATATGCAAGCACATCGTGTAGGTTTCAAATGATATGCAAGCACAGTGTGTGGGTTTCAAATGATATAGTTGTATAATATACAAACACGCCGTGTAGATGTCAAGTGGCATAATGTACATCGTGGAGGGTTCACATGATATGCAAGCACATCGTGTAGATGTCAAGTGGCATAATGTACATCATGGAGGGTTCACATGATATGCAAGCACATCGTGTAGATGTCAAGTGGCATAATGTACATCGTGGAGGGTTCACCTGATATGCAAGCACATCGTGTGGGTTTCAATTAATATGCAAGCACACCGTGAAGATTTCAAGTGACAAGCATGCATACTGGGCAGGTCTTACACTGTTTACACGTACATCGCATACATCGTCACTTGTCTCTGTCAACGAGTATGCATGCAAGTATTCAAGAGAATACATCCTACAGGTGTACGGCGGGACATGCTTACCTGTTTCGCGAAGACCTGGTTAATAGTGATGCTTTTAACTATATCGTCCCTGTGTTGTTTCAAGTCTAGTTCCGACCCGTGAAGGTCCGGGTTAGAATATTGGCCTTCAGTAACCCATGCTTGTCGTAAGAGGCGACTAACGGGATCGGGTGGTCAGGCTCGCTTGTTTGGTTGACACATGTCATCGGTTCCCAATTGCGCAGATCGATGCTCATGATCACACTGGATCGTCTGGTCCAGACTCGATTATTTACAGACCGCCGCCATGTAGCTGGAATATTGCTGAGTGAGGCGTAAAACTAAACTCACTCACTCACTCAAGTCTAGTTCCCTAGCTGGGAGACTGTCTGGTGTAGTGGATGTTGTATCTGTAGAAAGTGCTGCACATGTACTGTACACGTGCATGTCTGGCGTCTTTCTCATCGAGCGATGTGTATTATCACGTCAAAGTGAGATTGGTTGTGGCAGATGTGATGAGCTGGCAGAAAACTCTAGCAAACCCATACCAGCCACATATACAACTAATCAATCGAGAACAACATACGGCAATAACACTGGAGCTATGTCGTCGTTACACAATCGAGTTACTGATCTATGGCATCAATATCCGGGGCTGAAGCTGCTATGTAAATGTAATATGTTGCATGGTGTGTATGTGTGTGTGTGTGTCTGTCTGTCTGTCTGTCTGTCTAGTGAACATTTATGGACTAATCCTTTAACTAGCTGGATCCTTGAAGGTCCGGGTTAGAATTGATCTTCAGCTTGTCGTAAGAGGCGACTAACAGGATCGGGTGGTCAGGCTCGCTGCCTTGGTTGACACGTGTCATTGTATCCCAGTTGCGTTGATGATGTCAATAACTGGATCGTCGATTACATATACAGACCGCCGTCATATAGAGCTATATATTGCTGAGTGCAGCATTGAACAACAAACAAAACATGTCCACCTGAATGGCACTTGTCGAGATAATATACACCTGTACGATCAATCCAGTGCTTTCTGCAGACACATACATGCACTTCACCTCAGCTTGACAGTGTCAACATCAAATAAATAATACTAGTACAATAATTGATATAGCGTGTTTCAATTAGGGCCATAGCAGTGTTAATAAGCATTCAAGTGTTATGGATAATATGCCCTATTTCCGCAGCGTTCGTCACACTCCAATGGCTTTTGAATCACCCTTTTAATATCACTCCCCATGAAACCAGCCACGGTCTACTTCCCCCGATCTTCTATCCCACGAGATATAAATAGTTTATCCTCACTCCATCTCCTGTATGAGAAAATTGTTTCGACTTAACAGAGAAACGTTCTATCAAAATCTATAATTGCCAATGACGCGGCATTTCCAAGCCCATTGCCTTCATGAACTAACTTACTGCCGTGTAATCACAAGTGACATTCCTATGGATTGAGTGTAAGGGAAAGAATTTCATTAAAAAGTATTTTGGGGCGTGTTCAACTCAGATTAAATATATAGGCTATGTTTAGAAGGAGTAATTTCATTCACGCCTTTTCTATGTCAGTAGGAAGTTTGTAAATACGTTTCTCATCACTACAAGAAATGGCTTCTAGGCGTCATTGATTAGGGAAGTCGACGTGTACGTTTCAGTCGCTTCGTTACGCATTTCGGCCACATATACCGCTAGACGAGATTGACAGTATTTGATATGAAAACATTTTGTTTGCCTAAACCCCCCTGATGCTTTAATCCAACAGACAAGCAACAATAGCGGAATCTGAAGTCTTCTCGTTAAATACAGAGACAAGGCCACTGTTAGTCATATGATATTGAACGCGCAGAGATCAAGGATACTGGAACTTCCTCCTTTGATTTGAAATTAAATATCCTCTGGGTAAATATGTACTCTCCATACACGTTTATTTCAAGACGTCATGAAATACGTCTTAGGGATTATTGTTATATTTTACTGAGAGAGTGAGTGAGTGAGTGAGTTGGGTTTTACGCCGCTTTTAGCAATATTTCAGCAATATCACGGCGGGGACAACAGAAATGGGCTTCACACATTGTACCCATGTGGGAAATCGAACCCAGACCTTCAGCGTGACGAGCGAACGCCTTAACCACTAGGCTACCCTACCGCCCCGTTATATTTTAAATACATGTGATTATATCGATTTTTGTGAGTTGGTCTTTGGAGAATATTGATTGGTGATGTATTCAGATATATTTTTATAGTATTCAGCATCACTAAGAATCCGATTTACTGTTAAACATTTTATGTTAATTTTATGTCGTTTCTTTTCAGGTGTCATAACTTATACGTCCCCGGGCGTGACGTCAGCTGTGAATGGTGTACTACGTCACTTGAATCTGCTGCACCTTGACATAACCGATGACGTCATTTCATGCCGAGAAGATGTCAACTGCATCAGCATGTCCCTTGCCTCAAGAGCTAAGTCAGAGGTAAGAATTATATATAACTGCGTTATGTTGAATCCTCGTTCAGTGTTCCAGTCGAATCGTCCGTGTTGGGCATCAGTGTCCAAGAATGTCATTCGTAGTTTACTACTCAAACGGAGTTAAAGAATGCCCTAGTTTTACATATGGCTAAAAGGAATCTGCCATGTCTTTGAAAAAACCGAGTGTTATTCGTAACTTTATTTAAATTATATATGTAGACGATGTCGATCAGAAAGGCGATCAGAAAGGCACGGTTTCCGGACTTACATTTGTAATTGCTTGTGCATGTGTGTTCCCGTGTTTTTCAGATGAACAATTGCCTTGCCTTTGCATGTGTTTGTGATGACTGCAACACGATTAACATTTTCATCTGGAATCCTGATAGTGATTTGATAGTGGTTCATAAACATGAGTCACGATACAGTCGGAATTATACAATGGACTTTGTAGCTTTTAGCTGTTCCGAATAGCAAGGCTTTGCTGTCCCAATACATAAGTTCAGTTTAAAAAAGTTTTTGATAACATACCTGTAACACCTGTGACGTGTCATCAATACCGAGACTGTCAAAAACACCTGACATTCTATCGGACAACCACGACATTTTTTTATTCAATTTTTCAAAATCCCAGGTATATCAAGGAATGAATATACGACAGTATTGATCTAATGTGCATATCATTAACATTAGTAAAGATTTCCAGCTAGGCATGTAGACGAAAGTCAGGTTTATCGCCTGTACAATACATATCTACGGCAACTAGAACAGGTAGACAATAGTGACAGAACGATTTGCACATCCATAAGAAAAATACGAGTCGGTTTACAATTCCACTGTTTCATGATCATGGGTGTATGAATCACTATAAAAATGGTGATGATGCCATGTGTTCTCGAAAAGCAGACCTGTGAAGATCCGGGGTAGAGTTGATCTTCAGTAACCTATGCTTGTCGTAAGAGGCGTCTAAAGGCTCGCTGACTTGGTTGACACATGTATATCGTATCCCAATTGCGTAGATCGATGCTCATGCTTTTAATCACTGGGTTGTCTGGTCCAGACTCGATTATTTACAAACCAGCGCCATATAGCTGGAATATTGCCGAGTGCGGCGTAAACCTAAACTCACTCACACCCAATGTCATAAACACGCGTGCAGTGGTTAGTCTATTGTTCACCTAAAATAAAATCGGGTACCAGGCATGAGGAAGTATGAAACACACCTGTGATGTATGTTGATCTCTTCTATACGAGAATAAGCAAAACAATTAAAATCTCTCATGACATTTTCATTGTTATTTTTTCGTGTGTGTTTCGTGAACAACAATGGCAGATTCCTTGTATCCTATCTGTTTGCGGACAGTACAGTATCTATTGCAGCCGGAGATCATAGATGGTCTGAAAATGTATCTGTGTACAGTCAGGTTGAAGTGACTTTTGTGTCCGTGCACCTCTCATTACTGTGTAATATGGTACGACCAATAGTTAAATACGCTATGCACGATCATCGGATTTCGTATTTAAGAGACGATTCATCATTTGGCGAGAGGGTACACATTCTGCATTCTTGGGGAAGAAGGGGTTCTTGGTGCATCGGGAAGGTGTACTTGACGATTGTTGGAAAACAGTCCCGGTGTATGTGTTCACTACTATACTCGTGGATATGTAGGGTGTAGATGTGTATTGATGGATAGAGAGGGTGTATCTGTTGATTGTTAGAGGATATGGAGGGTGTAGATGTGTATTGATGGACAGGGAGGGTGTATATTTTGATTGTTAGAGGATATGAAGGGTGTAGATGTGTATTGGTGGACAGGGAGGGTGTATCTGTTGATTGTTAGAGGATATGGATGGTGTAGATGTGTATTGATGGATAGGGAGGGTATAGATGTGTATTGATGGACAGGGAGGGTGTATCTGTTGATTGTTAGAGGATATGGAGGGTGTAGATGTGTATTGATGGATAGGGAGGGTGTATCTGTTGATTGTTAGAGGATATGGAGGGTGTAGATGTGTATTAATGGATTGGGAGAGTGTATCTGTTGATTGTTAGAGGATATGAAGGGTGTAGATGTATGTGTATTGATGGATAGGGAGGGTGTATCTGTTGATTGTTAGAGGATATGGAAGGTGTAGATGTGTATTGATGGATAGGGAGGGTGTATTTGTTGATTGTTAGAGGATATGGAGGGTGTAGATGTGTATTGAAGACAGGGAGGGTGTATCTGTTGATTGTTAGAGGATATGGAGGGTGTAGATGTGTATTGATGGATAGGGAGGGTGTATCTGTTGATTGTTAGAGGATATGGAGGGTGTAGATGTGTATTAATGGATTGGGAGAGTGTATCTGTTGATTGTTAGAGGATATGAAGGGTGTAGATGTATGTGTATTGATGGATAGGGAGGGTGTATCTGTTGATTGTTAGAGGATATGGAAGGTGTAGATGTGTATTGATGGATAGGGAGGGTATATCTGTTGATTGTTAGAGGATATGGAAGGTGTAGATGTGTATTGATGGACAGGGAGGGTGTATTTGTTGATTGTTAGAGGATATGGAGGGTGTAGATGTGTATTGATGGACAGGGAGGGTGTATATGTTGATTGTTAGAGGATATGGAAGGTGTAGATGTGTATTGATGGATAGGGAGGGTGTATCTGTTGATTGTTAGAGGATATGGAAGGTGTAGATGTGTATTGATGGATAGGGAGGGTGTATATGTTGATTGTTAGAGGATATGGAGGGTGTAGATGTGTATTGATGGATAGGGAGGGTGTATCTGATGATTGTTAGAGGATATGGAGGGTGTAGATGTGTATTAATGGATAGGGAGGGTGTATCTGTTGATTGTTAGAGGATATGAAGGGTGTAGATGTGTATTGATGGATAGGGAGGGTGTATCTGTTGATTGTTAGAGGATATGGAAGGTGTAGATGTGTATTGATGGATAGGGAGGGTGTATCTGTTGATTGTTAGAGGATATGGAGGGTGTAGATGTGTATTGATGGATAGGGAGGGTGTATCTGTTGAATGTTAGAGGATATGGAGGGTGTAGATGTGTATTGATGGATAGGGAGGGTGTATCTGTTGATTGTTAGAGGATATGGAAGGTGTAGATGTGTATTGATGGATAGGGAGGGTGTATCTGTTGATTGTTAGAGGATATGGAGGGTGTAGATGTGTATTGATGGATAGGGAGGGTGTATCTGTTGATTGTTAGAGGATATGGAAGGTGTAGATGTGTATTGATGGATTGGAAGGGTGTATCTGTTGATTGTTAGAGGATATGGAGGCCGTAAATGTGAATTGTTGGAAAACAGGGGAAGTGTACGTTATTTGAATAGCAAGACACTACAAATTGGTAGGATTGAATTTAAGAGTTTGTCCAGATACCGATATCAAATTACAGAGGATACAATCACTTTATGCTCTGTATTAATCACCTCACCGAACAAGGTGAATGAGTGAATGTTGTTGTTGGACGTGATTAAATATGCAAGCAACAACAAATTATGGATAATTTCTGATTTTTAAAAAACAAATTCTGTGTGTGTGCATGCGTGCGTGCGTGTGTATGTGTGTGTGTGTCCTTCGCTTTGCCCAAATCTAATTTCAAGTTCTATTCTGTGAGGTATTTGACATTCACGACACAAATAAATCACTCAACAATAATCGCTAAGGACATCCACAAAACCATATTTTCCATTGCCATTTCCAGAAGAATGGAACATACATTAATAATATGCACGCTATGTTTTCAGGCAGTTCTCGAGCTTACACGACACCTAAACTGGACCTACGTGAGCACCGTTTCGCTCCCCAACACCCGGGCCGTCGCCGAGGAGCGTCTTTTTGCAGACATGGTCGCCATTGATAAAGTGTGTTTATCGGAACGCCGTGTTGTCAGCAACGTGCAAGGCATTACAAGCGCTGTCTCCAGAAGCACCTCGAAAGGAATTGTTGTCTTCACTGGAGATGCTTCTCTAGACGGCGTCTTCACCCTCACTCTTGAAACTCCCAAGACCGCAATAGTTGTATCTAAAGAGTTATTGTCCAACAGACACCAGCAGGACAGATACATCGAAGTAACCGATTCAGATATGAACCTTGTAGGATTTGGAGAATTCCTCAATGCCTTTACTGAAAACACAACCTTGCAATGGATTCGTAACACTAGCTATTTCCAAGGAACGTGTTTTGTGGCCGGAAGTGACGTGACAGCCATGATATCATCATGCATCAAACCAGAATCAAATCCAGGATCCTTGGCAATGTTAGATGCCGTAGAGATTGTCAGTGGTGCTCTGACATTAGCATTGAATATGTCCTGTTCAGCGTATGACGTTCTGGCATGTCCGGCATTGGCCATGGCTGTAACACCAGTGTCCATTAGACAACGTGCCAACTACACACAGAGGTCTGGGGAGCATGAACAACTGTTGGTGGAACAGAATACACGAGTAATTTTTGCAACTACATCGCCATGGCCCGTTAACCTGACAGAGGTAGGTGTTTGTTGATGATCGTGTTCATAAATATCTCACATTTACTGAGTCAGAATTAATAGATCAAGTATTTTATAAACAATGGTTCTGAGTACACAAACTTGGGTTCGTAAGACTAGAAATCCTGTATCAAAATAAGGCGCAAACCGTGTTCCATTTCAATGCTTCGTCTCTTCAAATCAATTTCACATTTATTTAGAAATATCCGCTTCAGCAATAATTATGGAATCGTTCAAAGTTGAGGTGTAGTCTAAATTTCACATGGATTGCTGGCCGTTAAAGAAAGTGTGAAAGGGTTACAGGAACGGATATTGTTCATTTATTGTGTTTTGCATCTGATGTTTGTGTTTGTTCCGTAGGTCCAGACCAAACATGGCAGTCTTCAACTTCCGCAGTTTCTCCCCGAGATGTTCTACAACTCACACTGCCACGGCTTCTGTTCTGGGTGTGACATCTGCAAACCAATAATAACATCCAACGAGAGAGTCGTGGTCCAAGAGGGTACACTATACATCGTGGGAGTATTTCCCATCCACAAGTCAACATCCGGTGTAGCATGCGCAGATCCCAACATTCCAGGATTTCGAGTAGCTCAGGCGTTCACCGCAGCAGTTGGTCGGATCAACTCAACAGGTCTCGTGAAGGATCTACCAGCTGGTGTATCAATTGGTTGGGTTATGTTCGACTCTTGTGGCGACACAACCTGGTTTGAGAGAAAGCACCATGAGATTGACACGTGCTTGTATAAATATAAAGATGCCAACGAGAAAGATGTTATTATTCAACCAGCTAGAACCATTGCCTATATCAACCTCGATGGAAACAGGAACCCAGAAACTTCACAGCCAACAGCAATTGTGTCAAATTTCGGAATCGGTATGGAAGGGCAGGCTGCTCAATATTACACTGAAGCAGTCATATCTACTCTTATTAAAGTGAAATGGACATATGTATCCCTCATACATTCGAACGACGACCACTCCTCCAACATATTAGGCCTTCTCAACAAGAAGCTAGCCCAAACATCCATCTGTTTCGACAGAGTTTATAACATCACCACAATATCAGCATCAGAGGCTATGAGAAAAGCAACAGCTGAAACCGAAACCGTTATCCTCCTCACGAACACCACAGACACCGAGATTATCCTAGCAAGTATGACTCCAAGTGGAAGAAAGTATCGCTTTGTGATGTTCACGTGGAACGTGGGAGCACTCTCCGGCAAAAATCTCAGTTCCGTTGTGGAGGAGACTCTCACTGTGTGGCCTAAATCAGTGTCCAGCTCCCTCGATGGCGGTATAGACATGTCTGGTAATCCTTGGTTCGAAGGTTTTCAAGGGTCCACCAACATCTCATCCAAACCAGAGTTCTTTGCTGATCAAGAGATGTCCGAATCCTTACTTGTATTTGATGCTGTCGGTGCTCTTGCAAGGCAGATTAACTTGGCCTACACAGTACTGTGTCCAAAAAAGGACGGACTTTGTGATGCTTTCACAGATTTTGAAAATGTGAAGTCACACATCCAATCACAGAAAAATTCGATTCGTGCACAGTATGAAATCTCTGTACAACGTTTTCTCAACGATGGGACAATTGTATCGGAAAAGGTAAGAATAAGGTTCATGATAATATTTTCCCTTATGAGTCTTTAACATTACTTTTAAAAGTTGATTAAAATTGACAAATATCTGTCTATACGAATAATACGTACTTTGAGTGGCACTTTAGATACTGGGAAGTACAAACTAGACAC
Organism: Haliotis rubra; assembly: GCF_003918875.1. NCBI lineage: Eukaryota > Metazoa > Mollusca > Gastropoda > Lepetellida > Haliotidae > Haliotis > Haliotis rubra. The sequence continues at coordinate 624,137 of NW_025765447.1, forward strand.
ACGTTATGGTTAACAACTTCTTTATTTCGTGAGGTGCGACGTTTCGATACAAATTCTTGTACCGTTGTCAAACAGGAGTGTAACATGAAGTGGATGCAACGGATACATACTGAATGTAACAAGGAATACAAGAAAACAAGATAATTAACTTAATTGGCTAGGCATTGAGGGGATAAAGCCAGTGGGTTGACAAAGGGATGAAGGCATAGAATAACATCATGCGGTATTGTTTCAGATCGGCACAGTTGGGACAGACGGTGAAGCCGAACTCATCTTGGATGGAACAGCAGTTCTACCATCTTCGAGTGAATGTGACGGATGGTGTCCAAGATGTCAACGATGCCAGGGGGACCCGTCCCCCTCGAACAGATCACTGTATCTCCCTGGTGATGTCATAGTGGCGGGGATTCTCCCCCTCAGGAACAGCGAACAAGGAGGCCTGAAGTGTGGGCATCTGTCCACATCAGCTGAATCCGAACAAGTTGTGGAAGCGTTCATGTTTGCAGTGGAGACTTTCCGCAGACGCTACCCGTACCTCCTGCCCAATGTGAAAGTTGGGGGCTTGGTGATTGACTCCTGTTCAGATGCAAGCACCGCAGTTCAGAAGGTTGTGAATTTTGAAACGTGTACGACAACTTTCAACACCAACGCTGATGCTCCTCCACATCCTTCCCAGACCCTTGGCTACCTCCTCTACGGCAACCAGGGTGACCTACAGCAGCTGGAACAGTGTGTATCCGCAGTTGATAAACTGTCAGTTGCCACTGTATCAGACTGGGGAGAAAGTAGCACCAACACTTACTTAACCATCGACTACGAAGCCAGAAGCGAGGTATCAGCAATAGTGCAAACATTAACCTTCCTCAACTGGACTCAGGTAGTACTAATCATATCGGACAAGGACGTATTCAGATCGAAGTCGGACCTTCTTTTATCTCAAACAGCTGTGAAGTCAATCTGTGTTTCAAAACTTATAAGGTTTAATGGAACAATCCTGAGCTCGCTTCAATATGCTACGAGCCAGCTTACCTTAACTGGATTTGTTCCCATCGTAGTGATGGCATCAAAAGAAGACACAGTCCGATTGTTCCAGGACAGCAGTGTAAAGAGAGTTCCTCGCACATGGCTCATAAGCACGTCGGCTACAGACTGGTCAGTCCTCAGCGACCTGAATGTTCCAACAGGAACACTCCTCTTGGACAGAAATGGTAAACTGAGTCCAGCTTTTGCCGACTTCTACACAAGCATGCTTGTAGGAAGGAACGCCTCGTCCTGGTGGCAGCAGTACTGGGAGGACAAGACCAGATGCTCTCTGACAGAAACATCTCCATATCTACAGCCCTGCTCGGCAACCGCCGTTCAAAGACCAATGCCATCGCAGGTCGCCACGAGGATCATACTCGGAGTTGACGTCATACTGCACGCGGTGCACAATCAGTATGTGACGTCCTGTGACCAGAAGAGGGGATTCTGTAGGCGCTTCGCTGACGAAGGAATAGGACGAGTCCCTGCCTCAGCGAAAGCCGTGGCATTTGAGTTTGAGGACGAAATCATCAAGTTTGCGGAATCAGGGAAGTTGGTGTCATCGTACAGTCTCCTCAGCGTGCACCCCAAGGGAAGGGTGAAGGTATGTACAGGACGTTCAGAACTTTCTAAATTCTAAATAATTCATAAAAGCAGCTTTCCAGTTCTACTTCACGATTGTGCTTCATAAGATGTGGGCCTGTTTTCTCTAATACAAACACAGGGACACCCCGATATTATCCAGACTAGCTTTGTGAAAGCTTATCCTTGCGTTTTACATATTGTTTGGCACAATTCCAAACCAGTACCAGTGAAGACCATTTATCTTTACACACCAAAGTGACCACATCGCTAGCTCAACCAAAGTAAGGATAAATACGCAAATGAACATAGTTTGCCATTTGCTCTTTTAAAGTTTTTCAGTTTTGACATTACGTTTATGTCTTGTTTAAGGCTGGAGAATGGCGGAGTGGTCAGCTTCAACTGGACGCCAGCAAACTCTACTACATAGACGGACAAACGTCTGCCAACGTTGCCCACTGCCACAGCAAATGCATCTGCCTCAACAATGTCACCACCAAGCGCAACGTCACACCGGCGGATGCTGTTTTCTACGAAACCTCAGGAAGATTTAACGGGGAGCTGTGGGCCACAATCATAGTCACCATATCAGCAGCCGGCGCCTTCGTCACCTTCATTCTCATCTTCTACGTTATCTACAAAGTCTGCGCAGGCGCACTGGCCAAGCGCTACGTTGGACTAGGTCTCCTCCTGCTTGTGGGAGTTCTCCTCCTTTACTTGGCTGTTCTACCATTTGTGTTCACACCCTCCGATACGGTGTGTGGCCTACGTTTTTTCGCACCGGGTTTTACATACTGTTTGTGTTTTGCTACCGTCTTTATAAAAATGACATCAATCCGGGACTATAAGCTGATTGGTTTAGGCGGGGAAGTATCCAATCTGAACCAATTCTTATCCGTATTTTTCGTCACAAGTGTCCAAATTGCGATTGGGATTCAGTATTGGGTTTTAAAAGCTCCTTTCGTCACAGAAAAATCAACCGGCTCTCAGACATTCTACGCATGCGCGTTCCAACGAAGCGAGTTCCTTGTGTATTTGGTGTACGTCATGTTTTTGCTCGTTCTCAGCTCCTTATATGGAATCGGGGTGCGCAAAGAGCAAAAGAACATGGGTGAAGCGCGTCTCCTGTTAACCAGCAGCTGGCTGTGTGTATTTGTGTGGGTGGCGTGGACAATTGTCCTCATGGTCCTGGACGTGACGCTAATTGAACCAGTGGTCAGCGCGGGAATCATGGCGTGCGCGACGCTCATGCTCACCGTCATATTCATTCCAAAAATACATATGGTCGCCAGGCTGAAATATGACGTCTCCAAACAAACAAATTCCATGCAGAATGGATACAAGGTGGATCCAGATTTCATGTTCGAGAGGCCATACTCTCTTCCAGGAACCTTAACAAGCTCATACTCGTCGGTGAAAACCTACCCCAAGAGCATTGAACATTTTGACTCGTCATTGAGTTACTAGTGATGCCAGTAACACTAAACCTATTCGAAGACTACTGTGAAACCTCGTTAATCCGGACGCCCTCTCCTCTCATCATTGGGAAGATCATCGTTATTTATGAAGACGCCCTGTAATTACGATTCATTTACCGAGCACCTGTTTATCCAGACTCATTGAGAAACGTACAGTCCGGATTAACGGGTTTCCCCGTATGTGAAAACTGACACTCAAACCATGAGATAGAGACTCGCTTTTCAAGTGCAAGGCCAGAATTCTTGTCGTTGATGTTGATAATACCTCACTTATGCAACCGTGTTATGATTACCCTCCTTTTGTATTATCATGAACTTTGTCTTCTACCATAGTTTTCTGGGTAGTTCAGCGGATACATATTTCGATCGTCATCGAAGACTTCGGTTCGATTCTCCAGTAAATGAAGTCAGTGAATGAAGTCCATATTTGGATTTACATCCTCTGCGTTCTCTCGGTTTACGTACAGTGGCGATGGGCATTATGAACCCTGCCCGATTTCAATTTAACCCACAGGGCAAAATGCTTTCCATTTAACCTACTGAGGCACAATGCTTTCCATATATCGAACCTGATTCCATATGCTTTCCATTTAACCTACTGAGCCACAGTTCTTTCCATTGACTGTATCCGACTCCATATGCTTTCCATTTAACCCACTCGACGTCAGAAGCTTTCCATTTAACCAGCTTTACGCCGGAATGTTTGCCATTTGTAACCTACTTGAAACACGATTTGCATTTCACATACTTCGCAATCAATCTTTCATCGACTTTGTTAAAATGAAGCATTAACATAGAATATAGCAAAGGTGTCTTGACTTCATCGGACTTACATGCATCAGATCATTGTAAGGGACACAATGTCATGTTACCGTGTGTTACAGAGTATTGTATGTTTGTACATTAACATTGCTGTTCGTCATCTCCTTATGAGGACCTATGTGTAGATTTGACTCTTCATCTCAACCATTGTGTTAACGCTGTCGAATTCATTTTGCCTTTGACAATGACGATTTATGACAATCAGATGACTTTTGTGAATTCTTCATGGACCTGCGTTGTATGATCTAGTGACGCATTGTTATGTCTAAATGCAACGAACGTAACGTTCCGACATCTTCTTGAGTCTAGAATGAGTGAGTGCACGTTGTTTTACGCCGCACAAGCGTTACGATCGTATTGTGGAATTTGGCCGAGTCAGATAAAAACATTTCAAGAATATCATTACATACAGAGATGTCAACATAAGACAAAATCATCAAAAGTTTCTGTTCAAATTCTTATGTGACAATTGTTACCGTATCTACAACACGTTAGCATCATTCTGACACCTACAGTAGTGCATGTGGAGTGATACTCCTGTAATCCGTCCCCCGTTAATCGAGATCCTGTGCTATCCAGACGAGTACCGCCACATCATTAAATATGTACATATAATTTACAAAGAACCTATGATTCGTCAGGATTTCGTTATACCGAATCTGTACCGTCCTTATAAACGGGGTTCGCTTTAAATGTGGATTAAATAAACAAGACCATTTATATGGCTGATTGTTGTCTATAGTAATTCCATCCCAATGACGTCACGTTAAGTCCATTATGTTGAGGATGTCCATTATATCCAGGTTTCTCTTTTATCTAGAGGGCTTAGTGTCACAGCTTTTCTGATCGTAATCTTTACACAACTAACATCGATCGGTTTGAATGAATCGTCGACTCTATTAGATTATGTTGAGTATTAAAGTTGATATTGAGTCAATTAAAATCTTTATACGGAGTAGGAATGCGAACATTACGTAGTCGTAAATGCGAACATGACGAACTAAGATAAGCGGACATTATTTTGAAGGATATGCGAAGACTACGAAGTCAGCAATGCCGACATTACGAAGTAGTTAATGTGAACATTGCAGAGTAAGATATGCAGACATCGACGTAGGATATGCTGACATTACGGAGCAGGATATGCTGACATTACGGCTGACATTACGGAGCAGGATATGCGGACATTACGGAGCAGGATATGCTGACATTACGGTGCATGATATGCTGACATTACGGAGCAGGATATGCTGACATTACGGAGCAGGATATGATGACATTACGGTGCATGATATGCTGACATTACGGAGCAGGATATGCTGACATTACGGAGCAGGATATGCTGACATTACGGAGCAGGATATGATGACATTACGGTGCATGATATGCTGACATTACGGAGCAGGATATGATGACATTACGGAGCAGGATATGCTGATATTACGGAGCAGGATATGCTGACATTACGGAGCAGGATATGCTAATACTACGAAGTCCAAAATGTGGACATTACGAAGTAGTTAATGTGGACATTACGGCGTAGGATATGCGGACATTGTGAAGATGAAAATGTGGACAGTACGGAGTATGACATGTGGACATTAGACAGTAGGATATGCGGACTTGGAAATGCGAACATTACGAAGTACACGATGTGGATTAGGAAATGATCTCCCAACCTGACGGGGTTGGCCCTACGTCTCTTCCACTTTGTTGTACCATATACTTGCCTTGACTTCCAGAGTTACTTTGTTATTGTTTATTTCATCATGACTTGTTATCGGGCGATAAGATATCAACACACACATGTATGTATCATATGTAAATAAATATTTATACTTATAACTTCCATGTGTATATTGTTAGTACTGAGGAGTATGCCCTCTTTTGGTGTTACAGACCTCAAAAGGTTTGTCCATGGCTGAGGCCAGTTTGATAACAAGGGTTAACCTTGTGCTGGTTCATAAAACAGCATAAACACATGGGTATGAAGCTAATACTGCATACAGGGCGGTAGGGTAGCCTAATGGTTAAAGCGTTCGCTCGTCACTCCGAAGACCCGAGTTCGATTCCTCACATGGGTACAATGTGTGAAGCCCATTTCTGGTGTCCAACGCCGTGATATTGCTATAATATTGCTAGAAGCGGCGTAAAACTAAACTCACTCAATTAATACTACACACTTCCTCACTATTCACACCCTTAAAACTTACGACGAAAGGCTGTTTTACAAAGTTGAGACGGAGTGAAAAAAGCACTTCACTTGTTGCCATGGTTAAGTGAAATTTGAAAAGCCATGCACGGAACAATAATCGGGCATGTACAAATGTGTCATTACATACAGGTTACAGATTTAGTGACCCGTGAAGATCCGGGTTAGAATTGATCTTCAGTAACCCATGCTTGTCGTAAGAGGCGACTAACGGGATCGGGTGGTCAGGCTTGCTTGGTTGACACATGTAATTGTATCTCAATTGCGTAGATCAATGCTCATACTGTTGATCACTGGATTGTCTGGTCCAGACTCGATTAGTTACAGACCGCCGCCATATAGCTGGAATATTGCTGAGTGCGGCGTAAAACTAGACTCACAGATTTAGTATTTATAAAATGCATCAGTGTGAATGAGAGGGTGGCTCCGCATATATCAGGTATACCACGTAATGGCTTAATGTAGTATAACTTGCAGTAATGCACTCCTTAGATGTGTACTACTTTGGCTAAACCCTAGCTTGATCACAGGTACCTAATGCAGTTTAGGGACGCGACTCTGCACAGCGAATCGCAGCGCCTCAGACCTACTTCGTGAAATATATTTAAATGTCTTTATCCAAATATATGCACTTTTTTGCGAGAAGATGCAGTTCCCAGGTATTAATTGCAAAGAGTTCCTGTCCTTTTCAATATAAATGGCAGCGCATGCATAAAGTCGATAAATGAAATATGATACGGAGTATTTTATATATATGTATATATTTACATATTATTATAAAGGGATTCTGTTTTTATTATCTATATATATAAAATGTATGATATATGTCAAGTTGATGAGATAATACAACTGACGATTGAATGCATGTTTGAAGTAGCTATATAGAGACGCGGTAGAGAACATTTATGGACGCTCCACTTGTTGTCATGGTCACGAGGAGAAGGTTGTCGTGAGGATGTCCATCATTCACCAACCAGCAACGCGATCTGTATGGCATAGAAACTAATGGTTTGGTTTTGGTTTGGTTTGTTGCTTAACGCCGCCCTCCGTGATCAACAGCATGAGCATCGATCTATGCAATTAGGATGCGATGACATGTGTCAACCAAGTCAGTGAGCCGGACAACCCCATCCCGTTAGTCGACGCTTATGACAAGCATTGCTGATTATAACCCGGATCTTCAAGGGTCTGAAGAGCAATGGTTATCAAAAGCATCCTTGCCCGACTCCACGCAACAGTCGTTAATATTATCTCGTCAGTGTTTGTTCGTCGGGGCTCTATATAACTGACGTATATGTACTAATATTTGAAAAAAACACAGACAGAATTGGGTATATGAAAGAATGAATGCTATTTTTGGAAAGTGCCCTCATTCCTTAAATAGTACTTGAACTTTAGCAGATTAATTCTTTTCAAATAAAAGGGGGATAGCAAAATCCATTTACTGTCTTCTCTTAAACCTTTAGAATAGGAACTATTAAACGTTAAAACATACATTGGTATTTGCGAAAAACATCCCGGGATAAACTAGAAAACCTATACGTTCGAAATGCATCCCCCGTACAAACTATTTGTTGCAAGAGGCAGCTAATGAGGATCACGCACAATAAAATATTGTTGCCTGGCACCCCGCCTTGACGACGTGAACATTTGTTCATGTTGTCAAACACTTGTTTGCATGGCTCGGGACACCGTGACATATTAGTATTTTCCTGACAAAACACGAACACCACCTTGGGATGGACAACGTTAGACCGTAGGCAAAGGCCGGTAACTCTGCCAAACTTCCGCAGGGAACGCCAAGAACACTAACACAGAGGACCTTTTAAATCTCTTGTAACTGTAATTGTTTCAAAGAAGATGAACCCATCTCGTATATTACTATTATGTGAATTTATAAGTTCGGTTAAAAAGAATACATATAAACCAAAGTCAACCTGAATACGTAGTTACTAGTTGTTAAACCAAATACTGAAGACGACAGTGTACGAAGCGGCCTAGAAATGACAGTGGTAGGGCAGTGATGACAGCATCTACACCATATTAGCGTCTTCAACAGGATGCAGTGAGTGAATGAGTTTGGTTTTACGCCGCTGTTAGCAATATTCCAGCAATATCACGGTGGGGGACACCAGAAATGGGCTTCGCACATTGTACCCATGTGGGGAATCTAAAACTGGTCTTCGGCGTGACGAGCGCACGCTTTAACCACTAGGCCATACCATCGTCCCTCAACCAGATGCAGAAACGTCATCAGATTAATTACTGCTCTGAATGTAGATCCTTATTACGTACAGTAATGTGGATGCAAGGTTACTTGACGTGGCGACAGACTCTTGCGCGCATGTATGTAGTTTGTATATAATCATGTGCATTGTGAGCAGGTTGATCACGATTTATTCCATATGCAAACAAAATAGCGTTTGGTATTCGTGGCACACGTGCTGTAAACTGTATTATACACGGAAGAATAATTTCTATTCAAACAGAAATGAAGCTTCTGAGGACACGTTTTTAGGGGTCACTATGACCTTGACACTGAGGGTATGCACCTGCAGGTATTCAGTCTCACACCTCTCGGGCCAGCACCGCGGGGCTGCAGGTTGGGGCGCTTATTGTCCCGTCACGCACAGATATATATCACGCTGGGTTGCCCATTGTGGATATTTTGGATGTTTGCCAGAGAGATGTCAAAGACTGACTGAGATGCAATGACCGAGACCACTGTGTCTTAAGTTCCGATGATAGGCACACAAGCAGAGATGCAGTGTCTGAGACAACAGAGAGGATAGTTGGAGTGTTTCACACTCGAGCAGAAATGCAGTGTCTGAGACTACAGAGAGGATAGTTGAAGTGTTTGACACACGAGCAGAGCTGTAGTATCTGAGACGACAGAGTGGATAGTTAGAGTGATTGACACTCGAGCAGTGTCTGTGACTTCAGAGAGGATAGTTGGAGTGTTTGACACACGAGCAGAGCTGTAGTATCTGAGACGACAGAGTGGATAGTTAGAGTGATTGACACTCGAGCAGTGTCTGTGACTTCAGAGAGGATATTTTTGAGTGTTTGACTGACGAGACGAAATGCAATGGTAGAGTGTAGATGATTGAGAGTTTTAAGAGTAGCAGGGATGCATTGTGGATTAAGATGCAGAGTGGATAGTTGGAATGTTTGACAAGTCTGTTTGTTGTTTGTTGTTTAACGCCGCACTTAGCAGTATTCCAGCTATATGGCGGCGGTATAAACAAGTCTGGACCAGACAATCCAATGATCAACATCAGCATCGATTTACGCAATTGGAATACGATGACCTGCATCAACCCTGTCAGGGAGCCTGACCACCCGATCCCGGTAGTCGCCTCTTACGACAAGCATGGGTTGCTGTAGACCATATTTAACAGACGAGAAAAGATGGAATGGACAAGATCACAGTTACTGATGTTGAGTTATTAGGCAGACGAATATAGGTGTAACTGTTTAAGCACGGGTGAGTAAGTCTGAGAGTCTCTCAGACGATACCCGTGAAGGTCTGGGTTAGACTATTGATCTTCAGTAACCCATGCTTGTCGTAAGAGGCGACTAACAGGATCGGGTGGTCAGGTTCGCTGACTTGGTTGACACATCTCATCGGTTCCCAATTGCGCAGATCGATGCTCATGCTGTTGATCACTGGATTGTCTGGTCCAGACTCGATTATTTACAGACCGTTGCCATATAGCTGGAATATTGCTGTGTGCGGCGTAAAACTAAACTCACTCACTCACTCTCAGACGAGCAGAAATGCTATGACGGAGGCTACAGTGTACGTCGTTGGGATGTTTGACAGATGAGCAGAGATCAAACAGTGAGGGCATGGTTGGATGGGAATGTTTGACAGGGGCAGAGCTTCAGTACCTGAGAGCACAGGGTGAATAGTTGGAAACGATTAACAGACGAGCAAACATGTAAACACAGACCACACCATGTTTAGTTTGGGGTGTTAGTACTGTTACCCCCTCACGAGCTAAAGAGACCTGAGCCCTTATTCTCGAAACGTTCGTAGCCCTAAGAATTCTTAACTTTGATCGTAGCCAATGTATTAAGAATGGGCTTAAGAAGTTCGTAGGGCTACGAACGTTTCGAGAATACACAGCCAGATCCTGTTTTATATGCAGCTTAAGTATAGAGAATAAGTCATGCTTGATATGGACGATATGTAGAGTAGAACTGGTGTCATAATGAAGGAAGGTCAAGTGGACAGTAAGTGGAGTATGTATCTTTACAAAAGCAAAGACATGGTTACATCTAGTAAGTTGGCATGGTCACATTTAGACATTAAGTAAACATTGTCACATTTAGACATTAAGTAAACATTGTCACAATTAGATATTAAGTAAGTAAACATTGTCGCAATTAGATATTAAGTAAGTAAACATTGTCACATTTAGAGATTATGTAACTAAACATTGTCATATTTAGATATTAAGTAAGTAAACATTGTCACATTTAGAGATTATGTAAGTAAACATTGTCACATTTAGATATTAAGTAAGTAAACATTGTCACATTTAGAGATTAAGCAAGTAAACATTGTCGCATTTAGATATTAAGTAAGTAAACATTGTCACATTTAAATATTAAATAAGTAAACATTGTCACATGTATGTATTAAGTAAGTAAACATTGTCAAAATTAGATATTAAGTAAGTAAACATTGTCACATTTAGATATCAAGTAAGTAAACATTGTCACATTTAGAGATTATGTAACTAAACATTGTCATATTTAGATATTAAGTAAGTAAACATTGTCACATTTAGAGATTATGTAAGTAAACATTGTCACATTTAGATATTAATTAAGTAAACATTGTCACATTTAGAGATTAAGCAAGTAAACATTGTCGCATTTAGATATTAAGTAAGTAAACATTGTCACATTTAAATATTAAATAAGTAAACATTGTCACATGTATGTATTAAGTAAGTAAACATTGTCAAAATTAGATATTAAGTAAGTAAACATTGTCACATTTAGATATCAAGTAAGTAAACATTGTCACATTTAGATGTTAAGTAAGTAAAAATTGTTACATTTAGATATTAACTAAGTAAACATTGTCGCATTTAGATATTAAATAAGTAAACATTGTCACATGTAGACATTAAGTAAGTAAACATTGTCTCATTTAAATATTAAGTAAGTGAACATTTTCACATTTAGATATTAAGTAAGTAAACATTGTCACATTTAGATATTAAGTAAGTAAACTTTGTCGCATTTAGATATTAAGTAAGTAAACATTCTCACATTTAGATATTAAGTAAGTAAACTTTGTCACATTTAGAGATTAAGTAAGTAAACATTGTCACATTTAGATATTAAGTAAGTAATCATTGTCACATTTAGATATTAAGTAAGTAAACATTGTCACATTTAGACATTAAGTAATAAAACATTTTCACATTTAGATATTAAGTAAGTAAACAGTGTCATATTTAGACTTTATGTACATTAACATTGTCACATATAGAAGTTAAGTACTCTGACTTTGTCACATATGGTTGTTAAATACAGTAAACATTGCAACATATGGTGGTTAAGTACAATAAACATTGTCACATATGGACGTTAAGTGCATTAGATGTGGTCACATTTAGACATTAAGTACAGTAAACATGTTTACATGTAGACGTTAAGCGCCACCACCACCGTCATTAACATCGTCAACATCAACTGAGCGCTATAGATTTCAATGACCTCATGTTAGTGAGTATGTTTAGTTTTACGCCGCAATATTCCAGCAACATCACGGCAGGGGACACCAGAAATGGGTTTCATACATTGTACCCATGTGGGGAATCGAACCCGGGTCTTCGACGTGACTAGCGAACGGTTTGACCATTAGGCTACCCAACCCTTGCCCAATGCTCGTAAATACCACTGAGAACAATAACGGTGGTAGACCATAAACGTTTAATTTATAATTGGGGATTTTGTTTAATAACTAACGAGGCAGGTACGTAGACTTGACGACATTTATCCTTACAACTATTCATGTCGTATAAGACGGTGTGAAGCCATAATCTTGGCAGAATTCCCATAGCCACTCTACTTGTGTTTAACTACTCAGATTTTGACTGATTTCCCCCGGAACCAAGTTAACGAGTTTGATCTGTATAACTGTTAAAACCGCCTCTTTATGTTAGAGACAGAACGATATGATTATTGTTTAATTCCTGAACAAATCTGGAGGTATTTAATGCTTTTGTCAAAATATCTGAAAGCGTTTGAATGGCATTTCCAAACGGACTCTTGTGTTGTGTTTTCTACAAGACACTTTGTCCACATGTTCATTTTTCTGCATCTTTGTCATCGTTATCGGATCTAAACGGATCGGCGCTTTGCCTTGTATCCAGTCGTATTATATAGTCGCCTCTTACGACAAGCATGAGTTACTGAAGACCAATTCTAACCCGGACCTTCACGGGTCTAAACGTCCTCGAGGTCAAAGTGTATATATACTGCGCTTATATCCTTCCCAATCCGCGAGATCAAGACGTTGTATTTGTTCTCCAATTATCGCCTGGAGCATCCTCGAACCTACCGACTTGAGACACGAACGCCTGGTACTTGATGTGTCCCACTGCATACGCAGTAACCTATATAGTACACCAGGGTTGGGCATGTCTACAGCAGATATAACACATGCTACTGTTTGCTCCAGTGTAGACCTTCCTGAAATAGGTCAACTTGATCTACCATTGCATCCGTTGTGTGTAAGGAAGCGCCATCATATAACTAATGCTCGAGGCTTGTACAACGACTGGGCAAGAGGCCACGTCTTACATCCGCATTGTATGCTCTCTGTTTACATACACCTTAACATAGAGGCGGTTGAAAATAACGACCTAGATTTACATGATCAAGGGTTGATGATCAAACTATCTCAATATTGTATTTCTTCCGCATTACTTCAGATTGTGAGACCCGTGAAAATCCGGGTTCAGCAACCCATGCTTGCCGTAAGAGGCGACTAACGGGATTTGGTGTTCAGGTTCGCTGACTTGTCTGGTACATGCCATCGTGTCCAAATTGCGTAGATTTATGTTCATGCTGTTGATCACTGGATTGTCTGGTCCAGACTCGATTATTTACAGACCGCCGCCATATAGCTGGAATATTGCTGAGTGCGGCGTAAAACAACAAACAAGCAGAACAAACAAGCAAATTGTAAGTTAAACGAGTTAGATTTGATGGAATGCGGGAAATCATCAACATCATAAATATTACCTTCATTAACAACAGTAATAATATTGACGATGAAAATAATAATGGTGACGATGATGGCTATGATTATAATAACAATAGGAATAAAAATAACGTTGATACGTCATCAATCAAGTAGGGCTGTGCAATATTACCGGTAAACCGGTATATACCGGTAAAATATCTCGCGATACGATTATCGCGATATTGTTCAGATTCTGCAATATATTGGGTCATCCAGGGTTATCTCCCTTTGAATTATCTGCCCTTGATTTCCATAGCAACAAAATGAGCTCTAAAGTTCCAAGTATACTTTTGTTTCTTTTCTCTTCCATGCAGCAATTTACAAATGGAAGTGTTGCTGCAATAGTGCCAAATATTCTACCAAATGCTTTACGTTTTGGGGTTTTAATGGTTTCATATGTGACGTTTTGGAGGAATAAAGTGGCCTCAAATGGACCCATCTTTACGAAAAGCAAGATTTATGGATGTCAAATTATTGTTGTGAATAACACAACGTTTCGGAGTGTATGCTTGCATTCTGTTGAAGCAAACAACACTGGCCATGAAAATCATGTTATACTATTACCTGTATCATTATGTTCGCAAAACTTTGTTGCAATACAGTTACTTCAATGAAACATTCCACATTAAGGCTCTGTATCATTTATCTGTACACCACTGGCATACACCCATACATAATGGGGACAGGAAACCAGAACATATGGTGTAACAGCAACTGAGAAGATGGAAAGAAACCTTCCATTCAATATATCACAATATACATTGCAATATCTCTTGAATTATTGCAATATATCGGAATATGAGAATCAGGGCAATATCCAGCCCTACAAGCAAGTATTTACACTGTTTGACGCATGTTTCAGTCATTCTCGGCATTTTAGTTCCTTCTCCTGAAACCAACCATGCACATCCAAACAGGAAACTAACGCTGAACACATAGCATATTGACATAGTATTCTGTATTACCTTGCAATATGAAATTGAATGTGTATAAATTATATGTCCATGTATTTACATTTAGAAGGACGCTTTCAAACATGTTGTTAAACACTAATATCTGAAATAAACTCTAAGATTTTGTGATAGCTGTTAGAAATGTGGGTGAGAAATAGTTCACATTAAAGTAGCCGAGTCAACCATCAAAGCCTTCTCCCTTCTGTCCCTAATGTTAAATGTCGAGATATCATCTCTACATAGGTTGTCCCCCCTTGACGCCGCCTGGCACGTGCTGACAGCGCCGTCTACCGTGACGCCACAGATGCGTGCCTACACCAGGAGGAAGAGACGCCTGGTGGAGTATTTGGCGCAGGGGTGGAAATAACTTTAAAATTGCTAGTGTACTCCGGTACAGTGGCACATGCAAAATCACTTGCCCTGATAATTTTTCCACTATACCGGCCGTTTTCTTGTTGCTTTTTTAAATAAACAACATTATTAACATTGGAAAGTCAACTGGACACCGGTACAGCGTGATATACAAATTTGCTTGCCAGACAGAAAAAAACACTGGACTCGGACGTCGGGCAATGGGTTATTTTCACCCCTGCTGGCGTATCAAATTGTAGATCTGCTGCTTATGAAACAACTTGTTTTTTTAATGATACAGTTGGGGATGCTTCCTATATTTATTCTAAATATGCCTTCAACATTTTTCCATGAATTTCTAGGCGGTAGTGTATTGTTTTCTCGTTTCGTGTGTTGAATTGACAGTGGCCTGAGTGTCATAACTGAAGCAGATGTAGGAATCTACCCCGGTGTTTCAAACAACAGGGTAGCACAGTTGATGGTGTTTCATTTCACAAGCATACACTCCTCGTTCTACTCCTGACATGAAATGTTTTAACACGTCGCAATATCGGGTGAATTCGACAAGCATTTAACACTTGGATATTCAGTTAAGCGGATAATATTTAGAAATTGATGTTGTGTTATGTAATGGTTCGTAGTGACTCCCGTGCATCAGCTTTAGCGTGAGTTGTGGTGGGGTAGCCTAGTGGTTAAAGCGTTCGCTCGTCACGCCGGAAATCCGGGTTCGATTCCCCACATTGGTACAATGTTTGCAGCCCACTGCTGGTGTACCCCGCCGTGATATTGCTGGAATATTGCTCAAAGCGGTGTAACTAAACTCAATCACTCAGTTTTAGCACTTTATATTAGTAGTTCTAGCAGCAGCAGTAACAACAAAAGCAGTAGTGTGAGTGTATACAGGTATTAGGACTGTGTTCGGTGGAGTTATGGTGGTTGCTTTGGCGGTAGTTGTAGCTGAAAAGGGCGTCGCTGTAGTGGGAGACGTAACAGCAGCAGCCACAACAAGTCAGAAAGCGTGTAAGCAAAAATGACAGCTGTAAATGTAAATAAACAATAATAATTAATAAACAACACCAGTAGGAATCCCAAATATTCGGTGATGATAATCACCATATCGATAGAGCTGTGGTTCCGAGCGTCTATCGGGGCCCCGTTTCACAAAGCTCTCGTAGGCCTAAGATCTCGTAACTTTTCTCGTAGCATTCGTACCTCCTATGTTACATTATAGGAGGTACCAATGCTACGAGAAAAGTTACGAGATCTTAGGCCTACGAGAGCTTTGTGAAACGGGGCCCAGGGTCCCGTTATTGTGTCACTCGACGTTGATATCCGACAATTAACACCGCCGTCCTGGTATGTTTTTATGCGGAGAGATTGCGTAAAGGTTAAAGGTCACATGCAACCAAAAAATCAACCATAATTAAAACACAATTATCACTTATTCATGACATATAATATACATTGCTGATTAGGAAAAAAACATATGAACAAAATTATAAGCGTACAATCGCAAATCAAAAGTGCAATATTTTGTACTTGGCTTTACTTCCCAAGAAACGAAGCACCTCGGATACCGAACCCAGTCAGAGCGGGTGGGTGTGCACTCAAGTGTAACGGCTGGTTCATTTGCCGATGCCCCCACGGCTCGTTGTGTGTGTGTATAGAGATGTTGGGTTTTGTAAATGCATGCTCATTTTTGTGTATAACATTTTGCAATCAACAGACATCATAACATGTCATGTGTACAAGTATCACACCTGCCTGTCTGTGTATTACATAATGTGACAGAGACCGAACTCGGGCCATAAATCAATGCGTTTTGTTTATGGTGTATAGCCTGATAGGTGTTAAGTTCAAATTGCATGTGGTCAGTGATCGAAGTTGTGTATTGAATATTGTCATTAGCAGACAGGCAGACACATAGGTGTCAATAAAACAGACACTGAGTTTTGACTGTGACAACGACATGTCTATATCACAGTTAGAAATTCTGTCAACGCTAAATAATGACATTGCTTTTTAAGTATCGAACTGAGAAAATGACTCGGTAAGAAGTACGTGTGGTGAAATAGTCAAATGAAATTATATAAACAGTTAAATCGGTAAACTACTGTCATAACATATAAAAAGCTCGCGCCTGAGAAATATCAACAAAACATTAGAAAAATAGCTCACACCAAAGCCTTCACCGAGTATTCACCGCCAGCGAAGGTTTTCCGTCTTGAAATGTCGAACGCCTCACTGGTTGACACATAGCTGAGTAGATCTAGATCTTTACAAGGTTATTTTATGTAACGAGTAGATTATTACTATTTATTTGTGTACACAACCAAGATTAGACTACTCCTGTTCCGCGAACCTCTTCAGTGCGCATGCGTTAGGAGCAGAGCGCAGCATAGCTGTTGAAACCACTTTTTCCCCCAAGCGCTGGGGGAAAATTAGTGAATCTTTTGAACTCCGATTATACACACCACACACAGACAAACCCATCCCACTCCAACACATCACACTCACTCACTCACTCACTCTCTTACTCACTCACTCACTCACTCACATCCAAATCGCATAGTCATATCAACACTTTCTCCTTAGGGGATAGGCTACCGCTTGTCAAAATCCAGGGGTAGGTCAGTTACATCGTACCCAGAATCTCCAGGAGAGTTATAGCACTGTGACATTGTGATATATGACCAAGCGAGGCTATAAAACTAACAGTACACAGCCACTATATCAACAAGGGTGCAGTTGTCGCCCTATTATTGTACTTTTAGTACCCATGATCGCCTGTAGGACGAGGCTGGACCTGCTTTCGCCATGGAATGAGGAAGAGTTGTGTGTCCCCTGTCGGGTTATGTCCATTCCACACAACAAGGCAGGCGACCCCGTTAATCCGGACATACCACTATCTGGGCGATAGCCATCGGGAACTGTTATACATAATGTGTGAGTGAGGGATTTGGGTTTAACGCCGGTTTGAGTATTATTCCAGTTTTCTAAACTTGATATTTGAGGGAAACTCGACGTGATGCAGGCCTTAACCTTTACCGGTTAGGTTAAAACCAAGCGAACGGGTACAGTGCTCACAAATATACGGATCAATAGCCGTTCAAGGTCCCAGCCCACACCGAACCTATGTAGCTGAGAGGATTTTCCGTCTATTATTGGTGTCCGTTTGTTTCAAGCATGTGTATCTACACGCGTGTTTTCCCCTGCATTTGTAACTACCCAGCGTGTAAATGTTTGGTAATATTACTTGCAGTGGGAGCACGAATTGAGGAGGATCTTAATTCGTTTGGAAACCTTATGACACCTACGAGCAGGGGTAAGGTTAAATGGTCGTAATCGGATCTAGTCAGAGGATCCTGGTGCAACTAAGGGAAGCGACCTTGTCTTTGCCATCGGGCATGCATACGGCGTACACAGCTGTGTTTACTAATTCGGCAGGTTGAAATTACTGTATCAGTTCATATAACCATCCCATGTGTTGTTGGCCATTCCAATGGGTGAGTGAGTGAGTTTAGTTTTACGCCACTTTTAGCAATATTCCAGCAGTATCACGGCGGACGACACCACGAATGGGTTTCACATATATTACCTATGTGGGGAATCGATCCTGGGTCTTTGGTGATGAGCTAACGCTTTAACCACAAGGCTACCCAATCGCCCCCAAAAGGAAGCACAAAATACATATCAAGGTTTGATAAAAAAAACCGCGTCACATCAATTTTGCTGGCTGTAAGGGACAATTAATACATGATTTGTCCTATTTATAAGTGTTTATTCATCAGACGCTCATCACCGTCACCCTAATGATACGCTTGTATCGCCTGAGTCATGTAGAGCCTCTTTATCATCCTACACTTGAACGCTGCTTCATGTCATGATGTATAGTCACTCTACATCCCCATTGTCTGCAGTATAACGTGAACTCTAAGCTACCTCCCAGACCTGCCACACAACATACAAACATAGACTTGATCAAGTCGCCATTTCCAAGCAGTAATAAATGACTCAGAAATACAGAAATAACGGACTGGGGAAACAAGCAATAACGTATTCGTGTGGCAGCAATGACGTACTGGGGAGGCAACAATGGCGGCCTGGGGAGTCCTCAGTACTTGAATCAGGATATATCAGTAACCGATTTGGAATACAGCAACAACTGACTTTTAACTTGTTTTTGATCTAAAATTTACAAGAAGTCCAAACTAAAAATATGATACCAGTATCTTATTGTTTGTTTGTTTATTTTACGCCGCACCCAGAAATATTCCAGCTATATGGCGGCGGTCTGTAAATAATCAAGTCTGGTCCAGACAAGCCTGTGATCAACAGCATGAGCATCGATCTACGCAATTGGGAACCGATGACATGTGTCAACCAAGTCAGCGAGCCTGACCACCCGATCCCGTGGGTCGCCAACAGCATACGTGGCTGTATCCTAAATCTGGGTCGATGCTCATACTATCATTGGGTTGTATGGCCCATTGTTTGCGTCTTCTAACGCCAATATTGCTGAGTGTGGTGTAAAAGAACAAACACTCACAGTCTATACATCACCTCAGGCAGCTAAACCTCTGTTTCCCACGTTCTATTTTCTGTTTTCAACCAAAACACGTAGTATTTCTCGCTTCGCTTGGTACACATGCTAGACAGCAGAGAGACAATAAACCCTGATTTGATGATCGTCCGCGATCTACATACAATGCGTCATAGCCCTCGGAGTCAGAAGTCATAACAGTCAGAGTCGGATGTGAGACAAGAAAGATTTAGGAAACACTCAGATGCATTATACATGTATATGTGTACGCGGTCATGTGATAACCTTATGAATTCAAAATGAGAAGTGAGGAAAACGGATTTGGATGATCTACTAATAATTGATGTTTTGTGTTTGGTTTAGTATTTAAGATGTAACATCAAAATTTTTGATCAATACGGTTAGTAACATGGCAGAGCATTCAGCAAATATGTATTGTTCGTATGTGTAGCATACTGTAGAGAAAACGATGCTGAAAGCACTTGGGTCGTGTTGGTACTTAGTCATTTCTATGCTGACGAATGTGACGAACACTCGGATAAGTCGAACTTTTCCCTAGATCCCAACGAGTTCGACACAACGGGGTTTGACTGTATATCCTTCTGTTTCAATATACATGTACACCATACAACTGCACATTGATGTTGACAAATATCTATGAATATACATGTAGTGCAATGAATATATACACAGCTATGTGAAGCCATGGTGTCTGGAATATATATGGCTTCACCTGTGACGGACGTGACAGTGATGCAGTTGGGTCTGGGGATTTATGCAGTGTAACGTGACAATGACGTGTCAGAACCAGGTCTTACTTCGAAAAATACCACACATGATTCCGTGAAACATGAAATGATTATATGTTGATATACATAAAATAATGTACACGTACTTGTTATTTATGGGGAACCTTGACATAAGGACGCGCACATTTGCACTGAAATGTTTGCATGTGCATTCTGACATTGGTGCCGGGGTGATCCCCTCTGTCTTCCTGATAATCCACACAAACGGCGGATAGGGATTGTTAAAGGGGCTTGTTCCACTGTGAAGAGTGATGGTCCTTACCAGAACCAGGATCCGGTGATCGTTGTTATTACCAGGTATGCTACCAAGCATTATCACTGTGAGCACCATATCATAAGAAAGTATTTTCATGTGTCTCGTATAATGTGTATTGTTGTAGTGAGTGTGAGACTCAAATTAAATGTTGTTGTTTTTTCATCTGCGCATGACTTTCTTTCTGCTCGTGTTTTTGTGTCCATCCACACGTTATTCAGTAATTTCTTGAAATATGGCTACAACCTGTTTCTTAACCGTTACCTTAACATCAAGTTGACAGGTCACTGTGTACATACAATGCTATCCTAAACGGCGTCCAAACTAATATTAACTATTAGTTCAACACCGTAGTTTCCAAAATATATCAAATAATATTTTGTTGCAATGAAAACATATTGTGTATATTTATATTTTCTTATTATAATCACAATGGTATGTATGTATAAAGATGCGTGCATGATGATGGGCGACCTAAGAATAGGAAATATTTAGGATTCTGATGAAAGGGCACAAATACATTGGTTCAGTGGCTGTCTACATGCATAAAGATAATGTTTCTTTAAGTGGCATTTAGAAACTGTAATGTCAACATACATTACATCAACCTCTTCAGTTGTTTAAACTCAAATACCCTTCATGTATATATTCTCCTTTTATAATCTCCTTGTGCATATGTTGTGTATCATTTGCTTGATAACGGTGTTAGGATCTCCGTGTTGTTTCCTGGTGTGCAAAATACATTGATGCATAAGTTTTTGTCAGCAAACATAAACGTCAAGTTTGAACACGAGATTTGTTACCTGTTACTGTTAATGTAGGTGTTGGGGAGGGGGGTTGGGGTTGGGGAGGGGGTGTGTCACTAACCCTGCATGTTTACAGGTGGAACATCTCGCCTGCGGCGAGATTCACGGCTTTCATCGCGACATTACACGACCGGGGACCACGTGACACGTGAAGCGTACGAAGCTTTCATGGTAGTCCAGAGCTGAGCCCGAAAGGTGGGAAATTCCGTGTAAATCTCGTTAAAGTTGTGAATCAAAATGATTTCTTTTACTTACAAGAAGGAAAAATAATTCGTTTATGGTCAACACAACCACAAATTTGTGTGGAGTAGAAGACCGATGATGGCAGGACAGACCTTCACATTGTCTTATGACGTTGGATATTCTGAATTATGGAAAATAATTAAATGCTCTGTTGACATGAAGTGTTTCGCGGTCTCATTTAGGAATAAATTTGAAATTCAACCACATTATGAATATTTATGCAGTGTTCTTATCATTATGTAATCGCACACGCGACGGGAATTATGGGCTAATTGGGAAGTACTGGCTGTGTCCCAAGTGAGTGAGGCTGGTGTAACTCCGCTGTGAACAGTATTTCAGTTGTAACACGCCGTGTCAGTTTCCCGAACTGCTGCCGACTGGGTTCACGTCATAGGGGCGGTGTGGTAGCCTAATGGTTAAAGCGTTGGCTCGTCACGCCGAAGACCCGGGTTCGAATCCCCACATGGGTACAATGTGTGAAGCCCATTTCTGGTGTCCCTCGCCGTGATGTTGCTGGAATATTGCTAAAAGCGGCGTAAAACCAAACTCAGTCAGTCAGTCAGTCAGTTAACGTTATAATATCTCTCGCATTATTTCATAAGTCAAATAATATGTGAGTCCTGCCACTGTTTCTCGGCTAGGTCCTGCCACTGTTTCACGGCTAGGTCCTGCCACTGTTTCACGGCTGGGTCCAGACGCTGTTTCACGGTTAGATCCTGACACTGTTTCACGGCTAGGTCCTGACGCTGTTTTACTGCTAGATCCTGACAGTGTCACGGCTAGGTCCTGACACTGTTTCACGGTCTGGTCCAGACGCTGTTTTACTGCTAGATCCTTACAGTGTCACGGCTAGGTCCTGACACTGTTTCACGGCTAGGTCCGGACGCTGTTTTACTGCTAGATCCTGACAGTGTCACGGCTAGGTCCTGACACTGTTTCACGGTCTGGTCCAGACGCTGTTTTACTGCTAGATCCTTACAGTGTCACGGCTAGGTCCTGACACTGTTTCACGGCTAGGTCCGGACGCTGTTTTACTGCTAGATCCTTACAGTTTCACGGTCTGGTCCAGACGCTGTTTTACTGCTAGATCCTGACAGTTTCACGGCTAGGTCCTGACACTGTTTCATGTCTGGTTCCTGACAGTTTCACGGCTAGGTCCAGACGCTGTTTCACGGCTAGATCCTGACACTGTTTCATGTCTGGTTCCTGACAGTTTCACGGCTAGGTCCGGACGCTGTTTTACTGCTAGATCCTGACAGTTTCACGGCTAGGTCCAGACACTGTTTCACGGTCTGGTCCAGACGCTGTTTTACTGCTAGATCCTTACAGTTTCACGGTCTGGTCCAGACGCTGTTTTACTGCTACATCCTGACAGTTTCACGGCTAGGTCCTGACACTGTTTCATGTCTGGTTCCTGACAGTTTCACGGCTAGGTCCAGACGCTGTTTCACGGCTAGATCCTGACACTGTTTCATGTCTGGTTCCTGACAGTTTCACGGCTAGGTCCAGACGCTGTTTCACGGCTAGATCCTGACACTGTTTCATGTCTGGTTCCTGACAGTTTCACGGCTAGGTCCGGACGCTGTTTCACGGCTAGATCCTGACACTGTTTCATGTCTGGTTCCTGACAGTTTCACGGCTAGGTCCGGACGCTGTTTTACTGCTACATCCTGACAGTTTCACGGCTAGGTCCAGACGCTGTTTCACGGCTAGATCCTGACACTGTTTCATGTCTGGTTCCTGACAGTTTCACGGCTAGGTCCGGACGCTGTTTTACTGCTACATCCTGACAGTTTCACGGCTAGGTCCTGACGCTGTTTCACGGCTAGATCCTGACACTGTTTCACGGCTAGGTCTGGACGCTGTTTTACTGCTAGATCCTGACAGTGTCACGGCTAGGTCCAGACACTGTTTCACAGCTAGATCCTGACACTGTTTCACGGCCTGGTCCTGACGCTGTTTCACGGTTAGGTCCTCTCACTGGTACCCGGCACTGTTCATGTAAATCTTGACACCAGGTGTTCGCTTATCCTGTTCAACCGGTAGCAACCGCCATTCGCAATATTTGCCAAAGAATGGATGTATTGTTTGCCTGACGCTGCACATCAGTACCTGTCTTGCGACATCTACCTGTAAACAAACCAGACAATCAAGTGATCGATGGACTGAAAATCCAGTTAGATAACCATGAATTAGTAGTATTAATTTAGTAGTAGTACAGAGCTTCGCATGCTTATAAGTAAAAACACCTTTCGAGTAATACATTTGTTTTACAACACAGTGGGGTTGTGTATGAATGTCTAAGACCACAGACTTCTTTTGCTGACTCAGCATCTTAGCTTTAAATATGCTACAGAGCTTCAATCCACAGCATAAACATTGACCCAGTTAAATATCAAACGTCAGTGCAAAAGTGTACCCAGTCTTAACTATCCTCAGAAACTATTAATTATTCCTTTTAAGGATGAAAATTGTAAACTGAAAAACAGTTGTGAAAACCAGTGTCTAGGCCTAAGTGAACGTAGGTTATCCACTTCCGTTTTGGTCGGCAACAGGCGAGCACGTTGTGCAATGACAACAGGCTTTTCATATATGTCGGTTTGTTAAACTAGACAATACCCTATTATCCGCAAGTGTCTATTAATTCCCGGACCTCCTGTCCCCATAAATCTTCAAGGTGAACGCTGCAGCTGATTACCAGACATATTACGTCAGTTGAAGGTGTACGGCAAGGAGACAAAGTGGGCTCTCTAGGTCCTTTATCATTTCTACAGAAGTGAATCGGTGTCGCAGTTGCCTACCGATGCGACAGCCATAACGTTGGATCTTGCGTTCAGGTACACTGAAGCCGTCTTATCAGATTTAGACAACAGCACCACTCTGTGTTAAGTGAAAAATCCGTTTTATGCGTTCTCAAATCTCTGCTACATGACTAGCTTTATCTGTTGTGGAGTAGTATGATTCGCTTCACAGAAGAATCATTTGAGATTCCACATCTAACAATTTCCTTTTTTGGGTGAGTAAGTGGAGTTTGCTTCTAATGTATGTTCTGCATGGAACTTTTGAACTATTTCTAATTGAAGTCAACAACGACAATTAGACATTTGAACAATATATTTGACCAAAATATACAAATATCACTAGTCTGAAGACGAGTATGTAATACCACCATCAGCATGTGAAGATCCGGGTTAGAATTGGTCGTCAGCCGCTCGCTTGTCCAAGTAACTGATTAAAGGGATCAGGTGGTCCAACTCGCCGACTCAGCTGATGCACGGCATTGCTTCCTTATTTACGTAGATCGATGGTGTCAACCACTGGAATGTCTGGTCCAGACGCCTTTGTTTACAGACAATAATAATTATATAATTGGAATATTCTTGAGTGTGGCATTAAACAAAACATCACCATCGATTACAAGTGACCGTTTCTCGATTTTTCCGTTCTAGCCAACATCTAACAAACATGGTTCTCTGCTTCCTCTTCCCGAAAGTTTACATGGATTGTGTTGTTAATGGCTTCCCAAACTGTATTTCAGAACTGTATTCCATTCTACAATTCTGTGATTGATTGACTGATAGATCGATGTTTACCGCCGCACTCACCAATATTCCAGCTATAATATTATGGCGGAGGTCTGTAAATAATCAAGTCTGGACCAGACAATCCAGTGATCAGCATCATGTGCGTCGATCTATGTAATTCGGATACGATGACATCTGTCAACCAAGCCAGCGAGCCTGATCACCCGATCCCGTTAGTCGCCTCTTACGACAAGCATGGGTTACTGAAGACCAATTCTAACCCGGATCGTCACGGGTAAAAACACTCTGGAGCAGTGTGGCAATAGACGAATGGACAGAACGTTACATGGGATACAAGATAATGTCTTTTTCCTGGATATCTTCAGTAAATAGTCATACAGTCTCTAAACCCGCACGGTATTGATAGCCATTATTGAGACACTTGTGTTATGTGGGCAAAAAATCTTTCCGATTCCAGCAATGCTGTAGCTCTTCTAAACTATTGTGCACCATATGACGACGTTTACTGAACCCAGATAGCTGATGCAGCGACTGACTCTGCCACGAAAGAACAAATATCCCCGAGTGTCAGATATGTCAAGTAGAATGATTCAGACACACGGTAATGAAAGAGACATTTCTGGCAGTGGATCTGGTATCAGGGTTTATGACCATGCCGGATCAGTACACAGTCATCAAGGATTATAGGAGAGGTCAAAGGTACGACAGTGCTTCCAGCATCAGTTGACGTGAGAATGGCGTTCAGGGAAGGATGTGCAGGCTGTTTACAGAAGTCCTCTATATTTTTTTGCAAAGCTCACTGCTAAAACCTGGCAATAGTTGACACTTGTTCTTGTACTAATGTGACCATGATCATGAGCACTCGGGTATGCCTTTTTCTACTCTGATAACAGACTGTTTGCATTTCGAAAAGATTTATAAGCATATAATAGCGTTTTAAATGAGAGGGTCGTCGTCAGAAAATAGCTTCACTGCATGAACTCGTTCGGCAGGTGGCGCAGATACCATTCACATTTAGAATTATAGCATTTGCTGTAGTTGTGGACTTGAAACATGACAATGATACAGTATACATCGGGCATTGAGATGCTCAGTTTTGAAGTTTGACTTGTTGCAAAGAGCACAACTTGTGCGTCTTAAACCTTCAAAACGATGTGTGTTTGGCGTCAGATTCCCCAGAGTGGTGCTGGAGAAATAGTTCATGCCATGGTAGACATCTGACAAATCAAGTTTAACAGCGATTACTTGTCCTCACTATCGGATTTTTACACATTTCGTTCCTAAGGCTCTGACACAAGATCTGGAGCAGTACATGTAGGTTTCAAAACATTTGTTGAATTGGAACAATTCTCAGATCACCAGTGAGTGAGTAAAAAAAGTGAGTGAGTGAGTGAGTCAATTTTGCTAGCTTTCAAGAGCAATTAATAAATGAATTGCCCTATGTGTAGCTGTTTATTCATCAGACGTCATCGCCGTAATCCTAACGATATCCTAGTATCGTCATGTGGAGGTTCTCTATCATTCTACACTTGAACGCTGCTTCATTGCATGCTGTATACTCACTCTACATCCCAATGTCGGAAGTTATAACGCGAACGCGAATCTTCCTCCCAGACCTGGTATACAACATACAAACCTGGCCTTGATCAAGTAATAACTCGGGAGACAGCAATAACTGACTCGTGTGACAGAAAACAGCGAGTGAGTGAGTTTAGTTTTACGCCGCACTCAGCAATATTCCAGCTATATTGCGGCGGTCTGTAAATAATCCAGTGATCAACAGCATCAGCATCGATCTGCGCAATTGGGAACCGATGACATGTGTCAACCAAGCCAACGAGCCTGACCACCCGATCCCGTTAGTCGCCTCTTACGACAAGCATGGGTTACTGAAGGTTCATTCTAACCCGGACCTTCACATGGGAGTGATTGAGTTACGTTTTACGTCGCTGTTAGCAATATTCCAGCAATATCACGGCGGAGGACACCAGAAATGGGCTTCACACTCATGTTGGGAATCGAACCCGGGTCTTCGGCGCAAAGAACAAACGTTTAACCACTAGGCAAGTGAAGCGACGCCAACAGGCAGTGAAGCGACGTCGATGGTAGGATATCAAGGTGTGGGTGTAGACGTCAGACAGCCTGGGCTTCTTGTAACCGCTGAGTATCCACTGAGGATCTGTATCAAGATAGACAAAGATAGTGACCCCAGTCACCATGCCAGTGAGTAGAGAAACTGCAGGGGCCAGTGGGATAGCCTAGTGCTTAAAGCGTTCGCTCGTCACGCTGAAGATCCGGGTTCGATTCCCCACATTGACACAATGTGTGAAGCCCATTTCTGGTGTCCCCCGCCGCGATATTGCTGGAATACTGGTTAAAGCGGCGTAAAACTAAAAGTCATTCACTCACTCTGACACTGTAGAACGTTCCAGCAGCGCGATGAGGCAGACCGTGATATATACGTCAGGTCAACAACGACCAAAGAGAAAATGCGTTCTTTGGCACTCCTCGACATCCACAGGGACAATGACACTGACAGAATCGCCAAACTACCCAAATCGTTTAACTGTAGCTGATTTGTTACAAACACATCAACGTTAATTCAAAATCAGGATTCTGCGATTTTGTCGATAACTTTCTTTTTTTTTGTCGATAACTTAGTGACTATATATCGAACGTATATTTCATCGTTGTGAAACCTTTAGGGAATAATTTCATTAAACTATACAATGATAGTTCACGTTATAATGTGAAAAATATCAACATTCTCATACCATGAATCGACATGTAGAACACATTAAAGTAATAATGTCGTTTTAATGTTCAAATTTCTTTTGTCATCATATATGTCTCTTGGATGAAAGTCTAAAATGTGTTGGTGACACTATACATGTATATATATACATATAGTTCTCATAAAAAATCCTAATAAATTAATTTCTGGGTGGGTGGACGGGGTGGGGTGAATAGGGGTGGATAACCCCAAACCTATTTAGCGGCTGAGGGCATCACACAGTTGATTTTACTTACGCTTAACATTTACCTAACTGCGCTCCTGCATGCTAAATATACACCGTATTTGTAAGCTAAGAAGACTTGACGAGGTGCGGTTGTAACTTAAATGACTATTATTTCAGAAAGAAGACACTAATGCGATTTTACAACTGTAACACATCTGTAACAAAGTACAGTCTCTGATGCTCAGTTTCCAACTGGTAATCCATAGCCATATGTAGACCGAGTTCTTGGCTTTACTTCCACTAAAGACCGCTAAAGTTACCCTCTGCCCCTTTGTTGTGATTTCAGGGTAGATCATTATACTAACAATAATATTCCTCTCCACTGCTCAGTTTTCACTTCAAAACATCAAGGAATCTTCAAGTCGATATGTGTATCTCTCACTGAACAGTACAAGGTCATGTAGATATAATACAGATATCTATGGAAGCCTCACAGGAACATAGCTTTCGGTATATTCCGGAATTGTCTTCGTTTTGTAGGACGAATTCTGTCCTGCAAACGAATCATGTGTTTGTTTCTTGCTTTAATCCACACTCAGCAATATTCTAGCTGTATGGCGGCGATCTGTAATAACTTAGTCTGGACCAGATGATCCAGGGATCAACAGCATGAGCATCGACCGACGCATTTGGGATACGATGACATCTGGCAACCAAGTCAGTGAGCCTGACCACCCGATCACGTTAGTCGCCTCTTACGAAAGCATGGGTTGCTAAAGACCACTTCTAACCCGCATCTTTTGGGGTAATATTGTTAGTATATGACTATGTCATCCCCACTATACCCTAAACATCCGGTAATTTGTTTTGGCATTCATTTAAACATGAGTGAGTGTTATCAATGTACACAGCCTTCAAAAGTATATTAGGCTGAGATTTTACACATACAATCCGTGATCATGATGCCCATAAACCTAAATTACAATATTTTATTGAATTTTTACTCGTTGCAAGTCACATAATGCCAAATAAAATATTTCAACACTGAAGCGTTGGTATCCGCGTTCCATATAAACATTCCATGCCTGTAACGTGTACTCTGGCATCCGGATACCACATCACAGGGATTGGCATCCTGTGTATCAAAAGGCACCCTGCTACACATCCTTAGATAATCGACTTTAGACTGACTGACTGAGTTTGGTTTTACGCCGATTTTAGCAATATTCCAGCAATATCACGGCGGGGGACACCACAAATGGGCTTCACTCATTGTACCCATGTGGGGATTCGAACCCGGGTCTTCGGCGTGACGAGCCAACGCTATAACCACGAGACTACCCCACCGCCCTTTCGACTTTCAGATTTACGTGAAGAAAGTCCAGAATTATGCCAATAACAAGGCATCAGGACGCCATCATATACCTGGTAGTCGTAAACCGGATGTGCACGTCTACCCTACCGGAAGTACTCACCAAGCATGAAGGTCACTGTCCTTCGCCCTCAACGTCAAGGAAATGCATTAATCAAGCAGTGAACGAAATGATAAATTGTGCAAACAAAATTTAAATATCATTTAAAAACTAAATCCATCATAATCAACGTTGACGTCCCCCACATATAACGTTATGAATATGCATCCCGTCAGATGGACGAAATCCCTGCTGTCATGTACAATACATACCTCCAGCGTGGACTGTCATTTTTGTCACTTCAACTATGAGTGTGTCATGTTTAGTTGTGTCCTGGTTTTATTCCCCAGCTGCACTCCGAACCCCCCGGCATAAATAAGTAATTAAACTTGTGATGCTCCGGCCTGGAAATATAGACATTGTTTGGGTTTTTAGACAAACAAGAGATGGTCTGTTTCTCTGTGGAAACATCAACACAAACGTCCTAGATTTCTCATTTGTTCGACAACTATATTTTGTGCATAACTATAACTGAGAGTGAGTTGAGCTTTACGCATTATTTTAGAATTTAGCAATATATGAGTATGAGTATGGTTTTACGCCGGTTTTAGCAATATTCCAGCAATATCACGGCGGGGGACACCAGGGATGGGCATTACACATTATAATCATGCTGGGATCGAACCGCGGTCTTCGGAGTGACGAGCAAAAGCTATAACCACTTGGCTACCACACTGTCTCTATAACTAGTGAAGTGATTTATGTTTATCGCATAAATATTTCCAGTTTCTCATGTATGTCCGGGAAGCAGGACTTGCCCGTTGCTTGAATAATCGCCTTTAACTCCACAGGATCCGCTGATTCAGGGTTCGAACCCACTATTCGGCTCGGTTTTAATCCTTTTAATTGTTTTGGGATCGGTTCTGGATTTGGGTTTGAGTCCCATCCTGCGATCTCACGAATGATAATGGATGGCGCCTAAAGCTATTTTTCACTATTTTTTCTGCAGGATGCGCTGATCGTGGGTTCGAATTTAGGATTCGTTCTGATAATGATCTTCAGTAAATCCACACTATTTGTTCGTAAAAACTTTGTAATGTCCTTCTTTTTTCACTCTGACTAAGCCGAAACGCCGGGAAAACAGTTCTTAAATTTAAAAGAAAAAACCCAACAAAATATACTCACGCAGATGTGTTCACGAGTGTTGACAATTCAAAACCTAGGAGATATCCTTCCTGGGGTTCCATAGTTTCTCAATGCTGTACACGCCCATTACAACACCTATCAACATGGTAAATGGCAGGGTAGATCGGAAAAGAATTCGGCAATTATTCTCAAGCCTTTGTGTTTTCTAAATGCATCGCACGTGCCCTGGAAACTAAACATTTTAAAAGGCAACGATATAAGTTCAGCTATTGTTAGATCGCCTGAGCAGTGCCTATATTGGAAGTAATGTTTTAAACACTGTGAAGTCAATTGATGGATCGAGGCTTTTACCCTACCTTTTACAGATGGCGTGTAATCACGAACCCTGTCCTTTGGGGAAATTGTCAAGATTTTAAGGGCCATACGAAGAGACTTGTACGCGGTAAACGTCTAAAATGTGTCATCACAATTATCGCAAAAGTGAAAAATGTTTCATCATGTACGGTATCAGCCTATAAAAAATGATATTTTAGGGGGGCAACTGTTGTAAATGGCGCTTGTTTCTGGTAGGGCGGGACAAGCTAACCCTTTTCGCAGACACCCGGTGTCGTAATTTTTTCAGTGATCTATTCGTGTGACTTTTAGAGCTAGTTTTCCCTTTATTCTAACATGAATATATTTCTGGAGATAGCCAAAACTGGGTATTCTTTTGCATTGCCGTTTTATACCTTTTCACTTCAGTCTTCCGACTAAACGATCAACTGACTTGTATATTCACCCAGCAATTGTATTCGCATAAAGGCAATATGTCCATCCCCTAGGATCCACCCTCACACGTCACACCATGAATGAACGTCCCTGTTTTGAATGTAAATATGTGGTTTCAGAATGTATCCTTGGAATGCAATAAGATAGAATGAATAACAATTTCCAACGGGCTATTCTCGGGCATGTACTAAATTTTTCACTAATTTATTTTTAATAGATTAGGTTTGACTAAATGGGCTTCACTCAATGTACCCACATAGGCATTGAACTCGGGTTTTCGGCGTGTCAGATGAACGAACGCTCACAATGTCGTTAATCCAGTGATTATTTCTAAGCATCTCGATATATCTGGCAGAGCCCTGGGTGCATTTCTATACATCGAAAGATCCTTACAACACATCTAAATATATCTGACAGATTCTATACTGCATCTCGATATATCGTACATATCTTATACTGCATATCGGTATATCTGACAGGTCTTACACCATATCTCGATATATCATACACTGCATCTCGATATATCTGACAGATCATATACTGCATCTCGATATATCTGATAGATCCTATACTGCATCTTGATATATTTGACATATCATATACTGCATCTCGATATGTGTGACAGATCCTATGCTGCATCTCGATATATATGACAGATCCTATGCTGCATCTCGATATATATGACAGATCATATACTGCATCTCGATATATCTGACAGATCATATACTGCATCTCGATATATATGTCAGATTCTATGCTGCATCTCGATATATCTGACAGATCATATACTGCATCTTGATATATCTGACAGATCCTATACTGCATCTTGATATATCTGACAGATCCTATGCTGCATGTTGATATATCTGACATATCATATACTGCATCTTGATATATCTGACAGATCATATACTGCATCTTGATATATATGACAGATCCTATACTGCATCTTGATATATCTGACAGATCCTATGCTGCATCTTGATATATCTGACAAATGCTATTGTGCATCTCGATATATCTGACAGATCCTATAATGCATCTTGATATATCTGACATATCATATACTGCATCTCGATATATCTGACAGATCTTATAATGCATCTTGATATATCTTACAGATCTTATACTGCATCTCGATATATCTGACAGATCCTATACTGCATCTCGATATATCTGACAGATCCTTTATATACCGCATCTCAATATTCATGTATCTGATGGATCCTGTGCTTCATCTGGATATGTCTAACATATCCTATAGTGCATCTCGATATATCTGACAGATCCATCTATTGCATTACTTCCATATCTATGACGGATCCTATACTGCATCTCGATATAGCTGATATATCCTATATTTGCAACTCGATATAGCTGTTAGATGCTATACTGCATCTCGATATACCTGACAGATCCTATATTGCAACTGGATATATCTGACAGATTCAAATATTGCATTACTTCCAGATACATGACGGATTCGTTTAATGCATTGTCATGATATAACTGATGTTAACCTATAATGCATGACTTCCTCATGTGCAACAAATCCGCTTGACTCATTGCCTCGATATAAGTTTTAAAACTTCATGCAGACTTACCATCAAGTGCGGTTGGTGCCACAGGGTGTATAATACATTACATAACAACCGGATAATTAATTTCAAAATATATGTTGCATACGCCTCAAAGAACAAACATCTTGCAATAAATCATAGTTTATGCCATTGCTGGCTTATATCGCATGTATCCGTCAGCCAGTGTTTATGCGCTTGCTTGGGTATGACATGGAGAGCCATTATGGTCACATAGGAGGCACATCCTACTGCAAAATATGTCAACCTTTCCACAGAAACGGTGACGGATCCACACACTTCACAGGGGGAAATAATCTGACGAAACTCTCACCATGGCAACCCAGATTCTTACGCTCATCTGCCATGTACGCCTTGGAGTTTAAGTGTTTTGTAAGTATTACGTCATGAAGTCCGAAGAGGAAGTGTCCTTAAGCAGATAGGTAGATTCCAGTAATTGTCAGGAAATAGGACTCTATTGCTGTAGCGCTGTTATGACAAACATGTACATGTGTATATACATATATACATATAACACTTTAACATTCAGGTATGCGCTTTCATAATCTCTCGGACATAATAATGCATTGTTAAACAATGAATATTAATTAAAATGAGTCGGTTCAGTCTTTAGGTTAAAATCAATGCAAATACCTGAAAATCCATGTTCAACTTTGTTCAGAATTTTAATGCTTGTGATTTGACATTAACGAAACTTAATGTTTAATAAACGTCAATATACCTTCTGTCTCCAAAAGAGATTAAGTGTGTCAATTAATGTCAGATAGGCATACATTTAATGGTATCAGACGATTATAAAAGTTCGACGTATGCCGCTTCAAATAGGTTTATATGATACTACCTGTCAGTCTCGGAAAATAACACAAATATGTACATTTTCGTGATGTTCATATACGATATATCAATACATAGATGTCGTCGTTCGCTTTGAAATACATGTATGCTGTGCCAACCCCCCTTTCGGTGCATTCTCATCTATTATTTCTCACTCTTCTTGGTCCTTCTAAAAGATTCTAAGAAATGTGCATAACTTTCATCGAATTTCAGGAAGTATGTATAATTCCTGAAATGGTTAGGAAATATACATATTTACTGAATGAATCAGACTCAACGCACATGTCCTGAAACTAGGGGGCGGTGGGATAGCCCAGTGGTAAAGGTGTTCGCTCGTCACGCTGAAGGTTAGAGTTCGATTACCTACATGGGTACAATGTGAGAATCCCATTTCTGGTGTCCCCTGCCGTGATGTAGCTGGAATATTGCTAAAAGCGGCGTAAAACCTAACTCACTCACTCACTCCTGAAACTAGCAGGGAATTGTACATTCCTGCACCCTTGCAGTGACTCCAAAACTGAAAAATGTACTCAGCAAAGCTTTAGCTGTATATCTGCGGTCTAGACCAGAACATCTTGTGATTAGCATCAGCAGTACTTATCCGATTAAATGCATCAACCAAGTCAGCGGTCTTGGCCATCCTTTTGCCACCTCTTTCTACAAACATGGGTTGGTGAAGACAAGCTCTACCCCAGATCTTCACAGGGTCTACTAAAATGAGCATCGAATGGTCGCATGTCTCTCCTGGCTGGTTTTGTCACCGTGTCATGGCAGCGTAGATAGGTGACCAGGCTATCAACAACTGGCGGCGTAAAACAACACTCACTCATAAATCATACACGAGCATCACCCTAAGAGCAAAATTACTGTTTTGTTTGTTGTTTAACGCCGCTCGTGGTCTGTAAATATTCGAGTCTGGACTACACAATCCAGTGATCAGCATCATGAGCATCGATCTACACAATTTGGATACGATGACATGTGTCAATCAAGTCAGCAGCCTGACCACCCGATCACGTCAGTCGTCTCTTACGACAAGCATGGAATGGTGAAGATCAATTCTGCAAAATTACTGAGAAATCATTTCTCAATAAAGGAAAAGTACTCAAACTGATAACCCTCATTGTACAGCTGGCTATCTGATGACGCTGCTGTCCACAGATAGATACCGTCATCTAATCTGTACTCTCTGTACTCCCCATTGTGTTATCGGCACACTTCAACTGATTAGGCCACACAAAATATATTTTTGTTTCCCATCACTTTTTAAAAATACATGGCTCGGGAGGGCAGATTTTATTTTTACATTTTATTTTATGTCCCATACTCTTTCATTTCTGTGGAAATTTACACCTTTGTCCGATAGAAAATCAAAACTTAACAGTGTAAAACATTCATGCACCTTTTGAAAATCAAAGTTGCATTTTGTCTAGTGTTAAAAAAAATAAAACATCTTAGGGTCGGGTTGAATTTTTGAGTCGGGCGGCAATGAGAAACAAGAATATTTTATAGATGGCCTTATCTCCACGTAACAAGACATTAAACAAACACACGGGCATCGTAAGCGTGCCTTGTCTTAGTCTCGCCGTAATAAGCCCTATCACGTTGCAAAGTTTCAAAGAGTTGCTACATTACGTACACATTATATGACAGTGTGTACAATTGGTGGCTTGAACTGCCTTGTTCGAGAGTAAGTAATCTCGTTCCCAAAATTAATTGCAGACAACACTGCGCTCATAAAGGAAATTCAATCCGTGCCCCACGTGCCCGTAACAGCTCGCGCCGTCTCAGCGCGTTGTGAAGTTAATTACTACGTTTAAATACGACGCCATATCGCGATCCCATGACGTGAGGAGATGGAGGTGAGAGGTCAACACTGAACTCCAAACACAGTCAAAAGTGTCGGTTTGAAGCAGTGCTACGTATATGTAAGTTATGTTTGGAGTATGCACAACACCGCGCGCGTGTAATATGATCTGGCTTGTCATTAGCAGAGCAGATGAAAGTTAGTCAGTCAAGAGCATTGTTTGTGAAGCGAATTACAATACAGTCACAGAGTGTCGCGTTCAAAGGTCGAGGCAAATCTCAGATGACACTGCTATCTTATCAGTGTGCTAAATACATGCACCCTCTTCCTTGTGTAGACTTATGATCATGATCAACATGTTACTAGCAATAATCTCAGAAATCCAGTCGATACCTTTCTTTGCGTTTCGTAAAGCATACAATTCACATAACATACAATTCAAAAGGCCTTGCTAAAGCTTTCAAAAATGGTTGACATATTGAGTGAGTGAGTGAGTTTAGTCAGCAATATTCCAGCTGTATGGCGGCGGTCTGTAAATAATCGAGTCTGGACCCGACAATCCAGTGACCAACAGCATGAGCATCGATCTACGCAATTGGGATACGATGACATGCGTCAGTCATAGCGAGCTTGACCACCCCATCCCGTTAGTCGCCTCTTACGACAAGCATGGGTTGGTGAAGATCAATTCTAACCCGGGCCTTCATGGGTTCTTTCGTTAGGAGACGGTATTTCAGCCAGCTAGAGGGACTAGTCATGTATACTTCGGCAGGGGAGAAGATATTAACGGACATAAAGTGACACAAATCATTTCTTGCAAATACTAATTTGTTTTGCATTGTTGTTTTTTTGTTTGTCTGTTTTATATTATTTAATTTTGTTTTGTTGTTTTTGTTGTTTTTTGTTTTGCTGTTGATGTTTTTGGAGGGTTTGTTTGTTTTTATAGATTTGAACATTATTTAGGGATTGTGTGTTGGACCATGAAGAAATGCCACAATTATTTGGGTGAGGACCATGAAATATTTAAACGGGGTGTCAAAATTTGATACACCCTCAAGACTTATCTCGACACACCCAACCCTCCAACCCACACCCATTCCTCACCTCTAATAAAATTTATCTCAGTACTGGATCAGTATTGGCAGCCCGGGGTTAAGGGACGCAACGCAGTACGGTGAAATGTGGCACCGCTAGACCAGCCCAGACCAGCCCTGTAAGGAGTTTTAGTCCGAGGTAGCAGTAAAACAACTTTATATTGCATGTCGAACTAGCATATTCCAGTTATGCCTAGTACTTGAAGCAAATCATCGCTTTACTTGGGACGCAAGGAGTTCACTGTGAAGTGTGTAAGCTGTGTAGTTTTACGCCGCTATTAGCACTATTCCAGCAATATCATTGCGGGGGACACCAGGAATTCTCTTCACACATTGCACCCATGTGGGGAATCGAACCCGGGCCTTCGGCGTGACGAGCTGACCCTTTTATCACTGGGCTACCCCATCGCCCCATTACAAAAGGAATCATTATTTTAATACGATTATCGTTTCTCTTCATCTGGAGAAATTTAATTTTAGCCCTTTCATTTCTATTTTACAGCGAAAACACAAAGAAAAAGACCAGATTCGCAAGGCCAAACAACCTGTTCCTATTAATGAAATCGAACTGGTCTCCTATGCGATACGAGCAAGCCCTATATCCACTAGGCTACCCATCAACCAATGTACCATTGATAATCCCGAGTGCATACATTGGGTAGCTCAACTGTAACTAAGCACCAGTTAATCTTTCGCCCAGTTAGTGGTCATTTTGTTTATACAGTACCGTAAACCACTGACATGTATAATCCACAGACTGCACAGCCAACCAGCCGTCTCCACTATGACTGTAACTCAGCCTACGACCTAATCGAATATATTAGCCTGGTAGCACAATTTCAGGAAATATCACAATGTGTACAACAAATTAGGTGTTTGGTCGATGCATAACCCACTTCCAAAATCCGGCTCTAAAAACGTTGATCCACTGTGTTGGTCTCACCAATGTGATGTATGTACAGGATCTGCTTTATGATCTACCGTCCTACCACTTCAAGTTGGCACGCTGTGCGATATTTAAACTACTGAGGAAAGCAGGGGCGGTGGTGTAGCCTAGTGGTTAAAGCGTTCCTTCGTCACGCTGAAGACCCGGGTTCGATTCCTCACATGGGTACAATGTGTGAAGCCCATTTCTGATGTCCTCCGCCGTGATGTTGCTGGAATATTGCTAAAAGTAGCGTAAAACTAAACTCACTCACTGTTGAAAGCAGCGTTAAGAGGAAGTCGCGGTGGCTGACCGGGTTTGGCGCCTAACTCTGGGGGTGTGGGTTCGAATCCCAGATAGGACTCAACCCAACAAAAGAATTAGAATCTGTACTTTACTAAGAAAGTGTAATCCCAAATATAACATATGTTACATTTGACCACTTTCTAAATGGCACTGTGAAATCATTGTCCAAATCCAATCATTCGGGCATGTTCGGTTTAAATCGAAGCAATGATTTCAATTAGATGCAGCAACTTAAATACACTTGCAAGTAACTAGTTTTAAGGAAAATGGTACCTGCTTCTGTCATGTGACGTATCGTAACGTCTACAAATTTATGACGTTAAGCGATAACGTATTTAAAGACCCAGTCATTCTTGAGTCGGTGACGTGGCAGCATTCCACGGTGACACAGATGCATTCTTTATGCACTCTCCTCCATGTAACTCACAGACTAGCAGCGTCACATGTCTGAAGGTCACGGGCTGATTAACCTTTGACCCGACGTGGTGTCCTTTGTAAACACCATCGTATGTCACTGTCATGGCCGCTGTCTCAGACATGTATATGAGGCTCAAACATGGCCGACACAGCGGTGATATATACATTTGTGTATATTTGACGGCATATTCACGGGGCATCTCTTCTGGTAATATACTATTCACACTTTGCTAAGGATTAAATCATGGATTCAACAGAAAACTATGACGTGGGTTCAAATTTGGTTTAAATATCTAAGCTTATTGTAAGCATGGTTCCTAGGTTTCAGTATGTCATTGCATCTTGTGGATCCCATACCTGCTATTGACAGGTGTTGTCTATTTGTCAATGACTCGTTCCATGATTTGCTAAATGGTTGATTGGTGCCATGAAAACCAATTTAATGGTTACTCATGTATCAGGTGCATAAAGTTAGAATAAAGTGGCTGTCTGCCTAAAGAAGGGTTGCCATATTATTATTAATATTTATCCACGTTTAAATGGATACAATTTCAAATTATAAATCTACGTTTAAGTAAAGTTGTGAATTTTTGTGATCCTTATCAAAGTGTGAGTAGTATATAATAAAGTCAAACACCCGTTAAGACTTGGCAGAATACTCGCTATGATAAATCGGAATTACTTTTTCACAGTGATCCCCGCTAACATTATCGAATCTAAAGTTCTACTCACCACCACAGGCCCACGTGTCTTTGCGAAGATTTAAGATTAATTTTGTTTATATGACCCCCGTCTCGAAATGCTACACAGTACAATAAAATATGACAGGCCTTGTCATAATGTATTGTACTGTGAAGCATTTCAAATCGGGAGTCATCTCAATTTTTTATATATTTTTCTTAACATCTTTAATCCTCGCAAAGACACGAGGACCTGTGCTCGCCACGCCAATACACCACACCCCTACCACACCGCATCCTCACCCACCACAAATTGTTGGTCCCCCCGATGGAATGTGACAATGGATTTCATGTTGCCTTAAACCACATTCACGGTCCACGTAGTGATGGCGCACACATATGTCAAGTCTACAACATGCAGTTTACAATACCTGAGCACGAACAGGTAATACTGTAAGTTGAACTTGTAAATACCACGGGAATGACCAATTGTCTTGCTAACACAATGACCATCATCTCCCTTCCCTTCCCCGGCCCTTTATATTCCTATTTCCGTGACCCCTAACGTCTACCCGTCCATTGTGCACCCCAATAAACGAGGTTAAATATATTCCGCTCACGAACTGTAAATAACGTTGAACACCGGACACTCATAAGTGTGTAACTTGTCAATAGATGACCACTGTTACAATTTGTTCTTTCGTTAGTGCAAGGTTTTTAGTGTACTTTGAGAAATGAAAAATACCCTCCACGGCTTTCATGCATGTACAGACCTGTGAAGGTCCGGGTTAGAAATGATCTTCAGTAACCCATGCTTGTCGTAAGAGGCGACGAACTGGATTGGGTGGTCAGGCTCGCTGATTTGGTGATATGGATATCCCAATTGCGTAGATCGATGCTCATGCTGTCGATCACTGGATTGTCTGGTCCAGACTCGATTATTAACAGACCGCCGCTATATGGCTTGAATACTGCTGAGTGCGGCGTAAAACTAAACTCACTTACTCTCGGATAGATGGTCATCTTACACGCAAAGGCAGTCTTTTCCTGTCCTATGAGCGATTATCGGGGGCAGGAGGGAGGGTTGTGGGGGCACCTGTAGTGGACTCTCTTCGTGACCGTTCAGCTTATCTTAAAACACACATACGTAAATTTTAATGTTTTTTCCAATGCATGACACGTGAGTCAAATGCGGAAATTTTGAATCATGTAAAATGGGAAAGTTGGGTAAAACGTGACTGGCCAACTTTTAAAAATGGATCTTTATTTGAGTTGTCAAAATATATGTTCCCTGTCAACGGTTAATGAGTGTATACAGCGACTGGTGTCGAATTTTCAGCCGGAGAGGAAAATCAGTAGCACTGGGAAAGAACGTAGTTCGTCTTCGAGTCACCTGACCCATACATTATCGATTGCATAGGAATAAATAGTATGTATGAAAATGGATGACATTATGGAACTCGTTCTCAGAACGCCATAGCTGTGTATACTGAACAAACATGTAAAACGTATGAAATCACGAAAACTGACTGACTGAGTTTGGTTTTACGCCGCTTTTAGCAATATTCCAGCAACATCACGGCGGAGGACACCAGCACTGGAAAAAATCAAGAAAAATGAGGGACGTTTTTATTGAAATTGTGTTCTCACGCTTTACTAATATACTCATAGTTCTAAACGAATAAAGGAACACTTGAAAGTAAAAATGTTCCTTAAGTTTATTTTTTTCCAGGTTTCTTCACAAGGTATGTATTGCACTGTGGGTGAAATTCTGGAAATAAATAAAGGAACACTTGTACTTTCATGTGTTCCCTTATTCGTTGCTATGAATATATATGTTTCCCCTAAACTTATTCATGCTCCCTTATGTTTTGGTTCAGTGAATTTGACTGAGTAAGTATTCGTTGGTTTCACATTACTTTTCAACTCGCTGTGCGCATGCGCAGAACGTGTGAAAAATATCCACCTGCATGCTTCCGGTTTGGTCGTATGTTTATCGATAGTGTAAATGCACGCTAAATAAAAGTTGTTATGAAAATTATTTACGTTGTGACAACTGTTCATAGCTGAGTACATACTTCCATTTGCCTTTGCTTTTCAATAATTGATGTCGTGTTTCGGTTGCAACTCCATCAGAGATGTGTTTGTTTAGTTGTGAGAAGGGGATCTGCGGGAAGGACGGTGGTGGTGAGATGTCTTTATACAAGAGCTTGTTAACATAACTTAAGCTATTTATTTAACTAATCCCGGCCTCTGTTTCATAAATCAACTGGGATCAGCTGTATTCGACATAAAACTATATATTTGTTTTGATTTTTGTTTTCTTTGGAGTGTTTACATTTTCATTTTATGCATGAGAGTGGATAGTTTTCACACGCTCTGCGCATGCGCACATCGAGTAATGTGAAACCAACGAATGGGTTTTCGCCGCTTTTAGCAATATTCAAGCAATAGCAAAGGGACTTCACACGTTGTACCCATGTGGGGATTCGAACCCGGGTCTTCGGCGTGACGAGCCAAGACTTTAACCACTAGACTACCCCACCACCCCAGTGTATCTTAAAAGGACAGTTATTTCATGTTGCTCATTAGCATAACAAAAATGTAAATAATTATCAAATCCGTTCGAAGGTGCAATAGTTAATCTGTTATACAATGTTTGACATGAAAAACACTAAAGTTAAACTTTACATAACAACTATTGCATATATTTAGTCACTCAGCAAAAGTCAACCGGATAAGACAGCACAAGATCCATAAGCATATTCCCCAACCAAGCTGGCAGTCGCGATCACTCCAGATCGAAAGTCCGTGCAAAACATGCATTGCACGACTGGCATGTGCCTTCCTGTCAAAACAATGTCCATATTCGGAAATGTTTACTTGATGTCACCGACTTCAGATGACCCGCAGGTGCACAGGTCGTACTTTGTACCATGTCATGCTTCATTACGCACACGTGTTTTGGGCTTTTTTTTTATTTCGCAATGTCGTAAGTATCTACAATGCAAAACATGCTAAGTAAAATTAGGATGATAGTGATGGATTGTACAGCTAACATCACAACCATCACATCAATGATTAAGCAATGAAGTCGTGCTTCGAAAATACGTTTAAAGCTAAAAGGGATTTAATGCAGTGTTCAAGGTTATGGCACTCATATAACAGGCGTGCGTGCCTGCGTGCGTGTGTGTATGTCCGTGCATGCGTACGTAGGGTTTCGAAGGAGGAGGTGGTATTACTTGCGTTCCGGACTAATGCTGTTTAATTAGCACTAACCAAATAAGATATGCCGCAGACTGAGTGAGTGAGTGAGTAAGGTTTTACGCTGCTTTTAGCAATAATAAAGCAAAATCACTGCGAGGGACACCAGAAATAGGCTTCACCATTGCACCCACTGCGGGAATCGAACCCAGGTCTTCAGCGTGACGAGCAAACGCTTTAACCCCTAGGCTACCCTACCAACGTCCTTTACCAGGACACGACTGGGTATCGAACTGTCGAGCTTCGATAGGCGGATAAAGGATGCGGTTTAGCCATTTAATGATATACAAGAGCAGATAATGGTGCTTATAACAGGACATAAATTGTCAGTTATCAAAACGTACGCGATATCATAAGATATTTATCTGTATCTATAAAAATTCCCTGTCCCTCCAGTACAAGTCCTGGCTTTTAACGCGGACAGTGTAGCCCCGACCTTCAACCTGCCTTGACACAAAAGATATGTGAAATGAATACCCCTATCGTCGTATCTGTAGTAGACGT
This sequence comes from Haliotis rubra, assembly GCF_003918875.1. Taxonomy (NCBI): domain Eukaryota; kingdom Metazoa; phylum Mollusca; class Gastropoda; order Lepetellida; family Haliotidae; genus Haliotis; species Haliotis rubra. Next base: position 666,745 of record NW_025765447.1, read on the forward strand.
GTACCATACTGGTCAACAAAGATAGCAGCTCGTTCCATTACATGGGCCATTTCACTATCTGTAGGCGCCATATGTCGCCACAATAGCCTTTACCGTGAAAACATTGGCCTGTTAAAGTGCAAAGCTATATAAATAACGGCCGCATATTTTTTACAATATTGTCATGTTTCACATACAATGTATTCCAATATTTCTGTGTTTCTCTGAAGATTTAAAAGTAAAATGAACCTTTCAAAACAGGTTAAATTACAATTTTAAAAGACAGGTTATGGTGACATTTTGTGGTTATTTCAAATTAATAATAGAAATTTACATAAATATGAATAAAACGGAAATTTGAGGTGTTATTTTGGGCCGTATTCAAATAAAAGTTCAACTAGTAAGAATATCGATCTGTTCTCATGCTACATAGTCAGTATAAAATGGCTCATTGTATATTTTCAGCTATCATTAAATAGAAACGGATATATTTGGCTTTGTTCTAGCTCTGCATACAATGTACACAGAACATGTTTCGTAAGGTTCATGCTGATTTACGGAAATAAGTTTTGTGAGTGAGTGTAGTTTTACGCCGCTTTTAGCAATATTCAAGCAACATCGCGGCGGGGGACACCAGAAATGAGTTTCAGACATTGAACCCATGTGGGGAATCGAACCCGGGTCTTCGGCATGACGAGCGAACGCTTTAACAGCTAAGCTACCCCAATGCCCCGGTAGTTATGGACCATTTATACGCTTCCGTTTTGATAATTTGTGTGTAACTTTAGCAAAGAAAAAAATGATGAAGTGAGTTGTATTGTACGTTGCTGATGGCAACACTCCGGCAATATCCACAAGTTTGGAAATTCTTTTATCCATGCTTGGAATCGAACTCGTGCGTTCGACGCGAAGAACGCTTTACCCAAAGCCTTCTCCCCCGCCTCTAACACAAAACGTAGAATATTGTTATTATGTCACCAACATATAATTGTTCACTATATGCAACTTCTGGCATATTATGAACAATTATAAGGTATCTGTCCTTGGAAGGTTCAGATTGGTCTTCATCCAACCGTTCCAATCACCTCTAACGGGAGCGTGTGGTCAGTCTCGCAGAGTTGGTTGACACTATAGTCATGTCATCGTATCCTAGGTGGGGCGTTGGGGTAGTCTAGTGGTTAAAGCGTTGGCTCGTCACGCCGAAGACCAGGGTTCGAATCCCCACATGGGTACAATGAGTGAAGCCCATTTCTGTTGTACCCCGCCGTGATATTGCTGGAATATTGCTAAAACGGCGTAAAACCAAACTCAGTCAGTCAGTCGTATCCTAGGTACATAGTTGGATGCTATTGATGTCAGTCACTGGATTGCCTGGTCCTGAATCTAGTGGTGACTTCAACAGCAATGAAATAGAGATATACATTGTATACATTTCACAATTAATCCTAAATTTTAAATGCGTCAGTCTTCATGTAAAACTTTTTTTTAAAAATAATACTGACTGACTGACTGAGTTTGGTTTTACGCCGCTTTTAGCAATATTCCAGCAACATCACGGCGGGGGACACCAGAAATGGGTTTCACACATTGTACCCATATGGGGATTCGAACCCGGGTCTTCGGCGTGACGAGCCAACGCTTTAACCACTTGGCTACCCCACCTCCCCCCAAAAATAATAATCCAACAACCCATGTAAGAGGCGACTAACGGGATCGGGTGGTCAGGCTTGCTGACTTGGTTGACACATGTCATCGTATACCAGCTGCGCAGATCGATGCTCATGCTGTTGATCACTGGATTGTGTGGTCAGACTCGATTATTTACCAACCGCTGCCACATAGCTGGAATATTGTTGAGTGCGGCGTTAACCAACAAACAAAACAAACTTAATATTAAAGAAACTGTGGATATGAAATGTTTGGGTGTAAAACGCAAGACGTCCTGAAAACGAATTTCCTAAAAACAAAACAATTGCAATTGTTTTCTTGAAGTTATTCTTCTAACGTCCATTTTGAATGATAAACTCAGAGGCAAAAGAAACGCTGGTTTTATAAACGCTGACACAATTTTAATCCACACCTAAAGTCATGGTTAGAGACATTAAAAAAAACATTCTCCCAAACGCAACAGTCATTGCTTTGGCCTCGTGGTGAATCTGCATCACGATTGTTCTGTGAAATATGGGTTGTTTGGGTTTTTTCGAGAAAATGCATAAGGAAAATTCTGTGCAAGGATCGGGTATAAATCATGCCCAGAATCCTTCCTTGGCATTGAATCGTTTAGATTTCATTAACAAGAATGACACGTTTGACGTCTGAGCAGCGAGAGAGAGCGATAGGGATGTTGCAGATGGGGGCAACTCAGGCCAGAGTTGCACAAATCATGAGTTGCCACAAAACGGAATGGAATGTGAACGAATTATGGACAATTCAACACCTGTTACAAGAATGCTCACTATTCTTTACAATGTCATCATGTTGTTGAAGTCGGTCAACCTGATGTTAATTGTTGTGTCTGTGAAATACAATGATATCTGTTGCCATACCTTGTCATATGTTTTTATTGGATGAGAAAATTAGAAGCCAGCGTTTCTTTTGCCCCTCAGTTTATGAATGAATATGCAATTGATACGGAGGATCCAAACCAACTTCATCATGAGCACTTCAGCTGTATACACGAAGACCGCTATGTAAACTAGGCTCTGGTGTTAATGCCTCGCTAAGCACAAACAACAACGTCCTTCAGGTCACTAAAGTACATCTGAACCTACACATGTATGTCGGGGGTTGAAGCAGTGGTATGACGTTCATGTCGGAGCCGTCTCGAGTTGTGAGTATAATGGACGGAATATTCAGGAGCAGGACCGCGGTTTCACGCGCATCTGTACGATCCTAGTCTTCACGTGACCTCTGACCTGACAAGATCACAACAATGACAAAGCCGCAATAAACAATCCAATACTTTCACGGCGTCAACATTCAGTACATTGTCTGAATATTCAACGTAGGTAACATCTGAATTAACGAAGAAAATAACCACAAGTTTCAGCATGTAAACAATGCACTTTCAAACACGTAGAAACTTGGGCATTCGGTATAACTTGGAGGTTGATTTGACTTCTCCAGGTGGGTTAAGTATCAGCACAACAACAAAGCAGTAATATTATGTGTTACAAATATTTCAAGGCAGAAATTGGACTGGCATTGATACTTTGGATAGCATCATTCTCTGGTCCCCGGCCCTCTTAGTCCTTGCTGTGTTAAGACTCTAATTAAGCCTCCGTCTGGCAGCTTTCCAAACATTCGCCTCCTTGTAGCTTTTGGTTTCCACATTTTGAATTTCCTCCAATGAATGTCATCAAATCCTTTAATTTAAAGCCTTTTACTAAACCATTCTCAATGTAGTAGTAATTCATGTCAATGAATACCCGTGAAGGTTCGGGGTAAAGTATTGATCTTCAGTAACCAATGCTTGTCGTAAGAGGCGACTAATGGGATCGGGTGGTCAGGCTCGCTGACTTGGTTGACACATGTCATCGATTCCCAATTATGCAGATCGATGCTCATGCTGTTGATCACTGGATTGTGTGGTCTACACTCGATTATTTACAGGCCGCCGCATATAGCTGGAATATTGTGCGGCGTAAAACTAAACTCACTCACTCATATTAATGAAATACACCTTCGACTATCCAAACTGTATCACCCTTAATCAGCTGTCGGGCTGTCCTGCTACATAAATATTGCCAAACCAATGAGGACATCCAACAATGCATGACGTCCTGCGCTTGCATGAAAAATGATCGGAAGAACTGAATCCTTGACAAATATTTTTAAAATAAAATATCACATCAGATTTCACTGCCGTGATGGGTCTAATGAATGAAATACACCGACAATTTATCACAACTATTAATGCTTAATTAATCATCAAAACTTCAATATGCACACTCGGGTCCGCGGTTACATTTAATCAGCCAGCTTTATTATTCGGTCGATAAACACTTGGCAATACTTGATTGTTACATATTCTATATATACATCGTCATATGCAGTTTTATTTCATCAGCGAGCCAGTTGACCCCAAACATCTGCTGTGTATGTTCTCTAAACTCTCATGACCTACAGATGCATTTGTGCAGACCTAATCGCATGATACATCCGGTCCGAAGAAGGTCATTAGTTAAGCTGATCTCGACCCTAATTGGTCTGACATACAGTATTTAATCTCCTGAATGGCAAGGGCTGACTAAAGGCCTCTTATTCAAGTGAGTGTTGCGCTTCCGTTATTCGAATCTGCGCATCCGGTACAGATGTGATATCGGAAGTGACGTGACGAGCATGTCCTGCCGCCATTGTCGTTCAAGATGGCGGGGCAGATGACTGTGATAGTGACGCAACCGAGGATCAGGTTAAAGATGAAAAGGTTGTGGCAGATGATGAGATTGTACTCGGCGGGCGTACAGGAACGGTTGAAACTCTGAAATCTGAGGGAATTGTCTTGTCATGCTGAAGGGTTCCCTTCCTGTTGTATGGCAAAGGCTCTGGAGAGTATTGATGTACTGCGATGTTTTTAGACATAGTTAAGTCCAGATACAGGACGAGGTCGTGGTTAGCGTTAGCTCGTCACGACGAAGGTCCATGTTCGATTCTCCACATGGGTAAAATGTGTGAGCCTATTTTAGTTGTCCGTGGCCGTGATAGGACTATAGTTAAAAGAGGCGTAAACCTGCTCTCTCACTATGCAGATCTATGAGATTGCAACAGTCAGGTTCTGATCCACGTCAGACTGACTGAGTTTGGCTTTACGCCGCTTTTAGCAATATTCCACCAACATCACGGCGGAGGAGACCAGAAATGGGCTTCACACGTCGTACCCATGTGGGGATTCGAACCCGGGTCTTCGGCGGGACGAGCCAAGACTTTAACCACTAGAGTACCCCGCCTCCCCTGATCCACGTCAGAGGCCGTATAGGTTTGTTATATAAATGTGAATCGCCATTAACATATACAGTCAAGTCTCGTTAATCCGACTCCCGTTTATCCGACAATCGGCTTTATCCGACACTTTAGTTGGTAACAAATTGAATAGCCGAAGACCCGGGTTCGAATCCCCACATGGGTACAATGTGTGAAGCCCATTTCTGGTGTCCCCCGCCGTGATGTTGCTGGAATATTGCTAAAAACGGCGTAAAAGCAAACTCAGTCAGTCAGCCAAGTGATATAATTTAATGAGTGAGTAGTATGGTTCAGACAATCATATTAATGAAATAAGGAGGTAAAACAGATAATAAATAACATCGATGAAATTATTCGACTTATCAGAGGAGAACTCAAAGTGAGAGATCTGGATCTGATGAGTGATCTAGTTTTCGGACTTCACTCTTGTGCAAGCCTCGGTGGCCGAGTGGGTCAGGTCGATGACTCAGTGTGCTGGCGATCACATGCATTACTCAGAAGGTGTGGATTCGAATCCGGGATGGGACTCCGCCGGAAGGGTAATAGAATTTGCAATTTTCTAACAAAGTATAGTCCTATATATAACCTACGTTACATGTGGACAGTAAGGGTCGTGTCTCCCAGATTGTTAATGAAGTATAACATACATGGCTTCAGCTGTTCAATACAGGAAATTCAGAGACGTCAAGAGAGCGAATGAGTTAAAGTTTGTCGTCTCAAACGATGAATCTCAAAGTGAGAGATCAACCTCCAGCAACATCAGATTGAGGACACCAGAATTGGACTTCACACATTGTACCCATATGAGGAATCGAACCCGGGCCTTCAGTGTGACGAGCAAACGCTTTAACCACTGGGCTACCCCACCCACAAGCGTTAAACTGACTTTACAATAAGCCATGCCTGCACTGATGACAAAATAGCAGTGTCATTTCATTATGTCATTCCGTTGTCCATATCACCTTTAGTCGACTATGTGTTTACGTCATGATTGTATATACTTATATGCTTCTCGGATGGCTGGTTGAATCGCTCAGCGGGGACACTACTTTATGTATTCTCGTATTGTAAGAGCTATGGTTTAAACTGGTTTTACAGAACCGCGCACACGCCGACGCAGTACATGCACCACTGTGGCGAGGTTATGATAGACGAATGACACAGAGATAGAATCCACTACAGCCTGTCCAAGGGAGGTGTAAACGAGGGTTGCATACACATATATAGGGATGTACACGAAGGTAAGAAATAATAATTGCAAGGATGTCAAACCACAGGGATAAACATTACGCTGTTAAACTACATGATTATACACCATATACTTCTCAGAAAGGGATATCTAACACTGTGCTGATGTGTGCAAATTAATACAATGGTATCTAAAGAGTGAGAGGGTGGATTCAGTTTTACGCCGCACTCAGCAATATTCTAGCTACATGGGGGGGGGATATCTAAAGAAAAACGTGCAATGATGATATACCCTTCTATACGGACACGCACTCGCACTCGCACACGCACACACAATAACACATACACACACACATATTCACACACAAACAAACGTACACACATTACAGCATTGTGTTTTACTGCATACAGTGGTACCCATAAAAACGGATATCCACACGCGTTTAGTGAGTGAGTGAGTGAGTGAGTTTAGTTTTACGCCGCACTCAGCAATATTCCAGCTATATGGCGGTGGTCTGTAAATAATCGAGTCCGGACCAGACAATCCAGTGATCAACAGCATGAGCATCGATCTATTCTACCCCGGATCTTCACGGGTCCACACGCGTTAAGTATATCTAGATTTGCACAGTGGTATCACAGTACAAGGACATACAGTTACTATAGGATAAGCTATACGAGAATATATAAAGTGACGAATCAACGCCAACTTTTAGCTGAGGGCATACAAATTGTGATGTACAAATACATAGACGAACAAATGCTAATTTTCAGCTGACGGCTATAGTCTGTTTGCAGTGAAAACGTACCGATGAATTTCAATTTAAACAAAAAAGCAAATCGGATAAAATGGAATTACGATTGCGAATCCTCTTAATTTTACCTTGCCAAATGAACATTAAAAGCTCATAATTTTATTCAACCTAGGATAACAGTTGTTTAACAAACTATCATAGTTTCAAATCGCTATTATTGGTTTGTATTACAAGGGTGTATGCACATCAACTGAAACACCGAGGAAAAGTAGAGTTGGTCTAAGTTAACGCTCATCTCGAACCGCACGTGCATTTGTTTTCACTGTTCCAACTACTGCTCTTACCCCTTGTAATACAAACCAATAATAGCGATTTCAATGTATGATCGTTTGTTAAACAACTTTTATCCTAAGATGAATAAAATTCTGAGATTTAAATGTTCAATTGGCAAGGTAAAATGATGACGATTCGCAATATTAATTTCACTTTATTTGATTTACTTTTTTGTTTAAAGTGAAATTCATCGGTACATTTTCACTGCAAACAGACTATAATAAACAATGATATACTGATACATGGACGAGCAAACGATGACATTCAACCTTCGTCATGCAACAAGAGCGATAAAACCCTTACCACATCCATAAGAAATCCCTGATAAAAGCTGAGTCTATTGTACAATTCCGGCTAAATCATGAACATGGGTTTGTATGTTTAACGCCACAGTCAGCAATATTACATACGATGAGAGAGCTTGTGTTTATGAATAACTATCAAATGGTGATGATCGGTGTACCGAAATAAAGAAAAAGGTACCAGGTGGTACCAGTCAAAACATGAAATGTCCAATGAAATGTTCACCTGAAATAATTCAAGAACGTATGGTTCAAGTCTAAGTAAACATTTTTGTCACTGATACATCAAATTTGAAAAATGTCCTACACATGCCCGCCATAAAACTTTAGCGCGTTGAATGTTAGCACCCTGATCTAGCAACTTCTACCTCTACATACCCGAGGAGAAATGTTGATTAATATGGATAAAGAAACTGATCCGCAAGGAGGGAGCACAGTTGGTGCCGATGGGGATGACTACTTCTTGTCGAAATGTTTCACCCCCAAATTTTACAAAGATGTTATCAATGAAGAAATCCAGCATTTCACATATTGTTTTCTCAGTAAACTTCATATGACATTAGCTTTCATCTTTAACTAATAGTGTTGAACCTCTGAAGATAGATGCACTTGATTGTCTGGTCCAGACTCGATTGTTTACAGACCGCCGCCATATAGCTGGAATATTGCTGAGTGCGGCGTAAAACTAAACTCACTCACTCACTGAATATAGATATATAAGTATATACCACGTTTATTGACAAATGGATCAAAGTATGAGGTGTTCCTTAAGTTTATCATGAAGGGTAGGGTGTACAACATTGAAAATCAAATGTTTTGACAGAACTGAAACTCTGTCCGTTTCAGAGATTGTAAAAATTCAAGCAAATATAAATGGCAAATATGAACAATAACACAAGTGCGTGTATTCCTGAACCAGTAACTATCATAAATGTGTCAACATATTGTATATAGTTCGTCCTCTCTATCTACACACAAGGTGGGCGTTTTGTAGTAATGCTTTAGCTCATAGATGACCCTTTGCTTTATGGGGAGAAGCTTTTATGTCATGATTGAAAAACTAAAATACGATATGGCGTACTTTGCTGTACCGCCCTATTGAATTAACAATCAACCACCGACTTCGCTGTGACTTCATTCACAGAACCGCCTAACGTCATAGTTACTTGCAGTTATGCGTCCTCGGTAAGTTTAAAGCAGTGTGTCAGAGCGTGAAGGACTTTGCGTTATTTGTCCACTTCAGCGACTCTAAAGGGTGCGGCAGTTAAAGTTCAACTCAGTGGCACAATTAGGTGTCCATTGTACATGTAAGGGGAATTGATGTCATTCTGACCTACAGCGTTTAACACAGGATGAATAACAACTGACTCAGAGATTCTGGTAGCTTCCTGTGTATCGTCCTTCATCAAGCTGATGACAAATTGTAAGGCATCATTTTAGTGTTGCCATGGAAGGTCCTGTTGCTAGGTAACATTTCGTGCAGATGTGCTTTGTAGGGAGAGGTCAAGGGAAGAGACAAAGTACTTCTGGTGGCAGGCAGATGCAAATAATGGAAGATGCAAATTATATCTTGTTTTAGGCTTCTAAGATCAAAAGATCTCTTGTGTTCGGCATGGAACAGGCCAGTTAACTCTCTGTCAGGCATGAGAGACCAAGGATCTCTTGTGTCGGGTACTGAGGGTGCCAAGGAAATCTTGACTCATGCATGAACGTTGCGAAGGATCTCCTTGCCAGGCATGGGAAGATCATGGAGGATCGTTGTGTTAGGCATAGAAGAGACCATGGATCTCTCTGTCAGGTATGAGAGACGAAGGAACGTTTGTGCCAAGCATGAGAGTCGTCAGGGAACGCTTGTGTCAGGCATGAAAAAATGCGATGGAAATATTTTGTCAGGCACGGAAGAGACCACGGATCTCTTGTGTCAGACACTAGAGCAGAGGATATGTGAGTTTAGTATATATATATACAGGTATAATCCACCAATATGATATGTCAATATACTACAGCCAAACATATGTGTGCATAGTATAGAGGTATAATCCACCAATATGATATGTCAATATACTACAGCCAAACATATGTGTGTATAGTATAGAGGTATAATCCACCAATATGATATATCAATCCACCAATATGATATATCAATATACTACAGCCAAACATATGTGTGTATAGTATAGAGGTATAATCCACCAATATGATATGTTATATACTACAGCCAAACATGTGTGTGTATAGTATAGAGGTATAATCCACCAATATGATATGTTATATACTACAGCCAAACATATGTGTGTATAGTACAGAGGTATAATCTACCAATGTGATATATCAGAATACTACAGCCAAACATGTGTGTGTATAGTAAAGAGGTATATTCCACCAACATGATATGTCAATATTCTACAGCCAAACACATGTGTGTATAGTATCGAGGTATAATCCACCAATGTGATATATCAGAATACTACAGCCAAACACATGTGTGTATAGTATAGAGGTATATTCCACCAACATGATATGTCAATATTCTACAGCCAAATACATGTGTGTATAGTATAGAGGTATAATCCACCAATATGATATGTTATATACTACAGCCAAACATATGTGTGTATAGTACAGAGGTATAATCTACCAATGTGATATATCAGAATACTACAGCCAAACATGTGTGTGTATAGTAAAGAGGTATATTCCACCAACATGATATGTCAATATTCTACAGCCAAACACATGTGTGTATAGTATCGAGGTATAATCCACCAATGTGATATATCAGAATACTACAGCCAAACACATGTGTGTATAGTATAGAGGTATATTCCACCAACATGATATGTCAATATTCTACAGCCAAATACATGTGTGTATAGTATAGAGGTATAATCCACCAATATGATATGTTATATACTACAGCCAAACACATGTGTGTGTAGTATAGAGGTATAATCCAACAATGTGATATATCAGAATACTACAGCCAAACATGTGTGTGTATAGTATAGAGGTATATTCCACCAACATGATATGTCAATATTCTACAGACAAACACATGTGTGTATAGTATAGAGGTATAATCCACCAATATGATATGTTATATATATGTCAATATACTACAGCCAAACACATGTGTGAATACTAGTATATAGAGGTATATTCCACCAACATCATATGTCAATATTCTACAGCCAAATACATGTGTGTATAGTATAGAGGTATATTCCACCAACATGATATGTCAATATTCTACAGCCAAACACATGTGTGTATAGTATAGAGGTATAATCCACCAATATGATATGTCAATATTCTACAGCCAAATACATGTGTGTATAGTATAGAGGTATAATCCACCAATATGATATGTTATATACTACAGCCAAACATATGTGTGTATAGTATAGAGGTATAATCCACCAATGTGATATATCAGAATACTACAGCCAAACATGTGTGTGTATAGTATAGAGGTATATTCCACCTCCATGATATATCAATATAACCGCAAAAGATATGTGTGTATAGTATAGAGGTATTTTCCGCCTGTAGGATATGTGTGTATATCACAGTGGAGGATATGTATGTATAATATAGAGGTATATCATATCAAAGAGATATGTCATCAACGCCGTCACTGTTGGTCTAGGTCCACAATGCCTCGTGTGTCGTAAGAAAATGGGGATCGGATGGTCAGGCTGCATGTCGCGGCTGATCATCAAGACATGGGACGTGGAACATTCTCGCAGCGCCCCGCCGCCTGGCATTATCATACGTGTAAAATGTCTGCCTGCAGTGCCAAACAGCAAACAAACGAACAAACGCGTGCTTCCTTCCATCACCATCCTAGAATGCTCTCGACAACACAAGTGTGTTAATACTGTCAAATACCACTGGCACCTGTAAAATATGTAGCGCCTTTCGTCGATCCAGTAATGATGCTTCACATGAAGCTGTTGAGAATAGAAATCTTTTCTTCACTAACAGGTCGGCAGTGCGTGCGTGTGCGTGTGCGTGTGCGTGTGCGAGTGTTAAGCTTTAGACTGTTATTTTCTGCCTGTACATATAGTTTCAGTGTTTATGAGTGAGTGAGTTAATATTTAACGTCACATCGGCAATCAGTGTTTATGAACCATCAGGATATCAATATATGCAATTAGAAATTGAACCAAAACAATGCGTAGTCAATTATAATTTAGAACTCGCCAAATGGCTTGTTGAATAACAACAGCAAAACAGCAGTGATTCACACTGACATATGAACTCGACTTTGTATCGGGAAGTGTTCACTTACCATCGGAACGAACCGTTTCATTCTGAAATTCTTGTGTACATTTCATAGTTTATGATTGATACTACTCACACTGGTAATGCCTGATTCAATTAATCGACGTAGATAATATGTGTTCCTGTTTATGTGTTTATCGTGGCATTGTATGAACTATACTGAGGGAAACAAAAAAAGGAACACATAAAAGTACAAGTGCCCCTTTATTCTTTTCAGGTTTCATCATGAAATTATGTGGGAGAATAGAATAAGGAACACTGCGATGATGTGGTGTTCCCTTATTTGTTTCCCTCAGTATATGTTACATCAACGGGGTCACTTTTATGTGAAACACAACAAGGCAACACGCACGCACGCACGCACGCACGCACACACACACAGCAGTACATACACACCTGTAATCAGTCGCGCTTGCTCATTCATTCGCACCAGCAAACATACGTATATCAAGTGATACTATTATGCGCTATAACAACATATGCTAATAGAAACACCTCCGTCTAAATATATGCAGTTCATTAATGCCGGCCTATATGGAAATGAAATAATATTAATAATTTTACCACGATCTATCGGAAACGTAGGTATGAAAATCCTACTCAGTCTGTAAATAGTTATGAAGCAAAGTAAACGTTCTGTTTTGAAACAGATGCAGATAGGGCACCCTGATGCCAAACAAAGATCTTGTTTCAATGAAGCCATCCGCCGCGTTATGAAGAGCCCATCTTGTTATCACGACCTGCGAGCCAATTATTTTGGTACTCGGTACTGCCGTCACATCAGGATCATATATACCTCACAATGGGATCATATCTACACATACAGCTACGAGTGAGTGAGTGAGTTTAGTCTTACGCCGCACTCAGCAATATTCCAGCTATATAGCGGCGGTCTGTAAATAATCGAGTCTGGACCAGACAATTCAGTGATCAACAGCATGAGCATCGAGCTGCGCAACAGGGAACCGATGACACGTGTCAGCCAAGTCAGCGAGTCTGACCACCCGATCCCGACAGCTACGACAGTGACGACAACATTTTGCTGGACAAAACACTTAACTTACTAAATTGGTAAAGATGTGATGCGTCCGTTTACGTTCTATACAAAACACACGCACACGCACACGCACACGCACACGCACACGCACACACCAACATAAAGACGCGTGCGCGAACGAGAACACACACATCCACACGAATATTGTAACAGGGTGTACGGGAGTATGGAGGTCAAATGCCATAACTGTTAATTATTTACCACTGTCAATGCGAATTGCTGACCGACGTCTAAACTTCAGGTGATATGATGACCGAGACACACATCCAGAGAAAAATATACATTCGAAAAAATGGATTGAAACATTAAGAAGGTTAACGAATCATTACAAGATTGAAAACAGTCGCCGAGAAACTGCAACCTTAAGACCGACAACACAACCATGTTACCCCAATAAAACACATCACCGTCGAATAAACATTTTCGTCTTTTCATTTTAACCCAGCATCAAACATGGTCTCTACTACCCTTTGTCTAGCAGTATGTCACTAACCCGTAAAGATCCGGGTTAAAATTGATCTTCAGTAACCATTGGATCGGGTGGTCGGGCTCGCTGACTTGGTTGACACATGTCATCGGTTCCCAGTTGCTTAGATTGATGCTCATGCTGTTGATCACAGGATTGTCTGGACCAGACTCGATTATTTACAGACCGCCGCCATATGGCTGGACTAATGCTGAGTGTGGCGTAAAGCTAAACTCACTCACTCACTCAGTATGCCACTACATACCACTGCCTGCTTGAACTGAGCGAGTCCCTCAGTGTGACGTGAAGAACGCATCTCTCGTTTCACAAGTTGGAATCTCTCTAATGCGATCAAAGGTAACATTTCCCAGTTCCTGAAGCTCCCAGCTTAAGGTGGAAGTCGTGAGACGTGACACTATCTGCCCAAGGGAGACACTCTCTTGCTTGAAGGAGTCAGTCAGATGGTATACGTCGACCATCGCCCAGACTACAAGACCATGTAACTAATTTTCGGAACTAACAAACTAACAGTCTCTTCTCCGGGTTTGTTATTGTATACTACGGTCCACTCAGAAAGGATCTGCATATAAATAATACATGAACCATTATTTTTATCAAATTTCACCTCCGGTGACTTTCATGTTCAATGCATTTATATTCTGGAAATATTAAACCAGATGACAGCGAGTTTGGCTTCCAATAGTTTACCCATCTTTGGAATCAAAGTTTGGTCGACAGCGAATGAGAGAACGAGGTACCAGTAACTACCCTTACTTCATCGACATTGTACAAAAATATAATGACATTATTACTTGACAGCTCCAAGTAGATATAAATTTAGTGTATGAAGCATTTGACAGAGCATAGGACAAGGTTCTACTTATGATTCTAAAAGCGGTCAAAGAATGATATCACAAGAAATGCAGACAAGTGAGTGAGTGAATAGATATTGCTTAACGCCGCTTCACCAATTTTGCATCTATACTATTCACACTTTGCTAAGGATCAAATCATGGATTCAACAGAAAGCTTATTGTAAGCATGGATGCTAGGTTTCAGTGTGTCATTTCATCTTGGGGAACCCATACCTGCTATTGACTGGTGTTGTGTACTTGTTAATGACCCGTTCCATGATTTGCTAAATGGTTGATTGGTGCCATGAAAACCATTGTTATGGTTACTCATGTCTCAAGTGCATAAGGTTAGATTAAAGTGACTGTTTGCCTAAAGAGGGGTTACCATATTATTATTTATCCAGTTTTAAATGGATGCAATTTCAAATTATAAATCTACGTTTAAGTAAAGTTGTGATTGTTTGTGATCCTTAGCAAAGCGTGAGTAGTATATTACTAATATTAGTAATTAGGCGTGACACTGACCTGATTCCATTGTAATTGAACTTCATATTCCATTATAGAAAACAGGACACAGTTTTCATTTAAAAATAACATTTCATTGAACAAGTGCCAGGAATGTTAAAAATAGTTCACTAAAACGTCTACTAAATATATAATTCAATAAAGTTTAAAGAAAATAAAGGCTGCTCAGCATTCTCTGGTGATCGATGACGTTGATGAATATCTTTAAGTTAAACGTGAACTGTCCCCGCGGGTATACGTCGCACGGAGCAGGAGAGACAATGTTCGTCAAGTAAATATTTGTAAACACGTCAAAGTTTGAGCTGGAAGAACGTGGCAGTCCCCGCTTGCTACTCGCCTTGCACCCAGCCCAAACCCACACTCGTCCTCGTGGCACGGATGTCGCGGCGCGTGCGAGGTTAGAGGTCACGGGGCATGAAGCAGGCCGAAATTCTCCTGCAACCACGTATTCGAAGTCGAGACGATGTCCTCACAACATATCAAAGAAACGCATTGGAAACCTTCACACAAAAATAACCCGAGTTTATGTGACACAATGTGGAATATATATGAATATAAAATGTCGATAAGGGTCCTTTTGCCGATCAATTACACTTTGTCCCTGCCCGCTAGGTGGCGTCATGATCAACGCTCACCTGTATACCTTTGATCTGCAGATACCTGCATCATTAGGTGACCTCAACCGACTTCAGGTTGATAAACTCAATCTAGTCTACGTGCCGTGCATCGCAGTATTAACGTCGCCACAACTCCCAAAGACACTTGGGGCACGTCCATTGGAGCGTTTATAATAACGTCACTTCTCTCACAAAATCAACAGTTAATCGGTTCATAATCACACTTTGTAGAACACGCCACAACATTATATATAAAGGGCAAATACTTTTAAGCATTGAACAATGATTTGATATGTGAATAAGAGTTTATAAGTCTCTCACAAACTGATATAGACCGACGTCCTTAACGCTGGTCGCCATTACCGTTCAGCCCTCAGCCATGCCCGGCTCCACAGCCCCACACCCTCGCTCAGCTCGACACACCGCTAAAGTGCTATATCGTTCCAGGCGGTTGCAGTTTACGGGACTTGTCACCCGACATGACATTCTACATAAACAACACATTTCTCTCGTCTCCTTTAATATGTCCATTAACGTGACACTTTCTCCGGTTGCGCTTCATGCTTCCATGGTTACGGCTGACGTCACAGGCTCCGGATGAACATACTTCCACACTATTACCGTACTAACGTTTCCTATGAACTTTCAAATGTTTCGAGAGATGGTCTGAACGTGAAAATCTCTTCTCACAGATTTTACACTGATATGGTTTAATCCCGGAATGAGAGCGTTTATGACGGGCAAGTTCGTCGGATCTCGAGAACCTCCATCCACAACCTGGCCACGTGCACTCGAATGGTTTTTCACCTGTATGACGACGAAGATGGGCTTTTAGATGCGATGACTTGCTATACACTTTGTTACACCCTGCATAGGTACAGTGGTATATTTTGTCCTCTAAACGATCCCCCTTTGCATGATTTGGGAGTTTGGGGGACGGTGTCTTCAGCGTTCTGATCTTAACGTCCTCTAGAATACTTGTTTGTGTCAGCAATGACTTGGCACCATTGGTAGGAAGTCTGTAGTGACCGGTCTGGGAAACCTGGGCTAGAGCACCGTAGTTCACCTGTCGCTGCAGCAGGGATGGATGGGGGTGATGGAGGGTATGTTGTGGGGGTAAGGCAGGCTGACGGTGGGGTTCTGCAAACGCTGCTTTGCTTGCATAGTTATGCATGAGGTTTTGCAAGCCTACACCCAGCACCACAAAGTCATTGTTACTTGTTGGCACGGTAAACGTTTCCTCTGCCGGCTCAGCTTCTCTGGGTGGTGGTGCTATTGGCTTTTGAGTACAATAAGGTACACTGTTCACAGAAGAATCACAGACAACGGGGACCGGCGTTACTGGCTGATGAATTACAGGGGGTGCTTGACACATAGGGGGTGCCTTGGGGGTGCTTACCCCATTTTTTTCCACAGCGTCCACAAGGCCCTGGCTGAACAGATAGTCCAAATACACGTCATCGTCAAGGCTCTCCAAGCTCCACACCGACGACGATGGACTGTGACTCCGTAAGTCGTCAAGGCTGCTGGCGTCACTTTCCTCCCCGGCTGAATTGAGTCGCTGGAGGGTGAACTGCTCGCGTTCAAGACTGGAGACGAGGGGTAAGAAATCCTCCATCCTCACCCCCTCAAAGAGGTTCTCTATCCACGAGTCGGCCAGGGTGATGCTAGCGGTGTGTCCACTCTTGAGATGGTGATGAACCTATGAGTGACAGCGTTATCTCTGTCCTGTTGAGCGACAGAGGGATACCCCGGAGAATGAGGCCCTCGACTATATATAGCTCATATATTCTCCTTCTCGCTGTGCACAGCGGGCAGCGATTGGCTAGCAGCAAATCGCAACGACGGGAACATGTGATTAAGACTGAGAATTTTCGCCCTCTTTAAGTGTAATTTTACACCGAATCATTTGCATACAATCCCTTCGTATTTCCCAAGTCCGAGCATGTTGTGACAATCCTCTGCGCCCGTACTCTCCACGCTTTTACTCTCGTGTACACATCAACACACACAGCCGTCAACTGAGGTCGTTACACAAGACCTACTTCGTACACAACGTACCGTTATCCTTCCTCGTGGCTGTCAAGCCTATAGCTAGGGGTACTTTGTCACCGCTCGCCTTTCCCTCACTTAATAGATGTAGCTTTCCCCTGTACGTAACCCCTGGTCAGCTGAATCCAACATCAACGTCCCCCTACCTCGGCATGTTATGCATATGTCCCCGACGTGACATTCACTTCAAGTCATGGCGCTTGCAGTGGGTCCATGTAACCGATGACCGGCTTATACGCTCACTCAACGTACAAGAAACTCACTATTAAATCCTGATCCTATCTTGCCACTGCGTATATCCAGCGGTTCGTGGTATGCGTCCCCGCAGTGCGAAACTTCACACCAACTACTTGTTGCATATCCGTTTTGCCTGGTGCAATTTGAAATGCCAGCCGGTGACACTGGAGGGTTGTGGTACTGACCACCACGGTGGAGTGTGTGTCGTTGTGCCGGTGGGGGATATGAATGAACAAAGACTATTGCTTGTTGACACCTTGTCACAGAGCGCAGTGTCCCCAAAACGCTTCCATCAACTGCCGCTTAAAATGCTATTGTCATATCTTCAACAAGTTTAAGTCCCATTAAAGCTGTGTTAAATGTGTTCCCTGTAAACAGAGTAGTTCTTAAGGATTAGACAAATTCCCGGACTGAGATGGGGGGCCACGTCCTTCCTCACTGCCGCGTCCGTGACTGGACATCAGGTATTTTCCGTCAAGTTCTCTCTGAAATAGCGAGATGAATGAATTTGGTCGCAGCGACGGGATTCCGCGTCAACTCACGGGAACAGGTTGACACAGGCTCGGAAATAGCCGAAATCAAACAGACTCGCGTGGTCATCTTCATCTGTCCCTCCTCCGCAGCCAGTCAGGTCGTTGTGTCAACATATTCCATCTTCCAGTTGAATACCTCTTCCTTCAGATGTCATCTACGTTTTACCTTCAGCGAAACCGGTGAAAATAGCGCTCTGGCTTATAAACACAGTATGCATTCCAAATGAACATCTGTGTGCTCTGAATGACTATGTCGGAGCATCGGTTAATTGCCTATGCGTGGGAATATATATGAATATATCAAAAAGTAGACAGGTGTTTCAGTGGCGAACCTACATAATTGCAGGTGCAAATGATACGTAGTGTATGTGCGGACGAAAATCGCGAGGTAATAACATATGTAACGTGACGAGTTTTAATTCTAAAACTGCATTTTTTAAATATTCATTTAAAATAGAAGCCATTATTTTTGTAGTTAAAGCAATGACACATTTTGCTTTGTGAAATGAATTCTTAAGTATTTTATTCAGCTATAAGGAGAATTTACAAGGAGGGTGGCACCAGAAATTGGCCTCGCACTACTGTACCCATATGGGGAGTAGAACCCGGTCCATTTTCGTGACGGGACGAATTAACCACTCGATTACCTCGGCACCCTTGCTGTGTATTAATAACTTGTCATATATTTCTTTTACGCCACATTAGCAATATCCTGTTGTATACGGAAATCTGTAAATAAACAAGTCAGGATCAAACGATCCAGTGATCAACATCATGAGCATTGATCCACACATTTGGGATCCACTGCCATGCTATCAACGACGTCAGCAAACTATAAGGTGAATATAGACTTACATATTGACTGAAACTCCTATAACATCAATGCATGGTCAAGTGGTCCTTTGATGTCCAGCTAATAAGCACGGCATACAGATATGCAGAATAGGTGAACTTCCTGAAATCCATAACCACCGGAACGGTGGGTAGCCTAGTGGTTAAAGCGTGGACTCATCACGCCGGGTTTAATTCCCCACATGGGTACAATGTGTGAAGCCCATTTCTGGTTTCCCCCGCCGCGATATTGCTGGAACATTGCTAAAAGCGGCGTAAAACCATACTCACAATCACTCACCATAACTACCAAATTCATGGAAAAGTAGTAATAGAATGTACTTTGCCTAGAGTGAGTAAATTGGGTTTATATATGGCGCTCTTAGCAATATTCCAGGATTATCACGGCAGGGGAACTCCCGAAATGGGCTTCACACATTGTACCCATGTGGGGAATTAAACCCGGCGGGCCTTTAATTCCACGCTTTAACCACTAGGCTACCCCTAAGGGACACAGAGGTAAGTCTGATGCATGTCATGTTGCCTTGAAGAATATGTTTTCAACACTCTGTGTACTGGATATATTCCCAGATATTACTACATACATCAGTAAACAATAAACCAGTTGTCAATGGGTTGGCTAGATGTGTATGATACATGTAATCTTTCATTCACGAATGTTTTAAGCTATTTTAGTATTTTATTTAAACAACATTATGCGTTGATATGGCTCACTTATATTTTCAGAAAGCAACTTGTCAAATTCAGATGTTAAATATGCGCATGTGTTTTGATGGATTATCTATCGAGACTGGTTATTTTCTGGCTTTGGCTCTGTATATCTTTTGAATTAATTAATCCTTTGACAGTTTCTACAAAGAGTCACATACTAACTAACTCTGCTTATCCCAGTGGAGTGCATGCACTTGTAACTTTGAGTGATCTGAAGTTGTGATTGTTTGTGCCCTCGCCAGCTTAACCACTTTCCGCACACATCAGATGTCGCTGGCTAACGACTCAGTTTATTTCATGATATGTCCGGAAGTATATCCCCTCAATGTTCAGCTTGGCCGGGGTACGTTGTATTGTCAGAGGAAACTTGGAGCATAAACCCCACCACTTCACTTGGCGCCACTTGTACGAATCTGGAGGGGGGTAATCGCGCGTTCGACTTTCGGGGGAAACCCTGCCAATCACCCCCAGCGTCAAGTACTTGAACCACGTGCATAAAACGAGATGTGGTACTGCATGAGATTGGCACTTCTCGAGATTTCTCGGAGGACCTCGCCAGAGTGACACTTACCTCCTTCCTGTTCCAGTCTTCATTCACAACTGGCTCACCATGAGATTACATAGTATTTCGCTGTGAGAGTCTCACACGTACTGTGCACGTGTACAACGGCAGTCGCGCTCGATGCCAGTTCACTAAATGTGGGAGTGAGCGAGTCATGGTTCTGTTGTTTACTGTTTAACGTCTCTCACAGTAATATTCCTGCCGTATGGAAGCGATCTGGACTAGACACTACAGTCATCAATATCATTAGCATCGAGCTACGCAATTGGTGTGGGTGAGTGAGTGAGTGAGTATGGTTTTACGCCGCTTATAGCAATATTGCAGCAATATCACTGCGGGGAACACCAGAAACGGTCTTCACATATTGTACCCATGTGGGGAATAGAAGCCGGACCTTCGGCGTGACGAGCCAACGCTTTAACCACTAGGCTATCCCACCCGACCCTCTATGCAATTGGGTTACGATGACATATGTCAACCAAGTAAACGAGCCTTTCTACCTTATCCCGTTTGTCGCCTCTTACAGTTCTAACCTTCGGGGTTATATACTACCGGTGGGACAGAACTTGCTAACACATTTTGCTATCACCTGGTCATTACTGATTTTCAGTGGTCCATTAATATTATTTTCACCGCTCTATCGCCCTCTGGGATTAATGAATGGAATCTGTCGGTAAATAATCGAGACAGTTTAGTCTCCGGCTTTGAGGGGCCAATTTCTGGTGCCCCGCCTTGCTATTGCTGGAATATTGCTAAAAACTGCGTAATACATAACTCACTCACTCAGTCTGGCGTTGACGTTTTATATTAACGTGGGTTAATCCGGACGATTACATTGGAATAGTTTTGATTAACGAGGTTCGCTATGCGCGACATTTTCTGTATCTATGCAGCTATATCTGACCAATCAGCGTCTCCGCCGGCCCCCTGCCTACATACAGAGGAACCAAGGATGTAATTGGCAACATTTCGCCCCTGACGTAGAACTACAGAGAGATCTGCAAGGTCACTGGTTCCTGCAGCACAGTGAGGGCGGGGACCCTTTCTGTTGTCGACGAGATAAGTATCGTTATTGTGAAGGGTTTGTTTTGAATTGATGTTGCTCAGTTGGGTAGTTCAACACCATATTTGATGATGAATAGATCACAATCTAGCTTTAGCATGTCATCAGTGTCTCTGTACAAACAAATCACGTACACGTTCATAAGAGAATGTGTCATGGTTAAAGATATTAAGTTAAAGCTTTAAAATAGTCTTTATTACCTTTAATAAAATAATCGATGAATAAAATGTACGTTTTGCATCCGTTTCAATTTCCCCACCCGACTACAGATAAGATTCCCACGAAATGACACACTCCAATCTCCACTGACTTTGACACGCTCCTCCCCAATCTCCACGGACTTCAACACACTCCTCCCCAATCTCCACTGACTTTGACACCCTCCTCCCCAATCTCCACTGACTTTGACACACTCCTCACCAATCTCCACGGACTTTGACACACTCCTCACCAATCTTCGTTGAGTTTGACACTCTCCTCACCAATCTCCACGGACTTTGACACACTCCTCCCCAATCTCCGTGGACTTTGACACCCTCCTCGCCAATCTCCACAGACGTTGGCACACTCCTCACCAATCTCCACAGACTTTGACACACTCCTCACCAATCTTCGTTGAGTTTGACACTCTCCTCACCAATCTCCACGGACTTTGACACACTCCTCCCCAATCTCCGTGGACTTTGACACACTCCTCGCCAATCTCCACGGACTTTGACACACTCCTCACCAATCTCCACGGACTTTGACACACTCCTCCTCACCAATCTCACCAATCTTGAGCACTTTGACACTCCAAACTTTGACTCACCAAATCTCCTTGTTACCTCTTGATGGGTATGCCCCCAATCCCGTGGGTTGTGAATCCTCACTTATTATCTTTATTGGTTTGCCAGATCCTCCCCCCTGCCTACCACTTCAACACACACGTTGAGCTACTGCTAACAGCGGATTCAAACCCAGCTCGATCACAGACTACCACAATGGACTGAAACTGTTCGCTATATTAATACAAGCACGTATTTTATGTACATGTGCCGTGCTACGTACCAGAGATAGGGCACCAAACACGATTCACATTTCATAGTTTTACGTATATGGTACCTACTGTAAGAACAAACCCGTGAAGGTCCGGGTTAGAATTGATCTTCAGTAACCGAAGCTTGTCGTAAGAGGCGACCAATGGGATCAGGTGGTCAGGCTCGCTGATTTGGTTGACACATGTCATCGTATCCCAATTGCGTAGATCGATGCTCATGCTGTTGATCAATGGATTGTGTGGTCCAGACACAATTATTTACAGACCACCACTATATAGGAATACTGCTGAGTGCGGCGTAAAACAACAAACCAACCAATCAACCAACTGTAAGAATCATAAAGCATATAAAAGGTGTCTATGAACTATCGTATCATTAAAGAAATATTACGTATGAAGTATAAGTCATGATCCATGGCCTCTCAACCTAATGACAGTTTGTCTGCAGTGATGTTGGACACGAAGCCGGTTGCACTGGTTGGACGCACGTTACACTCAACCCGGTACAGGCTGCAGGCGCACACGGTCGCCCGTTTGGTAACTGTTTAAGCTTAGATGTTTCACCACACTGAACAAAAAACAGGACCTAACAAAAACCGGAGCACATATGTTTGCAAGATCAAAAGGCTTAGACCTTAATTAAATCCAGTCCTTTTATTTAAAACGCTCAAGAGCGTTTGTACGACGTTTAACAGCATAATTAGTTTTTTCAAAAGACGTTTTGTTATAATTCAGCAAACACACAAACCGGTACCTTTGAAGAGCCTTTTCAAAGAATGTCTATAGTTATGGGAGCAAACACTAACATTAATTAATAGCCTGATTCATCTAATATTCTCAGATGTCCGTTGGGTATTTTGGTTGCTTAACGCCGCACTTAACAATATTCAAGACACATGGCGGCGGTCCGTAAATAATCGAGTCTGAACCAGACAATCCAGTGATCAACAGCCTGAGCATCGGTCTACGCAGTTGTTCTCAGATGTTATGATTAACGTACACAACCAGCAGCGCAAAAGAATGTACAACGTGGAAACGGGGAGGTTTCTATGGATATACAACTTCTTTATTATTTACATGAGCGACATTGCGGTGTAGCTCTACTAACACAGAAACGTCGTTCATATTAACAAAGAAGTTATGTGTCCATAGAACTCTCCCCGTTGTTCATCACACCAACTTCAAACCAAATCAAAAGAAAGTATTTACTCGAAAACTGGTTTTGAACAAAATTTTACAATAATTATCTTAACATTACTAACCTGGTGGCCGAACCACTGCAAATATATATTTTCTGGAAACAACTTTGGATACCGTATTACATACCTAACCATCAAGAGACAAAATCTTTTTTCAGCAATTTAAGCCACTATCATACATGGGTGGGGCGGTGGGGTAGCCTAATGGTTAAAGCGTTGGCTCGTCACGCCGAAGACCCGGGTTCGAATCCACACATGGGCACAATGTGTGAAGCCCATTTCTGGTGTCCCCCGCCGTGATGTTGCGGGAATATTCCTAAAAGCGGCGTAAAACTAAACTCAGTCAGACAGTCATACATGGGTACATTTTACTCAGCCGTTTATGCATTCCGTTTTCATAAGTAAGGTTACACGACACATCAAGTTATCTTAGTTAGCAGTTTTGAAAACTCCAAGAAGCAAAGGTTGGTAATATGTAAGTCAAATGTATATATCATCGGAATGTACACCTTTAACACCATATTAATTACATATTTCGCATATATAACTTATCAGGTGTGGCTCGGCTCTTGTCATTCGGCTCCCCTCATTGAACTTGAGACACTGGGACTATCAGGTGTCCGGCTTTGTGGCGAGTGATCTACATCAGTATTGTCTTGCTGGACGGGTGATTAGTAGTATAATGTAACATCGGAATTTGGTCGTGACGTAATGAGCCATGACGCGGGTGATCTTAAGGGATATTAATTTCAATATTCTGTCTCAGATATATTCATCGTGCACAAACAACGGGACCGTGTACATCATAGTCATAACTAAAAGCTAAGCAGATTGTCAATCATCAAAATTTTCATTATTGTATTTGTGAAAATGTACAATATTAATTCAATGACGCTAGATCGCTAGGTTGGTTTGGTTGGTTTTATGTTCAACGCTGCAATATTCCAACTATATCGCAGCGATCTGTAAATAATCCAGTCTAGACCAGACAATCCAGTGATCAACAGAATGAGCATCGATCTACACAATTGTGATACGATGACATGTGTCATCCAAGTCAGCGAGCCTGACCACCCGATCCCGTTAGTCGCTTTTTACGACACGTTTGGGTTGCTGAAGATCAATTCTAACCCGGATCTTCACAGGTCCAGATCGCTAGGAAACAGAACGAAAATATGTCAGTTGAAAATACATTATTTGGTAGCGTCTCCAGATCCAGTTAAGTTTAGTTATGGAAATAATTGCGTTGTATTTTGCAGTTGATTCACAAGGACCAGTATAGTAGTAACTGTTACAGTACTTATCAAAGAAAAGTCATCTTGTCATGAGTTTGTCCGTCGTTCATTCCCGACCAGTAACACCATGAATATTCAATGCCATTTAGAATAAGTGAGTGAGTGAGTTTAGTTTTACGCTGCTTTTAGCAATATTCCGGAAATATCACGGCGGGGGACACCAGGAATGGGCTTCACACATTGTACCCATGTGGTGAATCGAACCCGGGTCTTCGGCGTGACGAGCGATCACACACACACACACACACACACAAAACTCCCCCATCCCGCCCGCCATTTAGATTGTAGTCAGATGTAACATATGGCTGTCTTATCGTGTATATTCCTTTATTCAACAACCCTGAACATCTGCTACTGACCTTCTGCTTAAATCCTTGATAGATAATCTAATTAGTCTTATGTTCATGATTAATAAACCGATGATGATGATGACTTCCACGACGACGATGATGATGACTTCGACGACGACGACGACGACGACGATGGTGATGATGACTACGACGATGGTGATGCTGATGACGATGACGACGAAGATGACGACAGTATGGATACTGCTTCTGCTGTTGATGATTATTCTATTGCTGCGGTTGCTGATGATATCATCATAGTCATCATTATCGCAGTAACAACTAAAACGAAGATGGTACCTTGATCTCAGGCCCCAGTTGCAAGAGAGATACATGGGCGGATCCAGGAATTTTGAAGGTGTGTGTGTGTGTGTGTGTGTGTGTGTGTGTGTGTGTGTGTGTGTGTGTGTGTGTGTGTGTGTGTGTGTGTGTGAGTGTGTGTGAGTGTGAGTGTGTGTGTGAGTGAGTGAGTGAACCCCCATTGGCTCCGCCAACGCAAAAAAAAAAATCTTCAATGTTGTCTTAAGTCATTTTTAAAAAGGGGTGGGGGTGGTGGGTTCGAACCCCCTGAACCCCCCCTCTGGATCCGCCAATGGACTATGACTAAAATGTCGAAATTTAATCTGTCCCGATTTAATGGTGTACTTGTAAGATTGTCTTAGATAGGCGCCGTGAGTCCTTGTTATTCACAAGATGTGCGTTCCGGGATTGGTGTACAGATTGTGCGTGAACGAACCCCGGTGTACTGGGAGAGGAGCGACATCAACGTGGCCCCACTCCACCGCGCTAATCGGCCGCTATCTCCAGTATCTGCTGATAGGACATGTGCCCACTACAATGGTCTCTGATTAAGTATATGAATACCACTTATACATTTGATGCCGATTTGGTTTCTTTAGCCACAATAGATGAGTTTCCATTGTCGGACTGTTCGTGGTGTGCATATATACTGAGAGAAACAAATAAGGGAACACGGGAAAATTCAAGCGTTCCTTTAATATTTTCCAGTTTTCATCACCAGCTTTGAATAGCACTGTGGGACGATATCTGAAAATAAATAAAGGAGCATGCCAAGAAGTGGTGTTCCCTTATTTGTTTCCCTCAGTATATGAATGCTTTATGAAGACCAGTGTCAGTTGTGGCGATATAACGAGGTTTATATTTTCACGATGTCGATAAATCAAGACGCGTTTTAAGACCATGGTTGAAACCAAAAACTGCTTCATGACAATTGCTGTAAGACGCGTTATGAAAAATTGCAATTTACGTATGAATCCGGGTTGAACATTGTGGTTTACAGTTCCCTTAATTTTGTCCGGTGTTTATTACCACACCCAGCAGTTTTACAGTATCTAGTCAAGTCTGCACCAAATAACCTAGTGATTGACATCATGAGCATTAAGACCCAATTGTCACCCAGAACGTTACGGCACAATCACTCGATTATCAACAGACAACCGTCACATGACCAGTATATCGCTGAGTGTGACTAACGAAGTCTGGTTGTCAGGCTCGCTGACTTTGTTAATGATGTACGACACCGAATAAGAAGTGCGTTGGTGGGTGTTCTTGATGTCAGACACTAATTCTGTCAAGACTAGATTATTTACATGCAGAATGTATACAACCAGATTAATACTGAGTTCGACGTTACCCACCTCCCCCTTCACCGCCACTAATAAATAAATAAAGAAAGAAAGAAAGAAAGAAATAATAAAATTCACATATAAATAAATGTGTATATAAACGTATAAGTCAATGAATAAATAAATGAATGAGAGAATGAGTGAGTTAGAGAGTGAGTGAGTGAGTGAATGAATGACTAAATAAATAAAAATCAACAAATGAGGAAAACATACAATATTAAATGTATTTACTATATAAAGCGACAGTTGAAGAAAGTGGATCAAGATCCGCTTTGTGTATTTTGATTTCGTGCACTGAATGGTTTCAAGGTGTCTACAAGTTCGCTTCATCACTTGTATTTTGCAATATCCAGTCTGTGTGTACGTGCGCTAGTTATCATTGGGATGGTGGATGACCTCACGATCTCGGTGCGGGAACTTCCACGTCTGAACACCTCCGTGGTAGGGACATCTACAGCTATCGATACTTCTTCATTGATAACACGAAAGTTACCACATCACCGACATACAAAGGAATTTTACCTGGCCTCGTTCAGAAAACCAAGGTTTGCTCTTTGGGCACTAGATTCGGAAAGCGAAAGGCCATTGCTTGATAAAGTAAAGTGTAGTATTTCAATATTTCACTTTTTCGATTTAATCAAAAGAAATTAATGCAAAATGTTTTTAAACGACGTTATTCACTCACTAAAACAGATGAACAATTATTTTCATGAGTATGTTCGAATTAAGAATCGACCAAGTTAGCAATATTTCATCTTTAACACGGCGCCCTGTATAATCGCGTTTTGATCACATGGGAGATTTCGTGATCAAAGATTAACATACAAGAACAGTCTGAGACGGAGATAATTATTCAAAACAACTAAACGGATTGTAGATTTGAATTTGTTTGAAAACTTGGACAACCATGTCTTATCTAATAACCTACCTGGGATATAAAAGGTATCTCTTGATGTTCTACCACTGAATAGAATTTGTTTCGACTGCGCGGGTTAAAACAACTGCCATTATGCAATGTGGATAAATGGTAATCAAACTGGATTCAAGAAAGAACTGGATTAAAGTGGATCAAAACGTACATTAAACTAGACTAAAATGAATCGTTATATATATCAAACTAGATCAAAGTGGATCAAAATGTAAATCAAACTAGATCAAAATGTAAATCAAACTAGATCAAAGTGGATCAAAATGTATATAAACGTATTCAGAATGAATTTCAACTGAATCAAATTGACCATCAAACTGGATCAAAGTGCAAATCAATCAATGTGGGTTAAAGTGTAGTCAAAGTGGTGCGTATGCAGACAATGTTGTAGGCACAGTGGAAGGACAGGTATAGTGGCTGGTTATCAATACACGCCGTGACAGCATGTCCATGACAAGGAAAGTCTGATACTGACTACAATACTCTGTCGTATAAATACACATGTAGACCTAGAGAACCGATAACACGATATTCAGGGTGGGGTGCAAGGAGGAGGTCCCAGGATTTTGTTATGGAGTTGAATGTTGTTTTGCACCGCAGACACGCTACTGTATATCTGATGCCTCGAGGGCTAATAAATATTCGCGGTTTGGCTGTAGTGTCTGGTGGTCCAGTGAATGGAGCGTCTATCTGGAAAGTCGAGGGTTCGATTCCCGGATCGCGACCTTCCAAAGACGCTAAAGGGTAGTTCTGGCTCAGTATTGAGAACATAGAACAAGGCCTGGTCACCAAGGAGGGGAGTATGCTTATAAATTCTCTCGCTATCTATCTATCTCTCGCTCATATTTGTCTCAGTCTCTCTCTCTCTTCCTCTCTCAATCTCTCTCATTCACTCTCTCTCTTCTCTCTCACAATCTCTCTCTCATTCTCTCTCTCTCATTCTCTCTCTCTTTTTCTCTCTCTCTCTTTCTCTCTCAATCTCTCTCTCCTCACACTCTCTCTGATCTCACTCTCTCTTTCTTTCTCTTTCGCTCTCTCTCTTTCTCCTATTCTCTCTCTCAATCTCTCTCTTCTTCTTTTTTTCTCTCTCTCTTTCTCGCTCTCTATCTGTGTCGCTATATAAGTACACTAATCTTGAAGCCCATTGACGTTATCTCGCACCACGAAGCACCCGCTGCACAACGTGGTCAGTTCTTCACCGTCCTGCCAGCATGCATGTTTTAATTACGGCATGCCTCCTCATTACGACCAACAGTACTGTCTATGATACCATCAAGCGTATCGACCAGTTGTCACTAATAGGTTTGATAATGTTCTGGGTCATATTTCAAAACATCCATGCGTGTCCAGGTCACGTTACAGACAAACCAGGCGAACCGAGATAGTCCACATCAACAAACATTCACACGTGGACCGTCATAGACCAACACCATGTCTCTGAAATAAACGTACATACATACATACATACATACATACATACATACATACATACATACATACATACATACATACATACATACATACATACATACATACATACATACATACATACATACATACATACATACATACATACATACATACATACATACATACATACATACATACATACATACATACATACATACATACATACATACATACATACATACATACATACATACATACATACATACAGCCTAATGGTTAAAGCGTTGGCTCGTCACGCCGAAGACCCGGGTTCGAATCCCCACATGGGCCCAATGTGTGAAGCCCATTTCTGGTGTGCCCCGCCGTGATTTTGCTGGAATATTGCTAAAAGCTGCGTAAAACCAAACTCAGTCAGTCAGTCAGTCAGACATACATACATACATACATACATACATACATACATACATACATACATACATACATACATACATACATACATACATACATACATACATACATACATACATACATACATACATACATACATACATAAAATCCGAGATACTTTTTTCATTTTCTGAAACTGCAGCAGTCTATACTCACATGGGTGGTATTGAAAATACAGCACACTACTGAAACGAACTCAAGGGACCACGCATTTTAATTCGTAGTAACCGTAGTTCGTTACGTGCACCTTGACTGAAATAGACAGCTGAAATTGCAGAGTGATCTCGACGAAATACAGTTAAGTCCTGTTGTAACAAACCCAAAGGGACTACAAATGTTAATTCGTTATAACCGTACTTCGTTTTATGCACTTTAACTTACATATACACCAAGTGTTCTTTATAAATGTAGTTTATTGCATTTGTTTCTGGAGCTGTAGGGTGGTAGGGTAGTCTAGTGGTTAAAGCGTTCGCTCGTCACGCCGAAGACCCGGGTTCCATTCCCCACATGGGTACATTGTGTGAAGCCCATTTCTGGTGTCCCCCTCCATGATATTGCTGGAATATTGCTAAAAGCGGCGTAAAACTCACTCACTCACCCTCGAGCTGTAGCGCGGAGACTTTAGCAGCAAAATTCTTTTAAATTTTCCAATTAAAAATTATTCATGGAAGGTTAATATTAATCATGAGTGAGTGAGTAAGGTACAACGCAGTTTTTAGCAATATTCCAGCAATACCACGGCGTGTGCGGGTCGTCAGCGTAACGAGCAAAAGCTTTAACCACTTGGCCACACAACCGCGAACCTACTCGTTCGAACCGAATTTTCGGCGTGACGAGCAAAAGCTATAACAAACAAGCTACCCCATGGTGATAAAAGATGTAAGTACACTTGCAGCATATGTGGCTGTTACCGAACATGTCTTTGTATGAACTTGCTGAGGTCAAATGGGTTTGTCGAAGGTTGTCCGCCTGCGAGATCACCGAGTCGACCTGACACACAAAACATTAATCTCATAGGGTGGTGTTCGGGAGACATAACTTCCTGCATTTTAAAGCATGTCAATTAAATCTAGGCAGTTCAGTGATATTTTTGTAACAGTATTTTTATACCCCCTTGGAAAAAAACAACAATGTTTAGGTTTTCCACCCAGTGGGAAACCGCGTGGTTGTCTAATAGTTCAAAACTGTATACAAATGTACCTTAGGTTTTACTGCCATTATAGGATTTACTGCAGGGTAATAGGCTATACGACAAGACAATATGTTATCTTTACAATATGCTCTTATTAGGAAATAATACCGAATGACAATAAGTAATGGTGCAAGACAATAGGGGATGCTGTAAGACAATAGGGTATGCTACAAGGCAAAATGACATGCTGCAAAACAATAGGGTATTGTGTTAGACAATAGATTATACTGCAAGACACAAGGGTGTGATACAAGACAATAGGGTATGCTTCAAGACAATAGGATATGCTATAAGATAACAGGGCATGCTGCAAGACGATAGGGTATGGTGTAAGGCAAAAGGGTATGCTACAAGACAATAGGTTATGCTGCAAAAAGATAGGCTAATGCTTTAGACAATAGATTATACAGCAAGACAAAAGGGTGTGTTACAAGACAATATGGTATGCTTCAAGACAATATCGTATGATGCAAGGCAAAAGGGTATGTTACAAGACAATACATTATACTGCAAGACATTGCTGCAAGAATCGGGTGTAGTGGTTTCGAAAGCTTAAACGACAAGACAACACTACACAGGAGGAGGGAGGGGGGATTGTCTTTTTCACTTCTGATGTTGTGTTTTAAATTCTGTTTTCAGAGAAGGTCACTTAGTTTTGAGTCATTTGAGGCTATCTGTATTCGTCTCCTGTCTCACATTTTATTGTATAGATCAATGTCGAGTGTCAGGAAAGCATTGCCTAAATTCCACATGTGCCGCTAATTACCGGACGCCTTGTCTACGACTGTACATTGACACCGGACCGTGCATCACCGCCCTCAAATATGTCCCACAGTCCTTGAACCATATTGTTTGGCCCTAAATGAAGCAAGTCTGTGTTTTGCTCGGGTTCTGAATCTCCAATCTCACCGGGGCTCCTTTTTCAATTGAAACTGAGTTATTTGTTTCTCTGAGTTACATATTTTCAGCAACCAAGCGTGAGTCTACACCTACCTCCATAAATACAACTGAGGCGATATAAACAATTCCACCACTACATATCGTTCGTTTCCTTTACAAACCCTATAGGAATCTACTCATATACACTGCTAGGTTGGCATTCTAAAAGTTGGAGTGGAAATAAAAGCGTACAAGTTTACGGATAACAAAAAGCAATAAAATGGAAAATGGTATAGTTGTATGTCGTCTTATTTTAAAATAAATTATTCTTGTTTAATTAGATACTGTGAACTATTCATAATCAGCAATGATAAAAGGTGATGTCAGAAATATTGGATTTTAACCCTCTACGAAGTGTTAATCCTATGGAATGCAATATCTTACTTATATGTATCAGTTTTAGCTAATGGCTAAATATATCTTAAGTGCTCAGCATTACCTACTTTCTGAATGCATCTTGTGTTAAATAGTAAACATCGGTGTCATATAGCTGAACCCATTGTCATATCTGATTACGCCAATAATAACAGACGTTCACAGTGGGGCCGCGTGGAGGAAGAACGTGGCCTTGTGACGTCACAGTCATATGCTCTTGCCGTATTCAATGGTTTGAACTTAGCTTCATGTTGGTAACACATCTTGTGAAATGCTGGCACTCGTCCATACTACTCTACTGGTTGATTAGCAAGGTCGACAAAAACATGTTTCGACTTGTGTAGAACTCGTGAGGCATACTGTCGGATGTAAAGCAACTCTAGATCTGTGACGGGACTGGGATGTGATACAGGGATGGACAATCGCTTGTCAATCAGGCCGAACTGATAACAGCTGGACCACTTGGCACTAGGCCATATCAGCTTTGCTGTGAGCAAAATTAAAGTCTGAATGAATCGGGACGGTTGGGTAGTGTTGTGATTAGGTGTTCGCTTGTCTAGCTGAAAATCCGGGTTCGATTTTTCATATGAGTATAGCATCCAGAGCGATGTTAAACCACCCGTAGTGATACGACTCGAATACTGAGGCGGGGTGAGATGAGGTGAGGTGAGGTGAAATGGATCAGGGTGAGGTTAGGTGAGGTGAGGTGAAATGGGTCAGGGTGAGGTGAGGTGAAATGGGTCAGGGTGAGGTGAGGTGAGGTGAAATGGGTTAGGGTGGGGTGAGGTGAAATGGGTCAGGTGAGGTGAGGTGAGGTGAAATGGGTTAGGGTTGGGTGAGGTGAAATGGGTCAGGGTGGGGTGAGGTGAAATGGGTCAGGGTGAGGTGAGGTGAGGTGAAATGAAATGGGTCAGGGTGGGGTGAGGTGAAATGGGTCGGGGTGAGTTGAGATGAGGTGAAATGGGTCAGGGTGGGGTGAGGTGAAATGGGTCAGGGTGAGGTGAGGTGAGGTGAAATGGGTCAGGGTGAGGTGAGGTGAGGTGAAATGGGTCAGGGTGAGGTGAGGTGAGGTGAAATGAGTCGGGGTGAGGTGGTGAGGTGAAATGGTCAGGGTGAGGTGAGGTGAAATGGGTCAGGGTGAGGTGAGGTGAGGTGAAATGGGTTAGGGTGGGCTGAGGTGAAATGGGTCAGGTGAGGTGAGGTGAGGTGAAATGGGTTAGGGTGGGGTGAGGTGAAATGGGTCAGGTGGGGTGAGGTGAAATGGGTCAGGGTGAGGTGAGATGAAATGGGTCAGGGCGAGGTGAGGTGAGGTGAAATGAAATGGGTCAGGGTGGGGTGAGGTGAAATGGGTCAGGGTGAGGTGAGGTGAGGTGAAATGGGTCAGGGTGAGGTGTGATGAGGTGAAATGGGTCAGGGTGGGGTGAGGTGAAATGGGTCAAGGTGAGGTGAGGTGAGGTGAAATGGGTCAGGGTGAGGTGAGGTGAGGTGAAATGGGTCAGAGTGAGGTGAGGTGAGGTGAAATGAGTCGGGGTGAGGTGAGGTGAAATGGTCAGGGTGAGGTGAAATGGGTCAAGGTGAGGTGAGGTGAAATGGGTCAAGATGAGGTGAAATGGGTGAGGTGAGGTGAAATGGGTCAGGGTGAGGTGAGGTGAAATGGGTCAAGGTGAGGTGAAATGGGTGAGGTGAGGTGAAATGGGTCAACAAACACTGTGAATATTCTGGGTGAAACTTTGATTCGCAGTCACTGAATCCTGGCACGCCTGTGGGCGACGCCACTCCGCACAACGAATTACAACGTTATTGCTCTTTTTACCAAACATTCTTACCAGGGACGAAATGAATCATTAAACGAGAGATATTCATATGGACCTTTTTCGA
The DNA here is from genome assembly GCF_003918875.1 of Haliotis rubra. NCBI lineage: Eukaryota > Metazoa > Mollusca > Gastropoda > Lepetellida > Haliotidae > Haliotis > Haliotis rubra. The sequence goes on from NW_025765447.1 coordinate 700,772, forward strand.
AGAAAGGTGACGCAAAAAGATAAAAACCTAACCTTGTCAGACCTAACTTTCGATAAAATAGGTGATATACGTTTTACATAATATGCAGTCAATTTACCGAACCAGCGATGTGCATAAATCATAAGAACACTAAACTGTCATTCGAGTTGATCTGAACCTTGGTAATCCGGATACCCCGACTTTCGGACGAGTACTGCAAGATTATAATGAGTGAGTGAGTTTAGTTTAGTTTCTTAATATCACATCGGGGGACACCAGAAATGGGATTCACATGTACTCATGTGGGGAATCGAGCCCGGGTCTTCGGCGTGGCGAGCCAACGCTTTAACCACTAGGCTACCCCACTGACCCGATTTATTATGAAAGCGGTGTTTAATAGCTTAACCCTGAGTAACTTTGAAATTCTATAATCCCGAAGTTTTCACTGATGAAAATATGTCCGCATTACTGGGTATCCGTTATGTACAGGGTGGTAAGTGTCATTGAATTAGTAAATACAGTTAGTGTGTTAAAGACAGACGTATCAAGCTGGGGTGTACGTGAGGCACATGTGCTAATAAAATGTGTGCCAAAGATAAAGTCGTTGTAGTGATAAACTGATTACATAATTTCATTATTCTTATCAGTTATTGTTTTGCTGATCAAAGTCTCAAAGGTGAGTCAATTTTTTGTACAAAAAGGTCACAACATTTCAAGCATTTCAACCACGAAAGGGCACCATGTCGATTTTAATGTGAAAAATAGAACAATCTACCAACTAAATAAATTTGAATTTAAATGACAATTAGACATTATGTCAAATATGGCTAGAGAACAAAGATGTTTCTTGATGTTTAGATGTTTCTTAAATGATGAGTACAGAAATTCACAAGTGAACGTACTTTATTAATTACCTTTCAATTAATGTTTACTTGATATTTACAAACAATAAAAAATGACCTTGATAAGTGCAAATTTGATGTTTGAGTTGAATAATGAGACTGAAGTTTCACGTCTTATCATGAGCGTGGCGTTATCAGACGACTGCAGCGTCGGGACCCTCGCCAGGACGCACTATCAGTTCCACTGAGTGATGTGTCGTGATCACACTTATGTTTTGATGAACTGGAAGATACGCTCAGATCTGAGTATGCATCCGCTGATTACGAGTTCGAATAACAGATTCACCCAGATTATGGTTTGCTGGCTCCAGACACTTTCTCATAATTAAGAAATACATTTTATTTCCTCGAACAGCGTGACTTGGCGTTTCAAGTGCTATAAAGGCACAGTGAGATATCGCTGAAATACTGGTCAAAGTGCCGTTGACTTATCCGTGTAATCATCTTGATGTCGAGGTTCGTATTTCACTTTTGTCAAACATGGCAAGTTAATTTTAGTATCGAATGTGTACCTTTATACATACACATACACGCTATTTGATATCTAACAATACCGTTACGATATCAGTTAGCTGTTTGTTCGCTCAAGTTTATGCTAAACTGTCAAGTATAAATTCGCCGAGAAGTGCATTTTCCAATGTATTATTATTGCATTGTACATACACAAAGCACGGTCAGTTTTTTTAAAACTAGTAATTTGGATTATTATTAAAATAGTAAATGTTACTCGCTCGGATTCCAAAGTTAATAATTAAAACTATTCCACGTTTAAGAATATTTAAATAGTGACAGGTATATAGAGGTCCAAGCCACTTGACTGAAATTCCTGCACTAAGGATTTTTTTTCAGTCAAAAGTATCTCGAAATCGAAGTGTTTATCAAAATGCTAAGGTTTACTTTAGGCTTTCTGTTACATTTTTCCAAATTGGGACATGTATGTTAGTTTAAACGACAGCCATCACAAATATATCACAGCAACGTCAGTGACATAGATGAAGATCGATGGTCGCTATCACAGACACCTATATACAGGTACATGGGCATATCAGTCGCTGATGTATATTTCCATTCATCCACGCCATTCATATATACCCAGCGTCATAATTAAAGGGTCACCTTGCTATGAGGGGCGTCAAACATGAACGACGCTAACACGCGACGATTTACCTGTTTTTTGCATGGTGGATGTTTGGCGCCGCACTCGGCAATATTCCAGCTATAGTATATGGCGGCGGTCTGTAAATAACCGAGTCTGAACCAGACAATCCGGTGATCAACAGCATGAGCATCGATCTACGCAAGCAGGATACGCAATTGGGAGCCTGACCACCCGATCCCGTTAGTCACCTCTTACGAACAGCATGGGTTACTGAAGGTCAATTCTAACCTGGATCTTCACGGGTCCTCACTGAAGGTACACAATGCACACACAAGGTACACCAATGTGTCAACCAAGTCACCGAATCTCTGGCCACATGATCCCGTTAGTCGCCTCTTGCGGCAAGCATGGGTTGCTGGAGACCATTTCTAAGATCTTCACGGGTTTTCGATGGGCCTGAGTAAGTTGACAATGTGATTAACAGTTGAAGAACATGTGTTTATACCAATGTCAAACTGACATTTTATGAAAGTTGAAATAGGGAAAAACGACCGCGAAAATCAATGAAAAGTGATGCGCTCTATTTGTGGATAAGTTGAAGCTGGTGGATAAAACTAACCAAAACACACGTAGCCTGAACGTAGCCTGCCTCACAGTCCCTGAACCACATTATTTTCCCTACAGCCTAGCCATCCCTGCAGTGCTAAAGCCTTAAATGAAGCAAGTCTAGATTTCTTCAGGTTCAGGATCTTCTGAATCTCTGGTCTCCCTGGAGCTCTTTTTCAATCTGTTACAATCAAAATTATATATGTATATTCAGAGACTTAGCTTTTGCCTAACCTGAACGCGACCAGCGGTTTAACACATTCATGAGCAATACGTGTTGCATGCCAGCTAACACTCAATGTGGATGTATAAACATTTACTAGTATTCCATATGCAACTGAACGTTGAAAATGTGACCAGATCTCTTATAAACTGCGTGACCCTTCAGTAATGACAGGGAGTATCGATACAAGTGATCAAGTCAGAACACATTGCAAGGGATGTAACTGTAACTACTCTCGCCGTTCTCAGTGGGACATTCGGCCGGGATGGGTCTGTTATCATCATAACATGATATATCGAACAGGGTTGCGCGGGGGTGGGTGGTGTTTGTGGGGGTGGATTGAATGTGGGTGTGGTTTCATATAGTCTAAAGACCACCCCAACCTCCAACAACACCCAGTATAATCAATCACCACCTCCTTAGCACTCGCCAACTCCACACAGTTGCTATGGAAATCGAAGACTCAGAATATGTCTGTCCCGATACTTCCATCACATTTCTTGGGATAGAATGTGGTATCTTTTGACGATGACATCTATTAAGTTATGAAGTTCTGTCCACCCTCGAGTCATACCGTTGAGTGGGTGAGTGAGTGAGTGAATGAGTGAGATTTACCCCCAGTTTGAACATTATTTCATGCATTTGTATCAAGTCCCGCCAGCGTGATAAGTGGAAATCTCGAAGGGATGCGGAACATAGACACTTACTGCTTTAATGAGGCACAGACAAACCTGAATACAAGATTCGAACCCACGGTAATACGTTTCTTTAAAACCCTGAGCGATACAGCTTGGTTTGCGTGTGTATAGATGAGTCAGAATTTATGCCACTTTTAGCAATCATTCATCAATATCCAGAAGGGGGACAATAGATATGGTCTTCACACATTGTACCATAAGTGGGGAATCGAACCCGGGTCTTCGGCGTAATGAGCAACAGCCTTTATCACCTGGCCACCCTTCTGCAAGTCATACCGGTTACGGTACTCTTCATGAACATTTTGGGGCGGTGGGGTAGCCTAGTGGTTAAATCGCTTGCTCGTCACGCCGAAGACATGGGTTTGCTTCCCCACAGGGGCACAATGTGTGGAGCCCATTTCTGGTGTCCCCCGCCGTGATATTGCTGGAATATTGCTAAAAGCGGCGTAAAACCCGACTCACTCACTCACTCATGAACATTGTTTTTACACTGTAAAACATGTTAAAACTAATATTATTACAATACATATTATTTATATCAGATGTTTTATCTTTGTTACTTGGTAGCTGTAGTGTTTCGTCTTGTTTTGCTTGATTTTAGTTGTTTGTTTGTTTGTTTTATTTCGTTGACGGAGAGTATAAACAATACGTTTCGATTTCAAACTTGGGAATAGTGTGTGAAACACTTAGTTAAAACCCATGCCTTGTATGTTTCTGTTTTTCTATCTATGATATTGCTTGAGTAATCATGCCAAACACGATTAAATACTCATTCTCTTTACCCACTTTATATGTCTAGAGCAACAGGTGTGTCCTTGATACAATCTAACCAGCGTTAAACTAGTCCAGGCCCCACCCACTTTTGAATCATGCTGGATTCGCCCTGGCTATTATGCCTAACGAGGTCGAACACCCGGTATCTAAGATCTGAAATAATCAGATATAGTCCATTCACGAAAACACCGGAGGTCCGAGTGCTCTGAGCTGTTCAAGCTATTGATATTATTCAAAGAACCACAGCGCCTAAAGTGTATATTCTGATATTCAAATTTTAAAAAATCTGTAATAGCTTTAATCAACTGTTAGAACACTGAGAGTGGTTTTTCAGTCTTCCCTAAGCATTTCACAGGTGTGCCGACAAGCATACATTCCACCTTAGACTTATGGTAATAATTTCGATAGAATCAGATTACTGCATTCAAACTGAATCGAAAATGAGAGAATTAAAATGTGAGGAAAATCTAGACTTGCTTAATTTACATTAATTGCATTACAGAAGGGAATGCGAGCTCGAGGATGGGAAAAATATGGTTCATTGACTGGGAGACAGACTGATTCCGCACATTCACCACCTAGTATAATCTGGTTCCCGGCTGCTTTTGCGTGCGCCACCTTGGGATATGCGAGACGGGGCCCAGCTTACACCAGGTACAGCAGTGTGATGCGCGCTCGTCCTCCAGGACAAAAAGAAGATATATTACGAGCGCCTCTAACACTGGTGACCATACATATGTCTTGAACTGGCCTAGATTTAAGAACCGGGAAGTAATATAAGGAATCGCTGTTTCAACACATGTAAACTTACCATTTTCTTCGAACGTTGCCTTTAGACTGAATCATTTTACCATTCGCGGAACGCTTGTTTATGTTAAAAAGAGAATCAAGAAGACACCTGTGACAGAGTTACCTTCAGCGAGTCCAAACGCTGTGCAGAGTTGCGACCTTTGTGCACGCCAGGAGCCTATGGTTCTTGGTTCGAATCCCTGTTCTCCCCAATTGTGTTTCTTGGTTTGACGGCACCATGTCCGTTCTCAAGGGTTTCACCAAAGAGATACACATCTAAGGAGACCTGCACTTCGGGTCTTTCTCACACATCAAACTGACTGCGTTGAAACCAACTCTCTCTCTCACAAAGTTGTACCAGGGATACTCTACAACATTATATAGTCTCCCTGGTTGTACACAGTTGAAAGGTGGACACTTATCATCACAGACATAGCCAAATATTAATCACACTTGTTAAATTATGTGGGTTTTTTAATATGTCATATTGGACCAAGGGTGTTTCATCTGATAATTGATAAGCACGGATGTTACTCAGCATGTAAGTTTGTTGTGGGAATAAATTGTGCTGTGATAAAACAAAACAAAACAAACTTCTAAAATGTCACTTAAAGAGGTTTCACGGAAGGGTTAAAAGAATCTTATTTTTATAACATTACCATTTATTACATTACTCGCTTACTAATTCAGAACACTATTTCTGTCTTGCATCTGTAAGACTGCATTACGTGACTTAATGTCTGGGAATGGACTCGTATTTTCTGTATATGAATCTCTCCTTTAAGAATGTGTTTGGAATCCAGTTGCTTACTATCGTGGCTTAGTTTTGCTCGGATTTCGCTTTCATTCTTAAAAAACTATTTTCCATGGTCTCAGATAACAAAGCCTTCGTAGCGATGAGACTACAGTGACCGGCAGTATTATGCATCATAAATATGTTGGGTTTTTAAAACTGAATGCATCCAATAATTAATTTAACGTGTTGACATGAATCACCGAAGTCGATGCCGAATTTTTTACACGTCCCCTCCGGCGACATCGCTGTTTGCACGATTTCCGACAAAATTTGAAATCATGCACCGTAGTATCACGAACAGAATAAAAATAAATGTTTGTTGCGCGGGTAACAGGTGATGTAAGAAATGAGAATTACTTCCCTTGGACATGTTTCCGGTGTAAACAAGCATGGCGCAGTCTGTCCAGCATGATCACTCGTCGTCGAGAATTATACATGTTGTGAAGGGAATTTGTTGTCAGTTATCCGCAAGCAAAGGTCTAGAATGGAACAAAATTAGCATATGCAAACGATCACGAGATCTGAAAGATGGAGAGTTTGTGATCCCCAAGGGAAGCACACCCAAAGCTATCGAAGAGGTGTGTCTTCTTGTGTGGAAACAGACATCAGGGGCAGTGTGACAGGCCTTTAATTATATTTCACATACAAGAACCGTTTGGTAATCTTATTTTTCCCGGACCACCAGAGAGTTCATATTAGCATACGCTGTCAAAATCTTATCAAACTACCCAAGACACTAGTACCCGCAGGGGCGTGGCGACCATTATTAAAAAAAGCCAGGGTTTACACATGATTTTGAAATTGAAAGTTGGGCAAGTCCTCAATACTATCTACATATAAAGTTTTGCAACCTATCGGGCTTACACGACAAAATTGGCATGCTACCCCACCTGATAAACACGTCGAAAATGAAAGATCCTCTATTATCGAAGTAGAATGATTATGAACGCCTACTGACATTTAGCATTTTCTCTACATATTTTCAGTTGAATGATGTTTAATCTTCATTTCTGTCTCAAACAATGTGGCATGTAATCGCAACTCGTTCAATGCGATCACAGCAATCAGTGTTCATATTTAAAAGTATGTTCTATGCTGTTGATAATTATTCTTTTCAAAATTTAAAATAACAATCATTAGTGATGTGTCCAAGAATCTAACCTGACATTAATTTTGTCAGAAAGACTGGATTTTTAAATCTAACGTATAATATAAACTCACATCGGCATCACTTACACATTTTCTAAGTCCACACTATTCACCATATTATGTTTGTTTTTGTACGCTTTGTTTTTTTCTTCCAGACACCCTCTGTTCTGCTGGAGTATCTTCAGTCTCAGTTGCCCTGTCTCTGCTCTGTGGATCTACCTGTTACTTGTGTGGACTCAGACAAATATAATCATGCAAGGTTACATGTTGATAGACCGAACGGTTTTTCAAATATCATCAGGCAGGTTGGAGAAAGGGGAGACAACTATGGCAACTGTCCACATAGATCTTCCCATCCCACGATGCTCAACCCATCAGACCTTCTGTGTATTAATGATGACGACTTCGTAGCCACACCAGCACATCTCCGATATCTCATAGTGCTCCAGCATGTCAAACACCTACTGTCTGCAAATGGGTAAGAAGCTTTAGAGAAACATATTGATATTATAACATTTCCATGATAAAATGCTCTTAGCTGTGTACCTGCAAAATCATGGCTGGGGATACCAGAAATTGGCGTTACACATTGTAAAAATGTGGGGAATCAAACCTGTATCTTTAAAGTGATGAATGATCATAGCCACATGGGTACCCCCTCCACTCCAATTGGTTACAGTAAATTACACTTCAAGTGGTTCTGGAATCTCTTTAACATTTTTAATCTAATTATTTAATATCATATTATACCTCTAAGAGTTAAGATCAGCGGACACTTTCATAACTGGTCATGCTACTTGAAACATAGGCAATCTTAAACCAGCCAATGATTCTACTTCATGTTGTCTACCAACTTGATTTTTTGTTTTGATTTAACTGAAAGATAATTAAGAAATACACTTCGCTCTACCACCATGTATAGTGTAATAAAACACACTTTTGCCCTGAACTATTATAGTTAAAAGCAGGACGCTTTAAGCGTCGAAAGTGCTTTAACTTTATAATAGTTCAGGGCTTAAAGTGTGTTTTATTACACTATACATGGTGGTAGGGCGAAGTGTATTTCTTTCTAAGATGCCAAATTTAATACTTTCTAAAGATAATTACGATTAATTTAAGGCAGAAAACAAACGACGGTGTCGGTGACCTAAATTAAGAATCCTCGCGACAGGGCTAACTGGCTGTTCTATTGATGTGTCTGCCCCCTACGTTAAGACTAACGTTACCAGAAAAAACAAATGATAACAGTTTGATGACGGTTTACGTTCGGATTAAATATCTTCTCTGAATTATTTTAATTACATCTGTCATTAACGTAAACCATATGGGGCAATATGAACGTTGCATTTCTACTAAAAGCGTAAGTTTAGATCAGTACATCCAGAGGAAGTTGAGTAGTCAAGCGACATTCCACAATTGCATTGTGGGAATGTAAACATTGCAAACGTTACCGTGTCGCTGAAAACTTGTGAGTCAAAATGACACATTTTAACCGTCGTAAAACATAAACGTAATGTTTCCACCAGTGATGTTAGCTGCGTGAAGCAACAGCAAACCAAGAAACTGGATGCAACGGTGTAGTTTACTGTAGGAGGCCGTACGAGGTGATGACAACTGACATGCATCGTGACGTCGCTTACATTGTGACGTAATGTAAAATGGTTCAATTACGAGGGGGCACACTAGAATGGCGCAGTGACGGGATAACGTCATTCAATTGTTACGTCATCAAAAAACTATACCTTTATTGTCTGATAATGTTTGTTTTTTTCGATTGTTCTAACCGCTAGGCATCTTAGAATGACAAATGACATGTCACAGATGTCATTTGTGTGAAGATGCAGCTATATATGATATAGAGCTCAGAAATGATGGGTGTATGAAATATCCACATCGATGTTCGATAATGTGGCCCTAATGGTGTACTTTTGGAATGGTCTTTTAACTTGTTTTTATGAAACAGAAATCAGAAAGCTTTCTCACTTTGGTTACTCATTCAGTGATTTCATTTCTAGAAATGCCCCCAGGTGGTAATGAAGAGAGGTATTGTTCAGGAATAAACATTCTGATTTTAATGAGATCGAAGGGGATCAGTCAAATACCAGAAGTACTGGATTGCACTGGTCATAAACCAGTTGTACTAGATTCGACGAGTTAAAAACCAGTATTTACTTATATACTCTACCTAGAAACCTTGTCTTAATACATATGATATAGAACCCTTAGTATGGTTGTGTCCATTACTTCCATGTTCACAGGTATCTGAGTCACCAAGTTCCTGTTGCAAGGTCAACCAAACTGTGCGACATTTCAGCATCTCTTGGACTTGATTCCTGTCAGTCAGCAGCAGAAGTTTCAGAAGATGAGAACCGTTGCCATGACATTCTGTCCAAGCTGAGAGAGTCTCAGTACACTGAACAGCTGGTTTCATTGACTAAACAGAAAGGGGATAGTGAAGATGTTGATGCATCAAGTGACAGACAACATGCTGTAGTCATTAATTTGAGACATTTCATGGATGATAACAATATAGAAGCTGGAAAAACTGGGTACGATAAGAATCTGTCTCTTGTGGATGGTGAGTCTGTTACCACGGTTACATTTTACCATGTTAAACCATATTTGTCATAATAGCTCATCGTGTCTGATTATCAAAATGACATGTATGTTAACTTTCTTATATCATGGTAAATGGTACGTTGACTCTTTGTTTGAAGATTCGGGTTAGAATTGGTCTTCAGTAACCCATGCTTGTCATAAGAGGCGACTAATGGGATCGGATGGTCAGACTCGCTGACTTGGTTGACACATGTTATCGTATCCCAATTGCGTAGATTGATGCTCATGCTGTTGATCACTGGATTATCTGGTGCAGACTGATTATTTACCGACCGTTGCCATACAGCTGGAATATTGCAGAGTGCAGCGTTAAACAACAAACAAACCAAACAACATGTTTTCAAATGTTTTAGAATAATGGCAGACACCGAAGTGCCTGTAGAGAGTTATCTCCCTTTACTGTTGGTCAATAAGGATTCTTTCAGTGGAAATTTTGGGTCTGACCATGGCTGAGATTGACATTCTCTTTTGTTAGAATATTCTAAGGCAGATACTCCAGCAAAATCTGCTCTTGAGAAGTCTTTATTGAGCAGTACTTTTCCATACTTTGACCTAAAACCTGCTATATGGCAATGTATCAGAAGTATGTGACAGCAAAGATGGCACAAACATATAACTAATAAGCTTCATGCCATACAGCCCTTGATAGGACATCTAGACTAACAGCTAGTCTCTGAAATGAACATATTTTACAGAAAAACCTTTTAAATTTAAATATAATAAATTATGAAGGAGCCCAGAGACTTTATTCATTATCATGCCCTTTCTGAGGTTGAAGTTGTGATCTGAAGCTCTCACATTGTACTCATTCTCTTTTAATTGAAGGGCTTCGTGGTTAAAGCGTTTGCTCATCACGTCGAAGACCCAGGTTTGATTCCCCCACATGGGTATAATATGTGAAGCCCATTTCTGGTGTCCCCCAGCCGGGATATTGCTGGAATATCAATAGCAGCGCAAAACCATACTCACTCACTCACTTTTAACTGAAGGGAGATGATCCCCCTCAATGTATTCCTTGTCACAGTCCTATGACTGCCGTGCACTTTTATTGGGATTTTGCACTAATTTGTCATTATTATACTGTTCAAAATATTTTTCAATACAGTTTCTAACCCCATATTTTAACCTTTTTTGAAGGGAATTAAAAATATGATAAGAAGTAAATTTAAAGCTTTTAGTGTCAGGTTGACTGTGAAAATGGACGGAAGTTTTACTTTGTCATCACTTTTGTTATATGTTCTTCTCAATAGGAATTCTTTTTTTCTAGCTGTGACGCCGTGAAATAGTTGTGACATTGCTGATGTGGTGTTAAGTAATATTCACTCACTCACTCATTTTCTTGCCATGAATAGCTCCAATATTGCTGATGTTTCATAAGCAAAATTTACTCATTCATTCACACACTCACTCACTCAATCATTCAGCCTATGACTTTGTAAAATAATTCCCAGTGTAGTATTGATAGAGGTGTGACAATACAGAAATTTCATGATGCGATACGTATCGCGATAGCTTGAAACGATGCGATTTGATGCATATCACGAAATGCAGTCTTTAGTTATTTTCTTTAAAAAAGTATATTTTAATAGCGAGTACTAGTGTACATAACTGTCAGTTTCTGGTGAAAATTAACATTCTTATTAAGGTCAACGAAACATATCACGATACGAAAAAAAGTATCGATATATTTATCGTCAGATAAAGCATCATGATTATCGATACTACAATATATCATCACAGCTCTAAGTATTAATCAGCAAGTTTCGTAAAGCTGAGACTTACACATACTCTAAATAATAATGTCGAAATAAATGTTTAGACAAGAAAACATGATAACTCAGGAATATTTGGTTCAGATTGTTCACCACAGTTACATCTCATCACCGGCTTTCACTCTGGCTGATTCTGCTCACATGTTCTCCCAGATAATAGCAATCTGGGATAATCCTTTCACTTTGGTGACAGAATGTTCATTTGTTTTCTTAATGATCATTGAAATATTTCACTCTCATAATTTATACTGTCAATACAAACAGTTTTGTAGGAATGTTATACAGCTGTGTAATGTCAATGTGGATGTCACCATGATGAACTGTTTCCACCAGCAATGGAAAGACGTGTGATCAGTGTTGCCCTCACCTCCTCTGCAGGGGTGGTGGGGTAGCCTAGTGGTTAAAGTTTTCGCTCATCACACCAAAGACCCAGGTCAGTTCCCCACAATGTGTGAAGCCCATTTCTGGTGTCCCCACGGTGATATTGCTGGAATATTCGTAAAAGCAGCATAAAACTAATCTGACTCCTTCTCCTGCAGTGTGTCATGAAGATGGTCCCACCGACAACGTCCTACACATCTCAAGGCTACAGGAATTCGTATCACAAAAGGTAAAGGTGATGCCAGTTATACTCAAGGAGAGATGCAGATACAGATTCTACATTATTTTGACAGAGAACAGATTCTGAAGCTCATCCAATTTGGCGCTATTATAAGGTGTCGCAGTTAATCTCGCCGAGCTGCATTGCTTGGGCATTCCAAAAACCTATTCTAATTTGTTAAAATTCTGGGATGCCCCAATGTCACTCACTCACTCACTATGAGCTATCTTTGGTAAACTCCTCTTTGCTAATCAAATAGTCCATTCAGTTGCTGTAGTCATGGTTTCCAAAATTATTATAAAAGCATCTTTCAAACCCTGTATGTAACGGTGGAGTTAGGTTTATTGCTGCACTGAACATGATATAACAGCATCTCAGAATGATGTTGGAGGAAAGCCTATCTAAGAGGTAGGTGCTACCTCTTTTGATTAGCAGCAAGCACCTGACTGGTACTGACAGAATTAGGAGGGGAAATGGAATTCAAACTCACAAACATGGGTTTCTAGAACTGCAAATTGCATCACCTACAACAGCCCAGCCATACCAGCCATACATTATATCCCAAACCAGAGCCTTTGCTGTGATAATTAGACATAACTTCTAGAACTTTTGGGAAAGTAAGATTGGTTGATTGAGTGTCACTGTAATGTTGCTTATGATATCCGGACGTGATTATTTACAGGCTGTCGTAGTATTGCAGGATTATTGTCAAGTACCATGTACAATAAATCAAAACAAGAGTATTTCCAGTATCCCATGAATGACGCTGATGTTGTATTGCCGTAGATGGAGTCTGCTGTGCAGATGATACACCTGGTGACTGAGACTCGAGCCTTCACCCAGCAACAGACTGACCTATTGTGGAGGATTGCAGGGGTGGACGGGTTGGTGGGACAGACCCATTTTGTTCTGGGGTCAGTTACAGGAAGGTCTGGTCAGCCATGCAGTAAAACAGCTCAGGAATTTATTCAGTAAGTATAGGGTGGAGACAGCTTGGTAGGATAATATTCGCTCCCATGAAGTTTTGAAACATTAAAACCCTATTGTGCTGGGTAGTCTTTTTTGTTTTAAAAATGAATCTGTCTTGTCGGTTAGATATCTTATTCACCTCATGTCATTTTTGTTGTCAGTTTCATCACTTGAAAGAAAAATGAGTGTAAGAATTCTTCATGATAAATGTTCAATTTTTGACATTCCCAATGTACTGGGATCAGTCATCAGTTGTAAACAATGTACAAAAGAGATTTGGAATGTCTTCAAACCTGCGTGGGCTTCCAATTTTTCTTTGTGCCTGTCTCACATCAGAATATAATCCCTAATTCTCTGATATACCTTTTAAAGCAGAATAACAGTAAGAACTTGGAACATTTTTAGGTTGAGGCTGGACCAGATGAGAGAGGCGTCCATCATGAAATATGGAGATGAAGTTCAAGGTAAGGCCTGTTGACATAATCAGCTCATTTGATGTGGTTGAACTAAGATCTAAGTAGTTTGCACAGGATAGATTTACTACTTCTGCTTTGTAGAGGTTTGCCAACAATTAAAGTTGGTTGGTTGGGTGGTGTTGAATGCTGTAATCAGCAATATTCCAGCTATATGGCGGCACCTGTAAATGATCGAGTCTGGACCAGACAATCCAGTGATCAACATCACGAGCATACAAACGTGCGCATGATAAGAGTGACTGTTCTTTCAATAAGCAGTGGTGAGATGAAGGGTGTATTTGTAAAAATGCCTTTGATGTGTCCGTGGTATGTCCGTGATATGTCCTTCATATGTCCTTGACATGTCTGTTATATCAATATGTCTTTGTATGTCCTTAACATGTTCATGATATGCCCATTAGTCCTTACCATGTCCCTAACATGTCCGTATGTCCTTATAACATGTCCATATGTCCTTAAAGTCCTTAACAATGTCCATAACTCCCTAATGTGTCCACATGTCCTTAGCATGTTCCTAACATGTCCATTAATATGTCCCTAACATGTCCTCATGTCCTTAACATGTCCATATGTCCTAAATGTGGCCTTATGTCCCTAACATGTCCATGTGTCCTTAACATGTCCTTATGTCCATATGTCCCTAACATGTCCATGTGTCCTTAACATGTCCCTAACATGTCCTTATGTCCATATGTCCCTAACATGTCCTTAAGTCCCTAACATGTCCTTAAGTCCCTAACATGTCGCGGAAGGTCGCGGGTTTGATCCCTGACCGCGTCATACCAAAAGACGTTAATATATGGTACTTGTTGGTCCCTGCCTGGCGCTTGGCATTAATGGGTACAACAAGGACTGGTCGACTCGGAGTCAGTATAATGTGTCTGAGTGGGGTATTCATGCTTAACTGTGGCATGGTATCTCAGTGGGCTAGCACTATAAAACCAGCTTCAGTCTGGGCTAGTACAATCAGCTGCACATACACATACACACGCATGCACATCATCATATAAGCGAAATATTCTCAAGCACGACGTTAAACCCAATTTCACCTCACCTCACCCTATTATGTCCTTATGTCCATATGTACCTAACATGTCCATATATCCTTAATATGTCCATGTGTCCTTAACATGTCTATATGTCTTCCATATGTTCCTAACATGTCCATGTGTCCTTAACATGTCCATATGTCTTCCATATGTTCCTAACATGTCCATGTGTCCTTAACATGTCCATATGTCCTTAATATGTCCATGTGTCCTTAACATGTCCATATGTCTTCCATATGTTCCTAACATGTCCATATGTCCTTAACATGTCCATATGTCCTTAATATGTCCATGTGTCCTTAACATGTCCATATGTCTTCCATATGTTCCTAACATGTCCATGTGTCCTTAACATGTCCATATGTCTTCCATATGTTCCTAACATGTCCATGTGTCCTTAACATGTCCATATGTCTTCCATATGTTCCTAACATGTCCATGTGTCCTTAACATGTCTATATGTCTTCCATATGTTCCTAACATGTCCACATGTCCTGAACCACAGGCAAATTGTAGCGCAAATAGGGTTGCGCAACAAAGAGAAAATGACCAGTCTTCCTATATGTGAGCGAAGCATGTCAATATCTCCTTAACATGTCCATGTACATGTTATGACCATATGTCCTTAACTTATCCATATGTCCTTCATATGTCCATGTCCTTAACATGTCCATGTTATGTCCATATATCCATGACATGTCCATATGTCTTTGTATGTCCATGACATGTCCTTGATATGTACATGGTGTGACATTGATATGTCCTTGATCTCTGTGGACTGTGAGATATGAGCCATAAGGCACCACCTATGTTTTAGTATGACCATACCTTTTTGTGCAGGCGAGGGATGGGAGACAACTCTGTCAGGAATGTCTTCAGCCAGTATTGCTTTTGAGATGTTGACTACAGCCAGTAGAAACAGTGTAAGTAACTGGTGGTGTTTACTGCTCAATACTCAGTTTTGTCTTCCTTGTTTAACTATAAAGGCATTAATATCCCAATGATGTCTATCTTTCTTTATGGGAATTCAAGGGAAGAACAGTTTCCAAAGTGAGGATGAGGTTGTTAAACTATGATTTGACTGTGTGTCATGGTACCTAAGGCAGCCATCACACACAAACTAAGGTTTGACAACACATGTTGTTCAAATTTTAAAAGTTGTCAAACTCGCGTTTTCACACGTCAAACACATGTTGTTAAAATTTCGTGTCATTTGACCGATGCCATTTTGTAGGTCAAGTTGACCAGATAACCAAAACATCATGGCACAATTTCGTTGACTGCAATTGGTTGTTTCTGAACAACACGATTTTGACAACACTTAACACATCAAACTCAAGTTTGACATCACCGAAAGTGTGATGGAAAAGTTGGTGAGAATAGAGACCGATCCTATTTCTCGACAACAGTTTGATCAACTTCTTTATTGTACTACTGCGACATTTCGGTGTAGATGCATGTGATGGGGAATGAGTACAGCAGGATATATATAAGGCACATGAGGGCTAACAAAGACAATGGATGATAAAACAAGATGATTAACAATGAAAACAAGCATAAATATACTAGTACATGAAATAAGCCGAGGCAAGATAACAACTAGTCTGTCGTACAGACCCTGAAGCAAATATATCCAAGAAAGCCCACGCAAGTCTAGAAAATGTGGCAAGTCTAGATTTCCTCACCTATATGAAGAAAGTCTCAGGGCTCCTTTTCATTAGATTATATATTTTTTACTATGAACTTTTTTCAGTAAAATATGTTTATTTCAGAGACTAGTTGTTAGTCTAGATAACAACAAGATGAATAGGATACCAGTAGGAGTGGGAATAACTAATTAGCCGAAGGGATTAGTTAGAGAAGCCAGAGAGAGGGAGATAGGGTTAAGTAGTTTCGGATTAGGTGGTGGTAAGCAGATGGGATGAAATAGCCCTTTTTGGGCGGTATCTTTTTATGTGTAGTGCTTCAGTCAATTTCCTTGTAGTGTCATCATGTTGATTGTTTGCTAGTGTTTTGACAGTGTCCAAACTGATGCTATGCTGAGGAAATTTGATGATGTGTTCCGGAATGGCTGATTTGGTGTTTGAGTTGTTTGTGGATGTCTTGTTTTCTTTAATGCGAATGTTGAGTGGTCTAGATGTTTCCCCGATGTAGTTGCTGCCACCGTCGCAGCTGATGTTGTAGACCACACCCTTGGGGTGTTCTTGTGTTGCGTATGTTCTACAGTTAGCCCTAATGGTGGTTTTGAGTGGAGTGGCGGTGGTGAAGTAAGTGTCAATGCCTCTTGTTGCTGTCACAGTAGTACAATAAAGAAGTTGATCATCCATAAACACTTGTCATTCCTATCGGGTTTGAGGGTCTGAACATTCCACTCCTTAGCCACCAACACCAAAGTCAGAGTTGTTAAACTGTTGTCGACAAATAGGATCGGTCTCTATTCTCACCATCCAGTTGATCATCCGTAAACACTTGTCATTCCTATTGCTTACAACTTCTAGAATGCCTCACAAACAGTTCTCAAACCCGAGTTTGACTATATATGTTGTCAAACTTTAGCTTGCCATGTGAAGGCTGCCTAATTCACAGAACACGAGTGATAATATCAGTCATTGTTTGCACATTTGCTTATCCATCTGTATGTCAAGCTTTTTAAAATATCACCATTTGATGTATAAATCTATATGTAACATTGTTTAAAGGTCACATGCAACCAAAAAATCAAACATAATTAAAACACAATTATCACTTATTCATGACATATAATATACATTGCTGGTTATGAAAAAACATATAAACAAAATTATATACTTGGGTTTACTTCCCAAGAAACGAAGCAGCCGGGATACCGAACCCAGTCAGAGCGGGTGGGTGTGCACTCAAGTGTAACGGCTGGTTCATTTGCGGACGCCCTCATGACTCATTGTGTGTGTATATATAGAGATGCTGGGTTTTGTAAATACATGCTCATTTTTTGTGTATAACATTTTGCAATCAACAGACATCACAACATGTCATGTGTACAAGTATCACACCTGCCTGTCTGTGTAATTACATAATGTGACAGAGACTGAACTCGGGCCATAAATCAATGCATTTTGTTTATGGTGTATAGCCTGATTGGTGTTAAGTTCAAATTGCATGTGGTCAGTGATCGCAGAACTTTGTGTATTGAATATGGTCATTAGCAGACAGGCAGGCAGACACATAGGTGTCAATAAAACAGACATTGAGTTTTGTCTGTGACAACGACATATCTATATCACAGTTAGAAATTCTGTCAATGCTAAATAATGACATTGCTTTTAAGTATCGAACTGAGAAAGTGACTCGGTAAGAAGAACGTGTGGTGAAATAGACAAATGAAATTATATAAACAGTTAATGTACTGTCATGACATATAAAAAGCTCGTGCCTGTGAAATATCAACAAAACATTAGAAAAATAGCTCACACCAAAGCCTTCACCGAGTATTCACCGGACAACCCGCTTCCAAGCTGCGCCAACCTATTTCACTGCGCACATGCTATGAGCGCAGCCCAGCTGTTGAAACCACTTGTTTTCCCCCAAGCGCTGGGGGAAAATTAGGGAATCGTTTGAACTCCGATTTCGTGCGGGTTTTTTCATCACGTTATTTTTCAACTTTATAAGTTGAATTTGCATTTTTGATGATTTGTTTCGGTAAGTCCATACCGAAAAGGTATCAGAATCTGCAAAGTTGTGTTTTACGTTGCATGTGACCTTTAAGAATACTGAAATTGAATATGCAGTGACTTCATTAGTTACTAGGAATTTTAGGTTTTAGTATTTGTATATTTACAGTTTTAACTGTTTATGTTTTAGTTAAACTTGTCTACAGATCTGCAACAGAGTCTCACATTCCTATTGGTGTATTGTTTGTACAGGTGAAGCTGGACCTGTCTGATGAGGACCGTATGGGTGCAGAGAACAGAGCGGGGGCATTTGTCATGTACAACTGTGCCAGACTCTCTACCCTCTTTACTCATTTTGAGGATGCTGTGAAGAAAGGTTCAGATGTTGTGGTGGTGGTGGAATTGGGTTTAACGTCGTGCTTGAGAATATTTCGCTCATATGACGATGTGCATGCGTGTGTATGTGTATGTGCGGCTGCTTGTACTAGCCCAGACTTCAGCTGGTTTTATAGTGCTAGCCCACTGTGATACCATGCCGCAGTGAAGCAAGAATACCCCACTCAGACACATACTGACTCCGAACAGACCAGTTCTTGTTGTACCCATAAATCCCGAGCGCCAGGCAGGGACCAACAAGTACCATATTTTAACGTCTTTTGGTATGACGCAGTCGGGGATCGAACCCGTGACCTTCCGCACTCCGGGCGGACGCTCTAACCACTACACCACGGAGGCGGTTCAGATGTTGTGAAACAGAGTAGTCTTAAATAAAGCTTATCTTGTATAGTATTCTCTAAATCTTAGCTTAGGTCTTCTGCATGTTTTAGTTGGTTTAAGAGACCAACAAACAAAAAGAGAGTAAAATTACAAAGGACTGTTTTATCCTGGTTAGGTTTATTCGAAATTAGGTTTAATTATACAATTGATCCTAATTTTGTTCCGGTTTTTGCTCAGTACTATCAGTGTATGAAATAAAGCCCGTCCGACCGCCCCAGACGGTCTAGATTTCTGACGGACGGTCTAAATTTACAGCTAGCCAGCCCGATGGTCTGGTAAAAAATTTAGATGTTCAGTACATCTGAGTAAATTCACCATATTTGGTCTGGTTAAATCCATTTTGGGCTGGTAACATTTTGAAGTTACCAGCCCTGATGTCTGGCTGGAATTTTGGCTATTTCATACACAGGCGTTATATCCACATGCTCATGGATTTTACCAAAGTGGTAAATGGCAGAGACCTGCATCATTTTGGAATCCCAGCATCTCAAGCTTTTTTCTGTTTTGGAGTTGGAAGGTCTGTATATATGTATCAGTGTGTGAACACAGATGGTAAAGGGTAAATGACTATTCTTTCACTCACAATGCTGTATATCATTTCACTTGTCCTGTTTTTCTTATAAAGAAAATCCTATGTCACTAGGAATCTACCCTCCTCTCCCGTCCATTGAAGATGTCACGTTTGAGCATCTAAAACAAGAGGTGAGTTAAATCAAACAGTGTCCTCGGATGTCAGGCACTCTAGAGCCATCAACTAACCACACTTTCATATCACTGACAGAAAAAAGTAACTGTGCATAACATGAAATTGCATAAAATATAAGTTATTTGAAAAGTGATAAAAATAACTCGAAATAAACTTTTTCGTAACAGTGCTCTGTACATGACCTTGTATTCTTCAGGAGGAATGGGAGTTGTTGTTTAACTACATCTACCCGTACCCAGACGTCGTAGAACAGTGCGTAGAGAAACTGGCGCCCTCTACTGGAGACATACAGGCTCGCATACACACACACAAGGTACTTTATGGCACAAGGCCTCTTTGTACAGCAACCTAAGGCAATATAGAATAAGATGTGTGTGCTACATGACTACAAGCTGAACAACCACCTTTGTCTGATGAGATGAAATAAAAATATTCCATACACCTTAAAGACTACCAAGGTTTGGCTGAAAACCAGATTTGGGTTAGGATTTGGGCAGGGATATTGAAATGGCCTCCTCCTGTCAACCTGCTTGTAATGCTTCACTTCCAGAATGTAACCTAATATGCAGGGCTCCAGATAAGGGCCGTATCGGCGTATGTACGGATAAAACATATGCACGATACAGTAGGAAATAATTTGGAAAACGTAGCAGATACGCACAACGACAATGGTCCTAGAATCATTTACAGACGTATGTATCTGAAAAAGTATTGTTTTATTGTTTATTGACCTGTTTACACAAGAGTAGCGATGTTGTGGTGCATATATGACACGAAACACAGGATTTCTGATATGCCATTAAATTCCATTCAGTACTCTTAAGATTTTCCAGTATTGAAAAAATAAGGAGTACGTACTCTGATGTTGAAAAATTATCTGGAGCCCTGAATATGGCTATTCATGTTGTATGCACATCAGGAAAGTGCTGATGTCATCATTTCTACACAAAACTTTGCAAATTTACAAGGGTAATATTTTACAGAATGTCAGTACATTCACAATATGTCAGCAGAAAGACTTTCGTGGAAATATGTGCGTTTTTGACATTTCATTCAATCAGTGAATGTTTTGTCCATTGTATTAGTTAGGAGTGTAATTCTAAGACAGTAATATTTTTTTCTGATTTTTATATCATGCTCAGTCACATGGCTTCAATCAACAGGATGTCAGTAGAGATCTAAACCTGACTTGATGAATCTTGGAGGAGATATCTTTACTCACAAAAATTATTTTGGATTGGTACAGATCAGCAACTTCCTTATCAGCTTCAGTCGGTGCTTGAGCTCCTATTACAGCAGAGTGCACATCCTAGGGGTGAGTTGACATCACAAGTTAAACCACTAGGGAAAGTTATGTCCATTGTTCTTGGAAGTGTTTTATTAGCATAACTGAATAACTGCCCTAGGGCAATTATTTCTATTTAAAAACAATAAAATTGTACTTCTTTTGATAATCTTTATCATCCCTAATACATTACACGCGTATTAAATAAGTATGCCCTCGTGGTGTAAGCCGTTTAATCACCCTCACTACAGTAGTTATTTAAATAAGCTGTGCTTGGGCTAAAGGGTGATTAACCTATACAAACCAAGTACCTGCTACAGAACCACCATCGGAAATGAATTGTCCATGACAACATTGTCAAAATATTCCTTGATCTTTCCCAGAACCTCCTTCATGACTTCCCAATATCCTACATCAGCACTTTTCTACATCCTTCCCCTACAGTCTCCATTGGAAATCCAGTGTCATGACAACATTGTCAAAATATTCCTTGATCTTTCCCAGAACATCCTTTATGACTTCCCAATATCCTACGTCAGCACTTTTCTACATCCTTCCCCTACAATCTCCATTGGAAATCCAGTGTCATGAGAACATTGTCAAAATATTCCGTGATCTGTCCCAGAACCTCCTTTATAACTTCCCAATACCCTACATCAGCACTTTTCTACATCCTTCCCCTACAATCTCCATTGGAAATCCAGTGTGACTGGTAACCTTCTCGCGCCTTACAGGCAACTTGGGTGAACCAGGGTAATAATCTCTGCGCTTTGCAGGGACCGTTCATAATTTATGACTAGGGTGGGTAATGATGATTTTTATGGAGAAGCATCTACAATGTGACTGACCCCGTCTAAAGTGTATGTACAAAGTAAGTGACACCCCCACCCACACACCAACCCCACCCACCCACCCTGCATGTCATGTACAAATACATAGAACCCCCTTCCCATAATTTCCCAGTTTTTAGCATGTATTTCAATATTCTTATGTACAAAATTGATGACCCCCAACTCCCCAGAACAAAATGGGTGAACCCCTTAAAATCATCATTTCTTCTTTCTCTCTCCCCCCATAAATTATGAACGCACCCTTAACACCACTGATCATCAATGAAGCAGATATTTGGCACTCTTTTAAAGTATAATATTTTGTATAGATACCTTTCCCATTTTTCATTTGCTGAGATCATTTTCTGAATGAAGGTGGGTAAGGAACAAAACCCAACCCTGAAAAGACATTTTATTCATTTTAATGTGGACAAAGTTGGCTCTCTGTCGGCCTCTCCAAACCCTCCACTGAGGTGTTGTCAAATCTTTATCCAGTTGTTTTGTGTCAGAGTGAAAGATCTGATATCGATGAGATTGAGCAGCAAGTTCACTCACTACTCAAACAGTCATAGTGAGGTGTGTGGTCCAGCCACTATGCTTGATGTTGGTGTTGACCACCTTTCTGATTGTGTTCCCAGGATGGCAGGCCACACCTTCTGCCTCTGATGTACGCACGGCTTCACCTGATAAGGGCTGCTCACCAAGTGATCAAGAACGGTCTTAACCTGATGGGAATACAGCCTTTCTCACAGCTATAACAACATTGGATAATATTTATTCATATGTCAGTTGTAAGTTCAATATCACACACTGGGACTCCCCCCGAGAGAACTGGCGAGCAACCCATGCTTGTTTGAAGAGACGACAAGCGGGATTGGTGGTCAGACGTGCTGGTATTTACAGACTGAAGTCGTTCAGCTGGAATAATACTGATTGTGGTTTTAAACCCAACAATATGTTCTGTTATCAGTGTATGAAATAAGCCCAAAACCCAGCCAGACATCAGGGCTGGTAACTTCAAAATGTTACCAGCCCAAAATGGATTAAATCAGACCAAATATGGTGAATATACTCAGATATATGGAACATCTACAATTTTTACCAGACAATCGGGCTGGCTAGACCGTCTCGGACCTTATTTCATATACTGCTGTTAACATTGCAGAGTTGACATCTACGGGTCTGATATTACTTAATTGTACTGGATATAGAATGCATGGTGTATAATTCAGAATATTGAACTGCCAGGCTTAAGACACCATATGCCCATGGTTTATAGTGGCATAGAGGGAGAAGGTTATTTGATGTAGATATATTTAATACAGGTTTCATGGAAGTGTTTTGGACTTTCAGTTTGTGTTACAGAGACTGTTTTCAGCCAAGTAATGTTTTGATAACATTTTGATAACATTTTCAGTGTATACTTTGTTTTGCCTGGCAGTTTAGGTTACTTTGTGGTGCCATCAAAACTTGTTCTATCCAGAGTCGTGGCAATTACTTTTGTCAGATATTAAAACATATTAAACATTGATAAATGTCTTACTTATTTAATTGATTACTAAAACTGTATATATCAACCATTTGGAAGGAAATTGTGGGATGTCTGAAGTCAGGTACACCAGAAAGCGACCTTGGCACTCAGCTGGAAGGGTGTTACTGACTGGTTTAAAGTTTCTAGCTGTCCAAGGAAATGGTTGGTTCTTGGTGCCACATCATTCTGAGGGTTGGAATGGAAGTGGAAGAGTGACAAGTCTGATATTAAGACAGAGATGCAGATGGAAATTTATACCTTTAAGGGTACAGCTCGGATACAAATACTGTAAACATTTATGGCTAAATACTTAAGCGAACTGATAGACATAACGAACCAGCTTGTGTACTAATCAAGAGTTGAGTCTCGCTTAAAGCACTCACTATATGTTACGTATATACATATGGTTACATCCAAGATGAATTTCTCCACAAACTTTGCAGAATCAACTGCAAACCTTATGCATATGAATTGCACGAGGATCATGCATCAAATTGCTGAAAAGCATGTGCAAATATCGTGCATAAGAACAGCTGCGTTTTGGTGTAAAGTTTTATTAAGAATTCACCAATTTTCAGTGAGTTTCATCATTTATTGAACTCATGACAATAATCTTTTCACTGTTACAAATTTGTTTTACAATACATCAGTTCATGTGTTCATGTGTAACAGTACATTTAAACAGTATGGAATATTTCCCAAATCTAGCTTAGAACAGTTGACTGAGGTAGGTGGCTACATTTACACTAGTGAGTCTAAACTTTCGATGGGTAGTATATTTTTTGTCCTGACCACTTGCTGTATCCTGTCTGTAAAAAACTTTTCATCAAACTAAATTTAGTGGTCCCTTTGAGTTATAACTGCAGATTACTGTGTTATATTATACCAACTGTCTGTGGTGTAGCAGATAGAGCATCTGACCAGACCTGGGTTTGATTCCCCACATGGGCACAATGTGTGGCGATGAGATAGCCTGGTCGTGTGAAGCCCATTTCTGGTGTCCCATGATATTGCTGGAATATAATTGCTAAACGTGGCACACATGTCCAAGTGGCATACATGGTGTTAATCACTGGATTGTGTGGTTCAGACTCGATTATTTACAGACCCTCGCCATATATAAAATATAGGCAAACAACCACACATACACGCACGCACGCACACACACACACACACACACACACACACACACACACACACAAACTCACAGACACACGATCACACCTCCCAGGCTGTGGACTAATAGTTAGTCTCAGGAAACATATAGTTCTGATAATAACAAACAGTCCATGAGTCATAGTATAGTATGAACCTGGGAAAATTCTTTCTTCATCTCTCACGTTCCAATAAAGGCTGGGCTCTCACATTCCAATAAAGGCTGGGTTAAAAATATGCTTCAGGTACCATGAGACAGACTACAAAGACTGTCTCTGTTCTGGAAAGTGTTGTTTATATCAAAGACAAACTGACACATACATGTTTTGTTAATTTATTTAGATGCATTTTGTGCCATGTTATCCGTGTTGTATTATATACAACAGTTCCAACTTCTACCTAGTGTGCCTACAGAGCCCGGTGGCAAGTTCTAACTAGGAATCCAGCATACAAATATGTCAGACAGTATTAATGCATTTTCACACCCAGGAATATTAACTTTGTACCCTAAAAGTATGTCAAGATACAATAATACATTTATTACTTTATGATTAAACAACTAATTATTTCATTTCCATATTCTTCATTCTTCCATGGTCACATCTTGCATCTTACAAATATTTCATAGACATCGCAGTTATCAAATCTTTACCAACCTATCCCCCAGTTCTCTGATGCACATGTTTGAACATACACACATCTAAAATATATATATTAAATTCTACTTACACACCCATCAAAACTATAAAAAAAATTAAATGATACCCAATAAATTCAATTAGATTACAGTTTCTGGACATAGATAAATATGTTTAAAACAGACCTAAAAATACAATCACGACATTGAAATTCCACCCTAAAACAGCACCAATCCTACACCCACTGGCAAAGCTAGGTTGTAGCCCCGCCCATGTGGTTGTTGCGTGACCTGTAGGAGTGCGGCAACGTGTAGACAGAGAAGGTGAAGGCCGGGGTGAAGGACAGCGTCGAGATGCTACGATCAACCTGGGGGCGGTTGAGCTTCCGCTTGTGCAGAAAACTCCCAGTGACGAAGTTGCTGGTGAAGAAGTTGGTCATTCGATGTGTTCGGTGAGACGGTGACGTCTTCCGATGCTGAAGAAATATAAAGGAAAACGGCTTTTTTACTATTGTGTGATGTTTCAAAACAATGATACCATTTTGAGAGAGATGGCTCTGCTCTTGGTTAGCATTATGGTTGGATATTGTTCAGCAGTACAACAATCATCATCATCATCACCGTCATCATCATCATCATCATCATCATCATCATCCCATGTATAATGCATAATGCCCCAGGTTCCAATTCCCCCCGTAAATGCAGGGCGGTAGGGTAGCCAATAAAGCGTCTACTCGTCAACCCGTGACGGTCCGGGTTAGAATGTGCCTTCAACCTCGCTGGCTTGGTGGACACATGTCATCGTATCCCCATTGCGCAGATCGATGCTCATGCTGTTGATCACTGGATTGTCTGGTCCAGACTTGATTATTTACAGACCGCCGCCATATAGCTGGAATATTGCTGAATGCGGCGTAAAACTAAACTTACTCACTCACTCTTATACTCGTCACTTTGAAGACCCTGGTTCGAATCCCCACATGGGCACAATGTGTGAAGCCTATTTCTGGTGTCCCCCATCGTGATATTGCCCGACTATTGCTAAAATAAAACTCAATCTCTCACTCACTCACTCCTAGTGAACGCACATTATTATGTTGCTGCTTTATGCGGGGCGACTCAGCGACCTTTACCGCATTACGCATTGCGGTACCATAGACAACAGGGAACCCATGGGAATATAATCACAGGTCCCAAGCAACATTTGCTGGTTGTAAAGAGCGCCTAAATGGATGTGGTCAACAGCCTCAGTTACTGGCTCAGTAAAAGCGGATTGACAGACTCGATTATTTACAGAACCCCTGAATTGTGCATCGACAAACGACCGTGAAGATCCAGGTTAGAATTGGTCTTCGGCAACCCGTGATTGTCGTTAAAGGCGACTAACGGGATCGGGTGGTCAGGCTCACTGACTTGGTTGACGCATGTCATCGTATGCCAAATACGCAGATCGATGCTCATGATGTTGATCACTGGATTTGTCTGATCCAGACTTGATTTTATATTTACAGACCGTCACATATAACAAGAATATTGTTGCGTTACATCAAAGCAACAAACAGCATCGTCCAACAAACAAAACGTAATTAGACTTCAAGGCAGCCTAGAAGGTCATACAAGCTGGTCCCAGACACAAAGGTCCAAACACGTGTCCAAGCCAACAGATTCACAACACTTACTGTTCTCTGGAGGTCAGATTCACTGTCTGGCAGTGTTGCGAGAAGGTCCTTTAGGGTGAAGGTTGGGTTCTCCTCTGTGTCGTTCTCCCTATCTGTCACTTGACCTGACGAATCTGTAATACCACACAATCATCATCAGGGATGAGGTGGAGCACATGGTCTGAATTATTTCAGGTACAATTTGGAAGGTTCATTTTGTTATAATTAGTATTTAACCCCGATATGGTATATCTGTATAGATTTGAAAAACTTCCACATGAGATATTGTTAACAGTTAAAAATGCATTCCCAACATCGTAAAAATGTATACAAAACATGATGATTGCCTCATATCGTCGAGAGTAGTCCGGATTATGGAGAAAACCGGTTTCCAAAGAGTCTGGATTTGACAGATTCCACTGTTTTAAATCACGAACGGATGACAAGATAACTGAATCTAGAAGCAACTATTCCAAAACGTACATCTATCCGCAGGCTTCTTTTGCGCGGATCCAAGTTTCTTCTGACCTTGGACGACCGTACAGAACTTCTCCACACAGGAAGCTTTGGTATGCCTAGGGATAGCTGACTTGAGCTTGCTCTTGGTAACCTGTGGACGGGAGACCGGACTCTGTCTGGGTGAGGACAACACATACTTCTCGGCCGACAGTTTCAGATCCTTGTTGCTGGGAAAGGAAGATGAGTGAGTGAGTGAAAAATATGTAATAGTTCACAAGTATATCATGCTTTAAGTAAGAACCCCTGAAATGGAACGAGTCTCACAGTGCTACATGCTTAAGTTACCAACCAAGGATTTACTTGTCGAGGATATATAATTGCAACATGCGGCATATCTAGACCCATCTTAACACCCTCACTCACTTGACACTTTTTTCGTTTACTTAGATATAGGCTCGCGGTGGTTGAAGCGCTAAGATAGCTGAGCACTTTGAAATTGGACTGTCCGCTATGCTTGTCCTAAGGGACGACAGCCAGAATGGATGCTGAGGATATCATTTGTCGAGGACTCTTTTTTCACAGGTTGCCGTGATACTGGACTCCTATTTATCGACAGTCTCACTCTCGTGACATTTACATTGCAATGTTAATTTTTCAGTAAAAACGATTTTTTTTCATTCACGAAAAATTCCAAGCAGCTGCTCCTGAAACACTAATTATTTATGATGGGCCTCAAGAAAACATCTGAGCAGGTTCAGGCGTCTCAATGAAACCGGAAGTACCTGTTCTGCTGTAGTATGCCCCTCTTTATCCAGCCAAGCCGCCGCTGCATCTTGCTGAGACAGGATGTGTTACTGGGGATATGTGACATCCTGTCCGCGCTGCGGGCCAATTCCTCCCTCTGGGTCTTCAGGAGGGGGAGTCGACCTCCTGCGCGAGGCAGAGCCTGCATGGGATCCATCTTGCTCATCTCTGGAAACAAGCTGATGTTAATCAGGGGGGCAAACAACGTATGTTCTTCACAGATAAGAAGTAGCCTGTTGCCATTTTAAACGGGACATTTGTCCAACGCTGAGTGACTTTTGTAATCAGAAATAAATGTGTTTAAATTGGGGGAGGAGGTAGCCCAGGGGTTAAAGCGTTGGCTGCTCGAGCCCAAATGCCCGGGTTCCATTCCCTAAATGGATACTTAATAGGAAGTCCAGTCATGTTGTTTGTGCCATGATACAGTTTCAAAAGTATAAAACCAGGAATCGAATATACGATTATGTCACTCTTTGTGTTTCTTTACTGCTGTCCAATTTACATATAATACGAAATTAATAGTTGAGACTAAAGTATCAACCCGTTGTGCACTAAGCAACATCCCAGCCATGTCACGGCTCTGTCTGGACAAAACAACCCAGTGATTGATATCATGAGCAACGATCAAACCATCGGGGTACGACACCACATCAAGCTATATAACGGCGGTCTGTAAATAATCAAGTCTGGACCACACAAGCCAGTGATTTATACAATGAGAATCTATCTACGCAATAGGGAACCGATGACATGTGTCAGCTAAGTCAGCGAGCCTGACCACCCGATCCCATTAGTCGCCTTTTATGGCATGCATGGGTTGCTGAAGACCAATTCTAACCTGGATCTTCATGGATTAAGTTGCCTTAGATAGGTTGCTGCAAACGCGGGGAATCGTATATGCAGTGGCACGTAACCGATGGGGCAGTAACAGCTACACCAGAGCTCATTTCAGACAAAGATAACAAAGATAAATACAGTAGAACATTCCTAAGCTAACGTAATTCTTATACCTTTTTCCAAAGTCGGTCCTCTGAGACTGAGGGACAGCAGACTCTTCTGTGTGCGAGGGTAGTTTTTGGACGGGATGGACGCTACCCTGCTTCGTGCCCTGGCCTGCTCGATGATAGGTTCCGGGCGTCTGTATTCCATCTCTGGACTACTAGGTTCCTTGGTGGGAGACGGACTCATGTCGTCCATGTCCAAAAAGGTTACGGGTGTGGGGATGATGAAACTCTCCCTTAAACGGGGCTCTAGTCCATGGGATCCACTGGACCGAGAGGTCAAGCTGCTCTTGCTGGAATCGGAACATGCTTCCGTACTGTCCGGAAATTGGGTCTCATCTGCTGACGTCGAGTCGGACTGGTCAACAACAGGATCAACCCGAATCTGGACTTTTGTGTCCAATACTTCCTGAGGGTGGGTGTCATCTGTGGATTTCTGTGCAGCTTTTCTCTCCCGGAACCTAGCCCCATCCCTTCTGTAGTGCTTTCCTTTCTTCAACTCTCTGCCATTCGTCTCTTCCTCTGGAACCGCCGTGCTCTCGTTTGAGGTGCTAGTGGACGTCTTGCTATCGTAGGTGTGGACTTTCACAGCAACTCTTTTCCGTTTCTTTGGTTTCCGCCTCTTCCATCTGTTGTAACGCTTGTCCACGATAGGTGCATAGCAGAAGTATTTACCCAAAGGCTTCGGGAGTTCTGAAGCATAGACATGACAGCTTTGGAATACATTTTTACATCAATATTGACAACCTGGGTCTAGATTTTCGAAGCTCTCTTAGCGCTGAGATAGTCGTAAGTGCCATACATTAACATTAACTTACGACTATCTTAGCGCTAAGAGAGCTTCGAAAATCTATGCCCAGGACTGGGAAATTCAACTAATGTATCAGGATTTCATAGGAACACCGACACTTTGCTCGTTTCGAACAGCTGAGTATGCTGTATATTTCGGATGTTTCTTCAGAACTACTTTTCGTCTTCTATTTACAGGTGATGTATGAGCAGACTTTGTATGTCATGGATGAAGCCACTGTATGAATGTATTATCATTGGTAGGTATGACAATTACAATCTTGTTTCAACAGCTACAGTAAACATACGGTTATATCGAACTCAAATGGACCACTAAAGTACTGTCGGAAATAGAAAAAAATTGTTTTTTCGCATTGATATCTACAATTTATGTAGTTAATATGTGTAAGTGTGAAATGTCTGTTAAACTAAGTTCGGCCTAACTACAGTCTCAGTGGTAGGGAGGTAGGAAACGTAGAAAAAGGACTTTACTGAGGAGAGATTAGTGCATAAATGAGAGATGCGGTGATTTCCTAAGTCCAAGGCGACTTATTTGGAACAGGCCATGGCTTTATGCAAATTAGTGTGCAATGATATTATATTACAAAGGACAATTTTTAAATGTCTACTTTGAAACTAAACTTAGCTTCATTATAAACGATAGCTGACGTAAAAAATAATAACTTTAAAACTGAAACTATGAAGGATTTAGCTGCCATGGAGTCTCACTATCACTGTAAAAAAAACAGGTAGGAGGGGTCGTCTCAAAAGCAAAACCATGACAGGTGTCGCAGACGGTGGTTGGGGTCGGGCTGGGGATAGAGATATAAGCTGAGATACGATAATCCTTTAGGGGAATTAAATTGGGAAGCAAACAGCATGTCATAACAATTTACAAATAATATCCAGTCCTGTCGATCTTCGGGTGGTCATGCCACCTTTATATTTTGAGACATTTAATACGATGACTGATTTAAGCTTTCCCAAGGGTATCATACCCTTTTACGTATCTCAACATAAACGTTATGATCAATAGATGAGATATATTCAACACACATGAAAAAGCATTAAATATCTTTGAGATGACCCCTTGTGCATGTAGGCAGTACGTGCATTTCATGCCAGTTGAGTCGACGGTCCGTCGTCATACCTGACTGAGCGACCTAATTGCCATCTATAGTCTGATCTATTGTTTTGATCAGCTATTCGTAAGTTTTGCCCGATTTTACGAGTAAACATGCTTTTCTGGATATACTATTACCCATTCCACTGAATACCCAGTTAGGCCGATGTGGGTTATTTTGCTATATCCTATTGTAAATTTTTCAATTTCAGGGATACAGAGTAACAGCCTAAAAACAATTTTTTTTCGATTTCCGACAGTACTTTAGTTTTATTTTGTTTTGTGACCGCAAAATATACAGCAATTGGTCCGAAAAACAAACAATTTCGTCTGTCATTTTACTATAATTTTACTATGATCGTAATAAACGCCAGTTACTTTGTCTTTCAGCGAGAATAGTTTCAAGCAGCTTTTAGCAGTATTCAAACAATATCACGGCAGCCGACACCAGAAATGGACTTAACATCATGCCCGCGAACCCGCGTCTTCGGCGTGACGAGCGAACACTCTAACTCCCTGTCACACACACGCACACGAACACACACGCACATATACATACCGGGATATGGCTGTTCAGTATATCTGCTGTCCATTTCTTGGCGCATTTTCAGGAGAAACTGGGAATGAGGATTTTGCAACATCTTATCATGGTCCTCGTCTTCCTCCTCCCCATCATCGTCTTCCTCCTCTTCCTCTTCATTGTACAGCTCAGGCTGTAGCTCTTGATGAAGATCTGATAATCCCAACATCAGGTTGTTATCCAGATACCTCGCACCTGCTCCAGGCGGTTCATCATCAAATGTGTTCTTCATCCCGCTGACACTATGCTGCCAATGGTGATGAGGAAGAAAACCTTCTTCCTCGAAATTTAATTGAGAGTTAATGGGACTTGCGTAAAGATTCCTTTGTCCTTGTGGTGACTTCTTTCGTCTCCCCTGTAGAGTCGGGCATCTTTCTACTGCAGACGTGTTACAGTCGATCTGGCTAAATGTCCCTCGTTTCAGTGGTAGACCATTCCAGTTACTTCCAGATGGTTCAAAGCATTCGGCAACAGAAGCATCATAGAAGTCGCACGGGGATGACTTTTGATACCCCTCACTGACAACAGAGGATCTACTAAAGCACCAAGAAGGCGTTCTGCTGGCCAGACTGAAGCATCTCTGATCCTGGTCGGGGTAATCCTCCTCCTGGCCAAGCATCTCCTCCCAACACAAGCTATGGTTCCAGTGACTCTCCTGCGTAGGTTTTAAGGAATAATCCACACGAACTGCGTGCATCTCATCAGATTCCTCTTGATAATTCCCCTCATCAGTATTAGCCTCCTCATGCAGCTCCAGATAGACATCCTCTGGGGTTTCACAATGTATCCTCATTGTGGTCTCAAAGTCTGATGATCTTCCTCTGGATAGTCCTTCTCTAGAGTACACAGACAGCCTGGAGGTCTTGTCGCATTGGGATGCCATAGATGTGGTTTCACGGACCCCATTCTCAGACACGCGGCTGTTCTGTCTTGACATCAAGTCGTCCTTGACATCAGCACTGTGACACCACACGTCACCGTACGTCATGACGTTCGCTCCAAGGTGTGTATCTGTTAACATGTAGGAAGTGTTACTGTCTGACTATTACCAATAATCAAAATATTTACACAAGCACACTCCTTTTTATTAAAAAAATGGAAAATGGAAAAAAATACTTTTCTCGACTTTAATGTCTCCAATATAGAATTAAAATTTAAGTGATTAGGCAATCATTGTCTGACACGACGTTTCGGAGTACATGTATATTCTTACTCCTTCATCAGGTGAATGGAGTAAGCATATACTCCGAAACGTTGTGTCCATCACAATAAAAAAGTTGACATCCATTAAATTATTGCCTTTATGTGTATCGCTTCTAAATGCCATTCAAAGACTCTATAGGAGTATGCTTGTTTAAATATTTTGAATAATGATAATAGTTGACATCCATACAAATTCTTGCCTTTAAGCATTCACCTTTCGAAAAAAATAATTTTCACGACTCTAATGTAATGATAATTTAAGTGATTAGGCAATCATTTTCTGTCCGATCATTATCATTATTCAATATATTTACGCAGTCATAAGCCTTTTTCATGAAAAAACATCCGGAAAGCCTTGGGGGGAGATAACTTGCTGTCCCCATTATGTAAATATACTTCAAATGATTGGGGATTTATTATTTAGTGAAGAGAAATTGACCAAATATAATTGGGTAGTCATATGGGGTTATGTGAATTACTACAATTCCTTGATTTCCCTTACCCGATTTATATGGCCTAAAAGGGGTTGGTTGATCCTTCCCATCCATCATAGATTGGCACGACCCCTTTCCGCAGAAACCCTCCAGGTCTTCCCTGGTCAGCTGACCGTTGATGATTGAGATGCACCTGCTGTTGTCGCCTCTCCATGGCCCGGACACGGTGTCGGGTGTCT
The DNA here is from genome assembly GCF_003918875.1 of Haliotis rubra. Taxonomy (NCBI): domain Eukaryota; kingdom Metazoa; phylum Mollusca; class Gastropoda; order Lepetellida; family Haliotidae; genus Haliotis; species Haliotis rubra. The sequence goes on from NW_025765447.1 coordinate 734,134, forward strand.
GTGTCATGGGGCGGGTGTCTGGTGTCTTTACCTGGACATCCGGCTCGGGCTCCAGATACTGATTGCTCCAATACCGTGGGAACAACGCCAAGGAAAGGTCGCCTGGTGAACGACAAGACAACGTCAAGGTCTCTATCCATTGTAGGATACAAATTAACTCAAATTCAATACACTCGATACAATCACAGCAGGATATATTTTGCGCTCGTCATGAACTACGATTACATTAAACACAACTGAAATTAATTATATAGTAATTGACGAAATAGCACCTTGCCTCCGAACATCAGTTATTATCAATGAAGAGTTAAAAAAGAGGGGATTTAATGTGCATCCTTGCATAAGACCACGAAAAGAGATTATATGGGTTGAAATATTGAGCTTCGATAATTTCTGCTGCTAAAGTTCAATGAGATAATTGCTAACATTTGGCCGTGAACTGTATTCGAATGTAGGACAGACCTTCCAAAAATCCCAAATATACAGGTTCGTTCCACAAACATACAGTAACACGTTCGTGAACATTTATCTGAAAATAAAACTTTCTAAACGAGGTAGCCAGGTCTCGATATTTATTTGCAGCTCTTGTGGACTGTAGAGAGTAGTTACAATGTCTGGTCCTTCATCCTAGATGTTACCTTTGGAGTATCGGTTATCACTGGGTAGCTTCCTTGTCTTTCGGAGTCGGGATGAGATAAGTATCGACTTCAGCCACTGATGGTTGTCGTGGACCGACATCCGGTGCTCGCATCGGAAACAGTCGAAAGATGTGTGCACTACTCGCCCTGGCTTGTAATCCTGAATAACAGATCCAACGGATCACTTGTACTTTCAGGTGTTCCCTTATTCGTGTCCATAAGTATATAATGCACCTGGATCCCGATCCACAAATCATTCGCAAAATTACGACTTGTCGTAACTCTATAGTTTACCATAGGCTTACGAATTTCGCTTAGTGGGTCGGGACCCAGGTCTATTATATAACGTTCATCGTGACAAGAACGTGCGTTGTTCCCCCAACTCCGTATTGCCCCATCCTTGAAATATCGAATTGTCGTCCCTTATAGTTTTCCATAAACCAGTCACATATTCGGAAAGTTAACAATCCCTACCTTGCCACTTGTACAGGGAGGTTCGGTAGGGAAGGGCAAGCCCAAACCTCCCACATTCAAGGGATTGACTGGCAGGGGTGTAAGGCTGTAGCGCCGGGATGATTTCCCGATGCGACTCTGCTGCACGGCGGACCTAGTCTTTGAGGGCAGGTGCAATTCAGGAAGGCGGACCTGCGACGGAAAGTGTCATAAAGGCGGATGAAGTACACAACTAAAACTCTGAAACTGTCTAGATGGTTTGTTTGTTTGCTTGTTGTTTAACGTCAGCAATATTCCAGCTATATGGGGGCGGTCTGTAAATAATCGAGCATGGACCAGACAATCCATTTGTCAACATAATGAGCATCGATCTACATTTGGATACGATGACACGTGTCAACCAACTCAGCGAGCCTGACCACCCGATCCCGTTAGTCGCCTCTTTCGACAGGAATGGATTACTAAAGACCAATTCTAACCCGGATCTTCACAGGTTCTAGACGGCATAGTGACAGTATGCCGTGAAGCAAGAAAACCAATGATGACGATTGCAGGACATACCAGGTTCGAACCTGAAAGTCCGGTTTTTAACGAATGCTATCAGACAGCTGTTTTAACCAAAGATCACGCAATGAGAAGTGTTTTACTCACGTTATGACAGTCGGTGACGTTGCTGTCGCTGGTGGCGGGGTTCCTGCCGGTGACGCTGAGGGAGTGCATTGGGTCATCTCCCTCAAATTCACTTTCAGTAACTGACCCCCAGTCACAGGACTCCGAATTGTCACGGGATATAATCATCGGGACCTAAAGTTTGTTATCATTCCATCTTTAATAGTGTAACCAGTAATGCGTGTATTGTAGGAGAAGAGAGCACAGGGTCTGTGAGACATTGCCACGTTATCGAAACAGAAACATCGACAGAATACAACGTTCTCTTCACATTTTTCAAAATTCTAAAGATGTATTTAAAAAGAGTTGAAATATTTCGAGAGGCACAGTTTACAGCCTCTATTGAAACATATGTGGGGAAGTGGTAAGTGTGCCCCTCAGATAGAAATAAAAAGTTTTGTTATAATTTATTGTTATTGTGAAAATAACTAATAATACGTATTGACTCATGAATAAATGACATGCTGGATGACATTTTCCTTTACCACTTCCGGCAAGATACTTATTTGACAAACGATATTCGGCGCCTTATTACGTGAGCAATTCACGCTTATGTTTAACGAACAAGTCTTCTCAAAGATGCATCGATTAGAAACGATGTTTTATTCGAAATATGCTCTGCACCACTAATAATGTCTACCCCCACCTTTGACTGACCACGTCTCATGACTTATCAACCAAAGTAAAGGGAGTAAAGGATTTTGTTGTTTTATATTCCCGCAAAACCGATTTCAGGATCACTAGATGGAGTAATGTCCCTTATAATATGCAGTATCCGCCCTGGAATTCACTCTATACCAATCGCTGGAAAAAAATGCTTATTGAAGTGAAATGTATCTATTATAATAGACTTTTACTTACCTCCTCCAGCCGTACTGTTGGCAAGGGGGCCCGGGGAGTACTTTGCTGACGGAGACACTGAGGGCGCGAGCGCAACTTCCCCTGGAGGACGCTGGTGCCTTGGAGGTTGGTGGATGGGCTCAAGGGGGTTTCCCGACCCTCGGGGTAACACAGACTCGGCTTTCGAATCGTGAATCCCTTCCGAAAAAGTTTAGATGGATGTGAATATGTATACCTCCACACATGTATATATTGTATATGCTTAATTTCTAGTTACATGGTATTAAATGGTAACAGTAGAAAACGTTGTCGTCATCGTGGTGTACGTAGTAGTTGCTACCGGGTATTGAATAGTAGCAGTAGAAATCATAATAGTAGCTAATAGTAGCATTGATATACGTACAAAAGATGTAAGGATACACAAAAATATGAAACTCTCACTAGAATCTAAACAATATGAACAAGTTAGTAAGTGAGTGAGTAAGTATGGTTTTACGCCGCTTTTAGCAATATTCCAGCAATATCACGGCGGGGGACACCAGAAATGGGCTTCACACATTGTACCCATGTGGGGATATGAACAAGTAATACAAGGAAAATCTTATGGATAACAACTTCTTTATATATTTTTCACAACGTTTCTGTGCCTTTGAAGAATTTCAATATGAACAAGTGAGTGTGTGTACAGCATAGAGTATCAATTATATTTAGCTGAGCATATATAGAAATAATGGCCATGACCTTTTCGGGGGATATATTTGCATTATTTGGTCGCCTTTATTTTTTAGAGATAAAGTTTTTCTAATGAATGGATTATTGCCAGCTCTCGGATCACATTGAAAGACCCAGGCTCCATTACTTTCACTAGCCTAAAACGAGACTTTTCTGGGTTGTGATTCAGTATATTCGGTTAAGTTCACATTTGGGGTTTAAACATGTTTACGGTTTTGTTTAACAGCTGAACGTGTTTAGATATATATCTATATGTGGGAAAGACCAATCAAGAATCTAAATTGAGTTTTGGTTATAACACCCTACAAACAGTATTCTAACTACAGCTTTTGAGAAATAGGTCCAGATAGTGTTTTAGCTAATTTTACAATGAGAATTAGCATGTTTCTGTCAGACCATTCACATCTCTCTGTCGTTATTTCACGTATCCGTTATGGTTCCAAAACATATAGTGGCAGGAGCTATGTCATGTATATTTAGAACAATTGGAGTAATGTGAATCAGTATGATTTTACGCCGCCTTTAGCAATATTCCAGCAATATCTAGGCAGTGACCTTCACTCAGTGTTGGAGATAGATCCAGGACATTCTAGATAACGAATGAACCCATCAATCACCAAGAATTAGTCGAAATACCGTTTTCGATACATTTCAGTTTCGGATTCAAAGCAAAGACACAGTGAAATTTTACTGTATGTGTTGAAACTTATTTCCAGCCCAGTTCGCGTAATTGAATTTTTTTTAAATAACTACGGTAAATCATTTTTTTCTTTCTCTGCGTCACTTCATACCTTGGATACTCTGGTCCTGGCGTACACTGGGGTCCGGGAAGTCCCCACGCTCCGGGGGGGCGGGGCCTCCTCAATCACTGAGACAGGAGTGGGGCATGCTGCCCTCATGTTCTCGGTGAATGACTAGCGGTCATGGGGGAAACATTGTCAACTACCTGAAGTTTTCCGCTCAGGCAAACTCACAAACTCCTCCACCCATGTAGGGTAAAGGTATTCGGAGCTGATTGTGACGTCACTCGAGACTGTGACGTGTTTCCCATGTGCGATGACGTCAGAATTCATCGTGGACACTACTGAAGTCAGTTCATTTCTTCTTCGTGAAATTTCTTAGCACGAAGCAGTGTCTTTTTCCAATAAATTATGATAATATATTTTGGTATTGGTGTTTTCATATTGTTTTTAAAGGTCAAAGGTCAGTCGTATTACGCTTTGTGAATAAAATATAAAGTATTTGTTCACGTACAAAAGCCGTATTGGCCCGGTAAAATCCGTATTGGGCCACGAAAATCCCGTATTCGACCGCTTTAAAGTCTCGTATTGAGCCGCTAAGCACATATTGAATCTCCGATGGTTCTCATATATAATGCAGGTATATTTGAGTTTAATTTATTACGTATAACTATTGATAAAACCTACTCTCATTTTTCAATCCGAGGTGTGTCTTTCCCCACAACTGAGACAATAATCTTCTTTTTAAAGAATCAAAACTACTTACTAATCTTCTTTTTGATATAATATACAGTCCGTTTGGCTCAAAAGCGGACCGATGAATTGCAATCTAACTCGAAACCTAATAAACATAAAATACTCAATGAAACGCTGATCATAATCAAAACATCATACCCACTCTGTGAGGTTTTTGCAGAATTTTTGTCCTAAAAATAAAAAAGTTGTTTAACAATCTATCATTAAAATATTGACACAGTTCACTATTTGTTACGAGGGAGGAGTGCAGAGAAAGGGACAGCCAGGTGTTCGAGAACGGATGGAGACGGCACAGCACAGGTTAATGAATAAATGACTTTGTCTGTGAGCGTGCTTCTCGAACACCTGGCTGTCCCTTTCTCTGCACTCCTCCCTCGTAACAAACGCTGAACTGTGTCAATATTTTAATGCTATTTTGTTAAACAACTTTTTTATTTTTAGGACAAAAATTCTGCAAAAACCTCACAGAGTGGGTATGATGTTTTGATTATGATCAGTGTTTCATTGAGTATGTTATGTTTATTAGGTTTCGAGTTAGATTGCAATTCATCGGTCCGCTTTTGAGCCAAACGGACTGTAGATATTGCGTACATCTCGATAATATGTGACCATTCTTATCGTTTCAGCTGACAGGTAAAAAATTGTGAAAGATTAAAAAAAATGTATAGCTTTCAGCACCATATCTGTTTCCTGTATTGTGTTACTGGGTAGCTTGCGCTGGTATACCTCAATCCATATTATCGCCCTATTTATATCGATAATATTTCACATTGCTATTTGGGTTAGGTATTTATTTGGTAAATATATCAAAATTTCGCTGTTATTCTATCTATTTTCTGTGGACGTGTCTTACTAGATATATTTCGGTTAAATATGATTTTTATATTGCATTGAAACAGGCTTAATTTATCACATACATCTGCAAATATATTTGTTTGAGTTGTGGTCTCGCCGTTTAAGATTTAGTCACAAATTGGTTGCAAGGTGTGAACGCCTGATCTTAGTCTAAGGATTTCAAATACCATACACCTAGTTGTGTTTGCGTTGTAAGGCAGAACTTGTCCCATTTATTACAAATTGTGCCTGTGTGCTATATTAGTAGAAGTGCTATAAAATCGGTAAGAAATTCAATTCAAGGGAGGCTACTCTCAGATAGCGTTGCTTTTCTTTCCCGGAAATCCAACAAGTCGAAGCAGAGCATCATGTTGCTAATGAAAACAATGATTAGCGTGAAGCTGACATAACCACGTATCAGAAGATTTTTGTGAGTCAGACTGATTGTTAATTGTCTCTGATTGTCTAGCTTGACAATTTGGTTGTCTTTATCCTGAAATTTTATGATGCGAATGAAAACATAACCTGTGTCACTGCGCTTTTCAAGGGAGATAATGGTATATGATTAAAATTGACATTATTTTGTTTTCATACCAAACTTCGTCAAACATTCTCATGCAAAAGTAACACCAAATAGCATGCATTCATATCTACAAGCATGGGAAACTGTCATTAATTTCGGCAAAATAGCATAGATGGATCAATAACAAATATTTTTGTACAATATATGTAGATCAACTGCTACGAATAATTTTTTGTGGGGTGGGGCAGAGACCATACACCGGTATATGGTCTCTGGGTGGGTTTTTGGCCCATCCAGGATTCATGCCCACACTGTCAGGGTGAAACCCTAATTGCAAGTGAACAAAGTCAGCTACCTAACTCACTACTTCTTAACAAAATGGAAGTCTGAGTGATATGCTGACAGCTTTTAGCCTGGGTCACATACTTTGTGTACCTATATGTGACAGCCAGAAGCTATTAATACACCATGACTACACTTTCTTAATGACATTGAGATAACATCATGATGAAGTACCAATGACTAGGTTTGGATATTGCCCTGATTCTCATATTGCGATATATTGCAATAATTTAAGAGATATTGCAATACATATTATACAATTATAGACTGGTGATGAGGTCAATACCTGTTTTTATAGCTAAAACACGTGGAATTATCATGAAACGGCCCCGCTATTATCAGAAATTTGTGGGCCCGCTGCAAATGATATTGGACCGCTCAACCTTAACGATCAGTTCTGTTTTCAAGTGACGTCATAGTGGGTGCGTGATGAAGGAGCAAGCATACACCCCGAAAAGGTTGTGTAATTCACAACAAGAAGTTGACATCCAAAAATCTTGCTTTTCTTATAGGATTGGTCCATTTGAGGCCACTGAATTCCTCCAAAACGTCACATATGAAACCATTCAAACCCACAAAACTTAAAAATCATTTGGTAGACTACTTGGCACTTTTGGTGCCACTTATAAAGATGCTTCCACTTGTAAAATGCTACATGAAACCAACATAAATGTAAGTGTAGAACACGTTTAGAACACATTTCGTTGTTATGGAAATCAATGGCACATAATTCAAAGGGAGCTAACTCTGTATGACCCAATATATTGCAGAATCTGAACCATATCGCGGTAATCATATCGTGAGATACTGTACTGGTATATAGCAGTTTACCGGTAATATTGCACAGCCCTACCAATGCACAAGTTGAAGCATTAAGATGTGAGTGCATCTAGAGAAACTGACTGGGATGAAAGTGATGCTTACAAACAAATGAACCCTTTATCCATTTAAGAAATAGTTTCCTCTACCCCCATGTTTAGTGTAATAAAGTACAGTTTGGCCCAGAACAATTATAGTTTAATTATTGACTTTTTAGAGGAAACTGAATTGTCAAAGTTTTTAATAAGTATGTTTTGTAAATGGATAAATAGGACAATCACCAACGGCTGAAAGTGATGATGTAAATTCAGCTTGGGTCCATGCAGGAGGCGAAAGTACCTTAAGACACTATTGTCCTTAGTATGGTGATCTGCCTTTAGTTGGTGGTGATCTATAGCCTGTTATATATTGTATTGTCTTCAATAAAAAAAATAGTTTTCGATTTATATGTTTTACATCTATATCTGTGATGTTTTAGATTTTTTGACAGTCCTTCGTTGACAGGTTTATTCTAAGTTTATGTATCATGAATGTTACAATTGTTTTACTAGTCATGTTATAGCTGAAATACTGATGATGTGACCGAGAGTCTTAACTCTCTCACTCACTCACAATATGTGTGCTATCTTGTTGCAGCTTGGTAAATATCATGGAGCAGTACACGATCCTAGGACGCATTGGAGAGGGAGCACATGGCATTGTACTGAAGGCAAAACACACAGAGGTTGGTGTGCATTGTGACTTACTAGGATAGCCTGATCAAACATGGATTAAACTGCGACTAATCTTTACTATTCCATGACTATTTTTCTTGTCATATGACTTGACATGTCAGCACTTTGCATACACTTGGTGTGCGTGAGCAAAGCAATCCAAACAGCATATCTGATTTCTGTATTATGAAAACGATATTGATTGGCCTGTTCCCAATGTAAATGATAAAGGTCGTGAAGTTGTATTGTTGTGTATATAGTCTGTTGTTTCTGAGTGCCATTATATCCCAACTCATGGAATGTTTACTGCACTCAGTAGTTTGATTAGCTGGGGGCAGTGGGGAAGCCCAGTGGTTAAAGCGTTTGCATGTCATGCGAAAGCCCGGGTTTGATTCCCCACATGGGTACAATGTGTGAAGCCCATTTCTTGTCTCTCATGCCATGATATTGCTGGAATATTGCTAAAAGCGGCGTAAAACTAAACTCACTAACTCAGTAGTCACTTGATAATGTTACCACACATAGCCCTGAAACATTATCACAAACAATAAACAAGATGACCATAAAAGGTTATTGTCTTGATAGACGTTGTGATCTGTGATCTTGCTTTGACAGAGTGGTGAGGTGGTTGCCTTGAAGAAAGTCCCTCTGCGGAATCTTGATGATGGAATTCCAAACACAGCACTGAGGTAAGTTTTCTGTTTCATATAATTTTGTCTTTATCACACACAGATATAGACAGCATGTCTCAGCTTTAATTTCATGTGAGCATTCAAGACTCATCACCTGCAACACAAGCAATGTAATTGTCAGGGAAGTCAGCCCAGTGTCCTCTTTCAGTCCCTATTTCAAAACTAAAGATATTCAGGTGAGCTACAAATACTCACTGCTAGTATATTTTCAAATAAACAGCCAGAAAGTAGTGACTTCAGTTTTCAGGATTTTTGACTGCATAAATATGTTTTGAGTTGTCCAACTATAAGTAAAGTTTGAAAGGTATCAAACATATATAAGATTTAAGACAATTACTAGGTGATTCTTTCTGTCAGAGACACCTTATTTTATTCAGACAATGTATAAATACCTGTAAGACAAATTTTCTCATCTGAACTGAATTTTTTTTGTTGGAGATTATTCGGATGTTTATTTTTATTGCTTCATGGTTTCAGAGAAATCAAGGCTCTACAAGAGATAGAAGATAATCCATATGTAAGTGATGTCTTGTTCAGTCAATATTCTGGGCAGCAGTTACGCCATCTCTGTAACCGGGCTCCTAGCTATATATGCTCTGCATCTGTGTGATAAAAACAATTATCTTACCCTCATGTGAAATACTGTAATTTCATTGGTCAATGATGCTTTAACAAGTTTTGGTGTCACCCCTCCAAGGAGGGTTACAACTGGAAAAAATATTACCCGCTGCCACGGTAACCGCCAAACTCTCCACCGAGAAGCTGGATAGCTAACAATTGTATGGCGTCATAATATGACACATGCGTGGAGTTCGAAAACCGAAAACTGTTTTTGAGTTCACTGTGTACACATGTATTATACCGACTTTCATTGCTCTATTTAAACTATTTTATACTTTGAATCGTTTGCACACTCAACTTAAACATAATTAACCCTTTTTGTAGCAGTTTTAAGCTTGTCGAATATGTTTCACTGATGTTTAAAATTCAGTCGAGAGGCAGACACCATTTTGTTTACATGTCATACAGTCAGAGTGAGTGAGTGAGTTTAGTTTTACGCCGCACTCAGCAATATCCCAGCTATATGGCGGCGGTCCATACAGTCAGAAGTGAGCGTAGCGATCTTCAAAATAAAATAAAATAATGTTTTTTACATTTAACATGGCGGTAAGATAAATATGTTGTAAAGTTCTCCCTCGGGTAATACGGTCTGATGTACGCCTCTTTGTAGCAGTGTTATCCCTCGGCTACCGGCTTGGGTGACACTGCTACAAAGAAGCATACATCAGTCCGTATTACCCTCGAGAGAAGCATACAACTTATAATATATTGTGTATCTATTTGGGAATACCCATTTAACGCCCAAGCAGAAATGAGCTGCCAGGTTGCCAGATCTATGGATGATGAAGTAGACAGTGATGATGTAGTTGATGAAGTAGACAATGTTGGAAATAATGATGTAGATGATTGTAGGGACAGTGATGTAGAAGATTGTATGAACAATTTGATGATGATGATGATGATGATGATGATATACTTCTTCCTCATCCCTCCAGACGGTGAAGCTGCGGGAGGTGTTTCCCCATGGGACGGTAATCGTGTTGGTGTTTGAGTACATGCTGTCCGATCTGTCCGAGGTGGTGCGGAACTCGGAAAAACCTCTCTCAGAAGCCCAGGTGAAGTCCTTCATGCTGATGTTGCTGAAAGGGGTGGCCTTCTGCCACGAAAACAACATCATGCATCGGGTAGGTTTATCAGCATCTGCAATAGGCTGTCATCTAATGGCTTGATGTTCATGCTGTTGAAGATGATGTAGGCCAGGGGTGGAAATAACTTTAAAATTGATAGTGTACTCCGGTACAGTGGCACATGTAAAGTCACTTGCCCTGACAATTTTTCCACTATACCGACCGTTTTCTTGCTGATTTTTTAAATAAACAACATAATTAACATTGGAAAGTCAACTGGACACCGGTACAGTGTGAAATACAAATTTGCTTGCCCGACAGACGAAAACACTAGACTCGGACGTCGGGCAATGGGTTATTTCCACCCCTGTAGGCCAAAGAATGTTCTCCAAAAAATTGTGTTCCACATATTGCTGAAGTTGGCATCCATAAATTTCACCCTAACGTGTATCACTTCAAAATGCCACTCAAAGACTGGTTGTTTTAGAACACCTCGAATATTTCTGCCTGAGGGAAGGCTAATCTTTATTTATGAAAATAGCATCAATACTTTTTTGGACATATTGACACAAAATACCTCAGTTGTTTGAAATACAGTATTGCCAAGAGCGGTATCTGGTTGTCCTTAGTTTGAATTTTGTCTTATTTTATTCCCACTAATTAGACTGCTACTACCAGGGAGTCGGATGACATCCACACTTCCATGTTGCTCACTGCTAATGTTGTGTGTCGTAAGAGGCGACTAACGGGATCGGGTGGTCAGGCTCCCTGGCTTGGTTGACACATGTCATCGGTTCCCACATGCGCACATCGATGCTCTTGCTGTTAATCACTGGATTGTCTGGTCCAGACTGGATTATTTACAGACTGCCGCCATGTAGCTGGAATAATGCTGAGTGCAGCGTAAAACTAAACTCACTCACTCCCAGATAATCCAGTGAGTGAGTGAGTGAGTTTAGTTTTACGCCATACTCAGCAATATTCCAGCTATATAGCAGCGGTCTGTAAAAAATGGAGTCTGGACCAGACAATCCAGTGATCAACAGCATGAGCATCGATCTGCGCAATTGGGAAGATAATCCAGTGATCAACAGCACGAGCATCTATCTATATAATTGGAATATGATGACAACTGTCAGTGAGTCTGACCACCCTATCCCAGTCTCTGATCAGACAATCCTGAGATTCACATCATTAGCCTCTATTCATGCCATTAGCCATAATGGCACACCATCAAACAAGTCACATAGATTAACCACTCTATCCAGTTCTAACCCACAATACAGACAGGAAACCTTTTCACAATGTCATTTCCTCATTCATAAACTAATAAAACTTTTGCCACAATGTCGTTCATTAGGCTCAGGGTTGATGTTTTGAACTGAACATGCCATTAGAGGAGATCGGATGAGTGGATGGGCACACATGGGTGACACACAGACACATAGCATAGTTATCTCCCTTTGAACGTGTTGTGTTTGTCATGATCATTTTAGCGTGAAGCACATTTGTGGTATAGAAATTTCATTTTTTTCAAAACTGAAAGAATATATGGGTATACATAAATATATTATCTCAGATATTAAATTATTGTTCCATATGCATCAACAATGTTGGCTATACACTCATTAGACTACCTGTGTTTCTGCACAGAATGAGTCATGCAATATTCAGACACTCTTTGACAATTCAGTAACTTATATAAATAAAACCAGTGTTTCTTAGCTGTGTAATATTGCTAAAAGCAGCATTTAAGACAACTCACTCACTCACTTAGTCACTCACTCACTCACTCAAAAGAATGGGATGAATAACAATCACTCACTCAAAGAATGGGATGAATATCAATATGTTTTTATCTATTTACACTTGATTGTTGGGGAGGATCAAATTGGAAATAGTTCTTTGAAACAAAGAAAATAACCAAAGTGGATTTCACTTTCACTATTACTTCATTAGGATGTAAATAACACATATCATGGATACTCCTGGGCATCTTGGAAATAAATAATATTACACTATGGAATATTACTAAACTATCTACTTATACTTCATGTACAAATGTGAACTACAGAAAAGGGAATTGATGAAATGAAAGTGAGGGTGAAATAACAGTAAATTGTGTGAAATTTGATTCTGGCACGAATATTGATATCAGGTGTGTGTGTTGGGCGACACATGTGGGTTCAGTAATATGTAAATTTAAGTGCTGAAAAGGCAAAACACGACAAAACCAAATGGCGGCCACAATGGCGTCCATTTTGTTGTTTTTTTCAAAACAAAATTATGTCAAATAATTTCTACATACTTAAGCAGTACACAGAAGTCAAAATGAAAGTGATCAGATTGATAGTAGTAAAACTATTAATGATAAACTTTGAGGTGTTGTCTGGCAGCAAACCAAATGTGACAAAAATGCTCGCAGACCCCCACCACATATAATGGCCTGTAAAAAAAAACCCTGATACCACAATCTGAGAGTGTTACAGGCCTTTTCATGAGCCCAAGACATCATACTAACTGAAAATACCCCCGGTAGTGTCAAACAAAATCAGTACTGGGGAGGCTACGATTTGAAATTTTTCAGCTGCCTCCTCCTGGACTATAATGACTAACTGGCATATGGTTGCAGTCTGTTAATCAGAGATCACACAGTCTGACTGAGATAAATGCAAAGTGTGAGATAGGATAAGTTTAAATATTTGAAAAATGTGTGATACATTGTATATATATATATACTTATCCTATATGACATAGTAAACTCCCACCCTACCTGTCCCTCAATGTAGATTAACTACTTCCTTGAAGATAACCTTGACTCTTGGAAAGTGAATGACTTATCGGAGAGGTCACATCACCAGACAGGGCAGTCTGCGTGGGAAGTTAAGGGAGAGATAAGGTGGTGTAACTGCTGGGTGTGTTTGGGTAAGGTGTTCTGAAACTGGAAACATTCCGACGGTTCCAAGAATGTTTCCATTCAGGATAAATAGGGAAGGGAAAAACACAATGTTTGAGATTGAGGATATGTATATAGACATGCAATTTGCAATAAAAATTTCAACTTTATTTTCAATTTCGAAATATTCATGTCCCTCCCTTTATGGTATCCACAATTTGCCATTTTGTCTGTTCAGTGAGCTTCTGTCTTTCAGACATTTTTGGTCATAGTGAGTTCTCCAGACACTTTGGCTTCTATGTGCATACACACCAATGAGACCCGGATTAGAATTGGTTTTCATCAACCCATGCTTGCCGAAAGAGGTAACCAACAGGATCGGGTGGCCAGACTTGCTGATTTGGTTGTCATTGTGTCCCAGTTGCGTAGATCGATGCTCATGCTGTTGATCATTGGATTGTCTGGTCCATTATTTACAGACTGGTGCCAAATAGCTGGAATGTTGCTGAGTGTGACGTAAAACTAAACTCTCTCGCTCACTCACTCACTCACTCACTCACTCACTCACTCACTCACTCACTCACTCACTCACTCACTCACTCACTCACTCACTCACTCACTCACTCGCTCGCAAGCACTCACTCACTCACTCACTCAGTTCCCTTGCTGGGGTCAAGTATGACTGAAACTGTGCACAACAGTCTAGAAATATTGCTGAAGGACTTCTAATAGTGTGATAGTATCTCTCGTTCCTCAATTACTCCCCACTGATTTTCTGTACCTGTCAGACATGTTGACTCTAGTCGTGTCCTCAGTAAACATTATCATGTGTGCAGGAGAAAGTGTAGAAGGCATGACCGCTGGTTTGTTAAAGCACTACTTAAGGCAACTAACAGGACTGGGTGGCTAGACTTGCTGATTTGGTTGTCATTGTATTCCAGTTGCGTAGATCTATGCTCATGCTGTTGATCATTGGATTGTCTGGTCAATTATTTACAGACTGGTGCCATATAGCTGGAATGTTGCTGAGTGTGACGTAAAACTAAACTCGCTCGCTCACTCACTCACTCACGCACGCACGCACGCACTCACACACTCACACTCACTCACTCACTCACTCACTCACTCACTCACTCACTCACTCACTCAGTTCCCTTGCTGGGGTCAAGTATGACTGAAACTGTGCACAACAGTCTAGAAATATTGCTGAAGGACTTCTAATAGTGTGATAGTATCTCTCGTTCCTCAATTACTCCCCACTGATTTTCTGTACCTGTCAGACATGTTGACTCTAGTCGTGTCCTCAGTAAACATTATCATGTGTGCAGGAGAAAGTGTAGAAGGCATGACCGCTGGTTTGTTAAAGCACTACTTAAGGCAACTAACAGGACTGGGTGGCCAGACTTGCTGATTTGGTTGTCATTGTATTCCAGTTGCGTAGATCTATGCTCATGCTGTTGATCATTGGATTGTCTGGTCAATTATTTACAGACTGGTGCCATATAGCTGGAATGTTGCTGAGTGTGACGTAAAACTAAACTCGCTCGCTCGCTCACTCGCTCACTCACTCACTCACTCACTCGCTCACTCACTCACTCAGTTCCCTTGCTGGGGTCAAGTATGACTGAAACTGTGCACAACAGTCTAGAAATATTGCTGAAGGACTTCTAATAGTGTGATAGTATCTCTCGTTCCTCAATTACTCCCCACTGATTTTCTGTACCTGTCAGACATGTTGACTCTAGTCGTGTCCTCAGTAAACATTATCATGTGTGCAGGAGAAAGTGTAGAAGGCATGACCGCTGGTTTGTTAAAGGACTACTTAAGGCAACTAACAGGACTGGGTGGCCAGACTTGCTGATTTGGTTGACACATGTCTTGTATCCCATTGCAAATTGCGCAGATCGATGCTCATGCTGTTGATCATTGGATTGTCTGGTCCACACTGAATTATTTACAGACCACAAACATATAGCTGGAATATTGCAGAGCATGGCATTTAACAACAAACACATGAGTGAGTGAGTTTAGTTTTATGCCGCACTCAGCAATATTCCAGCTATATGGCGGTGGTCTGTAAATAATCGACTCTGAACCAGACAATCCAGTGATCAACAGCATGAGCATCGATCTGCGCAATTTGGAACCGATGACATGTGTCAACCAAGTCAGCGAGCGTGACCACCCAATCCCGTTAGTCGCCTCTTACGACAAGCATGGGTTACTGAAGATCAATATTCTAACCCGGACCTTCACGGGTCAACAAACACATGAAATAAAGTTACCTTTCCCTTCAGGACTTGAAGCCAGCTAACCTTCTAATCAGCTCAACCGGACATCTGAAGATCGCTGACTTTGGTCTTGCAAGAGTGTTTGAAAACAAACGTGACAGGCAGTACAGCCATCAGGTGGCAACACGGTAAGTTATCTCCCCATGATATCTGTGAAGCACATGGAAAATATATTAGCCCCACTAGAACCCAGTTTCATAATTGTGGAAACTTTTGCAAACGACACGAAGCTAGTCGAACACTAACAACTACAATATTTGCTCCTAGAAATTTATGATTCCGTGTCATTTCATACGTTTCTCAAGCCAATTTCAGCTTCATGGGCTATTTCTGGTACCATTTAGTTTATTCTTCATTGCCTGCTTGATCTACTTGCTTCCTCTGCAGTTGTAGAGGTCTTGCACAGCGAACACATTTGATCTTTCTAATTGTGTAACATAAGATATATTTTCGATTACACTTTCTCAGTAATGTACCCGGCTGTGATATTGCTGGAATATTGCTAAAAGCGGCCTAAAACCCAACTCACTCACTCAGTAAGGTACAGATTCTAGAACTTTTGTTGGGTAGAGTTCCATCCGGGATTCAAACCCACACTCTCAGACCTAATCGCCGGCACACAAAGTCAGCCGTCATACCCACTCAGCAGCCACTGCAGCTTCCACTCCATAGGATTGGACTCAACCAATCACTCAGTACTAGAATATGTACTGTACGGAGAAAGTGTAATCCCAAATATCACATCATATCTATGGAACTGGGATACAATGACATGTGTCAACCAAGTCAGCGAGCCTGACCACCAGATCCCGTTAGTCGCCTCTTACGACAAGCATGGGTGGCTGAAGATCAATTCTAACCCGGATCTTTACAGGTCTGGTGTGCTAGCATGCAGATCAGGCATCGATTAGTAAAACAGACATTGATTAATACAACAATCAAGATGATCGAGGATACTTCCTTTTGAAACACACACGAGAGTATGTTGTTTACATTGAAGTTTTATGAGTCAGGAAATTGCATTAGTTGTTTATACCTTGATTTAACAAACGTGACAAGAAGAAACATACTTTTTAAAGTTTAAGTTGATGTTTCATTGTTAATGAATATCGATTAATTTCCTGCGTTCATCGATAATCAATGACAGAAGCGAGATCGGTCAATTCTTATTACAGAGACCAAGAAATGAGAAAGGAAGGTCTAATCGTACTTTTTAAACAGTATTTTTGAGGGCTTTAGGAAGATAATGGAAAATAAAATCCTTTCCTATTCATAAACTGTAGTTTTAAAAACTCTGGTTTGAGTCTGGTGAAAAAGCAGATGTGTGCGACATTGTTTAATCAAAGTACCACCTGAGACTGTGGAAACAATATGAGCAGAATTTTATTCTATTTTGACACGCAACTTATTGAAAATACTATTTCATCCATACATGTGAGCAAACAGTGATAGGTTTCCCAGAAAATGCATCTCCTTTCTTATGTTACAAATTGATGAATAATATTGTGACACACTGCAGGTTTCAAGCGTATTAGATCATTACGTCTACACAGCTGGACATCATCCCTCGGCTGGCTATAGATTTCATTATAAAGCATTTTGCGATGTATGTTCATGTGCTTGCATTGAGACTCACTCAATGATGCAGCGTTTTACAAACATGCTGATCAAATATGACAGTCAGAATCAATCAATGCCAGAGTGAGTGAGTGGGTGGGTGAGTGAGTGGGTGGGTGAGTGAGTGAATGGGTGAGTGGGTTGTTTGAGTGAGCAAGCGAGCGGGTGGGTGGGTGAGTGAGTGGATGAGTGGGTTCGGATGGATGGGTGGGTGGGTGTTTGAGTGAGTGAGTGAGTGAGTCTTCCACTTATATCACAGCTAGGTATCTTGTGATGATCTGATAAATTTCAAAACACAACACACACCTCGTTTTGTTTCCAACCTATTTTTCGTTTTGATGAAATCTTTCAAATTTGACATTCATTTTAGCACCTAAAACGTGTAAACCAAAAGTAGTCTGACCTAAATCATGGAATTTCTGTGAAAAGAAAGTTTAAAAGAAAAGTTCATTATATGCATTTGTCTCTCAGGTTTTCGCTGTGACAATTGAGTCTTATGTTGTTTGTTTATAAAAATACCTGCCACTTGCAAAATGTCGGAAATAATTTGTAACGGAGTTAGGATGAAAGGAGTGCACTGGTTATCCTTAGAAAACAACAATGTTCAGTGCAACAATTTGCCTAACTGTCCAACAGTAAGATCATTCAAGCGAACCAAACAGTTTGCGTCATTACCGCCCAGTGCTGTGAGCATTCACTACAATGCACCAAGGCAATGGAAAAATCGCAGGGACACGTAAACAGCAATTGGGCACTAACAAAGAAGATTTAATACTGGGTGTAGTCAATGAAATGTTTTAGATATTATTGTTATCTCTGCATCATGACATGCGAAAGGTAACTTGAAGGAAATTTGTATGGGAAATCTTAATGTTTGATGCCTGTGCAGGGATTTACCTTGAGTCCTGTTTTTGAGGGTCCCTGGGACTCATACTCTTAAATTTCATGGGACCTGGAAAACAAAATGGGGGTCCAGACACTTAAATATTATTATTAGTAGTGTTATTGTCTTCTGTATCATGATCATCACATATATTGTTACAGTAATTGAATTGCAAATGATACCATAACCCGGCTAGTAGCAAACTCTTTGATAATAATTGTTACTTGATTGCAATTTTTACAAAAAGTATTTGGATTTTTGCTGCGTCCGTGTGGATGCGCTAATAAATTTTGTTATGTCCATTGTCAATTTTTTATGCGTAGAGGAAGCAGGAATTCGCATCCTGTACATCCCTGCTGTGTATATCTAATTTTTGACACCATTTTTAACCAAGGTAATTACACAGTGACATCTCACTATGTGTCTTTGAAATATAGGGCTGGGACAAGTCCAGATTTACTTCTCAGGTACCCAACTCCCTGTTACTATGTTCATGATGTCAATCACTGGATCTTATGGTCCAAACTTGATTATTTACACACTGCGTCATTAAACAAACAGGCAAACAATATAAATGGTAGTAAAGAATAGCGGTGTTAATAGCAGTCAAGTCTGTGGTATTGATATACACTTGGTCAAGTGGTCAAGCCTCCAAACAGGCCAACGCTGGATAATTCTGGGAGAAAAGATGAACTTCACACAAACGCTGGTCATGATTTAATGCAAGATGATAAGGGCATGTGCTTGCCCACTTACATAGTTTTAAAAAGTTGCTAGAAATTCTTATAGTATTATGAGTGAGTGATTTTAGATTTACGCCACTTTTTGCAATCTTCCAGCAATATCACCGTGGGGGACACCAGAAATTTTGGGCTTCATTGTGCCCATGTGGGGAATTGAACCCTGGTCTTCGGCGTGACCAGCGAACGCTTTAACCACAAGGCTATCCCACCTATAGTACTATGACGATCCGGGGTGGAATAGGTCTTCAGCGTCCCATGCTTCTTGTATGAGGTGATGAATGGGATCAGGTGGTTAGTAGAGTTGTGTATCGTGGCCTTAGAGGCGAGACAATATATCCCAATACTAATTTCGTGAGGCGAGACAATATATCATGAAAGAATTGCTGGCGATACGATATGTATCCTGATACTTTACAGCTTCCAAAAACAGAACAGATATGATAGATAAAATTGCTGAAACTTTATTTGTTATACAACAGAACTTGTGTTACATTCACACACACTTAAAAAACAATTTCAGCATTTAATGCTTAAGAAAATACAATCAAACATATTCAGTATTCCTTGATCTAATATAAATATATTTGAAACTGAAGTTTCCCTTGGGAAGTTGTGTTTCTACACCAGTGCTTTCACAAACATTTCGATGTAATTTATATCAGAATTCAGAATCACTGAAGAAAGCTCTTAAATATTATCTTATCTTTGTTCTCTTTCTTAACAAAGGTAGGACATTGTTTATAGCTGTTGATAAATGGTGTTATTTGTCAAACAACTAACACAGTTCACAGAGTTTGAAAAATGTTCACACTCTTTCAGTTAAACACCAACTCCTTTGTTCATGTAACTAAAGATAACAGATACAAATAAATAGTTTCTAATTTTGTTTAGTTTTTAGTAGTATCGGGATGTATTGTCTCTTGTGGCGATACATCGATGTATCATGGACCCTTGCGATATAGATATCCTGATATCCTCAAAATCATATCTGACCGTACTCACTACTTAAATTCGGAATACAACCTCTTCCCTTCAGGCCGCCGCTACAAAGTTCCAATTGTGAAACTAAGAGAGCCCGTACATCCTTTATTCCAAGTACCATATCTCTCTTAAACAAATGTGAAGATACCTAAATCAAAGAATTTAAGTAAATATGTTTGGTATCTCTCTAATGTGTCAGTAGCTCTGCTGATGTAACACAAATTCCTGAAAAGGCATTAAAGTATTATTCTATTCTATTCTATTCTATTCTATTCTATTCTATTCTATTCTATTCTATTCTATTCTATTCTATTCTATTCTATTCTATTCTATTCTATTCTATTCTATTCTATTCTATTCTATTCTATATTGCCTAAATGTGGTGTATATCGGTTCACTCGTATTGCTTAGTTGATGATGCAAACATTGATACTATCGTCACACCACTAGTCACAGGTTTGGCTTGCTGACTTGGTATTGTATCTCAGTTGTTTAGATTGATGTACATGATGTTGATGTGTATTGTCTGGTCCACACTCTAATGTTTACAGATCGCTGTCATCTACGTTAACAACAAACAAACAATCAAACAAACAAAAGCCTGTCACCGAAAACAATGTAATACAATTGAAATATTGTTTTACATTAAATTACAATATTTTCAATGTGCCCTGACTGCACAACTAATAGACACCATGATTCATTAAATTGAAAAATATACCAGGAATTCTGTATTTAGGCCCACGCGAAATTTAGCCCATGGGCTAAAATATGGGATTTTTTTTCCGTATTCAAGTCCATGGGCTTAAATTTGGATTTCACTCTTGGGTGTTTAGAGTGACGTCCCTTTCCAAACGCATTGCGAACCTCGACGTTTTAAACTTTAGTAGTGCCTTCTCTGTGAGGTTATCACGTTTACAGAACATTTTGGACACCAGTAACAGGGCAGTTATTAGTGACAGACATTGATCATCTTAACCCGTATGATGTGCATGCAGTTGCAGTTAAACTGAACCATGTGGTCATTCAATTTTGTATTTATAGACCAGTTTCCTGACAAAAGAGTTTAAAAAACAAAACAATTCCTTTTATTTTATCAACATATTGCACATTTTCAAATTTAAGCCCTGGGCTTAAATATGGTAAAAATATATCATCACAAGAACAGTGATTTTCCGTATTCAATACGAAAAATACAATTGCAACATTGTTCTACAATAAGCTACTCCGTCACATAGTAATACATAGTAATAGTAATATATCTGTGTGGCTTGATTATATATCTGGCTGCAGCGGGCTGATGTTACTGGACTACAGACCCAAAGCTGTCAACGCAAAAAAGCAATAAAACAACGAATCAGTTTGAAATTAAATATGGCATGACCACGACTGAAGCTGATAGGAATATTTGTAGAAATGTGTAGAATTGGAGAGTGTTGTGCCAGTTGTAGTTGTGGTAAAACAAAATGGATAATACAAATGTGATATCGGCAATGGCTAATGTACTCTTTACATATACCAAGGGGGAAAACTAAGGGATCACATGAAAGTACAAGTGTTCCTTTAATTTGTCCAGGTTTCTTCACCAGTTGTGCTATACAAAGCTTGGGAAAAAACCTGGGGAAAAAATAAAGGAACACTTGTGCTTTTATGTGATCCCTTATTTTTTCCCCTCAGTATATGTTTTTGAGCGGTAAGTAGGGTTTGACGAGGATGTACCCCTTCTGATATCATTTTTGTCTGTTTTGCAGAAAATCTGCCATGTAAATATGGAGAAATTATTGTTATTATAATCATACTGAATATGTACAAATAACTGCATGAAAAGTTTCGAAGTCAGCCCTCACTAGCCATACTAAAACCACCTGATGCTTGAATCACTGCCTTTGTCCAATAAAACATCTGAAGACTAATAATTTCTAATTCAATAAATTGACAAAACACTGGTACAAAATATCTACAGACATATACTCATTACATTGACAAAAAATTGCATGACTCAAATGTCTTGAAATAATTAGATTACTATAAAACTACTGGAAAAACTGCAGTCTACAAGGCCTAAAGTATCAATCTCCTGTTGCCCTTGCGTCATTCCCCTTATATACTTGATGTTCTGTTTTTTCCAAATTTTGTAATAGAATATTTATTCCCCAATGGAGATTTTTTCCATTGGAAGTAATTATCTTTGTAAAAATATCTAGTCAAAATGTTTTCCATGGATTTTAATTCCAGAAACAATTTCTGGAATATTTTCTCGTGTGAATATTCTTTCCTCTGGAAAATATTGTACTCAGAAACATTAATTGTTTTCAATTACAGTTTCACCTCACAGATGGAAGATAATTTAGCAAGTGTTTAGAACAGCTATATTCTTTTCTATCGCCAGACACATCAATGATCCGGCCATAACAATGCAGTGACAGTGCGTGCGAGTGTGAAATGTTTCACTTGCTTGATAACATAGTTGTAATAAAGTTGTATATCTATAGAGCGATCTTGTGCATTATATTTCACACTATATTTAAAACACATGTGCAAACTGTATATTGTATTCAAGGATCAAAATAATGCTTAATTTGCATGACATGGAACATTAAATATTGAAATGGCATGGATGAAATAGTTTTTAATATGCCCTGATGGCATGACTAAAACAAGAAAACATAATACTCACCATGATTCATTTAATGGAAACTGCAATAGATTTGACCAACTCATATGATTCAAAACATATCTTTGCACCCCATCAAATTGTTTATCTGTGGCACTCTCAGTCTCACAGCTTAACATGGGTGTGGCCATTTTAAATGCCAGTGAGCATAACAGGAAGTCCTGTTTTAGAAGATAACATAGTTTGTGGGTGAGTCTATGTGTCCAGGACAAATGAAGCTGAACTATTCTTCATACTATTCATGAAAGTGTTTCGGAAACCCAGCTCTTATGTTACAGGTTTACATGACATTTTATGATTTATCAACAAAATTGAAATGACATATTTGTGGTGATGTTTTATGTTTAACTGGAATATCAAAAGGTATGGGCACAATTATTTTCACAAAGGCACACCTGAAATATCTGACTAGTGCCCAATGGCACCTTTTAAAAACAAATTGCATTTCTGTCCCTGGTATTGCTTTGATTAAAGCCTCTTTAATCATGGCACTTAGGTACATTTGTACTCCCGTAATAATGCAGGGTATGCCCTCCTGTGATTTCAGGCGCACATCCTAGGCCAGTTCCACAAAGCAACTGTAGCACAAAGGTGATCATAACTCCCTTACTTTGACATAAACTTAAGGCAGTCGTCGTGCTACGATTGCTTTGGGAACGTGGCCGAGCATAAATTCAGGTTACATGCTGTAACATAATTGAAATACTGTTTGAAACAGGGTTACACCAAATTAGTTGCACTAGGGTAGTCTAGTGGTTGAAGCGTTGGCTCATCATGCCGAAGACCCTGGTTTGATTCCCCACATTGGTACAGTGTGAAGCCCATTTCTGGTGTTCCCTGCAATGATATTGCTGGAATATTGGTTAAAGCGGCATAAAACTAAACTTACTCACTCTCTTACACTACATTAACTAACTTTGTGATATTGGTAGAGTCCAGTACCACACCAGGCCCCATTCTAGATTCTGTGACAATCTGCGAGTACCTGCTCCAGATAAGTCAGTATTCCCTATATATACTGTGCTATAGGTTTTATATATTTTTCCTGGATATCAAAAGGAAGTTTTCACAAATAATTTTTCCCCTTTTAATTTCATAAAAAAAACCTTGCTAGTCACAAATTCATTAGTGTCATAACATTCATCTTGCATAGTCACCTGACACAATCCTTGTTTCTCACGATGTTTTTAAGATAACTTCAGGTTCAGCCTCTGTATCAGCTTTCTAAAGACTTTAACGTGATATCTAAAATATAAATCAGTGTTTTGGACATGACGTTCTGAGTCAGGTGCGACACAGCTCAGTATATCAAGCAGAAATCAATTGGCGGAGTGTTTTCTGTGATTATCCAGCCACCAGGTGACACAAGTTCTCTTTTATCTTGATTACTTTCTGTCCAGACATCAGCTAAATCATTTTCCGATTTTACCAAGGCATGACTTTGGAATTGCTTTGTAGTTAGAGGAAGATAAGTGAGCATTTCTTTAGTGAAACCTAACACCAGTGATTAATCTTCAAGCGAATCAATATGTTATCATATAAAGTGTTCTAACATCGTAGTTCATCATTGTTTTATCTTCATACCAATCAATAATTGATCAAATAAAGAGTTATACCGCAATAGTTCGCGTGTGTTGTTCCATATATATTATTAAATGTCAGCCTTCTGCTTTCAGCTGTCTCATCTATAATAATTTCATTTTATTTCTCATCTTATTTTGCTAAAAAATGTCTATTTTGAGAATGTTATATAAGAGCACTGTCACTTATCTGGAATAATACGTATATATTTCACTTTCAATCCCATTTCCGTCATTTCTGTTTTAGGTGTGATTGGCTTGGGGAACAAATTGCTAAGAAAATATTTTCCTTTTTTGACATTATTTCCTTGTAATGTAAATTAAAAAAATAAAACGTCAAAAGAACACCAGTTCATTTTGTTTTAGGATAACATCCATTTCTGTCGTATTCCCAATTTCATGGACGGTTTTGGCTATCCCGAGAAGTAGAGTCTGTTTGGTGTTGGTTTAAAATCAGTGATGACACCAGATGTTCATGTTAACCCTTTTCCGTTTGACTGCCTTGATGTCACTACTCTCCTTGCAGTTTACAGACACTTTGTTGAGCTGAATATCCGTGTTGCATTCAATTTTCAATTAATTTCAATTGTGAAATCTAGATTTCAACATGCCTGATGGTGTTGAACAGTTCAGCTGTTGTGGTATTACAACATTCAAGGCTCGGGTGACCAAGTTGTACACATCACTGTGAGTCAATGTCCAAAGTTGTGTCTCACAGGTGGGCTAAGATCCGCTGATATGGGGTTTGATTCCCAGTGTCACCTTGGTGTAACGGTTTGTCTGCACCACACCCATGCTCTTACTGTCATCCCAAGTCTGCCAGGATGTATGGAGGTCTTCTTGGATGTTAAAATTCATCCAAAAGGTCACAACAATTGTCAGTAAACAACACATATCCAAATGAGAAGTACAATTTTTCAAACTGATATTATTTGCCCTAAAAAGGCCCTTTATTTAGCAAAACTTGTCAAGTTATGATTTTCAGGAAACTAATAAAAATACCTTGCAATGACAGTTTATGATAAGTAATCTCCATCGCAAACCAAAACTTCCCCAGTACATCAATGTAGCTAAGAGTTATTTCCCCCTGATGGTCAGTCCCACATTTGACCGATCTTGTGTATGCAACTACTTATGTGTTATATGTGTTTCTATAGTTCCTTAAAATAAAATTGTTGCTTAGAACTTTAAAAAGGCCTTAAATTTGAATACCAATTGTTATTCAATTAAAATAATTGCTTTGTAGAGGTACAACAACTCTTTGTAACAGGACTATTGACAGTAAAATGTCTTTATGCCTGAATTTACATCAATTCACATCTGAAAACAAAAATCAAAAAAAAAAGAAAAGAAAGGAATGCCAGTTTTTAACAAAATAATGATATATTTCCCAGCGTGCCTCCCAAGGGCACTCTGTTTGAAATCAATTGCCTGCACCATGACTTCACAAATTGATTTGCAGCTCTTGTTTCCTGACAAAGGCTTTTTTTTATCTTTCCTAGTTTAAACATGTTAATAAGGAAACTTGGTCATGTATGCCTCTTGTATCCAAAAATATAAAAATAAAAATATGGTCGTTTAAAAAAACAAAACCAGATGTTCATGGATGTCTAGCTTAGGTTGTACATGTCCCACGTGCAACATATGTTACATTTGGGATTACGCTTTCTCTTTAAGCCTTGCTCCAAGGCTGTACATCCATGGATGTGTAGTAATTCTATCCTTTAAAGAGGCAAGTCTAGATAAGCGGACAGTACAGGACACCAGAGCAGTGGGGTAGCCTAGTGCTTAAAACGTTCGCTAGTCACGCTGAAGACCTGGGTACGATTCCCCACATGGGTTACAATGTGTGAAGCCCATTTCTGGTGTCCCCTGCTGTCATATTGCTGGAATATTGCTAAAAGTGGCGTAAAACTAAACTCACTCACTCGCTCACACTCACTCACTCACTCACTCAGAGTGCACTTGTCAGAGGGTTACACACAGTCATGAGATGATCAAGACCACCAGTTGTCCGACTTCCAGCTAGTGGAAGCGGCAGTGGCTGAGTGGGTTAGATCGCTTACTTTGTGTGCTGACGATTAGGTCCCTGACTCTGAGAGTGTTAGTTTCTAAACAATAATTATCCACTTTGAATCATGATTTAATAAACAAACAAGATTTTCATGATGAAATGTTAAGAAGCTTTGAGGTTCTTGAGAGTTATATAGAAGTTGGTATTCAAGTATAAGACAAAATATTATGGATGTCAACTTCTTCTTTATTGTATACACAACATTTCTGGGCTTTTCCTTGTCCCTTCATGAAATCACCTGATGAAGGGACAAGGAAAAGCCCAGAAATGTTGTGTATACAATAAAAAAAGTTGACATCCATAATATTTTGTCTTATAAAGAAGCTTTGTTCACATACCAGCCCAATTGATGTGATGAGAAATTTTTTAAAAAGTTTAATTTATGTGTTGACATACTGACAGGTAAGATCTGTAATACCTGTAAAGTCTGTTAGAATCCGTAAAGCAAGTGGAAAAAAGGGTTACCTTAGGGAGTTCACCTGATGGATGGATTGACAGGTCCTTTCGCAGGGTGGTGTAGTGCATGATTTGATTCCGTTGACATTGAAAATTTCTCCTTTCCAATCTCTTTTCAGGCAGAAACATAAAATATCCAAAGATTATATCAATACTTCTTTGATTGACATTCTAGAAGTTGAGATGAAGAATGAGGACAATTTTATGGATATACAACTTCTTTATTCTGTGTAGGCAACTTCAAGCAATTAGTGACAACGACACTAGGATCTATGTCGAAACGTCGCCTATACAGAATATAGAAGTTGTATATCAAAATAAAATTGTCCTCATTCTTTATATCAATACTGATTAGATACACAGGTTTATTTGTATTGTATGTTGTTTACAGATGGTACAGAGCACCCGGAGTTGTTGTACGGAGCCAGGAAATATGATGAGGGTGTGGATCTGTGGTGAGTGTGTTATCTTCAACACTTTCATGTAACCTGTTAATAATAAGAATAATAGTCCATTTATCATGTGCATTGCTCCATGCACAATGCATGCTCAAAGCACCCAAACAATCTGATTATTATTACCCCACATAACCCAAGCTGCCTGGTAGGCGCCAGAGGGTTATAGTTATACATGCCAAACATGGTCACCCATCCAAGGACTCTCCGCGCCCAATGTTGCCTAACTTCACCTTATTTGTGACCTGAGCTCCATGCACAAGACCACGTGCCACCAACCTGTGCTGGACTGGCCAGCTCGGACAAGGAATAGTTTTATCCCCCGGGAGGCATCAGACCAAATGATATTTAAAGATGGTACTTTTTGTTGCCATGTCTGATGCTTAGCATCACAGGAGTTCAGTTTTATGCTGTTTTTAGCCATACTGTAAATCATGTAATTTTTGCCAGCATGATATTTTTGCCAGCATGATATTGTGAATGACTGGAGCTCTCAAAAGTATCATGATGCAGTGTCCTCCTGGTTTGCCAGTTTCTATAATCCCTTGACAGTTAATGAATATCGGATTACATGCCAGTTCCTCGGCGTGCTGACATGTGAACTGTGTTCACCATATGCAAAATAAACTTAGTCAATGAGAAGACTAAAAGTGTACTTGATTGTGTATTTGATGAAATGAAAAGCATGTTAAATGTGTTAAAATGTAACAGTTCTTGTAAATAAATGGAAAATCCAATGACAACAGCTTGGGGATACTAGGGATACTTGAACAAAAGTTACTCAATCAGTATGTCTGATAGTCCAGACAGGCGCGCCAACCACTCAACACGCATTTGGTTTCTTTAGAGACCGTTTGATAGGCCGACAGTGAATCCAACGGGATAGGTTTCATCACACTTATCCAGAGATCAACAGCTTTGGTGAAGTCATTGTCAACAATTTAATAGAGGCATTCCAATTAGTATAATCCCTTTGAACTGTTTTAAGCTTATCTGGCCTGTGTAGCGTGTGTTGTTCTTAGTAAACACCACTGACTACATACACACAGAAGTACTCCACTGAGCTCAGCTCAAGATTAGCGGCAACCTTAAATATGTGTTTGGATTTACTTTAGATAGAACCTTCAGTTGCAATCTATTTTTGAGAATTTGGCAAGTCGCAAAAATATGACGCAAAACCGTCTGTTGGTCGGTACTCGCACAAATATCCTGATGCAAAAAATTCGTGATTTTCAGTATTCTAGCAATATCATGGCCAGGGACACCAGAAACGGGCTTCACACATTGTACCCATGTGAAGAATCAAACTTGAGCCATCGGCGTGACGAGCCAACCCTTTAACCACTAGGCTACCCCACCAGACACATTGTCTGTATTTGGGGGAAAAGTCTTTTGTGTTTTATGTGCAGACAAGAAACTACATCATATATGTTCAGCGAATTCAAGAGGAACATATATGTAATTTGTTTGAGTGGCATTTTAGAAGTTGAGACGTACAATATAGAACAAGTTTTATGGATAACAACTTCTTTATTTCGTGAGTGCGACGTTTCGATACAGATTCTTGTACCGTTGTCAAGCAAGAGTGATACATGAAGTGTAGGCGCTGCATATATATACTGTATATAACAATGAAACAACATAATAGACAAAGGAAACAACATAATTGCCATGATTGGCTAAGCAGTAAGCTGAAGAAGCCAGTGAGTACACAAAGGATAGTGAATGGAAGCCAGAGATGTAGTTACAATGAGATGTTTAAACAATAGATCGCGATGTTTATACAATAGATTGGGCTTGGTGGAGGAGTGGATCATAAGCTGATGGAATGAAGTATCCTTGGTCACGGTTGATGGTGGGCTTGTGGCGTTTGATGTGAATGGCTTCTGTGAGCTTGCGTTTAGTGAAATCCGTTTGGTTGTTGGCGAGAATGGTGATGTCGGACCACTCTATTTGATGATTGGGGTTAGCTTTGATGTGGTCAGAGATAGCTGACTTGGTGTCGAATTAGCAACAGAGGTCACGATGTTCTTTGACTTCGGTGTTGATGGTTCGGGATGTTTCACCTATGTAGCATTGTCCACAATCACAGTTTATTTTGTAAATAACACATTTCGGGTTGTTGTTGTTGGCGGTGGGTTGTTTTCTTCCATTGGCATGGAGGAGGTTGTTGAGGCTGGAGGGCGCTGAGAAGGTTGTGTCTATGCCTGCCTGTTGTTTCAGGAGTCGGCTGATTTGGTGTGATGGTTTACCAATGTAGGGAATGGATATCTTGATGGGGGCTGATTCTGGTTTAGATCTTTTGGCAGGAGGTGAAAGCGTTGCTTCGATGGTTCTGTTGACTATTTCAGGTGGGTAGTGGTTGCGTTCTACAAAGACTTCCCTCAGGTGTTCAATTTCTTCCTGTAGGTTCGTTGAGCAGATGTTTTTGGCTCTTCTGGTCAATGTAGAGATGACGCCGGTCTTGACTTTAGGGGGGTGGTTGGAGTTGTAGTGGATGTATTGATCCGTATGAGTAGGTTTTCTGTACACGGAGGTCTGGAGTTGGTTGCAGGAGGTGCGGGACACAAGGACATCAAGGAAAGGTAGTTGGTTGTTCTGCTCTGTTTCGATGGTGAATTTGATGCGGGGATGTTGGCTGTTGAGATATCCATTCCCTACATTGGTAAACCATCACACCAAATCAGCCGACTCCTGAAACAACAGGCAGGCATAGACACAACCTTCTCAGCGTCCTCCAGCCTCAACAACCTCCTCCATGCCAATGGAAGAAAACAACCCACCGTCAACAACAACAACCCGAAATGTGTGTTGTTTACAGATTACAGAGCACCGGAGTTGCTGTAATAAGCTGTGATTGTGGACATTTATCATGTGCAAACATCCCACATAGCTGCCTGAAAGGGTTATAGTTATACATGCAAACATCACCCATCCAAGGACCCGCTCAAGAACAACTTCACCTGATTTGTGACCTGAGCTCCAAGCACAGGACCACGATGCCACCAACCTGGCCAGCTCGGACAAGGAATAGTTTTATCCCGGAGGCGTCAGACCTAATGATATTTAAAGATGGTACTTTTGTTGCCATGTCTGATGCTTAGCATTACAGGAGTTTAGTTTTTATGCTGTTTTAGCAATACTGTAAATCATCATGAAATTTTGCCAGCATGATATTTTTGCGAAAATTGTGAATGACTGGAGCTCTCAAAAATATCATGTATCGGATTACATGCCAGTTTCACTGTCGACTTAAGCTCGGCTGTAGTGATTTGAATGCAGATAAAGTAAATAGACACATTTCTAACAACCCTGATGCGCTTGTGGATACCACAATGAAGATACTGTTCATTATATTTTTACATGTAAGTTATACACTGCTATTAGAAATAATACCTACTTCTATGTAAATGGCCACAATCTCCAAACTGTGTTATACAGAATGACCACATCAAAGCTAACCCCAATCATCAAATATAATAGGTCCCTGATCATCACCATTTGACAAATTATACTAACAATTAAGCGGCACTTCACTAAATGAAGTGTAACTGCAAGCTCAATGTTTATAAGCACCTACAAGCACACCAACAGCTTGGGGAAGACTAATTACTAGCAATACTAGTATTGACACATCACATATAAAACAAGGGATACTTGAACAAAAGTTACTCAATCAGTATGTCTGATAGTCCAAACAGCCACCCACTCCATCACAACATGATCATATTCTGGTCCCAATAGGTTTCATCACACTTATCCATCAACAGCTTTGGTGATGTCAACAATTTGATAGAGGCATTCCATTAATATAATCCCTTTGAACTGTTTTCCATCTGGCCTGTGCATCTGTGTTGTTTTTAGGAAAAATCTCTGATTGCATACACACAGATGTACTCTACTGAGATCAGTTCAAGATTAACGGCAACCTGTGATTGGATTTACTTTTTAGATAGAACTTTCAGTTGCAATCTATTATGTTGTTTCATTGTTATATACATGATGTAAAAACGCCTGCTGGTATACTGCAAACAATTCATGTAAATCACTCTTGATATTCTAGCAATATCATGGCCGGGACACCAGAACGGGCTCTGTACCCATGTGAGGAATCAAACTTGAGCCATCGGCGCGACGATCCAACCCTAAACTAGGTTGTTATCCATAAAACTTGTTCTATAATTCAAGGGCAACATATCTGTAAATTGTCTGGCAAACTTGGTTAATAAAAATTCGAAATTTGAGCATGACTAGACACAATGATTTACCATATAAAATATGGTAATGTTCTACTAAACATTGTTTTATATGCTGGTATTTTGATTACTGTGTGTATTGTCTCATAAACAGAGCCAGAAATTGCAATCAGTTGTGCACATGTTTCCTTCCCTGTGATGCAGTTAATACAAACTTCACGCATTTCACATATGTTGACACGATATAATCAAACTGCACCAAATGGGACTTTTAACGAATCAAAAATTGGCTTTTGTGATAAATACACCTAACATCTGTCAACTATAGTCAATGCTTCAATAGCAATAATTTGACCATGGTTGCTGTAAATAATGGCGAGTTGGTGTGCTGCTGTTAACTTCACGCATGAATTTGCTGAACTTAATCTCGGGCGATAGGGTAGAGTGATGGTTAAAGCGTCCGCTTGTCACGCTGAAGACCCGGGTTCGATTCCGCCACATTGGTACAATGTGTGAAGCCCACTTCTGGTGTCCCCCGCCATGATATTGCTGGAATATTGCTAAGAGCGTCATAAAATCATAATCAATCAATCAATCAATCACTGACTGAACTTAATCTAAACAATATTGGATGAAATTTTGAATGAATTTAAAAAAGGTCCAAAACATAAGTCCAATTATACATTGAACACTTTTTATAACAACACTTGATTAAATTGCGTATGTAATTTGTTATTTGTGGACATGTTATTTCCTGTGTTACAAGCTCATGGTCATGACTGCATTCAGATAAATATATCAGGATTCAGTATTGCGTGTAACCCATGCTTGCCAAAGAGGCGACTAACGGGTGGTCAGGCTTGCTGACTTGGTTGCCACATGTCATCGGTTCCCACTTGCTCAAGCAGATCCCTGCTTGTGCTGTTGATCACTGCATTGTCTGGTCCATACTCGATTATTTACAGACCGTCGTCACATAGCTGGAATATTGCTGAGTGTGGTGTATTTAAACTAAACTAACTCTCTTACCCGTACAAGCAAACACATACACATACATACAATGATTATGATGGTAAACCCTATCTCAAGTTCATTCCTGTTCAACATATTCTCAGACACTGTAGGTCTTCATCATTTTTGCATGAAAATACTATACATTCCTTATTATGGGAAAATATAGGTTGGGATTTATGGTTACTTGTATTGGTCGTAAGAGGTGAGTTAAAAGTTTGGTGTAATGGACCGTTCATAATTTATGGCTTTATTTAGGCAGGGCCAGCAATTTTGTACATTTGGGGGCGTGGTTGGCGAGCTGGCTAAAGCACCAGGCTAGTGATCCAGCGAGCTTGAGGTGCCCGGGATCGAGCCCACCTGTGACCGGGTGTAAAAACCTTGGAGTCAACTTTGTGTGCAGACTCTTTCAGTGTTGTCACAACCCCTAGTGTACAGTACACAACCCTGTGCACTCAACGAACACAACCATGTGCACTCACGAATCCGTTGGTATAAGACCAGATGGTGGCCACATGAATACGTGCAAACACCTAGTTGCTAGTACAACAATGTGCAGTAAACTTGGACAAAGTACTGTGACTATGTGTCCAAGTCCACCCAGCTGTGAATGGGTACCTTGTAAGGATGAGAAAGCCATAATAACTTGGTGCGCCTAGTGGCTGCAAGAGTTGTATGATCCCTGGGGAGTTGAGATTGATAATATGATGTGCCGTTGAGATTGACATTCAATGATCGAGGGAAAAGAAAAATACCAGTGCCTTGAGCATGCACTAGTTGCGTGGATATGTGCGCTATATAAATATCCTATAATAATAAAAATATTAATAAATAAATATGTCACATATTGTCTGGCTTCTAGGGATGTATAACATTAGCTATATATTAACAAAAAAAAGTTGTGTGTTTCCAAATCCCTTTAATATATTTCACCTGAGTAGTCAAACTATTGTATGTTTGTTAAAGTATGTGCTTATATACATAGTTAATTTTGTGCTCACAAATACCTTTCATGTAATGATAGTTTTCTAAAAAGGATTTGTTGAAAGGAAAATAAAAGTTTTTTTCACCTGAGCAGAAAGTCAATAAGTAAACTATAGACACAGTAACAGGTTGTCCATAACGAAAACAACACATTGGATGTCATCCATATAATATGTCAATATTGTACTTCCAGCTTCTAAAATGACACTCAAAGATGACTGATTTGTCTGTGTTCAGCTGGAAAATAATTAATGCTAAGTGTGACAAATATATATGTAATAGGTGTTAGGCTGACAACAGCTGAGAGATAAAGATCACATATTGAAGTTGGTGTGAAGTGTTCAGCTATAGTTTGGATGCAACAGTTTTTTGTACTGTTGGGGTTGAGTCACATCAAGGATTTGATCATACGCCTTCAAAGTGAGGCATCTAATTGCCAGCACACAAAGTTAGCGATCTAACCCACTCAGCCACAACATCGTACACTAAATGGAAGTCTGACAACTGCTATTCTGGATCACATACTCTGTGTGCCCTCCTACAAGTGTAAACTAGTATTGCTCCCATTACCAAAGCTATGTATACGCAGTGCCTTTAGAAAGTGGTCAAATTTAACATATCTTATATGTGGGAGTACACTTATATTATAATTTAAGTCACAGATTTTTATGACCAGATTTTAATTTTGAGGTTTCAGGCAAGACAATATTGATATTATTATATAGTTCAATCTTACTTCACGTTTTAATGTTAAATTTATGATTATCTTGTGTCTTAGTTAATTGCTTCCATATATTTCTTATCACTGATTAATGATGTTAAAGTTTAAGATGAATAGTGTGTGATTATCATAATCTAGTGGACCTGAACTTTATAATTTGGACTTAGAGGACATTGTCTGACTAAATGAAGTCCATTTTCGAAATACGTGGTTGTTAATGTCCAGACAATGCGTCCATGCATAGACACTAGAGCATAGTTTTTGTTTATGAGTCAAAATTAGTCAATAGCCTGTTTTCATGTGCATTTATAATTACATCCTCAGATTGTGTGTGTACATCATAGTGCCTTCTCTGAAAAGATACATTTACATGTATGACTACCAGTGATCATAAATGTGACTACCTATTGCAAGACATTCAAGTACTGAATCATGAACTTTAGCTGAAAACTAAGAGCTCCTGTTCAATGGTCAGATTATTGGAGACTTTCATTACGAGTTCAGGTAACATTCATCTGTGGTACATAAGGTTACTTCAATTCTCTTGCTGGGTGATTTTATTAAAAGTGGGGACAGTTTTCCAGAGAGATTGCGATGGACTACAAGTATCTTTCGTTACTTGATACTTACCATGGATTTTCTGTACTTAGTATACATGTTGACTCTAGTCATATCCTCAGTAAACATTATCATGTGTGGAGGAGAAAGTGTAGAAGGTATGACCACTGATTCTTAAAGGAAAACATTTTCATTTATTTGGTAAACAAGGTTATATACTACCGACACAGTCTAAGTAAACTTAGGCTCCGTATTATTCGTTACACTGCTATACTGAGTCTAACAAACCTTGTGGAAGGTCGCGTCAGATAACCTTTTCAATTGACCAATCAGAACACAGCTTACCAAATCGCGAAAGCTGACATTCGCACATACCTTTTGAACTTTACCTCCAAAATGTTTGTACCAAACGATTCCGAATACTTTTTTCCGTACGATCGGTTTCTAGTGAGGCACGCCACAGCAGTGAGTAAACAGTGACTGAAAATAGCGTTTTGTCAGTATTAAAGCATGTCAGCTTGCTGAAATATTAGCTAATGATAGCCATGTCACCAGAAACCCCTAAGCGTATATATTGCAGGGCAAATATCTGTGTTTTGTGCAATTTTCATTTGTTGGGAGATCAGTGTTGGCGAAGAGGGAAGAGAAAATCCAATTTGTAAGTCCCGCTGAACCCTAAATAGTAGCTGTTGTCTGATTGGTTAAATGCGTTTGTCCGTCTCGCGTTTGATTGGACGGTCTTAGGTCGCTCAAAGGTTACCTGACGCGACCTTCCACAAGGTTTTGTTAGACTCAATATAGCAGTGTAACGAATAATACTGAGCCTAAGTTTACTTAGACTGACTACCAACAAAAAGTAAGGTAACAAAACATTTGGATGCAGCTAGCATTTAGATGGACATGCACTCTACAATTGCATTGAAGTCAATATTTATCACAAGGACATATGCATAAACATCTTGAATGCTTGTGTACAGACAAAGACAAAGTGGCCTATACAATGATAGTAAGCTGTACAGTATCTCTCGTACGCCTATATAATAATAATAATAATAATAATAATAATAATAATTGCATTTATATAGCGCATCATTCACTAATAAATGCTCTGTGCTCTTAAGATGGGAATTGACACTTGAAAAGAAATGTTTTGAGGCCAGTCTTAAAACATGTTAGTGACTCGCTGGTTTTGAGTTCAAGCGGTAGCTCGTTCCACTTCATTGCTGCATTGAAAGCGAACGACCTTTTGCCAAAGTTGGTTTTGATGTTAGGCACTGTCACTAGCATTTGGTTTTGTGATCTCAGTGAGCGTGAGGGCTGATACAGGGGCAGTAACTCTGCGAGGTAGTCAGGGCCATTCCGCTGAGACACTTGTACGTCAATACAATAGTTTTGTAGTCAATTCTTGCGGTGATTGGTAGCCAGTGTAAATCATTTAGAATTGGAGTAATGTGATCAAGACTTTAGACTTTGTAATGATTCTTGCAGCAGTGTTTTGGAGGGCTTGAAGGCGGACGTAGCTGATCTTTGTTGACGTTGTTGAGGAGGCTGTTGCAGTAATCTACTCGGGACATGACCAGAGATAGGACAAGTTTTGAAGTAGCATCAGCACTCAGATAGTTGCGGAGTCTTCCAATGTTCCTGAGATGCATATGGGCCGTGCTAATGATGTTGGAGATCTGCTTGTCCATTTTCAGACTTTCATCGAGGATAACCCTAGATTCTTGACCTTCGGGTTGGAGTTATGGCAGTATTCCCTATTTGGAGAGATGGCTTGTCAAGTTTGGAAAGTGTTGTTTTCGACCCAATAAGCAGGAATTCTGTTTTACTTTCATTAAGTTTCAGTAGGTCTTTAGTCATCCATGTCTGAATGTCATTGCAGGAATCAGAAAGGGTGTCCAACGATGGCAGGGCTTCTGTGGTAGGGAATGAAGAATAGATTTGATTGTCATCTGCATATTGATGTTGGCTGACTTTGTGCTTGTCTGCTATTCTTCCCAGTGGTGTAGTGTACACAGAGAACAGCACTGGTCCTAGCACGGAACCTTGTGGGACGCCACTCCTGAGATCTGTGGGACATGATGTTTTGCTCTCAATCTTAACTACTTGAGATCGATCTGATAGGTAAGATTGGAACCATGAAAGAGCAGTACCCCTGACTTTAAGGTCACTTTCCATTCTTGACAACAACATGTGATGGTCAATAGTGTCGAAGGCTGCCGAAAGATCTAGAAGAACCAGTGCTGATACATTTCCTTTGTCTGCTTCTGTTAGAATGTCATTGGTGACTTTTATGAGTTTATGCTGTTTCCGTGGAATGGTTTGGTCGATATGCAGATTGATGTTTGTCAAGCAGCTTGTGTTTCTTCAGATGTTCAGAGAGGCGGGTACAAACAGCCTTCTCTAACACCTTCGAGACGAACGGAAGATTAGATACAGGTCTGTAGTTGTTCAGAGTATTATTGTCCAGGTTACTTTTCTTCAGAAGGGGTCTCACCAGAGCTTGTTTAAAAGTTTTAGGGAACTCGCCTGATGATATTGAGAGATTGATGATGTTGGCCTATATGGGACTATTGCAAGTTATCTAAGCACACTTAAGAATGCTGTCCTTGAGATAAACAGCCTGTAAATCACAGGTGAAAATCTTTCTGTTAACACTCCATGGGTAATAAACTACAGCTGTAATGGGTAAACACCTGCGTTGCCCAGAAACAGTGGTTTTATTGCAAATTTCAAGCTATAATAAAATACCTAAGTATGTTTACATTCAGAAAACATTTCAATAAACTCCTGGTTAAGTAAAAGACCATATAAGCTGAACGAACTGCGTTTACTTGATAAATGCATACTTTCAATCATGCTGATCTTGCATATTGATTGGCATGATAAGCTTTGCTAACAATCTAAACTACAGTCAAGTTGAACACATTGGTAATGCATATTCAGATAAGCATATATTTTTTGGAATAAGTGGAGCAGCACGCTATATTTGTGTAAAAAGTTGCCAAGGTTTGATAATATTGGAGTGGTTTGTGTTGACAATGAGCAGTAACGTGTTGGAAGCCAAGATTATGCTAGGCACGTGTCCTAGCTTCTCTGATATCACAGTGTTGAGTTAATTTCTTGCTTGGGTTAATCCTAGGCCATTACTGGATTTGGCCTTCTCCCAGCAGTCATTGAAAAATAATCTTGTGCTGATATTTTACTTCGATTGTTTGCCTATTGTTTTCACAAGAAGTTGTGCGCAGACACATGGTAACGAATTTAATTAATCAATTCAGGAAACCTGATACTGATCCCCACGATAACTGAATAAACGGGATCGGGTGGTCAGGCTCGCTGACTTGGTTGACGCATGTCATCGTATCCCAGTTGCGTAGATCGATGCTCATGCTGTTGATCACTGAATTGTCTGGTCCAGACTCGATTATTTACAGACCGCTGCCATGTAGCTGGAATATTGCTGAGTGCGGCGTAAAACTATACTCACTCCCCACGATAACTTGGCAATCAAGGTATTTCCCAGACTCGATTATTTACAGACCGCTGCCCTGTAGCTGGAATATTGCTGAGTGCGGCGGAAAACTATAGTCACTCACTCACTCCCCACAATAACTTGGCAATCAAGGTATTTCCCTTAATCTGCACTGAAAACCATACTTTGACATTTTAAATACATGTTGTAATAAATGATAAAAAATGATATTATCCTTGCATATGAGCAAAATAGTGTGTGAGTAAGGTTTACACCACTTGTAGCAGTTTTCCAGCCAAATCATGGCGGAGAACACCAGAAATAGGCCTCACACATCATACTGTAACGGTTGACGGGGTGGCTGGAGAGGTATGTACCACGACATTGTGGGTGTGTGGATCTTTCTCTTCCAGCCACAGCAACACAACAGTTTTAACTAGTAAATAATTTAGTAATAAGTTATAAAAGTTACCAACGATAAACTTTATTATGTATACAATAGCCAACTTCTAACAGTAAAGACAATATGCAATCACGCCGCCCAAGGCGTTACTCTACAAGTAATAAAGTACAGTTCAATTATATATATACTAGGCACATAAAGAAACTGTGCATACAAAAATTTAAAATCTAAATTTATCAAACCTGTGTAGACACATAAGGATTTAAACTCAGAGATTAGTGACTTGTATCAAACATGCATGTGCCACTTTCCGTGACGTCAGTTGGTTCGTCTTTGAGACGTGCAATACGTTGTTGCACGTGCATTCCGGGAAAGAGAAACAGAGCAAATGAATACCACACAATACTGTCACTTTGGAAAGCTCAACCCCTGCCCTTGCGATCGTTTAAAAAATTAAACGGCTATTGAAACGCAATTAGCATGCCAAGGCTCACGTCTCCACAACGTCATGAGGCCATTGGGATGGTCTGTGGGGGAATGTCTCAATGACAAGTGGCTGCACATTTCCACTGCCACCGGAACACCATTTCTGTACTGGTGAGACTCTACCAGAACACAAATGACGCCATCGATCGCCCACGTTCTGGACGTCCACGCGTGTAACAACGCCAAGACAGGACAGATGGATAAGGGTGACCCGCCTCTTACCACAGGTTTCAGACTGCAGTGATGACTGCCTGAACCATCCCAGGACTTCGCCAGATCCACCCCAACACAGTTCGACAATGTTTACGCCATCACGGAATCAGACCACGACGTCCCGCCATAATGTCGCCTATCCTGACACAACGTCATCGACAAGCTTGCCGAATGTGGTGCCGAAATCATGTCCGCAGACCCTTGTTTTGGTGGAGAAAAGTTGTTTTACAGATGAGTCCAGGTTTAACATTTCCCATAGTGATGGACGCCAACATGCCTATAGACGCCAGGGGAGAACGTTATGCACAGGCCTGTGTCTTGGAGAGGAATCGCTTTGGTGGTGGTTCCGTGATGATTTGGGGTGGAATAACACACGCCAAAGAACTCCTTTGGTGATTGTTCAGGGCAACTTAACTGGTGTGGGCTACAGGGATCAGATTCTTCACCTGTGGCAATTCCTTTTCTGCAACGTCATGGCCATTGGTTAACATTCCAACGGGACAATGCCCGCCCTCATACGGCAAGGGTTGCTATGGATTTCTTGCAACACCACAACGTTGACTTACTGCCTTGGCCTGCAAATTCACCGGATCTCTCCCCGATAGAGCATGTTTGGGACGAGATGGATCGACGTCTACGCCGTCTTCTTCATCCGCCAGATAACGTCCTTGACCTTGCACCAGAACTTGAGAGAATCTGGCGTGACATCCCACAAGCCTTCCTTGCACGTTTGATAGGCTCTATGCTTAGTCGATGCACTGCTGTTCTCAATGCCGATGGTGGACATACCCGTTATTGAGCTTGTGACATGGTCGTTTGACCCCTGACCCGCTTGTGGACTCGTGATGTCATTGTGATTGACTTTTCAGTTGAAATTCTCCCGACTTGTTATGGTCTTATGATCCCTCCATTAAAGTTTATATGTACCTTTGACATC
The DNA here is from genome assembly GCF_003918875.1 of Haliotis rubra. NCBI lineage: Eukaryota > Metazoa > Mollusca > Gastropoda > Lepetellida > Haliotidae > Haliotis > Haliotis rubra. Next base: position 774,207 of record NW_025765447.1, read on the forward strand.
GTTATCGTAATATTTTGACAATGCACAGTTTCTTTATGTGGCTAGTATAGTTACAACAGTGGAAAGATTTTACATGCGCTTCATTGAGTAGAGTGCCTCCGGCAAGCCGGGTATAAACTTACAGGTTATTCATTGTTTTCTTCCGAGCGACAGAGATGCCACCACCCAACTCTCAATGATTCGTCTGTCTCCTTCAACCATTAATCGAAGAATCTGCTGATCTCCGTTATTTCTATCGTGACGTAAATCCTAGATACGAAACCTTCTAAACACCTTGTATGACATCACATTATGGTGGCGCCCATGTCGAGACGTAGCTTACCTGAGGCAGCACAAATCAACACCAAAGTCGCTAAATAAATTACGCCACATGAGGTAGACCGATGGAGCGAGGTGAAGAGAAGGCTTGGATCTGTTTTACATACTAATTCCAACGGTATGAGCTCTCGTAATCCTAAGATCACGGTGAACTATATGTTGCAGTGCACTGGCACGGAACAACACTATATGGACAGTGTAACTGATACCGCTGGAAGTAGTATACCCAAAATTAGTGCCAGAAATAGTAAATAATTCATATTTATAGTATTAATGCATTCACATAATATATTATCGACACCCATGTAATCATTACAGTACTCATGTGGGGAATTGAACCAGGGTATAGACCAGGTTATGCTATGTTAATATACACCGTTCAGTCCTGACAAAGTGGAAGCTTTTACTACTAGGCTACCCATCTGCCAAGCCAAAGTTCACAAGAGCATATATACCTTGGGAGAGGAGCTTATTTTCTAAAGTGTGTGTTTATATTAGGAACATTTACAGTACGGAAATCCCACTAAGACATTACAGGTAAGTCTTATCTGTAAATAGTAAATAAGTACTTGTTAAATATAACACATATAAGTGTGGTAATATACTTTGTATTTCACTTAGGAGATTTGCTGACTGTATAAAGTTGTTTAGCAGCACTAATTAAAATTGAAACTTAATTGCTTTGATTATTCAGTGTTATTGTTATCAAATTCAGTGTGTGATATTAGCCAGTCCCTTAGTTTAGTACTCTGGTTTTAGGTCTGTGCAAGATGTCTGAATTATGGTCCCACGCAGATGAAGATGAATTATTACAATCTGACTTTTGCCACAGCCACAAGTTGGTCACTTGCCACTAATATGTCAGTCAATTCTGATTATATTCAACATGAACCAAACCCATGGGGTGTGGATGGATACCCCAGCACAACCTGATAAACTATCGATATGCCAATACAGTATGACGCAAATGATGAAGAGGGGATGAGTCAGTGGATATACCAGCACCGGGTGATACCACTGAGGATAATCAAACCCAAATTTGTATCAATACAGCTGATGTGCCTCTTGATTTACAAAGAAAGATGGATACTACACCCAGATATTTACTTCAACAGTGTGCAATACCAGTACAGAGTGATGCTCCTGCAGACATACTTTGTACAGAGTGATGATACAACAGACACATAATAGTACAGAGGGATGCACATATAGACATTCAAGTGCAGTGTGATGCCCAATAGACATACCAGAACAGAGTAATGCTCTATAGACATACAAGTGCAGTCTGATGCCTTTGACATACCAGAACAGAGTGATGCACCAAAAGACATACAGGTACAGGGTGATACACCTCTAGATATACCAGAACAGAGTGATGCACCTATAGACATACAAGTACAGTCTGATGTGCCTTTGACGCATTTCTAGAACAGAGTGATGCTTTATAGACATACAAGTGCAGTGTGATGCTCCCATAGACATACCAGAACAGAGTGATGCCTATAGACATACAAGTGCAGTGTGATGTTTCCATAGACATACCAGAACAGAGTGATGCCTCTATAGACATACCAAGTGCAGTGTGATGCTCCATAGACATACCAGAACAGAGTGATGCTCTATAGACATACAAGTACAGTCTGATGTGCCTTTTGACATACCAGAACAGAGTGATGCTACTATAGACATACAGGTACAGTCTGATGCGCCTATAGACATACAGGTACAGGGTGATGCACCTCTAGATATACCAGAACAGGGTGATGCTCTATAGACATACAGGTACAGTCTGATGCTCTATAGACATACAGGTACAGTCTGATGCGCCAATAGACATACAGGTACAGGGTGATGCACCTCTAGATATACCAGAACAGAGTGATGCACCTCTAGACATACAAGTGCAGTCTGATGCTCTATAGACATACCAGAACAGAGTGATGCCCAATAGACATACAGGTACAGGGTGATACCGAGCAGACATACCAGAACAGAGTGATGCTTCTATTGACATACCAGTACAGACTGATGCACCTATAGACATACCAGCACAGAGTGATGCTCTACAGACTCATTAGTACAGTGTTATGGACGCCGAGGAACATCATCTCTGAGGGATAGTGACAGTGACTTTGACAGTTCAGATAATGAACTATTGTCAACATTAAAGAGTAGGAAAGATCGGTCCCTGACAACGATCCAGCATCATCGCCAGGTGAAGAATATGATCCAGATGAAACCGCGACTCGATTCATCGGACTCAGAGTTTTACTCCAGTTCAGAATCTTCAAATGAACCTGTGATCAAAAAGCAAAACTTGTTAAACTTAAAGACAAAGAAACCACTTGACAAAGCGAGCCTGATACTTCCCAAGACCGCGATCTTTATCAGCTGCATCAAACAAAAGTCGACAGGTACAAAACTATTCTGCTCAAAATGCGTGATTCATGAAAGAAGATTGTTACAACTTGCTCAGTCTAACGGATACATTATACAACAGGTGCCTCAGCGATGGAGACTGCTTTCATTATCAAGCGTCAGCTCCATCTATCAGGAAGTATGAAGGCCACTCAATTGAGAAAAAACAACTTTGTGATCATTTAGAAGAAAGGATGAATGAATACATTGACTTTTTCCTATCAAGGAGGACAGTAATCTAGAAAAATGGCAGGATTATTTGCTAGAAGTAGAAAACTGCGTGAGGTTGGCTACTTCTCCAACAGAGTTGTAGATTTCCTCCCTCTGTCACTGGCAAACTGGTCTGGCCAATGTGTTCGAATATTTTGCAGCAGCAGCATCAATCCCTCTCATAGACATTACGCCAACAGCCCAAGGAATTGAGAAGAAAACCCGAATTGTCTTGGCATATACATCGCATTACAGGACTTCCCGACCACTATGATGCCTGTATGGCTCCAGCAATGCCATCTACGTCATCAACACACACACATTTGCCACGACAGTACTGCACTGACGCCAGCAACATCCCAGGGCACTTCATTCGCCAATTCTTACAACTCCAGTACAATTCCTGTTACATTCAATTATGAGAAACGATGTTACATCACGATGTACTCCCACAAACGATACTGATATTCCAGCACCCACTTCTAACATCCCCAAAACCACCTCAACACCAAGAAAAGTCAGCAGCTTTCAACACACCTCCTAAAGAAGACATTATTCAGGAAACGTCCGAGCAACTCCTGAAACCTGGATTAAAAATAAAAGAAAACATTTAAGACTGTCTGGACAAGAATATGTAAATCAGGAAGGGGAAAACTATGAGGGCTAGATCTGTACAAGCAGCCGACTGTTCCAAAATGTCGGTACAAATGTTCTGAAAAAAACATCTCTGAAGAAACCCGTAAAAATATTTTTGAAACCTTTTGGAAATTATCCTCATGTACCCAAGACAGAAAGACTTCACTTGTTCAAATACAACAGAAAAAAAAAAAAAAAAACTCGCTCTTACCTGGATGAAGAAGAAAATGTGGTACAGAAAAAACATAGCCAAGATTCACCGAACGTATCTCTTCAACTTGATGGAGAAATCGACACAATGTCTGTAAAACATTTTCAGAAAAACTTTGGATGTTGGTGAATCCTATATCAATCATGCTCTCTACAAAATAAGAACCAGGGATGTTTGCTGGGACTGAAAAAAGGGGACACCACAAACCACATAACAAGACTGCCACCGTACACTAAAATGGTTCGAGCACATAGAATCATTCCAACAGTTGATGCTCACTACACCAAGCGAGATACTCTAACAGGGAAGTTTTGGGATCGACATTAAATATAAAAATGTATGAACTGTACAAAGACAAGTGCACCAGTGAGGCTACCAAAGCAGTGTCATCATCACTTTACAGGAAGGTGTTCACCGAGGGAGTATAACTATTCCTTTCATATATACCAAAAAGGACCAATGTTCTGTGTGCTAGGAGGTACTACAGAGAAAAGGAGAGTGGGTCAGTTCAGCAAGAACTTGAACAGGAGTACACACAACACCAACAGAGAAAAATAAGAGCCCGTGAAGAAAAGATAAAAGGACAAAGCCCTTGCTCTGGAAGGACAAATCAATTTTTGTGGCAACATTTGATCTGGAGGCTGTTTTGTATACCCCATGCTCACTTGTCAGTGAACTTTTCTACATGAGGAAATTGAACTGTTACAATTTTACAGTGTACGCATTTAGTCACAAAAGGAGGCACATGCTTTGTATGGTCGGAAGTGGGATGCCAAGAGGGATCATGTGAAGTTGCATCTTGTCTGCAAATTCAGCTGAAGGCTTTGCCACCAACCGGTCAAGCATGTAGTTCTGTATTCAGATACCTGTTCAGGACAGAACAGAAACCAGTATGTCGCATAGCCTCCCTATTACATGATGTGACCACTATTGAACACATCAGTACAATTGACCACAAATTTCTGGAGCCAGGCCACACACAGATGGAGTCAATGCAATTCATTCTACCATTGAATTTGCCAAAAGAATACTAGCATCTATGTGCCAAGCCAGTGGGACACTGTTATAAGAATGGCCAGAAGAAAGGACCCTTACATTGTCGCCCCAATACAGTTCACCGATGTGATGGACTTTAAGAAATATGCCCATGGTAGACTGAAAAACACCAAAATTGATACAGATGGTGAGTGGTGTGAACTGGTTGTCAATGTGCTGGATGCGCTACATTAAAGGCAACCCAGAAAACATCTTCTTCAAGACTGAGCACAGCAATGAGCCATTCAGAGAACTGAAAGTGTCTACAGGCAGCACTGGGAAGACCTCAGAGTATCTGTGGGACCTCTGACCAAAAGTACTCGAAAACAAAGCAATTTCCTCAGCCAAGAAAAAAGATCTCATGTCACTCTGTCGGTTCGGGTATTATACCCAGAGAGTATCACAATTATTACAAAGAACTCCTGACAGATGCTGACAAACTAGAATGCCTCCCCTTCCTGGCCTTGGAGCAGGATACGGACACTGATACAGACTAAAGCTACTTACACTGAAAAAGCAGTGGATTGCTTTGTGCTATTACATGGTGTTAGTTATAATATGATTGTGGACATGGGTGAGGTTAGTGTAATTATCATACTGTCATAGTTTGGTTTTATATATTTCTTAGTCACTTTCATTCAAATGGTATGTCATGTTTCCAAGAACAGGTTATGTTGTATTATTTCCCTGACTCCTCATTTACTGTAAAGTGTTCTGCTATATATTTCCTCTTTTTGCAAATTTAACTCCCCGCATATAACTTGCACAATATTTCACACAAATCACCTTTTCCACCAAACGACATAGTTATGCAAAACCTTTTCCTATAAGACATTTAACAAGTTTAAAGTGTATGAAATAGTGTTAAGAGGTGGATATCAATATTAATTCTCAATTCAAGAAATGGCATTTAAATTTTGAGAAGTCATCAAATCATTAACTAAACGGTAAATACTACTCATTATTATATCTGACATGACATATCTGTGCCATCAAATACCTAATGCAATTATTCAGTGTTCTATCTAATCCGCGTGATGTAATCTTGATTCACTTATAACAGACTAAATTTTTAGTATCAAAGGTCTTTATCCTTCATCTATGTCATAGTCTAGTGTCATAGTTCTATTAAGTTTTATCATCCAAAACGGTGTTCCACAGGAGATATTGCTTGTGTGCGATCAGACGAAATCTCCTAGACATATCGTTTTGAGAGTAAATTTTGCACAATGCCCCCTGACAATATGCTATGACGTCATGTACTTGATGCCGTCACATTGCTATGACATCGCTGCACCATGCGAGTTCAATGGCAGTGTACTGTGTTCAGAGATGACCATTTTTCATTGAAAGCCAATGAAGAGTGATTTTGAAGATAAATATAGATCTCACCTTCGTGTCTTTCTGATATCAAACATATCAACACTCGTTGATCAAAGTAAACATATCGTCAAGCCTCGGACATTTGTTACTTTATCAACTCGTGGTGATATATTTGATATCAAAATACACTCGGCAATATACTCTATATACCAAGCGGCTTAAATTATTACTCAGAGCCGCTACATTATCCCTAATTTGACTTAATAATGAATGGGCTTTTCTGTGGTTGCGCGGTTATGTGTATGTTTGTGACTCTTGATTTTTCTTCTATTCTATTTAATTTGAAACTATACTGTTTATGAATTTCTGTTTACATGTAGTATAATATTGAAATAGTTAAAAATACTGAAATACAATGTCTTATAGTAATATGTTTTATTCTTCAATAAAGAAAGTACACGGTAATGATGCATTGTGGAACTATGTTGAAAGTATTGTGGACGCTTGTTGTCATGAATATATCTAAAAAGAAAGTCTTGAAGGTGGTTTAAGCAATTACTGATGTCTTCAGTGATAACAACATGTGAAGATACAATCTCACAAGCACAATTTAATATATATAAAGTATATTTTCTGTTATCAATATTATAACATTGTCAAAACAGTCAGCATATGTTTCAGATATTTTTGGCAAAAGAAATTGTTACTGTTTATGACATAAATTGCTGAAAGATATGAATGTATAGTCCATTTGGGTTCAAATTAGAATGACAATGTTTAAATAACTCGCAATTGGGATAAGTGCACAAAAGATTAATAAGACACATGGTCCTGAAACCTCTGTACCCAACAGGATATGAAATCTGACGTTTTTGGGTCGATCACGGAAAAAAGTTAACATATGTTATATTTGGGATTACACTTTCTCAGTAAAGTACAAATTCTAGTACTTTTGTTCGGTTGAGTCCCATCCGGGATTCGAACCCACACCCTCAGAGTCAGGCACCTTATCGCCAGCACACAAAGTCAGATGCCTAGACCACTCAGCCACCGCGGCTTCCACAAAAATGAAAGTCGGACAAAAATGGTGCTAGAATCTGTACTTTACTGAGAAAGTGTAATCCCAAATATAACATATACTGAGGGAAAAAAATAAGGGATCACATGAAAGCACAAGGATTCCATTATTTTTTTCCAGGTTTTTTCACAAGCGTTATATCACATAACTTGTCATATGTCATTTTTTTCCCTCAGTATGTGTTACATTTGACCTCTTTCTAAAATGGCATTGTGTATTTCATAGCTTTCGGCCATGGGAGCCGTGCCAATTAACACTTATCAAAGGGTACACAGAGTCCTCAATCTACACTACCAGTTTACCGACTTCCATTTTCGTGGAAGCCGCGGTGACAAACAAACTTCCTTCATGCCGTGTGACAATGTAGGATATACTTGGAGTTGATATACTTTGAGTTTTGGGTTGAGTTTTGTTGCCTACTCTCTTTTCAGTGTTTAATGATTTAGCAGCTAAAGTTAGTTGTTTTAACTGGTAGTCAGCAAGATGGTGACATGCTTAACATTCTAATGTACTGTAACATGCCATGAGTTGATGGACAGTTGGGTGACGTCACAATCCTGGAAGTGTATAACGAGAAAACAATATGTGAAATGCTGGACTTTCTCATTGATAACATCTTTGTGAAATTTGGGGGTAAAAGAATTTGCCAAGAAGTAGGCATCCCCATAGGCACCAATTGTGCTCCCTCCTTGTGAATCTGTTTCTTTATGTATTTGAATCAGAATTTCTGCTTGGGTTTGGCAAAATCTAAACAAGGAAATTTGGCCAAGAGGTTTAACTTAAGCTTCTGAAATTCTTCAAGGGCATTAAGAAGTTGGTCCACCTGAAGAAGGGGCAAGAACTTGCCCAGAAACGTCGTGGTAAACAGGTAAAGAAGTTCTTATCCATAAGATTTGGCTTGTGTTAAGCTTCCGGTACATGGATGATTTAATATGGTTCAATAACAATCAAATAGCCAATCTCCTTCCACTAATTTACCCACCTGAACTTGAAATTAAGGAGACAAGCGAGACTGCCTCAACTGTTTCATATTCAGATCAATGCAGGATTCAGAGTGACCCAAATATCTCCACAAAACTATGTGACCAAAGGGATGATTTCAATTTTCCTCTGTAAAGCTTTCAAGAAGTTTTATGGTAGACATAAAAAAATTCCAAATTTGATGCATCAGTGACAAAAATGATGTCCGATGCAATTCCCTATTTCGACTTATTACCACAATACATTCCCAAATTATTTTAGGTGAAAAAAATGACTAGACTTAGCATATGTTTATGACGGGTGCCACCAGTGGGGCAGGATACGCTCACCTTTTCGCGAACACCTGGTATCATCACTATTCCAAAGTGATTCATAAACACATGCTCTGTCATCTTATCGCATGGTAATAATCACTGGATTGTCTGGTCCAGACTTGATTTGTTTACAAACAACATCATACAGCTGTAATGCTGCTGAAACAAATATCTGATCATGATATGGTCACAATTGTACAATCGACTCTGCTTTTAGCAGATTTCATATGAATTTGGAAAGGGTTTTGTCGCTTCTATGTATGTATTTATTTGTAACATGAAATTGACAAAGCTAATATTTGGTGTTGAAGCCCTTGGACATATAAAGTATCAAGATCCTGTAGGCAAGACACCAACCTGTCTGCTTATGATAACAATTTGCAAGATAAAATCACACTCCAATCTATTCTGGACAGGAAGTCCACAGCAGCTATACTCCGGGACCACGTGTCTTTATGGTGTTGAAGATTACAGCATCCTCGGACCTCCTCGATAGATGGTCATCTCTGTGCTTGACATATTTGTCCAGGGGTCGACAATCCATTGCCCGACGTCCGAGTCCAGTGTTTTTTTTCTGTCGGGCAAGCAAATTTGTATATCACACTGTACCGGTGTCCAGTTGACTTTCCAGTGTTAATTATGTTGTTTATTTAAAAAATCAACAAGAAAACGAATGGTATAGTGGAAAAATTATCAGGGCAAGTGATTTTACATGTGCCACTGTACCGGAGTACACTAGCAATTTTAAAGTTATTTCCACCCCTGTGGTCTTATTGAAGTAATATCATGGAGGGGGACACTATAGACTGTGACTATGTGGCCACAGTCTTTTAAACCTAGTCTTTAGAACAAGAACAAACCCCGATTATCGGCCCAATCCACAAAGTATTTGTAGGACTACAAACATCATAAAACTTGTCGTAACGTAATGACGGAATGACAAAAATCCAAAGTGACCTACGAACCTATCTTGAAAATATCCCATAAAGTTAAGATAGAAGTTACAAGAGGTTAGTGCCTGTTGTAAATTAAACACTTCTGTCGTAACTTCAGCTATCAAAATGGCAGCTTATTTGAAGAATCAAGACAGTCACAACTAAGTGTGTTTCCATACCTTGCTCTAAGGGTACTCAACACATTTAATAATATATCAAATTTACAAATGTATTATGAACACTTTGTGTATCAGTCATAAATAATAGTGAAAGTTTCTTAATTTTGATCATAAAATTCAGTGATCCATGTCAGTTAGAATGCTTTGTGGATTGGCCCCAACAAGCTTCCCTTACGCGAAATATGAAAGCCCTGTATAGTTATGAAGTGGTGTAGTGCGCAGAAATGTAATATTTAGTCATGATTTCAGGTGCAGGAACTTTACAATTCCTATTAAGAATTTGGTAGAAAATACATTGTTGTCCATCCCTGGGGACACAATGTATATTCCTCCTGTGCCCATTCTGTACATTTGTGCATACTTAAAGCATATTAATGCTATGTATAAAACCCTAAGTAGCCACCAAGTAGAGCCAGACTGTAGGAATGAATATTCATAACTACGCCAAAAAAAATATATGTCTGTTTCCGGTAACCCGATCGACCCTATCCTTAACCCACCCGACCCTAAATCTTTTCTCAACCAAGTCAAAATCATGACTGGAGTGCATTTCAACTCATCATTTTCATCCAAATCGAGTATGATATTTTCATGTTTTTCAGTGTACATAGGGCTAAAATGGATTGCATCGAATATGTGCATAATGTGCTCTCACTGACAAAACCTGCAAATAAATAACAGTAATAAGAGACAATACTTCATGCAACAGCTCTTGTGCACTGGACCAATTTCTTATGCAACTTGGGGGGGCGGTGGGGCCTAAAAGCGTAGTGGAAGACCCAGGTTCGATTCCCCACATGGGTATAATGTGTTTCTGCCCATTTCTGGTATCCCCATGCTCACTCACTCGCTCTTATGCAGATATTGCTGAAATATTGCTAAGAAGCAAGATTTCTGGGCTAAAACTAAACTCAGTCAGTCTCAGATGTGTTTGTTTCATCACACATTTCTACAGCTTTTATAATTAGTTGTCTGTGATTCTTGCAAGCAATCTTAGTCTTCATTAGCTAAGGCGATAAAAAATTCCATGATTATTATAGAGCTATAAACTGCCTTTCAGTCCCTGAACCATATTGTTTTCCTTTCCAACTGTAATGCCTAAGTCCGTGAATGTAGCAAGTCTAGATTTCCTCACGTTCTGAATCTCCCATCTCACTGGCCCTCCTTTTAAATTTAAGTTATGAGTTGTTTCTATAAAAGTTATATAGTTTTAGACACTATGTATCAGTCTAGAGTTCTTACATTCTCACTGCCTTTCGTAAAAATGTTTAATTTTTGTTTAAAAATCCTGTATATTCTTCAGCACCATTCTTTGTTTTCTCCACTAATTAGGTCACTTGAGATAATGTGTCTGTGGTATATGTAGGATCCGGTCGGAATGTCACCTTGAAGTCAGCCGATTGTTATCTGTTAACTTAATGTTCAAGTCTTGCAGGTGGTTTGGAAAATTGAGAATGTTTGTCTCTAGCGGCTTGTGATCAGTGATGAGCTCAAACCATGATCCATAGAGGTAGATCGTGAATTTCTCCCTAGGCCCACACAACCACAAGGGTATCCTCAGTCTGAGAGTAACAGCACTCTGTGTAAGTTAATATGCCCCTTGCCTACAACCTGGACTATGATCAGTCCTGCTGTTCTGTTGTAAAGGGGCGGTGGAGAGCCTAGTGGTTAAAGTGTCTGCTCGTCATGCCGAAGACCCGGGTTCAATTCCCCACATGGGTTCAATGTATGAAGCCCATTTCTGGTGTCACCCGCCATGATATTGCTGGAATATTGCTAAAGCCGGCTAAAACCATGCTCACTCACTCACTCACTCACTCACTCACTCACTCACTCACTCACTCACTCACTCACTCACTCACTCACTCACTCACTCACTCACTCACTCACTCACTCACTCACTCACTCACTCACTCACTCACTCACTCACTCACTCACTCACTCACTCACTCACTCACTCACTCACTCACTCACTCACTCACTCACTCACTCACTCACTCACTCACTCACTCACTCACTCACTCACACAGCCAGCTTGGCTTGCACCAATGGTCTGGCTTGTATTTCCACCAGTACTCTATTATGTGAGCACATTAGTACAAACCAGTACAATCTTCATTGAGTTGAAACCTTATTCCTGGTATTCCCCAGTGTCGAAGGAATTTCTTTTGTGTTGGCTTTTGTTGCGGTTCTGATATTATGGCTAAATCTTCATATTGATAATGCTCTATCATGATGGCCTTGTCTCAACAGATCAACTGTACATTGTGTGGTTTGGCCGGAAAATTCTAAATGAGTCTTTTTTCTGCGAGGACGCTCTGTATGTCATGATTTCCTACATTTTCAAACATTTGAACAGTTTCTGGTTTAATGTCCTCAATTATGTGTCCAGTAACTATTGATTTTCTAACCACTTTTCTCTCGGAAATTACTTCTCTGGCTCACAGAATATCCGTTATTTTCTATTTCCCTCTCTTGAGTACCAGTTTCATAATCCTATCAATTTCCTGGTGTTCTTTCTCTCAGATGCCTAAAAGAGTTGGCCTGAAATGCAAATGTTAACCCATAAATCAGTGTAAAAAGAATTAATTGTGAAATCAATAAATAATCACACAAGATCAATGAATAATCAGTAAATGAGACTGAAACACCAGTTTTAGGTTTCCAATCAACATTAAAATAAGCACTTACGACAATCATATAAATTAGTGGACAATTAGAAATTAATTAGGTATCCAATCCACAATAGAGAAAAGTCAGATTTGGTATGGCCTCATTCAAGGTTCTTTTGGGCATAGCCAACATTTCGGAAACAGTCACATTCTGTAAGTTCTCCAGCGATGAAGCTAGGTGTCATGTTTGTAAACAACCAAGGGCAGATAACTCTAATCACTCACTGCAGCACTTGACTACATACAAGCTCTACAATCATTCTCCTGACACTAAATGTATTTACTACCACTTCAGCTGACAGTTATATTACTTAGGGACCGTTCATAATTTATGGCTAGGGGGTTGGGGTAGGGGAGTGTGGGGAGTGGAAGAAGAGAAATATGATTTTAAAGGTGGGTCACCCATTTGGTTCTGACAGAGTATCAATTTTGTAAATAAAATAAAGAAACATTATGCTTAAAAATTATGAGAAGGGGGGAGAGGGGATGATTTTGTACATGACATGCAGGGGGGTTACTTACTTCGTACATAAATTATGTACTGTTTCTTACACGTAACAATTTGCCAATGGGAAGGTATAAAATATAAAAGTATTTCAATATTACAATATTATCAGAGACCTTTGGTATATCTATCTTAATTCATATAAACATTGCAACAATAAAACAAGATCATGCCCTTCACAATTGATCAAACATTTAAAGGTTTTGTCAAGTTCTAATCTTATGAAAAGTAGTTTAAAAGACAAGAAAATAGGTACCACTCTTGCCTGAAGGTTGTGTAGCACAAGGAAAAATATTGAAATTCTAAAACCAGTGATGTTTCTTCTTGTCTGCTTTGGCAGTTAATGACAGGCTCTCACCTGCAAGAGGTCGTATTAACATGTCAGCTTTTTGAAAACTGGTAATGGTCTCATTTGAAACAAAAATCCTCCAATCTTCATTTTCAGAAAAACTATGAAAAACTGTTTATCAATTTGGTCTTGCCTTGGGCAATATTGTGTTTGGCATCTGTTTTGTAGTATTGTTAGTGGAGTTCTATAAGATGGAAACAGACTGTTGTTATCAAACTGATTCATCCGGAAACTGATTCAGTTAATGATGCAGAATGAATTAGGGCAGTTGGGTAGCCTAGTGGTTATAGCGTTCGCTCGTCACGCCAAAGACACAGGTTTGATTCCCAACATGAGTACGATGTGTGAAGCCTATTTCTGGTGTCCGCGGCCCGTGATATTGCTGGAATATTGCTAAAAGCGGACTAAAATCATACTCACTCACTCACTCACTCAGAATGAATTGACAGGCCACTCAACATATACTCAAACGAGAAATTTATGAAGCACTTTCATCTTGTCATATGCTCAGCATTATTCTTCAACATTGCCTCCTATACTCAGCATTGTAAAATAGTATGCTATGTTTATGCATTTATTTCGGGCTGTGACTGTGTGGACTGTGCACTAGTGGATAGTGCGTGTGCCATGAAAGCAGGTCTGGGATGCAGTCTCGGCTGTGTCATGCCAAAGGGCTTTAAAAAAGGTACACTGCCTACCATACAGTATTAATGGGATAAAACAAGGACTTGTCAAGTCAGTAGGCTTGGGTCAGTATGGTCATTCATGTTAAAACAGCTGAATGGCATATCTGACCATATATAAACGGCATAATGACGAGTACAAGCAATCGAACCCCGAATCACCAGAACACATGCACACACACACACGCACTGACAGATTTACGTCGCTATAACTATTTGTGTCGATATTGCCCTATGTCACCTCTCCTCTACATCTGTTTCAGGGCTGTGGGCTGCATTTTTGGAGAGCTGCTCAACAACTCCCCTCTGTTCCCAGTAAGTAACAAAGTGTTGGTGATTCTGCCCAAATAAATTTTTCTTACAAATTACTGTGCTAAATGGGGTGATTCTTCACTTGGATAATATTATTTCTTTGAATATTTCTCCAAATATTGCTTTATGAATTTTTCTATTGGAGGTGAAACAGTACTTCAGGATTACATGGTGCTATTTTGGCAAATAGGAGCATACCTTTGAAAGGTGCATGCTTCAATAAACAATTTATTGATGGTGAAATAGTAAAGAGAACGAAACAACAATAGGCATAATACTTTATTAAGAATTCAGCAGAAGCTTATCTTCTTTTCTGCAAATAAAGCTGATATGTGATGAATTTTTGTAAGATACATTTAAAAAACAAGATGGCTGCCATGTATATTACACAAAAGGAATTAAAGAAAACCTGATTCTTTCATATTAGTATTGTTAAACTGTAATGAAATGAAAGGACCAAGTGGTCTTACATTTCTCACACTTCTGACTCACTCACTCACATACTGACTGACTGACTGACTGACTGACTGACTCACTCACAGCTGTGTCCATGTTTCAGGGGGAAACCGACATAGAGCAGTTGGTGTACGTCCTCCGCGTGCTGGGCACCCCCAACAAGGAGACGTGGCCGGTAGGTATTATCTTCATGTAAATTTCATGTAAATTACTTTTATTTCATTGGTCAATGATGCGTTAACAAGTTTACGTGTCAACCCTCCAACGAGGGTGACAAGTGGAAAAATATTACCTGCTGCCACGGTATCCATCAGACTCTCCGCCGAGAAGCTGTATTACTAACAATAGTATGACGTCATAATATGACGCATGCAGTGCCCGGAGTTTGAAAACAGTTCGATTAGCTGTTTTGTAATTCACATTCATGTACACATTTATTTAACCAACTTTTTTATTTAAACTATTTTATACATTGAATCGTTTGCACACTCAACTTAAACATAATTAACCATTTTCATAGCAGTTTAAAGCTTGTCAGAATATGTTTCACTGATTTAAAAAATCCAGTCGAGAGGCAGAAGCCATTTTGTTTACATGTCATATAGTGGGTAACGATCTTCAAAATACAATAATATGATATTTTG
The DNA here is from genome assembly GCF_003918875.1 of Haliotis rubra. Classification (NCBI taxonomy): domain Eukaryota; kingdom Metazoa; phylum Mollusca; class Gastropoda; order Lepetellida; family Haliotidae; genus Haliotis; species Haliotis rubra. The sequence continues at coordinate 789,466 of NW_025765447.1, forward strand.
TACATTTAACATGGCGGTAAGATAAATATGTTGTATGCTTCTCCCTCGGGTAATATGGTCTGATGTACGCCTCTTTGTAGCAGTGTTATCCCTGGCCTACCGGCTCGGGTGACACTGCTACAAAGATGCGTACATCAGACCTAAACCCTTGAGAGAAGCATACAACATATATTGCCATAACAACCTGCTGTACAGGCCAACATCCCCCCAGAAGAATTTACCAGCCTATGTGTGATCAATTGTACAGCTTTAGGTACCAACACATACCCTTGATATGACTACAGGGCTTTATCTGTTAGAAACATGTAACATATGTTATATTTGGGGTAACACTTTCTTTGTAAAGTACAGATTCTAGTACTTTTGTTGGGTTGAGTCCCATCCGGGATTTGAACCCACACCCTCAGAGTCAGGCACCTAATCGCCAGCACATGAAGTCAGACACCTAGACCGGCGATTAGGTGCTGGCGATTAGGTGCCTTATTTTGAAGCAATTTCATTTGTAGTAGAAGTAGTAAATATTTTTACCGATGTAGGACGTACATTTTGAGAGGCTCAGCTATGCAAAATTTCAGCGTCAAATCAAAACCATGATTTGTAAAAGCAGGGTTTTCATTTCTTTCCTGAGTGGCATTTTAGAAGTTGGGACGTACAATACTGAACAAACTTTATGGATAACAACTGCTTTTATTTCGTGAGTGCGACGTTTCGATACAGATCCTTGTACTGTTGTCATGAAATTCGTGCTAATTGACAACAATATTATACAAAGAATCTGTTCAATATTTTCATTTCTTCACGCAGAAAGATGTCACATCACAGGTTACGATCTGAATTTGAGTATACTGAATGATATATGTATGAGAAAAGACTTACTCTGTCAGTTTACAATAACACCACACTTTGTCCAGGGGATGACGGACCTGCCAGACTACCACAAGATCTCCTTCCCATACAACCCCCCGATCCCCTTCGAGGATCCTCCCCGACGCATCCCCAGTAGCCCTGGATCTCCTGAAGAAGTTCCTGGTTTACCCCACCAAGAAAAGGATATCGGCTAAGGAGGTGAGTCTGTGTTACATGGCCATTATAGAGGACAGGGTTTTACCTTGACTTACAAAAGAAGCGATCCAGGAGACCTCATATAAATATTTTACTGGTCCTTGGAGACAATAATTTCTATTGTTGGGTAATCTCTCAAAGAAGATACAAAATGTTCCAGCCTTAGTTCCTTACAACCAAGTAAATTTATCTGTTTAGATGCCTTCAATGAAGGGCAGCTGCTCAAGATGCACCTGGTGAGATCAATTTGGAAGATAATTTTTGCACAGGTTTTACACAAACAACAACTGTGTGTCCTTACCACTCAATTGTACAGAATGGTTGCAGAAACCAAAACACTGTGTCCTTAAGGACACACAAACATATTCATTGTACCTTGAGTACATCAAGAGCAGTAGCTGGTACTTCATCCATCATACTCAGGATCACTGATTCATTCCGGGATCTGATGTAATTATCTACAGTACACCACACCATTTCATTACTTTATTGGATCCCCTTGCTGCTAGACAAAGGCTTAGTCTCTGAATATAGAAAAGTTTGGTAAAACAAATAATTCTATTTTAATTGTAAAGGAGCCCCAGTGTGAGGTGAGATTGAGCCTGAGGAAATGTAGACTTGCTTTATCTAGGGCTGTCACATTGAGGATGGGGCTGGTCGGGAGGGAAAATAATGTGGTTTTGGAACTGTGAGACAATCATAGTTGCAAGCTGAAGAACTAATTATGCAAAATCCTTTGTTGGATTGAATTTTTTTTTAAATTATTTTTGTTTTTAAATAAATTGTTAAGTGAAAAACGTTCAAATTCTTCTTTTCAGGAGCCATTATGCCTAGCAATCTGAAATGTTATGGGGTATAAAAAGTTTTGTATATGTGTCAAGCATCACAACTATTCAGATATTGAACAACTGTTCAAGTGGCATATTTTAAGAATCAGCAAAGTCTAAAGAGCTGAAGCTGATGTGTTTCTATCTCTTCAGTGGTAGATATTCTGAAATCTGAAAAACAAAATGTAACAGAGAAACTTTGTGAAGTGTTTCACAAAGCGAACATAACTGCCAGAATGAAAATCCCAGAAGTGGACATACATTGAAACAACTACTAATCAATATACTGCCAGTCTATACTCGACTTCTGCCTTACCGTTATGGCGCCATCAGGAACTAATGCTGGTCGGCAGCACCAGGGCTCTTACAGGGCTGTGGGATTGCCAGATTTTACACAAATTACTATTTAGTATGATTAATCATAGCTAAAATGTAAACAAAACATTGTGATTTTGAAGATATAATTGTGGTATCGCAGAAACTGTTTGAACTTTCATGCTCCCATGACCCTGAAACAGTAGCAACACTCTACATGCAAGTTTCTCAGCATCGTTCATTTGAACGTTTGTTGATATGAGGACCACTCTTTGATTCTATATTGAATATGTAGTGAAGATACGTGAATTGTGAGGCATGTTGCTGACATCTGTTGGTGTCCTTGGGACACCTGTTGGTGTCCTTGTGACACCTGTTGGTGTCCCTGTCTGATGCAGTAACATCTAGAGATATTGGCTAAGACAAGCCTCAACAACAGGCACATAAAAGTGGGCATGGCAAAATTTGTTTCAAACTAACTTTCATGCTTATCTGAATGTGGTAAAATATTAGTTACCATGACATATGTATTGTTAAAATATTCAATAAATATTTCCAATTGTAGTTTTTAGTTTTGGGATGTTTTGATAAATTTTGCTTTCATGTGAGATGTATTTATGACAAAATTATATTTCTCACTTTAGAACAGTTTGAATTACATGTATCAATTTCTGCAAAGCAATATAGATATTTGGGTAACAGATGTGTCAGTGTTTAACTATTTCCAGCTGTTTGCAGCTTTCAATATTTCAGATATTTTTATATGATAAGTTATCAGTAATGTATATTTTAATCTTTTTTCTCCTCAGTGATAATGGGTAAAAATCTATCAATGCATTAAAAATAATTCAACTATTATCTTTCATCTGAATATCACTTATGTGAAAACTATTTGACATATTACAAGTGTACCATACAAAATATATGGATAGATGTTTTACTTTTCTAACTTGATATACATAATTTTTCCTTATCCTGACTCATGCTTATTGCTTGTCTCCTTCCTCTTGCGAACGTTAGTGGGACACTTGTATCTTCTATTGAAGCTCCCTTCAATAAAAACATACGTAAAATCACTACTCACCATGAGTTATCCCTCTGGCCGTTTTGGCGGGAAAAGTGGCGCCACCGCTCCCACATGCTTCACTCTCTCCTTCTTCGCCCTAGTGGACGGTTGGGAGAGCGCCTGTGTCTTCTATACGGCACTATATCCTTTCATTTATTAGTTATTACCCTATACATTACCTTTATAGGGGCTTAGGGAGTATCCTTCAACAATATGGTTTGAAATTAATTCGTAAATTTTACTGTTTATTCACGGTTTTGTCCGTGTTTGTTCAGTTGTTTAAATTTCATGAAAACCTTTTCTCGTTGTAGGTTTAGGTTCGCTGCTGCAGACCCGCATTTATTGTGCCCTAGCTGCACAACACCATGTACTTCCAGCTCTCGCTGCAACCTTTGTCAGCATTTAACCAATATTGAATTTAATAAATATATTTTTTGCGTATTAGGCGTGCAAAAGACAGATCCAGGCGACTTGTTCAAGTCATGGATATGCCGGCTGAGTCCCTCACGTGTCAACTGATGTCAGACGATCCTCTTCCCTCCAGTGATCCGCCAGGGATGTCCTCGGAGGATGGGCGTGGGACGTTGTCCGCCACCTCGCAGAAGAGGGCTGCCACTTCGAACATCCCTTCATCGCAGACGAAGAAAAGAAGCCATCCTCTTCGCAGAGACGGCCACACACCCCTAAGACGACAAGCAGCTCTACGGGGACGTCTGTGCAGACAACTAGGACTTTCTCGGCCGAGATTGTCCCGATGGAGGAAAGAGAACTCTATGATGAGCCGCCGCTCCTCACCCCGGAGATACATCACCCCAAGAAGAAGCAGGTCTCAGCAACGGTAACATCAGCGCAGTTATCTACGCAGTCCGTGGTATCTACACTGACGGCAGATGAGCGATCCCTGGACCATATCACTACCAACGCAGAGAGGGCAGCTCATCTATCACCGCAGACATTCAACCCCGGGGCCTTCATGCAGCAGTTCTCACAACAGATCATGGAAATGATGGAGAGGCGCTTCGCGCAGGAAAGAGATCGACAACCAGCCTTGGACACCACTCGCAGGGAGGACCCGGACCTGCACAAAGGACCCCCTGCCGCCGACGCATTGGAGAGGCCTTCCATGGACGACGCAGATGAACAGCCTTCGGTCTTCGGAGACAGCCTCAAGGACGTCATCAACATCTCACAGATCAATGAGGGACTCGCCGAGGCCTTCACGAACAAAGAGACGCTCACCTCCACGCAGGTCTCCACGCAGATCGCCCTACAGGCGCAGCTCTACAGGCTCATCTCCACGCAGGTCTCCATGCAGGTCTCCACGCACGTCTCCACGCAGATCTCCGCGCAGGTCTCCACACAGGTCTCCACACAGATCCCCAGCGGAGGATGTTCAACGATCTCCGATCAGCGCCCCTGAAACAGAGGACGATGGCGGTATTATCTTCTCCGACGCAGAGATCAGATACTGGATGGCCAACGGACTGGAGTCACCCTCTAAGGAAGAGAATGCAGCACTCACATACCTGATGAAAGACGATGATGTCGACACAATTACTCTACCGCCAATTAATCCCATCTCGGAGGTTCCAGAGAACTTGGACGCAGCCTTCCGGAAGGCAACGAAATCCCAGGCACCGAATATTCCACAGTTCAACGCTAAGAAGTTCTCTCTACACAATATGGACCCCTTCATGAAGGCGCAGGACATCGATGATAACTACAAGGTCATCAACGCCGCCCGGACCAAGTCTTACAAGATTGACGACAAAAAGCTGGCGCAGATAGAGACTATGACCAGAAGGATGTTCTTCGGCCTGAATAGATCCAGGGCAGTGAACGAGACGCTCATCGCCAAGTTCAAGGACTCTACCGCAGAGGAGGACCGGATGATCTACTCTGCTCTACTCATGCAGAAGAAGGACCAACAGTTTATAACGGACCATCTATCATCCATCTCAGCAGGGTTGGCGAGGCGGCAAGGTCTACTAGCATCCTGCAACTGGAGTGAACGCTTCACGAAGTCTCTGTACACAGCTCCATGGTCGACGCCATCCATCTTCGCAGGGGAGATTGGCGACGTCGCCAAAGAAGTTACCAAAGACTCCAGAGAGGTCCTCATGATAAAGTCCATTGATACCCTAGCCAGTGTCATCAGGCAGACGTCCCAGCGCTACTCGGGCAAGTCGAAGTTCCCAGGCATCCAGAAGGCAAGAGACAAGAAAATGAGCTCCTCCAGAGGCTGGAAGGACTCTTTTCGTAGCCCAGCCGGCAACTATAGAGGACGACCTGGACGAGGCAGGGCACCCAGAGGCACCAAGGATCAGAGACGATGAAAGAGGGGTTCGGAACGACTGGAGTCTTCCACCCCCAGCCATTCCTGTACAACCTTCACAAGTGGGTGGACGCCTTCAAACTACTGGGAGAACTGGGGAATTCTTCAAGATCCTTTTGTATCCTGCATCCTAAGAGACGGATATCGCATACAACTACAAGCAACTCCGCCGTTGACAGACGAACCTCACAAGTTCAACTTCACGACCCATCGGACAGAGAGGCTACGAGAAGCGGTCACATCTCTACTAGAGAAGGAAGCCATAGAAGTGGTGGACCAGGACCAACTCTCACCAGGATTCTACTCCCCAATTTTCCTAGTGCCAAAGAAAAACTCCAAAGAAAAGTTTCGACTCATCTACAACATGAGGGCCTTCAACAAAGATTATCTACGCAGACCACCAAAGTTCAGCATGATACATCTACCACAACTCCTACACCTCGTCCGTCCGATGGACTACATGGCCAGCATGGATCTACAGGACGCCTACCTGCATATTCCTGTACATCGGGACTCAAGGAAGTACCTGAGGTTTATACTGGACGGACGACACTACCAATGGAAGGTCCTGCCATTTGGAATATCATCGGCCCCCTGGTTGTTTACAAGGGTGACGAAGCCCATAGTCGCATACCTACATCATCGAGGTCTACGCAATGCATTCTACCTAGACGACGGGATTCAAGTACATCAAGATCCCAAGCATCTCAGACTTCAACTGGACTTCACCATCAGACTGCTTACACAACTGGGGTGGCTAGTGAATCTCCTCAAGTCGGACCTAGTACCTACACACGACCTACAGTTCCTAGGAATCCGGTTCATCACAACACAGAACCGCATAGTGGTACCAGAGGACCGATGGCTCAAGATACAACAGACGATCTCGCAAGTTCTACTCTCTCGGTGGCCACTACGACAATGGCAGAGTCTGTTGGGTCTCCTCACATCAGCGCAAGACATGACAGTCAGAGGGAGACTACAACTACGCCCTCTACAGCTCATCTGGACGACCCGGAACCCTTCGGACTCCCGGACGCACTACGCCCATATCTACTATGGTGGACCCAGAGATCGAATGTTTGCAGAGGCACCTATTTAGCAGAGCCGGAGTGCACGATGCATCTCTATGTGGACGCATCACTCCAAGGTTGGGGAGCACATCTCGACAACGACGTGTCAGCTGGGACATGGACCAAAGAGGAGAAAGTTCTGCACATCAACATGCGAGAAATGAAAGCAGTAGTAAACGCCATACTCCACTGGACCAACATTCTGCAGGATGCGCATCTGATGGTACATACGGACAACTCCACAGTGGCGTTCTACATCAACAGGCAAGGATCAACAAGATCGTCAAACCTCCTGGACCTCTGCTTTCAACTGTTCGGCATAACAGACGACCTGAACATCCACATAAGAGCATGCCACATTCCAGGAGCCAAGAATGTGATCGCAGACGCACTGTCCCGTCCAACACAGCCGTCCCCAACAGAATGGATGCTACACCCAGAGATCTTCAAGCAGATCATACAAGAGATGGGAGCACCACTAATAGACCTCTTCGCCATGAGATTCAACAATCAACTGATAACATTCGTCTCACCAATACCAGATCCACAAGCATGGGCAACGGACGCTCTAAGCATCTCCTGGGAAGGACTAAACGTGTACGCGTTTCCACCACCAGCTCTAATACCGAGGGTGTTGCAGAAAATCAGCCAGACGAAGGACCTACAACTGATTTTGGTCGCGCCCTACTTGCCAGCGAGAATATGGTTCCCCATTCTCATACAAGAATTAGGACAACCTCAACTGCAACTACCAGAGTGGACGAATCTACTAGTACATCCTCACACAAAGCAGGTGCACGGCAACCCAGAGGTGTTCCGACTACACGTGTGGACTGTATCAAGGCGTGCTTGAACAAGAGAGGATATTCCGCCAGGGCAGCGAAAGCAGTCACACTAGCTCTACTCAAGTCTATGCGCAACTTGTACGACGACAAGTGGCGAAGCTTCGAGACATACGCTGCGAGGACAGGCTTTACAGCTATAAAGGTAACACATCCTCAAGTGGCGGACTACCTTTGTCACCTACGACAAACAAAGCGGTTAAAAGGGTCAACACTTTCAACATACCTAGCGGCATTGAGCTTAGTCATCTCCATGAGGATGGGTGCCAAACTGACGAAAGTACCAGAGTTACTGGCCTTACTACGCTCTTATAAATTGGAAGACCAACAACAGAGATTTAAAGCTCAACGTAGCTCTACGACATCTCACCAGCGACGTCTACAAACCATTAGAGAGGACATCCTTCGAGTTCTTGACGCAAAAGACGCTGTTCCTACTCGCCCTAGCAACAGCAGCCAGGATGTCAGAAATACATGCTCTGGACTACGAGAGAACACGATTTGATGAAAATCAAAACACCGTGCATATGGGACTACGATGGGATTTCATCGCAAAGAATCAACTGCCAGGTCAACCGGACAGACAATTCCACGTCCCAGCATTATCATCCGTCCTTGGACCACAGGATACGCAGGATCTATCCTTGTGCCCAGAGGGGGCATTGAATGTATAACTACAAAGATCCAGGATCAGGAGACGGAAATTCAAGCGTCTTTTCGTCCCGATATCAACAGCGACACAGACAGAGGTCTCCCGCACTACGATATCAATCTGGATCAGAACTGTCATACTACGGGCCTACAAAGCAGCTGAGTAGATCCTCCAAGAGCCTCCAACTCACACGAGATTAGAGCTCTGGCGTCAACACTCGCTCTACATGGGAATTGCTCTATCAGGACGATAATGGAGGGCTGCTTTTGGATTACCTGAGGGACATCGCCACCGAGGACGTCTCCGGCATTCACCATTTCGGCCCGCTGGTTGTTGCACAACAGTTGACGGTCCCTCAAAGGCGTTGAGACGAAGTCTCGCCCTTTTATCACATGACTTGATAAAGCCTACACTCGGAAGAGTTCAGCTTGGAGTCTATATGCACGTCTAAGGACAGACTAGCATAAGTGATATGACCCAGTACTTGTAAGGATACTCGTACAGGAAAGGGTCGCTTCTCCACTTGATGCTTGCATCAAGAGATGGAGTCGCAAAATCCACATAAAATGTTAACAGAAGCCAGGACCAAAAGTTAACTATTGTGGTCCCCCCGTCAGAGACAGCTGGAAGTACAGGGTTACAGCAGCAGCAGAGAAAACAGCAGTGCCAACATGAAGTTCCCATAGGGGGGTATATAAGACGTAAATCACTACATGAAATCCAGAAGTAACTTGACCCGCCTCCAAATCCGACGGATTCTACAAGCAATAAGCATGAGTCAGGATAAGGAAAAATATGTAATTTTCTGAATAAAATTGATATTTTATACTTATCCTGACTCATGAGGTAAGCCCTCCCAACCTCCCCGCTAGACTGTTTTGGATTTCCCTGCAAATTAAAGTGTCGGGCTCATAAATTGGAGAGAGTGAAGCATGTGGGAGCGGTGGCGCCACTTTTCCCGCCAAAACGGCCAGAGGGATAACTCATGGTGAGTAGTGATTTTACGTATGTTTTTATTGAAGGGAGCTTCAATAGAAGATACAAGTGTTCCACTAACGTTCGCAAGAGGAAGGAGACAAGCAATAAATATGAGTCAGGATAAGTATAAAATATCAATTTTATTCAGAAAATTACATAACTACAAATGTGATTAACTAATTTTCTAACAGTACATAGACCTTGGAATTTTTGTGAAATTTAATGACGAAGATCTGAGGCCATTTATGTTGGTGGGATAGCAATATATTTATCAGAAAATCTTGTGATTTGATGAGTGAGTGGGTGAGTATGGTTTTACGCTGCTTTTAGCAATATTCCTGCAATATCTCGGCAGGGGACACCAGAAATGGGCTTCACACATTGTGCCCATGTGGGGAATCAAACCAGGTCTTCAGTGTGTCAAGTAAATGCTTTAACCACTAGACTACCCCACCACTCCTATTATTTGATGAAAGGGAACAGGGCACATATGTCAGTTTATTCGGTTAAACTACAATGGAAACTATCTTGCTTTTGTTGGGGTTTTTTCTCGGATAATACCAATTTATATAATATACTACCCATCAAAAGTTTAGACTCACTTAAAGCACTCATTATATGTTATATCTCTATATATGAGGTTTCATCGAATATGAATTTCACCACTAACTTAGGGGAACCAACTGCAAACCTTATGTAGATGAACTGCACGAAGATCATGCATCAAACTGCTGAAAATCATGTGCACATATCAGGCATGTCAACAGCTGCGTTTTGGTGTAAAGTTTTGTTAAGAATTCACCAATTTTCACTGAGTTTCATCATTTATTGAACTTATGACAATAAACTTTTCAACATTACTAATTTGTTTTACAATACATCAGTTCATGTGTAAACAGTACCTTTACACAGTATGGAATATTTTGCAACATCTAGTTCAGAACAGTTGACTGAAGTAAGTGGCTACATTTGCACTAGTGAGTCTAAACTTTTGATGGGTAGTATATGTAATTAGTCAACTGTACTTTACATGTTTGTTGCTGTTTGTTGAGGTGTCTGACATATGCACCTATTACCTATACCGTATAATTGTCTCTGCCATCTTGAGACAAGAAATGTCAAGAAAGGTCCTCTTTGAATTGAAAAATTGCATACCTTGAGTACTCTTTCATTAAATGTCTGTAAGTATTTCATGTTGTCAGTTCCACATATCTATACAGAAATATAGAATCCCATTTAAAATCTGAATAAACTAATCCATATCAGGACAGCAAAAACTGTATTGTGCTAAGAGAACACAGGGCTCGATTTAAGAAAATGAAACCTAATTGCACCTGGTGCAACCTTAGGTAATAATCTTGTTGCACCAGACAAAAACACAGGGAATTTTTTAAAACAGTGTGTTTAAATCATTACTATGTTTCACATTTCACAATTCACAGTTACTTATCCTGTATTCTCTTTTCTATCCAAGGCACTCCTGCATCCATACTTCTTCACGGAGCCCCTGCCTGCCCATCACTCCGAGCTGCCCATCCCCCAGCGCACCCGTCGGAGTGGGTTGCATCACAAGCATCAGACCCACGAATACACAATGGACACTCCCCTGGAGGACTCGTTGCTGGACCCCGAACTGATAGCACCTCATGCCATCAGGCTGAAATAGAAGATCATCAGGCTGAAAATAGAAGATTCTTGTGGGACCCCCAGACTGATAACATGCCATGTCAGGCTAAATAGAAGATCCTTGCCATACTACTGTCAGGCTGAAATAGAAGATCCTTGATGGACTTTGAACTAATAGCTTCCCACAATGTCAGATTCAAATTGAAGACCCTAAGTTAATAGCATCCAACACCCAGCAAATCACATGATAGTTTCTACGCCTAGGGTGTATGATGCAATGTCATGTGAATGCTGCTCCTAACACCCCACCTTCCCACCAATCATATTACATGGATGATGGACTGCAGTCAGTTTAATGAATTGCACTGTGAACTGTTATTTCACAACATATTTCATGACTTATCTTTCTTTGGTGGATGGTAAGGTAAGATGTTATCTAACTGGGTTTTATTCTCTTCTTGTTATGATGTACAATTGAGAATTGAAAAGGACAAAAGATGGCAAAGAATGTCCCCATCCTCCTTATTATTTATATCATAGTACAGCTGTTCATTACAGTGCTGACAAGTCATCAATTTGACCAGACCTACCTTGCTTTGCTGGTACTTGTAGTCCAGTACCCCTGAAGATCTTGGGTTAGAATTGGTCTTCAGTAACCCATGCTTGTCGTAAGAAGCTTACTAACAGGATCGTGTGGTCAGGCTTTGCTGACTTTGTTGACACATGTCACCAAGGTGTGCATATCTGACTCTGGATTATTACAGACCACTTTCATATATAGCTGGGCATGTGATGAGAGACACTGTTAAACATAGAAAGCACTGTTTAACATGATCCAGAAGAATGTTCTGTTGTGCAAATGGTGTACAGAGAATTTTCATTAATACCAGGTTAACTTCTATAATTATGAATATCTGAACCTTCAAGCTGTGTTGTCATTAATCCATATCCGCTTGAATTATCATATTTCTTGAAAAGATTTCTTTCAATTGTATGGCAAGGCAATTTTCATGAATAAAAATTTAAAAGAAACTGTCGTCAAAATATTGAGGCTTTATTTAAATTTATGTGTGTTTGGTGTAAACCACTTCAAAGAGATATATTTTGAAATTGTTGTGTAAAATGAAAATGGGTAATATATAGAATAACCCCCTTGACTCGTGATAATAAATATGTGACGCACTGAAATAAAATTCACTGGTGACATGTTTAGTATGCACTTGTAGCTATAGCTTGTTGGCGACACAGGGGCATGTCACGCTTAGAAACAGCGTTAGAAAGACATATAGGTATATAGACCATGGAATAATTAGGATTGGCTATTGATATGGATCATGGAGATCAATAATCATTAACTAGATATCGATTGATTATCACAAAATATATGAGGGTAGCCTAGTAATGGAATAAAGTGTTGATCTTATCTTAGTGAATGACCTGGAATAATTAATTTCCCATATGGATCACAATGTGTAAGCCCATTTCTAGTGTCCCCATTGTGATATTGCTGGAATGATTGCTAAAAGCAGTATAAAACTAAACTCACTCACTAAGAAGGGTGTTCTGACTAAAGATTCATGAATAAAATAAATTCCTCACAATAATTTGCAATAAAAGTATTAACAATGACTTAGTTTTCATTTGAGATAATATGTATTCTACCTCAACACGATATCTCTCTCTCGTTGAGTTTTCTCTCTCCACTCTCTCTCTCTACTTTAAATGTCCATGTGATTACACAAAAGCCCATTGATTATCTCTCCCCATTGTGACTGCACAATATATTACCAGTATATTGGTATCACTCACTAGAATATGCTAATCACCGAGAAAATCCGGGTTAGAATATTGATCTTCAGTAACCCATGCTTAGTCAGGTGGTCGGTTGGTCAGGCTCACTGACTTGGTTGACACGTGTCATCGTATCCCCATTGCGCAGATCGATGCTCATGCTGTTGATCACTGGATTGTCTGGTCCAGACTCAATTATTTACAGACCGCCGCCATATAGCTGGACTATTGCTAAGTGCAGCCTCAAACTAAACACACTCACTCACTCAATATGCTTTCCTATTGCAATACATTTTCTAAGAACCAATATATTGGGTAAACTATTGTGTGAAGTATTGTGGTCATTTCTATGCTTTAAGTTAAAATCTACACAGATTTCCATTCACAACTGTTGTTTCCTTTAGTGATTTATTGACAAAACAGCATACCTTACAAACTATTAATCATATAAAAGATTATACACCCTAACTATCCAACCAAATTTTGAGATTGCAGTTGTCAGAACCATGTAATATATTTTTAGGGCTTTAGTATGTAGACAAGAGGTCCTGCTTGTACAATCAGTGTCATTCGCTGTCGAACACTTTTGCTCTCAGTATATCACAATAGATATCACAATATGTTGCAACACAATTTATTTGCTGACACACAGTCCAACTCTCCACAGTTAACAACCCGTGAAGATCCTGGTTAGAATGAATCTTCAGTAACCCATGCTTGCGACAAACGGGATCGGTTGGTCAGGCTCGCTGGATCGGTTGTCACATGTCATCGGTTCTCAACTGGTTTGATCACTGACACATGTCATCGGTTCCCAACTTACAGACAGATCACTGGATTGTCTGGTCCAGACTCATTCTCACTCAGTCACTCATATTAGGGTTCCCAGTTGCGCAGATCAATGCTCATGCTGTTGACCACTGGATTGTCTGGTCCAGACTTGATTATTTATAGACCACCGCCATACAGATGGAATATTGCTAAGTGTGGCGTAAAACTAAACTCACTCACTCATTCCACAGTTAACCAGGTAGTTTAAACAATATGGAAGTTGAAATATGATAATACAACATATAATCTTCCAATTCAAGTCAAATACCTTAATATATGTTCAAACATTCTTCACGGGATCGGGTGTTCAGGCTTGCTGACTTGGTTGACACATGTCATCGGTTCCAAAATGCGCAGATCGATGCTCATGCTGTTTGTCACTGGATTGTCTGGTCCAGACTCGATTATTTACAGACCGCGTCCATATGGCTGGAATATTGTTTAGTGCGGTGTAAAACTCAACTCAACTCACTCATTCAAACATTCTTCAGGTAAGATACAAGTGCTGGAATATACTGAATCGCAAAAGTAACGCAATTTCTATAGTCATGGGTGGTATTAATCGAATTATCACGGATGTATTCTGTTCCCGGCTGCCCTTAATGGAACATGCTAAAGTACTTGCGGAAAAAAATGTTTTTAGGCAGTTACTCTGTATCCCTAAAATTCACACAACTGCAAAAAGCATATGTCGTAATAGGTTATGCAGAAAAGCATGTTTACTTGTAAACTCGGGCAAAACTTACGGAAACAATACGAATAGCTGCTGAAAACAATAGATTAGACTATATATGACAATTAGGTCACTCAGCAAGGTCGACTCACCTACAGGCACAAGGGGTCATCTCAAACATATTTTATGCTTTTTCATGCGTGTTGAATACGTTTCACCTATTGATTAACATCTTACGTGTTGTTTTTTTTGCATAAAACTTATGTTGAGATATGAAAAAGAGTATGATACCCATAGAAAAGCTTAAACCAACCATCCTGTTAAATGTCTAAAAAAATATGGGTGACATGACAACCCCAAGATCGACAGGACTGGATAGTATTTGTAAATGTTATGACATACCATTTACATCCCCTGTTTAATTCCCCTAAAGGATTATCTCATCTTAGCGGATATCTATATCCCCTAGCCCGACCCCCACAACCGTCTGCGACGCCCGTCCTGGTTTTGCTTTTGAGACGACCCTTCATACCTGTTTGTTTTTATCATGATAGTGAGACTCCATGGCAGCTACATCCTTAATAGTTTGAATGTTTCAGTTTTAAAGTTATTATTTTTTACGTCAGCTATCGTTTTTAATGAAGCTAAGTCTAATTTCAAAGTGGGCCTTCAAATAATATCCTTTGTAATACAATATCAGCGCACACTAATTTGCATAAAGCCATGGTCTGTTCCAAATAAGTCACATTGGACTTAGAAAAAACCGCATTGCTCATTTCTGTACTAATCTCTCCTCAGTAAAGTCCTTTTTAACGTTACCTACCTCCCTGCCACAGAGACTGTAGTTAGGCCGAAGTTATATTTCACACTCTCACATATTAACTGCATAAAGTGTAGATATACATGTGAAAAAACGGGGTTTTTTTCTATTTCCGTCAGCACTTTAATAAGTAATATTAGCACTGTGATCTGTGTAAAATCATGACATTCGCGCATGTTCAATATTTGATCATAAGTATTAAAAATACACCTGTTCAATTAGTCGGTTCCAAATGAATTCCCGTGCTTCAAATACTCAATAAAACCACCCGGAAATTGGCCAACACATGATGTTTATCGATATTATAAACACAAAAATAAACCAAAAGGTCCACACGCGTTTTTGTAGGTTTAGTCTCGATGTTGACAGTCCCAATTTTGACAGTGAAATTTCACACTTCTGTAATTGATCTAGCCAGCTGTACCAGTTTTGACAGTGAGCTTACGGTCGTCCCAATTTTGACAGTCCTCGGCTCACACATGTTAATTAATCCCTGTGTCTGCAATCATTGACATCGAGTAGGGTACAGCAGTGAAGTGTCATCAGCCGGCCGATGTTGATGGTTGATGTTATGAGTCGAAATGGTGACACGGGTCAAGCCACAATGTCACCAACTCAATAACGGGTATGTTTACCATGGGCAACCCTGCATCTCAGTCTCATGAAGTCTGTCAAATGGGCACGGAAGGCTTGTGGAATGGCTTGCCATATTCTCGGCTGTAAAATCACGAACGTTATCTGGCGGATTTGGTACACGACGTAGACGTTGATCCATTTAATCCAACACATGCTCTACAGAGGAGGGACCCTGTGATTTTGTAGTCAAGGCAGTGCTGATAAAGACAAAACATAGCAACCAAAGCCATATGAGGACGGGGACTATCCTGTTGGAATGTCAGTAGTGGGCCATGGCGATGAAGAAACGGAATTGCCTCTGATCTCGGTAGCCCACACCTGTCAAATTGCCCTGAACAACAATTAGAAGAATTCCCTGACATGCACTTATCCCACTTCCCATCTCAAACCACCACGGAAACACCCACAAAGCGATTCGTCTCCAAGACACAGGCTTGAGCCTATCGCGGCCATGACATCGCTAGCTATCTGAAGACACGTTGGGAAATGTTAAATCTACTCGTTTTAAAAACAAACAAACAAAACAAGGGGAGATAGTACCACATTTGACGATTTTCGTTAAACAACAAACAAATCGCATTGTCAAGGTTCCAACGTTAAAAGCCTTAATGTGCTTCCCATACATTCTTGCTCACGTATCTCGCACCTGGAGATTTTCTCAGCATAATGTTACTGTTCAAAGCACAAGCGTGCTATCTCTGTGTCCAACTATCTCAGTTCGTCCATCAAATTCCTTCTGTGATTAGGTGTAGCTTATACTTTTGCAGGTCCAGTGTAAATATACTTTTTTTATAACATTCTCAGCAATTTGAGTAAATTATCAATTCCTACCTGTCTATTTGTGACAAACTGGAAGACCGTAGAAGGAATTCCTTCATCGCTTCAGAAAGCCTTCCCTGAATTTTCTAGACTAACGGACAACAGCAACAAATTGCAAACGTACTGATTTAAAATTTAATTAACAGAAAGTAGCAATAAACTAGTAGATTCTCAGCTTCGTGACTTTATTCTCCATATGTCAACGCCAATACAAAATGAGGCAAAATCTCGATCTCAAAATACACGAGGTGACTGAGTAATGTATTTGCCTTTTAAAAAATTAATTTAAAAGTAGAAGGGTTTATTTTGTGTAAAGGCCATAACACCCACAGTACAAGGTGGTACGATAGTGATTTTTGAGTTACCATTTTCACACAACAACGCTAACAGGAGCAGAATAAACATGTTCTGAGAACTTGACAAAATTATTTATTATATTAATGTCAGATGATGAAATTGGGTTTTACGTCGTGCTTGTGAATATTTCGCTCATATGACGACGTGCATGCGTGTGTATGTGTATGTGCGGCTGCTTGTACTAGCCCAGACTGAAGCTGGTTTTATAGTGCTAGCCCACTGAGATACCATACCTCAGTGAAGCATGAATACCCCACTCAGACACAGTATACTGACTCCGAGCCGACCAGTCCTTGTTGTACCCATTAATGCCGAGCGCCAGGCAGGGACCAACAAGTACCATATTTTAACGTCTTTTGGTATGACGCGGTCGAGGATCGAACCCGCGACCTTCCGCTCTCCGGGCGGACGCTCTAACCACTACACCACGGAGGCGGTCACATACGCTATGGAGAGAATAATAACTTCTATGGACCGTTTTCGGAATGAAATGCCGACGCATATCCTCATAGCGATTACGATATACAATATATACAATATACAATATACAATATATACAATATATACAATATACAATATGAATTTCATCCTCAATACTTTTACAGTGCTTGCTTATCACAATATCATCATTACAAGATGCAATACCTCTTCTAATATATTTATTACCTAGTACATTACATTCTGATCTAAATGATGTGAGGAGCCTATTGAACTTATTGCTAATGTTCAATGATAGATATTTTGCATAAGTCAACAGATTTATGAGAATTATAGAAAGACAGCTAAGGAACATCTAAGGAACATCTGGGATTCGAACCCACACCCTCAGAGTCCTAATCGCACCTATAAGCTCACTCACTTAACCTGACGAGAAATCACTTAAGCACAGGGTTTAGCTGTAGGGCAGTTGTCTGCAGGCAGGAATTGGTCGGGTTATGGATGTGGAAAATATAGTTCATACCCAACTTCTTCTCGCTTTACCAAGTATAAGTCTGGCTTTGAGTTTGATGAAGTCAATTTCATTTTACCCGTGAAGATCCGGGTAAGAAATGGTCTTCAGTAACCCATGCTTGTCGTAAGAGGCATCGGAATGGAATCGGGTGGTAAGACTCGCTGGCTTGGTTGAAACATGTCATCGGTTCCCAATTGCGCAGATCGATGCTCATGCTGTTGATCACTGGATTGTCTGGTCCAGACTCGATTATTTACAGACCGATGCCATATAGCTGAAATATTGGTGAGTGCGGCGTAAAACAACAAACAAACAATAAACATTTAGTGCATTAGGCGCATATGACTAGAAGACATGCGCGGATCCGGTGGGGGGGGGGGGTGGTTTAAGGGTAGGGGTGCGCACACACACACCCCCCCCACTCCCCCCAAAAAAGAAGAAAAAAGAGTGTTCCAAATGTACTACATGTTTTATGCCCATGGTTCCGAGGATTGGGGTGCACCCACAATAAAGGAAAATCCTGTATCCGCCCCTGCTAGAAGACGTTTCATTTCTCGTTGTGAAAAGCTCGCATCACCAGGGGCAGGTGTGGATAAACAGTTATGAGACACGAGCAACAATCACAGTGAGTGAGTGATTATATTGTTATGTTCATGATCAATTCTGTAAACAAGCTCTAAAACGTCCAAGAAGTAATCAAACGTTGTTGCTCGTGGTGAAACTGGACGATACTCATTAGGTTTGTCAGTTTTGTAAAAATATTAAATATCAGATCTCATTGCCATCTCAATCAGATAATGTTATTTTGAAAAAAGTACATAAATATCAGTATAACGTAGTTAAAAAGGAAACTGAATATTGGACATTAAATGTCAAGAACTTACTCCATAGTTATTGATTTGGTAAAGTATCAAAATGGCTTTAGCAACATGTTCGGAATTACCTTTTTGATCTTTGGATTTTGATAATCAGTCGCGGACTTCTGGACGTTTTTCAAAATTAGATATTAATTGAAATGTTGTAATTAATGTTTCCTCCGAATGTTATTTAAAGACTGTAAAGGTTAAAGCATACAGAAATTTTCTGAGAAGACTCCCGTCTCCCAACCTTCTAAAATACTTGCATACCTTTTCTTCCCAGAGAAGGCGGATCTAGCTGTTAATGTCTGACAGTATCCCTGTGATCAATAGCTTTGAAAAGTGGTATTTTAAGCATTACAAAAACATAGAAAATCTTTCTTTTTACAAGATCCATGTTTGTTTGTTTGTTTGTCTGTCTTTTAACGCAGCACTCCGCAATATTCCAGTTATATGGCGGCGGTCTGTAAATATCGAGTCTAGACCACACAATCCAGTGATCAACAGCATGAGCATCGATCTATGTAATTGGGATACGATCACATTTGAAAACCAAGTCAGCGAGCCTGACCACCCGATCCCGTAAGTCGCCTGTTACGACAAGCATGGGTTGCTGAATTCTAACCCGGATCTTCACGGGTAGGAGATCAATGGCGCCCTGCCATATCCTCACATTACTTGTTTATTAACAGTCATGTTTTACATAACTTTGCTGGTGCTTCGTACTGTACCTTTTTAGCATTTTGAAATGCATAATGGGCTGATAGTTCCTTTTAACAGTCTAAAGATCTCTCTCTAAAGAAAGCTGTCATAGTGTAATTAAGCTGACGTACAAAAGAAAGTATACACCTGGTGCTTTTGGATTACTTTCCAAAATGCGACGTAAATGTTTTGAAAAGAGTTTTTACAGTGATATATAAGTCACAGACTTTCCTAATATGTTGCCAAACCACCACAGATATCGTGCCCAATTGCGAAGTTGCCAGTCAAAATCACAACACATGTAATCCCAAAACACCAGGTGTGTACTTTCTTTTGTACGTCAGTTTACCTATAAATTAATATGTTATGATTATGAATATGGTTTGGCCGAAAATCACATAAATGAATACAACTTGACTTCAAAATAATGAGACTTTCTTTTTTTATTTGGAGATTGCGACAATTTGAAAATTAACAGCATGTTTTATGCCAGGGAAATATATTTCGTCAACATGTGAATACCACTCGCGTCCACTATCCAATTGTAAAACCCTCTCTATATTTATTTAGGTGACATTTTGTACCACTTTTGTTTTGATTTTTATTATATTACATTATTATTTATTGTATTTCCAAGTAAAACTACAGTACTACTATTTTTCGGGGAGTTGAGGGGTGAATATCATTTTACGCTAACAGGGATTGATTTCATACTGGAGAGTGTGTTTTGATGCTGAGAGACGATTGATTTCATCATTGATTAATTTCACTCTAGAGCGTAACAGCTGTGAATCATCTCACTCTCTAGTGATTCTATCCAAGATTCCATAGATTTCTATATAGGGTGGCTGGATGTGGTTTAAGGGAGTGATGTGTTCGTCTGATTTGATCATATGCAAACTTGATGTGATGATACGGAGACATGGAAGTAATGTGTCGTGTATTGTGCCAGATGTGCTTTTGTCTTTGATGTGCGGAATACTTGCACAACTTCATCTCGATCTGAACCAAACATGTACATTGAAGTGTTAGATGAAGCTTGCTCGGCAAGATTATACAGCTTATTGCGCTATTGTGTGTGCGTGTGCGTGTGCGTGCGTGCGTGCGTGCGTGCGTGCGTGCGTGCGTGCGTCTCTCTCTCTCTCTCTCTCTCTCTCTCTCTCTCTCTGTCCCGTTTTATAGTGAACAGCCATGAAACATATCAGGACACTCAAACCAAACAGTGTGAGTGAGTTGGATTTTACGCTGCTTTCAGCTCAAACCAAACAAAAACAATTAAGTGTTAGATAAAGTTGGCTCGGAAAGATATTATAGCTCATAGCCCTATAGTGTGTGTGCGTGCGTGCGTGTGCGCACGTGTATGTGTCTTCCTCTCTCTTCCGTGTGTGTGTCTTCCTCTCTCTTCCTCTTCTCTCTCTACCTCTCCCTCCCTCTCTCCATATCCTTCCCGTATAGTGGAAAGTCAGCTTAAGTAGGACCAAACAGTCAAACGTAGACACTATGAAGTGGACCACTCAGACCACTTTGAAAGTCTTCAGCTGTCAAACTCCACCCACAAGATCACGTGCAGAAGCAGCCTAAACACCAGATACAGCCAGACAAAAAAAAATATTGTTTAAGTCGCACCTCACTGCAAAGAACATACTAGTTTGAAACATAAAGGGGTTGGAAATAGTAGGAGCCACTAGTTTGGGTGTCGTAAAAACAACATTCAAACGAAGTACAATGTATAATGCAAATTGTTTAATGGGAATAGGCGGATCCAGAGAGGAGGGGTGGGGGGTGGGGGGTTTGCAGGGGTGCGCATCCCCCCCTTTTTTCCTGAAAGTTTATTAATGACCATTGAAACTCTGGTGAAAATGAAGTGTGAACCCTCCCTTTTCTCAATAGTGTGCACCCCTCCTTTCTCAAAAAGCTGTATCCGCCCCTGAATTGGGCATCTAAGTTGTAGTCACTTTAAGCCTGGTAACAGTGCAAGAATATACGCAGAAACATAAGGAAAGAAGTTGTTATCCATAAAGTTGTTTTAGTCATTATCACTAAGATACTGAGATATAAATTTGTTTGCAATGTCTTTATTTACCAGGTTCAGTCAAAGGCAGGGTGGGCTGGTTTGGTTGTCGCCAGTACTCCAGCTATATGGCGGCGGCATGTAAATGAACGAGTCTGGACCAGACAACCCAGTGGTCAACAGTCTGAGTGTGTGAGTATTGTTCTACGCCACTGTTATGAGTGAATGAGTGATTAATTGAGTGCATGAGTTTTATGCCGCTTTTAGCAATATTCCAGCAAAATCACAACATAAATCGCATACAACAGAAATGGGCTTCACATGTTGTACCCATATGGGGAATCGAACCCGGGTTTTTCGGCAAGACGAGAGAACGCATTAACCATAAGGCTACAACCACCGACCCGATCCTGAGTGAGTGAGTATGGTTTTACGCCGATTTTAACAATATTCCAGCAATATCACGGCCGGGGACACCAGAATTAGGCTTCATACATTGTACCCATGTGGGGAATCGAACCCGGGTCTTCAGCGTGACGAGCGAACGCTTTGACCACTAGGCTACCCTACCGCCCTTCCCGACCCTGAACGAAAAGATGAGGATTGAGTGTGAGGTAGCTGCTGCTGAGCGCGGCACTGGGCCGCAGACCTAGAAGTTTGATGCCCCGTTGAACGGGAAGCCAAAGAAAGCACTCTGAGAATCGGAGCGGCATGTTCTGAAACAAAGTCGATTGAAACACGTCCGGCAGATTTGCTCTGGATTGATTGTAGACTTTAGGAGCGTCGACAAGTAGACTGCTGTAGCAATATTCGATCCACGGAATGATTTTTGGGGAAATTTTATTATATTTTGGTGGCGTCGCTCCAGCTGCAGGTGACACGTTCTTGAAAGATGACTGGTCAGATTGTGTAGGACGAGATTGGCAGCTATGATGACTCCTTAACACCGGTGGTCATGGGGATCGGTGATGTTCTGTTCTAATTGTATCTGTACACGTACGTTGCTTCATAGAGGTAAGGGGCGGTGGGGTAGCCTAATGGTTAAAGCGTCGGCTCGTCACGCTGACGACCCAGGTTCGAATCCCCACATGGGCACAATGTGTGAAGCCCATTTATGGTGTCCCCCGCCGTGATATTGCTGGAATATTGCTAAAAGCGGCGTAAAATCCACCTCACTCACTCACTCTCTCACTCATAGAGGTAAAACATGTTATATTTGGGTTTACACCTTCTCAGTGAAGCACAAATTCCAGTACATTTGTCGAGTTGAGTATCATACGGGATTCGAACCCACACCCTCAGAGTCAGGGACCAAATCGTCAACACACACAAAGTGAGCCGTTTAACCAACTCAGCCAGCGCGGCTTTTGAGTTCAACGGCTTCAAGTACAAGAAGCAGATGTTGAATGAGTGATTAATTGAGTGAATAAGGTTTTACGCCGCTTTTAGCAATATTCCAGCATTGTCACGGAGGAGGCACCTTAAATTGACTTCCCATGTTGTACGCATGTGGGTAATCGAATAACTTTGTAAAACAAAATTTGGATAACCTGGGTTCAGTTCACTAATACGTGGCAATCTTCACCCGTTCCTCAAATAATGTCATTTACACAACATGAAATGATCCCTATCTACAAATATGGAGATACCAAATAGAAAGAAAACCTGATGTACACCTAAGCAATTTAAATGTATACCGTTTTGTAGCCATATCGTTTGGGTAATACAGAATACAATTATGCCATTTTCGAGCTTCCAATCATCGGTATCTAATTGAAAAACATAGATGGAACAAAATACCATTAGCAAATGCTAAATGATGTCCATTGCGTTACACAAGAGATAATCTGTTCTTGGTTTAAAGACTGACTGACTGAGTATGGTTTTGCGCCATTTTTAGCAATATTCTAGCAACATCACGGCGGGGGACACCAGAAATGGGCTTCACAGGTTGTACCCATGTGGGGAATCGAACCCGGGCCTTCGGCGTGACGAGCGAACGCTTTAACCACTAGGCTTCCCCACCGCCACTCTTGGTTTAAAGAACAGAGACATATTTGGATACATTTGTGTTACCGTAAATATTCTAATGTTCTAAATTTTGTGTAACTACTAACTACTAAAAAGATCGGGATGTTAAAAACATTAATTACCTTTTGAAAAATTATGATGCAAACATTTCGACAACTTGTTAACCTGTATCGTATAACTGTCTGTATTTGTTCTGTTGCAACACTTCGTGCCCTCTGAATGCCATCGTAGTTTTTTTCCTGTAGTAATGTATTTTATATATATTGTTTTCTAATACCGTGAAGGGGCGGTGGGGTAGCCTAGTGGTTAAAGCGTTGGCTCGTCCAGCCGAGGACCCGGGTTCGAATCCCCCACATGGGTACAATGTGTGAAGCCCATATCAGGTGTCCCCCGCCGTGATGTTGCTGGAATATTGCTAAAAGCGGCGTAAAACCAAACTCAGTCAGTCAGTAATACCGTGAACCATGGCCTGCATGTAAGAAACGTAAGTCTAGTTCAGTGTGCTGGTGATTAGATTCCTGACTCTAAGTGTGTGGGTTCGAATCCCGAATGAAACTCAATCCCCAAAGTTCAAGAATTTATTCTTAGATCTCACACTGTTACATAACGAACAAACAGGACAGGTAGTTCAAGTGGCAATGTAAATACTGAAACGACAATATTTTGGCATTCGCGCCGTTTAGCGGAGAAAGAAAGTTTTCCGATTTTACATCGTTTTACCTCTCGGAACTGATTCCCATAGTAGCATACCAGGATCGGTTAGCTCTGTTCGCATGAGTTTAATAAATTTCTTTTTGTTTCTATGACAACACGTTTATGGATCAACCTTTCGTTTGATTAACTCTCGGTTATGAATTCATTATTAATATCAGCCATATGGTGTTAGGGTAGCTCAGTGTCTTTGTCCTTCTATTTAGGGGATCGGTCGTACCGGGTAACCTATGCTTGATTGGGATAGACTTGCTCGGATCTGAATGATTTATAGAATTTTACAAACCCATCCGCCTTGGTCATTTGGTCATCGATTTGAATAGAAGCGACAAACCTTTTTCACATCCATAAGAAATGTAACAGTTGAATGCACAATTGTGACCATATCATGAGCATATATTTGTTTCAGCGCTATTACAGCTGTACGACGTTGTTTGTAAGCAAATTGAGTCTGGACCAGACAATCCAGTGATTGTCTCCATGCGATACGAAGACAGAGCATGTGTTTATGAATCACTATGAAATAGTGATGATACCGGGTGTTTGCGAAAAGGTGAGCATATCCTGCCCCACCGGTGGCACCCGTCATAAACATATGCTAAATCTAGTCAATTGCTCACCTGCAATAATTAGGGAACGTATTGTACCTGTCAAAATAGAAATGATACAGTTCTATTATTTTTAGAACTATTATTAATTACTCTTGGTATAAATAACAACTTAAAGGAGATATACAATAAAACTTTGAAATCAAATAATTTATAAAGCCTATAAATAAGTAACTTGAAAAAGAAATGTTTTTCTTAAGCCAACATTTATTTGTTGCCAAAGACGTTAAAAACACTACACGTGTTCCGGAAACTACCGAGAGTTAATGAGCCGAGTTGCCACCTCGTGACCCGAGGTCATAGTGCATTCGTCACCACTCGCCCCTTTCCGTAACCTCCAAGAAGACTTGTCCCGGAATAACACGAGTTGGTCACGAATGGTCACAGTGGAGAGTTGACTCGCAGTCGGTCGCCGCTTCAGCTCGCCAATAGTATAAGGAGAAAATACACACCGATGATAGTGTTGGATTTTAGCACAATGGCCTTACACTTATTTGTATATCATTATGAGCATGCTGTTAGTTGAAATACATGTAGTATTAACAGCAGCAAGCAAAGCGAGGTAGATCTATCGGGGGAACACGATCAATCAGACGTCATTACAGAAAGTCTGGAGAACACACATTTCTAATTTCCAACGTAAAACATCGATTTCGTTAGAAACAAAATTTATTATATTCTAGTTGAAGAATGAGGACAATTTTATGGATGTACAACTTCATCATTCTGTATAGGCGACGTTTCGACATAGATTCTACTGTCGTCAAGCAAAAGACATTAGAATCTATGTTGAAACGTCGCCGATACAGAATAAAGAAGTTGTAGATAAATAAAATTGTCCTCATTCTTCATCTCCTCAATTTCTAGAATGCCAATCAAAAAAGTTTATTCTAGCTGTCATCTACTGCTATTGTTTACTTCTAACTTCCTACTGTCTCCTATTTTATATGGCGAGTCTTCTTCCCGCACGTATATTTTCTGTTTGTGTGTCTCACAAAAAACGTAATTCACATGTTTATATATTTATATGCACACATAAACATTTATATTCAGAAATAGCAGATATAGGAGTGTTTTGTTGTAAACAATGCATTAAACACCACTGCTTCTATATAAAATGAGTACTTAATTGTGTGCAAGACAGGTAATCTCATGTGAAATGTGCCAGGTTTAGATTGAAGTTTACCATTGTCAAAAATGGTTGCGTTTGATGTCTTAACGCCAAATAATTTGCCTAGAACTAAGGCTTAATATGAACACACAATGGTATTTAGAAAGTGGTCAAGTGTAACATATGTTATATTTGGGATTACACTTTCTTTGTAAAGTACAGATTCTAGTACATTTTGGGTTGAGTCCCATCCGGGATTCGAACCCACACCCTCAGAGTCAGGCACCTAATCGCCAGTACCTAATCGCCGGTCTAGGCGTCTGAGTTTGTGTGCACACACAGTCAGCCGCCTAACCCGCTCAGCTACCGCGGCTGTATCTAGTATGGCCAATGCGACATCGTCGCATGATGACCTCTTCAAATCTGGACTGATAACCCAAGTAGGTGAAACCGATAGTTTGTTTTATTGCATGTAATTTATTGATACGTACTTGGGTGTCCCACTTTCCTGCATTAGGTCCCGGATGTAGCTCCTAATAGCAAGTTTATATTCACTGTTGGGTATTAGAAATGGTGTCGTAGACATGAACTCACACAGGCGGTAGAGGGTCACAGCTACCCTCTCTCCCACCACGCACCCAGTACAGGCTCACAGCTACCCTCTCTCTCACCACACACCCAGTAGAGGCTCACAGCTACCCTCTCTCTCACCACACACCCAGTAGAGGCTCACAGCTACCCTCTCTCTCACCACGCACCCAGTACAGGCTCACAGCTACCCTCTCTCTCACCACGCACCCAGTAGAGGCTCACAGCTACTCTCTCTCCCACCACGCACCCAGTACAGGGCTCACAGCTCCCTCTCTCCCACCACGCACCCAGTAGAGGCTCACAGCTACCCTCTCTCACCACGCACCCAGTAGAGGCTCACAGCTACCCTCTCTCTCACCACGCACCCAGTAGAGGCTCACAGCTACCCTCTCTCTCACCACACACCCAGTAGAGGCTCACAGCTACCCTCTCTCTCACCACACACCCAGTAGAGGCTCACAGCTACCCTCTCTCTCACCACGCACCCAGTACAGGCTCACAGCTACCCTCTCTCTCACCACGCACCCAGTACAGGCTCACAGCTACCCTCTCTCTCACCACGCACCCAGTACAGGCTCACAGCTACCCTCTCTCTCACCACGCACCCAGTACAGGCTCACAGCTACCCTCTCTCTCACCACGCACCCAGTACAGGCTCACAGCTACCCTCTCTCACCACGCACCCAGTACAGGCTCACAGCTACCCTCTCTCTCTCACCACGCACCCAGTACAGGCTCTCACAGCTACCCTCTCTCACCACGCACCCAGTACAGGCTCACAGCTACCCTCTCTCTCACCACGCACCCAGTACAGGCTCACAGCTACCCTCTCTCTCACCACGCACCCAGTACAGGCTCACAGCTACCCTCTCTCTCACCACGCACCCAGTACAGGCTCACAGCTACCCTCTCTCTCACCACGCACCCAGTAGAGGCTCACAGCTACCCACTCTCTCTCACCACGCACCCAGTACAGGCTCACAGCCACCCTCTCTCACCACGCACCCAGTACAGGCTCACAGCTACCCTCTCTCTCTCACCACGCACCCAGTAGAGGCTCACAGCTACCCTCTCTCTCACCACGCACCCAGTACAGGCTCACAGCTACCCTCTCTCACCACGCACCCAGTAGAGGCTCACAGCTACCCTCTCTCTCACCACGCACCCAGTAGAGGCTCACAGCTACCCTCTCTCACCACACGCCCAGTAGAGGCTCACAGCTACCCTCTCTCACCACGCACCCAGTAGAGGCTCACAGCTACCCTCTCTCTCACCACGCACCCAGTACAGGCTCACAGCTACCCCCCTCTCTCTCACCACGCACCCAGTACAGGCTCACAGCTACCCTCTCTCTCACCACGCACCCAGCACAGGCTCACAGCTACCCTCTCTCTCACCACGCACCCAGCAGAGGCTCACAGCTACCCTCTCTCACCACGCACCCAGTGGAGGCTCACAGCTACCCTCTCTCTCACCAAGCACCCAGTACAGGCTCACAGCTACCCTCTCTCTCACCACGCACCCAGTACAGGCTCACAGCTACCCTCTCTCTCACCACGCACCCAGTACAGGCTCACAGCTACCCTCTCACCACGCACCCAGTAGAGGCTCACAGCTACCCTCTCTCTCACCACGCACCCAGTACAGGCTCACAGCTACCCTCTCTCTCACCACGCACCCAGTACAGGCTCACAGCTACCCTCTCTCTCACCACGCACCCAGCACAGGCTCACAGCTACCCTCTCTCTCACCACGCACCCAGCAGAGGCTCACAGCTACCCTCTCTCTCACCACGCACCCAGTACAGGCTCACGGCTACCCTCTCTCTCACCAAGCACCCAGTACAGGCTCACGGCTACCCTCTCTCACCACGCACCCAGTACAGGCTCACAGCTACCCTCTCTCTCACCACGCACCCAGTACAGGCTCACAGCTACCCTCTCTCTCACCACGCACCCAGTAGAGGGGCTCACAGCTACCCTCTCCCTCACCACGCACCCAGTACAGGCTCACAGCTACCCTCTCTCTCACCACGCACCCAGTACAGGCTCACAGCTACCCTCTCTCACCACGCACCCAGTACAGGCTCACAGCTACCCTCTCTCTCACCACGCACCCAGTAGGGGCTCACAGCTACCCTCTCTCTCACCACGCACCCAGTAGGGCTCACAGCTACCTCTCTCTCACCACACACCCAGTACAGGCTCACAGCTACCCTCTCTCTCACCACACACCCAGTACAGGCTCACAGCTACCCTCTCTCTCACCACGCACCCAGTACAGGCTCACAGCTACCCTCTCTCTCACCACGCACCCAGTACAGGCACACAGCTACCCTCTCTCTCCTCACCAGCACCCAGTACAGGCTCACAGCTACACTCTCTCACCACGCACCCAGTACAGGCTCACAGCTACCCTCTCTCTCACCACGCACCCAGTACAGGCTCACAGCTACCCTCTCTCTCACCACGCACCCAGTAGAGGCTCACAGCTACCCTCTCTCTCACCACGCACCCAGTACAGGCTCACAGCTACCCTCTCTCTCTCACCACGCACCCAGTACAGGCTCACAGCTACCCTCTCTCACCACGCACCCAGTACAGGCTCACAGCTACCCTCTCTCTCACCACGCACCCAGTACAGGCTCACAGCTACCCTCTCTCTCACCACGCACCCAGTACAGGCTCACAGCTACACTCTCTCTCACCACGCACCCAGTACAGGCTCACAGCTACCCTCTCTCTCACCACGCACCCAGTACAGGCTCACAGCTACCCTCTCTCTCACCACGCACCCAGTAGAGGCTCACAGCTACACTCTCTCTCACCACACACCCAGTACAGGCTCACAGCTACCCTCTCTCTCTCACCACGCACCCAGTACAGGCTCACAGCTACACTCTCTCTCTCACCACGCACCCAGTACAGGCTCACAGCTACACTCTCTCTCACCACGCACCCAGTACAGGCTCACAGCTACCCTCTCTCTCACCACGCACCCAGTAGAGGCTCACAGCTACCCTCTCTCTCACCACGCACCCAGTAGAGGCTCACAGCTAGCCTCTCTCACCACGCACCCAGTGAGAACTGGACAGTGCCCTAGTGTGTTCTTGCATTGTTCATGGCCTTGTTCACAACATTCACCTTTGTACTGACAGCGTGGCAAGTGCAAGACGAGAAACCATGTGGCTGGACATTCTGGACATATTCGGTGTAGACACTTGTGTTCTACTGGACAATATAGAACAGAGAACGCTGACCGAAGTGCTGCTCGGACGTCACACGTATGACATTGACAACATACAACTGCTGCTACTGGTCTGACAGTTTGCATCTGGGATCGACTGGTTAAGTTTCACTCTTTAAAGACTCGGTGAATCTGAGTCATAAAATGTCAACACTTAGGCTAAGAATTCAAGCTATTAGCATTCAAATAATCTTGTATCTCCAAATCTAGGAATTATATAAACCTACCTACCTTGCCTAAGCAGCAGAATCGGCCACTGTGTTACCGGTGATTACAACAGAATCTTCTACATAAATGACGATATCTTCTACTTCATTTAAACTCTGCGCTGATAATTTGTATTGAACAGTGGCACTAATCCGTTTCCGTAGAACTGCCATATATAGTATGACCAGAAATTATTGAGAATTTTAGGAATATGTTTAATTGGATTTCTAGTATAAACAACCTTGACCAGCTATCAAGTGCTTGGTTTTATTCAAGAGAGACAACTCCGTTAATCCTTTTTCATTAGTTTGTGAAGAGTTATCCCCCTTTGTTTACTTGCTAGCAGACGACATTTTCAGTGATCCTCAGTATGGATGATTTAGAGAAGAGGAAGTTGATTTTAGAGTATTATAACAAAGACATCAGATCAGCTAAAGCGATTTCAAGTAGAACAGGCATCCCTTTGTCCACTGTTTATCGTGTTTTGAAAAATATTGCAAATGGATATGGCATTGAGCACCAGGGAGGCGCAGGTAGGCCCAGAAAATTGACTGTCGGTGTCAGGAGGCGGCATGGTATTCTTGTTTCTAAAAACAAACGAAGGAGTTTAGAAAACTTAAGGCTGGATATGATTGATAGAGGAACTGTGGCTGTCTGTAAGGAGACAATTAGAACTGAGCTGCATGCAATGGGTTGGCAGAAAAGTCGAGGAATTCCATCACCGATCATGAAACCTGAACAAAAGGAGCGAAGTTGAACTGGTGCTTACAGCCTAGAAATTTTAACTGGGACAATGTAATTTTCTCAGATGAAAGTTCTGTGTGGCTGTTTCCTAATACACTGAAATTCTGGACCAAACAAACTGAAAAACCTTTGTATCAGCGCCCAAAGTACAGTCCAAAATTTAACGTGTGCGGAGGCATATCTGTGTTAGGGGCAACGCCCCTCTGTGTGTTTGAAGGGAATATGAACAGTGAGCGGTACACAGATATTCTCGAGAGACATTTACTTCCATCTGCTCACGTGTTCTATGGAGAGTTTTGGATTTTCCAGCAGGACAACGACCCAAAACATCGTTCAAAGCATTCACAGGTCTGGTTTCGGACCCAAAATATGACATTATTAGATTGGCCAAGCTATAGCCCTGACCAAAATCCAATAGAAAATGTTTGGGGACTTATGAAGGAAAGTGTCAATAAGAAAAATCTGACAAATATTGCTGAAATGAAAGAAGAGATGTACAATGGTGACTTGACAAAATACTAACTTTTCACCTGTCTTTGAATCTGGAGTTATGTTCTGCTAATATTCACATTTAATACGTGAGTAATGAGTGAAATTTTTTTTTTACAATCTTTAAATTCTCAATAATTTCTGGTTGTACTTGTATCTCATTTTGCACAGATACTGATCTAAGGACGTGTCATAAACACGCTGTCCTGGGTTCGAATCCGGCTTCGCTTTTATTATGTTTCTTGGCTTGTCACATACCACTACTTGTGGATTTCATCAATGTAACAAACGTCTGAGACTTGCATCACTCAGGCATTTCTATTTATATGAAGTTGACGTGATTTAACTGACATATACGACACAAGACAAGAATACACATTGCCGTTTAGAAAGTGGTAAAATGTATAGACTTTAAGTTCTGCTATATTTGGGATTACACTTTCTCAGAATAGTACAGATTCTAATATTTTATTGGAGTTCTGTTCCATCTGGGATTCGAACCCACACTCTCAAAATCAGGCTGACTTTATGTGCTAGCGATTAGGTGCCTGACTCTGAGAGTGTAGGTTCGAATCCCAAAAGAACTAGAACCTGTACTTTACTGAGTAAGTGTAACCCAGTTAGACCAGGTAACTGCCAGCTATGCTCGGCAGACTATAAGTGCCTGCCTCATCACCTGTTGCATGAATGCCCTGACCAGCGTGTTTGCGACAACCGAGAGACTCTGTGGCTCTCCATCTTGGACACGCTGGCGTAGACGTGTATGTCATGTTGGACTCCATGGAACTAGATGAACAAACAAGAACTCTGCTTGGGGGACACTCCTTCGATATTGAAGATCTTAAACTGCTACCCCCTGTAGCTATTCTTCCTCTCCAGTGGACTCATTTGTCGTAACACTTAACTCACTCTTCTCTACTGTTCAATTGTAAATCTCCAAGTTTGGAGGAGCTAAAGACACTCACTCACTCACTCACTCACTACACACGCTGAACTCAATAGAAAGACGCTATTCCAGCATTAGGGTTTAAAAGAATCTGTGTTTATAGATTGAATTGATGAAACCAGATAACATCTGTTATTGTTAAACTGCCACTCAATACTCCTGTATTAAGTAATCCTTTTAAATCACATTCGAACCTTTGTCGTTTAAATTACGGCAACAGCTTTAGAT
The DNA here is from genome assembly GCF_003918875.1 of Haliotis rubra. Classification (NCBI taxonomy): domain Eukaryota; kingdom Metazoa; phylum Mollusca; class Gastropoda; order Lepetellida; family Haliotidae; genus Haliotis; species Haliotis rubra. The sequence continues at coordinate 821,603 of NW_025765447.1, forward strand.
AGAAATAATTACTGTAAACAGGTCAATATCAGCGAAACTGACAATATCGCACTACTTGAAATCAGTGCATGCTGTAAGTGAAGTTCTGTCAATTGTCAACGTGGTGACAGCCACTCTGAAACGAGAATGTTGTACATTATGTTGTATATCGTTTTGTACAGTGTAACAAATGTAAAATGCATAAGGATCCTAGACTGTAAATATTAGGATTCCCATTAAAATCGATAAAGTAGAACAATTTGCTGACACCGCATTTTATAAGAAATCGTCCTTTATTCCACAGACGGAGAAGCTTATAGATATCTGTTTTAAACCACATGCTGTTATAGTGCGGTGAGGATGAGAAGCTTAAAGCTAACTGTTTTAAACCACATGCTGTTATAGTGTGATGAGGATGAGAAGCTTAAAGCTATCTGTTTTAAACCACATGCTGTTGTAGTGTGGTGAGGATGAGAAGCTTAAAGCTAACTGTTTTAAACCACATGCTGTTATAGTGTGGTGAGGATGAGAAGCTTAAAGCTATCTGTTTTAAACCACATGCTGTTATAGTGTGGCGAGGATGAGAAGCTTGAAGCTAACTGTTTTTAAACCACATGGTGGTATAGTGTGGTGAGGATGAAAGCTTAAAGCTATCTGTTTTAAACCACATGCTGTTATAGTGTGGGGAGGATGAGAAGCTTAAAGCTATCTGTTTTAAACCACATGCTGTTATAGTGTGGCGAGGATGAGAAGCTTAAAGCTAACTGTTTTAAATCACATGCTGTTATAGTGTGGTGAGGATGAGAAGCTTAAAGCTATCTGTTTTAAACCACATGCTGGTATAGTGTGGTGAGGATGAGAAGCTTGAAGCTAACTGTTTTAAACCACATGCTGTTATAGTGTGGTGAGGATGAGAAGCTTAAAGCTAACTGTTTTAAACCACATGCTGTTATAGTGTGGTGAGGATGAGAAGCTTAAAACTATCTGTTTTAAACCACATGCTGTTATAGTGTGGTGAGGATGAGAAGCTTAAAGCTAACTGTTTTAAACCACATGGTGGTATAGTGTGGTGAGGATGAGAAGCTTAAATCTAACTGTTTTAAACCAAATGCTGTTATAGTGTGGTGAGGATGGGAGGCTTAAAGCTAACTGTTTTAAACCACATGCTGTTATAGTGTGGCGAGGATGAGAAGCTTAAATCTAACTGTTTTTAAACCACATGGTGGTATAGTGTGGTGAGGAGGATGAGAAGCTTAAAGCTAACTGTTTTAAACCAAATGCTGTTATAGTGTGGTGAGGATGGGAGGCTTAAAAGCTAACTGTTTTAAAACCACATGCTGTTATAGTGTGGGTGAGGATGAGAAGCTTAAAGCTAACTGTTTTAAACCACATGGTGGTATAGTGTGGTGAGGATGAGAAGCTTAAAGCTAACTGTTTTAAACCACATGCTCTTATAGTGTAGTGAGGATGAGAAGCTTAAAGCTATCTGTTTTTAAAACCACATGCTGTTATAGTGTGGCGAGGGATGAGAAGCTTAAAGCTAACTGTTTTAAACCACATGCTGTTATAGTGTGGTGAGGATGAGAAGCTTAAATCTAACTGTTTTAAACCACATGCTGTTATAGTGTGGTGAGGATGGGAGGCTTAAAGCTATCTGTTTTAAAACCACATGATGTTATGGTGTGGCGAGGATGAGAAGCTTAAATCTAACTGTTTTAAACCACATGCTGTTATAGTGTGGTGAGGATGAGAAGCTTAAAGCTAACTGTTTTAAACCACATGCTGTTATAGTGTGGTGAGGATGAGAAGCTTGAAGCTAACTGTTTTAAACCACATGCTGTTATAGTGTGGTGAGGATGAGAAGCTTGAAGCTAAGTGTATTTAACCACAAGCTGTTATAGCGTGGTGAGGATGAGAAGCTTAAAGCGATCTGTTTTAAACTACAAGCTGTTGTAGTGTGTTGAGTGTGAGAAGTTTAAAGCTAACTGTTTTAAACCACATGCTGTTATAGTGTGGTGAGGATGAGAAGCTTAAAGCTAACTGTTTTAAACCACATGCTGTTATAGTGTGGTGAGGATGAGAAGCTTGAAGCTAACTGTATTAAACCACATGCTGTTATAGTGTGGTGAGGATGAGAAGCTTAAAGCTAACTGTTTTAAACCACATGGTGGTATAGTGTGGTGAGGATGAGAAGCTTAAATCTAACTGTTTTAAACCACATGCTGTTATAGTGTGGTGAGTATGAGAAGCTTAAAGCTAACTGTTTTAAACCACATGCTGTTATAGTGTGGTGAGGATGAGAAGCTTGAAGCTAACTGTTTTAAACCACATGCTGTTATAGTGTGGTGAGGATGAGAAGCTTAAAGCTATCTGTTTTAAACTACAAGCTGTTGTAGTGTGTTGAGTGTGAGAAGTTTAAAGCTAACTGTTTTAAACCACATGCTGTTATAGTGTGGTGAGGATGGGAGGCTTAAAGCTAACTGTTTTAAACCACATGCTGTTATAGTGTGGCGAGGATGAGAAGCTTAAAGCTAACTGTTTTAAACCACATGCTGTTATAGTGTGGTGAGGATGAGAAGCTTAAAGCTAACTGTTTTAAACCACATGGTGGTATAGTGTGGTGAGGATGAGAAGCTTAAAGCTAACTGTTTTAAAACCACATGCTCTTATAGTGTAGTGAGGAAGAGAAGCTTAAAAGCTATCTGTTTTAAACCACATGCTGTTATAGTGTGGCGAGGATGAGAAGCTTAAAGCTAACTGTTTTAAAACCACATGCTGTTATAGTGTGGTGAGGATGAGAAGCTTAAATCTAACTGTTTTAAACCACATGATGTTATAGTGTGGTGAGGATGAGAAAGCTTAAATCTAACTGTTTTTTAAACCACATGCTGTTATAGTGTGGTGAGGATGGGAGGCTTAAAGCTAACTGTTTTAAACCACATGATGTTATAGTAGTGTGAGGATGAGAAGCTTAAATCTAACTGTTTTAAACCACATGCTGTTATAGTGTGGCGAGTATGAGAAGCTTAAAGCTAACTGTTTTAAAACCACATGCTGTTATAGTGTGTTGAGTGTGAGAAGTTTAAAGCTAACTGTTTTAAACCACATGCTGTTATAGTGTGGTGAGGATGAGAAGCTTAAAGCTAACTGTTTTAAACCACATGCTGTTATAGTGTGGTGAGGGATGAGAAGCTTGAAGCTAACTGTATTAAAACCACATGCTGTTATAGTGTGGTGAGGATGAGAAGCTTAAAGCTAACTGTTTTAAAACCACATGGTGGTAAAGTGTGGTGAGGATGAGAAGCTTAAATCTAACTGTTTAAACCACATGCTGTTCTAGTGTGGTGAGGATGAGAAGCTTGAAGCTAACTGTATTAAACCACATGCTGTTATAGTGTGGTGAGGATGGGAGGCTTAAAGCTTAAAGCTGTTTTAAACCACATGCTGTTATAGTGTGGTGAGGATGAGAAGCTTAAATCTAACTGTTTTAAAACCACATGCTGTTATAGTGTGGTGAGGATGAGAAGCTTGAAGCTAACTGTTTTAAACCACATGGTGTTATAGTGTGGTGAGGATGAGAAGCTTAAAGCTATCTGTTTTAAACCACATGCTGTTATAGTGTGGTGAGGATGAGAAGCTTAAAGCTATCTGTTTTAAACCACATGCTGGTATGGTGTGGCGAGGATGAGAAGCTTAAAGCTAACTGTTTTAAATCACATGCTGTTATAGTGTGGTGAGGATGAGAAGCTTAAAGCTATCTGTTTTAAAACCACATGCTGGTATAGTGTGGTGAGGATGAGAAGCTTGAAGCTAACTGTTTTAAACCACATGCTGTTATAGTGTGGCGAGGATGAGAAGCTTAAAGCTATCTGTTTTAAATCACATGCTGTTATAGTGTGGTGAGGGATGAGAAGCTTAAAGCTATCTGTTTTAAAACCACATGCTGGTATAGTGTGGTGAGGATGAGAAGCTTGAAGCTAACTGTTTTAAACCACATGCTGTTATAGTGTGGTGAGGGATGAGAAGCTTAAATCTAACTGTTTTAAACCACATGCTCTTATAGTGTTGTGAGGGATGAGAAGCTTAAAGCTATCTGTTTTAAAACCACATGCTGTTCTAGTGTGGTGAGGATGAGAAGCTTAAAGCTAACTGTTTTAAACCACATGGTGGTATAGTGTGGTGAGGATGAGAAGCTTAAATCTAACTGTTTTAAACCAAATGCTGTTATAGTGTGGTGAGGATGGGAGGCTTAAAGCTAACTGTTTTAAAACCACATGCTGTTATAGTGTGGCGAGGATGAGAAGCTTAAATCTAACTGTTTTAAACCACATGGTGGTATAGTGTGGTGAGGATGAGAAGCTTAAAGCTAACTGTTTTAAACCAAATGCTGTTATAGTGTGGTGAGGATGGGAGGCTTAAAGCTAACTGTTTTAAAACCACATGCTGTTATAGTGTGGTGAGGATGAGAAGCTTAAAGCTAACTGTTTTAAACCACATGGTGGTATAGTGTGGTGAGGATGAGAAGCTTAAAGCTAACTGTTTTAAACCACATGCTCTTATAGTGTAGTGAGGGATGAGAAGCTTAAAGCTATCTGTTTTAAAACCACATGCTGTTATAGTGTGGCGAGGATGAGAAGCTTAAAGCTAACTGTTTTAAAACCACATGCTGTTATAGTGTGGTGAGGATGAGAAGCTTAAATCTAACTGTTTTAAAACCACATGCTGTTATAGTGTGGTGAGGATGGGAGGCTTAAAGCTATCTGTTTTAAACCACATGATGTTATGGTGTGGCGAGGATGAGAAGCTTAAATCTAACTGTTTTAAACCACATGCTGTTATAGTGTGGTGAGTATGAGAGCTTAAAGCTAACTGTTTTAAAACCACATGCTGTTATAGTGTGGTGAGGGATGAGAAGCTTGAAGCTAACTGTTTTAAACCACATGCTGTTATAGTGTGGTGAGGGATGAGAAGCTTGAAGCTATGTATTTAACCACAAAGCTGTTATAGCGTGGTGAGGATGAGAAGCTTAAAAGCTATCTGTTTTAAACTACAAGCTGTTGTAGTGTGTTGAGTGTGAGAAGTTTAAAGCTAACTGTTTTAAACCACATGCTGTTATAGTGTGGTGAGGATGAGAAGCTTAAAGCTAACTGTTTTTAAACCACATGCTGTTATAGTGTGGTGAGGATGAGAAGCTTGAAGCTAACTGTATTAAACCACATGCTGTTATAGTGTGGTGAGGATGAGAAGCTTAAAGCTAACTGTTTTAAACCACATGGTGGTATAGTGTGGTGAGGATGAGAAGCTTAAATCTAACTGTTTTAAACCACATGCTGTTATAGTGTGGCGAGTATGAGAAGCTTAAAGCTAACTGTTTTAAAACCACATGCTGTTATAGTGTGGTGAGGATGAGAAGCTTGAAGCTAACTGTTTTAAACCACATGCTGTTATAGTGTGGTGAGGATGAGAAGCTTGAAGCTATCTGTTTTAAACTACAAGCTGTTGTAGTGTGTTGAGTGTGAGAAGTTTAAAGCTAACTGTTTTAAACCACATGCTGTTATAGTGTGGTGAGGATGGGAGGCTTAAAGCTAACTGTTTTAAACCACATGCTGTTATAGTGTGGTGAGGATGAGAAGCTTAAATCTAACTGTTTTAAACCCACATGCTGTTATAGTGTGGTGAGGATGAGAAGCTTAAAGCTAACTGTTTTAAACCACATGGTGGTATAGTGTGGTGAGGATGAGAAGCTTAAAGCTAACTGTTTTAAAACCACATGCTCTTATAGTGTAGTGAGGAAGAGAAGCTTAAAGCTATCTGTTTTAAAACCACATGCTGTTATAGTGTGGCGAGGATGAGAAGCTTAAAGCTAACTGTTTTAAACCACATGCTGTTATAGTGTGGTGAGGATGAGAAGCTTAAATCTAACTGTTTTAAACCACATGCTGTTATAGTGTGGTGAGGATGAGAAGCTTAAATCTAACTGTTTTAAACCACATGCTGTTATAGTGTGGTGAGGATGGGAGGCTTAAAGCTAACTGTTTTAAACCACATGATGTTATAGTGTGGCGAGGATGAGAAGCTTAAATCTAACTGTTTTAAACCACATGCTGTTATAGTGTGGCGAGTATGAGAAGCTTAAAGCTAACTGTTTTAAAACCACATGCTGTTATAGTGTGTTGAGTGTGAGAAGTTTAAAGCTAACTGTTTTAAACCACATGCTGTTATAGTGTGGTGAGGATGAGAAGCTTAAAGCTAACTGTTTTAAACCACATGCTGTTATAGTGTGGTGAGGATGAGAAGCTTGAAGCTAACTGTATTAAACCACATGCTGTTATAGTGTGGTGAGGATGAGAAGCTTAAAGCTAACTGTTTTAAACCACATGGTGGTAAAGTGTGGTGAGGATGAGAAGCTTAAATCTAACTGTTTAAACCACATGCTGTTCTAGTGTGGTGAGGATGAGAAGCTTGAAGCTAACTGTATTAAACCACATGCTGTTATAGTGTGGTGAGGATGGGAGGCTTAAAGCTAACTGTTTTAAACCACATGCTGTTATAGTGTGGTGAGGATGAGAAGCTTAAATCTAACTGTTTTAAACCACATGCTGTTATAGTGTGTTGAGTGTGAGAAGTTTAAAGCTAACTGTTTTAAACCACATGCTGTTATAGTGTGGTGAGGATGAGAAGCTTGAAGCTAACTGTTTTAAAACCACATGATGTTATGGTGTGGCGAGGATGAGAAGCTTAAATCTAACTGTTTTAAACCACATGCTGTTATAGTGTGGCGAGGATGAGAAGCTTAAAGCTAACTGTTTTAAACCACATGCTGTTATAGTGTGGTGAGGATGAGAAGCTTGAAGCTAACTGTTTTAAACCACATGCTGTTATAGTGTGGTGAGGATGAGAAGCTTGAAGCTAAGTGTATTTAACCACAAGCTGTTATAGTGTGGTGAGGATGAGAAGCTTAAAGCTAACTGTTTTAAACCACATGCTGTTATAGTGTGGTGAGGATGAGAAGCTTAAAGCTAACTGTTTTAAACCACATGCTGTTATAGTGTGGTGAGGATGAGAAGCTTAAAGCTAACTGTTTTAAACCACATGCTGTTATAGTGTGGTGAGGATGAGAAGCTTGAAGCTAACTGTATTAAACCACATGCTGTTATAGTGTGGTGAGGATGAGAAGCTTAAAGCTAACTGTTTTAAACCACATGGTGGTATAGTGTGGTGAGGATGAGAAGCTTAAATCTAACTGTTTTAAACCACATGCTGTTATAGTGTGGTGAGGATGAGAAGCTTGAAGCTAACTGTATTAAACCACATGCTGTTATAGTGTGGTGAGGATGAGAAGCTTAAATCTAACTGTTTTAAACCACATGCTGTTATAGTGTGGTGAGGATGAGAAGTTTAAAGCTAACTGTTTTAAACCACATGCTGTTATAGTGTGGTGAGGATGAGAAGCTTAAATCTAACTGTTTAAACCACATGCTGTTATAGTGTGGTGAGGATGAGAAGTTTAAAGCTAACTGTTTTAAACCACATGCTGTTATAGTGTGGTGAGGATGAGAAGCTTAAAGCTAACTGTTTTAAACCACATGCTGTTATAGTGTGGTGAGGATGAGAAGCTTGAAGCTAACTGTATTAAACCACATGCTGTTATAGTGTGGTGAGGGATGAGAAGCTTAAAGTTAACTGTTTTAAACCACATGGTGGTATAGTGTGGTGAGGATGAGAAGCTTAAATCTAACTGTTTAAACCACATGCTGTTATAGTGTGGTGAGGATGAGAAGCTTGAAGCTAACTGTATTAAAACCACATGCTGTTATAGTGTGGTGAGGATGAGAGAGCTTAAAGCTAACTGTTTTAAACCACATGCTGTTATAGTGTGGCGAGGATGAGAAGCTTAAATCTAACTGTTTTAAACCACATGCTGTTATAGTGTGGCGAGTATGAGAAGCTTAAAGCTAACTGTTTTAAACCACATGCTGTTATAGTGTGGTGAGGATGAGAAGCTTGAAGCTAACTGTTTTAAACCACATGCTGTTATAGTGTGGTGAGGATGAGAAGCTTGAAGCTAAGTGTATTTAACCACAAGCTGTTGTAGTGTGGTGAGGGATGAGAAGCTTGAAGCTATCTGTTTTAAAACTACAAGCTGTTGTAGTGTGTTGAGTATGAGAAGTTTAAAGCTAACTGTTTTAAACCACATGCTGTTATAGTGTGGTGAGGATGGGAGGCTTAAAGCTAACTGTTTTAAACCACATGCTGTTATAGTGTGGCGAGGATGAGAAGCTTAAATCTAACTGTTTTAAAACCACATGCTGTTATAGTGTGGTGAGTATGAGAAGCTTAAAGCTTACTGTTTTAAACCACATGGTGGTATAGTGTGGTGAGGATGAGAAGCTTAAAGCTAACTGTTTTAAACCACATGCTCTTATAGTGTAGTGAGGATGAGAAGCTTAAAGCTATCTGTTTTAAAACCACATGCTGTTATAGTGTGGCGAGGATGAGAAGCTTAAAGCTAACTGTTTTAAACCACATGCTGTTATAGTGTGGTGAGGATGAGAAGCTTAAATCTAACTGTTTTAAACCACATGCTGTTATAGTGTGGTGAGGATGGGAGGCTTAAAGCTAACTGTTTTAAACCACATGATGTTATAGTGTGGCGAGTATGAGAAGCTTAAATCTAACTGTTTTAAACCACATGCTGTTATAGTGTGGCGAGTATGAGAAGCTTAAAGCTAACTGTTTTAAAACCACATGCTGTTATAGTGTGTTGAGTGTGAGAAGTTTAAAGCTAACTGTTTTAAACCACATGCTGTTATAGTGTGGTGAGGATGAGAAGCTTAAAGCTAACTGTTTTAAAACCACATGCTGTTATAGTGTGGTGAGGGATGAGAAGCTTGAAGCTAACTGTATTAAACCACATGCTGTTATAGTGTGGTGAGGGATGAGAAGATTAAAGCTAACTGTTTTAAAACACATGGTGGTAAAGTGTGGTGGAGGATGAGAAGCTTAAATCTAACTGTTTAAAACCACATGCTGTTCTAGTGTGGTGAGGATGAGAAGCTTGAAGCTAACTGTATTAAACCACATGCTGTTATAGTGTGGTGAGGGATGGGAGGCTTAAAGCTAACTGTTTTAAACCACATGCTGTTATAGTGTGGCGAGGATGAGAAGCTTAAATCTAACTGTTTTAAACCACATGCTGTTATAGTGTGTTGAGTGTGAGAAGTTTAAAGCTAACTGTTTTAAACCACATGCTGTTATAGTGTGGTGAGGATGAGAAGCTTAAATCTAACTGTTTTAAAACCACATGCTGTTATAGTGTGGCGAGTATGAGAAGCTTAAAGCTAACTGTTTTAAACCACATGCTGTTATAGTGTGGTGAGGATGAGAAGCTTGAAGCTAACTGTTTTAAACCACATGCTGTTATAGTGTGGTGAGGATGAGAAGCTTGAAGCTAAGTGTATTTAACCACAAGCTGTTATAGCGTGGTGAGGATGAGAAGCTTAAAGCTATCTGTTTTAAACTACAAGCTGTTGTAGTGTGTTGAGTGTGAGAAGTTTAAAGCTAACTGTTTTAAACCACATGCTGTTATAGTGTGGTGAGGATGAGAAGCTTAAAGCTAACTGTTTTAAACCACATGCTGTTATAGTGTGGCGAGGGATGAGAAGCTTAAAGCTAACTGTTTTAAACCACATGCTGTTATAGTGTGGTGAGGATGAGAAGCTTAAATCTAACTGTTTTAAAACCACATGCTGTTATAGTGTGGTGAGTATGAGAAGCTTAAAAGCTAACTGTTTTAAACCACATGCTGTTATAGTGTGGTGAGGATGAGAAGCTTGAAGCTAACTGTTTTAAACCACATGCTGTTATAGTGTGGTGAGGATGAGAAGCTTGAAGCTAAGTGTATTTAACCACAAGCTGTTATAGCGTGGTGAGGGATGAGAAGCTTAAAGCTATCTGTTTTTTAAACTACAAGCTGTTGTAGTGTGTTGAGTGTGAGAAGTTTAAAGCTAACTGTTTCAAACCACATGCTGTTATAGTGTGGTGAGGGATGAGAAGCTTAAAAGCTAACTGTTTTAAACCACATGCTGTTATAGTGTGGTGAGGGATGAGAAGCTTGAAGCTAACTGTATTAAACCACATGCTGTTATAGTGTGGTGAGGATGAGAAGCTTAAAGCTAACTGTTTTAAACCACATGGTGGTATAGTGTGTGTGAGGATGAGAAGCTTAAATCTAACTGTTTTAAACCACATGCTGTTATAGTGTGGCGAGTATGAGAAGCTTAAAGCTAACTGTTTTAAAACCACATGCTGTTATAGTGTGGTGAGGATGAGAAGCTTGAAGCTAACTGTTTTAAACCACATGCTGTTATAGTGTGGTGAGGATGAGAAGCTTGAAGCTATCTGTTTTAAAACTACAAGCTGTTGTAGTGTGTTGAGTGTGAGAAGTTTAAAGCTAACTGTTTTAAAACCACATGCTGTTATAGTGTGGTGAGGATGGGAGGCTTAAAGCTAACTGTTTTAAAACCACATGCTGTTATAGTGTGGCGAGGATGAGAAGCTTAAATCTAACTGTTTTAAACCACATGCTGTTATAGTGTGGTGAGGATGAGAAGCTTAAAGCTAACTGTTTTAAAACCACATGGTGGTATAGTGTGGTGAGGGATGAGAAGCTTAAAGCTAACTGTTTTAAACCACATGCTCTTATAGTGTAGTGAGGAAGAGAAGCTTAAAGCTATCTGTTTTAAAACCACATGCTGTTATAGTGTGGCGAGGATGAGAAGCTTAAAGCTAACTGTTTTAAAACCACATGCTGTTATAGTGTGGTGAGGATGAGAAGCTTAAATCTAACTGTTTTAAACCACATGATGTTATAGTGTGGTGAGGGATGAGAAGCTTAAATCTAACTGTTTTAAAACCACATGCTGTTATAGTGTGGTGAGGGATGGGAGGCTTAAAGCTAACTGTTTTAAACCACATGATGTTATAGTGTGGCGAGGATGAGAAGCTTAAATCTAACTGTTTTAAAACCACATGCTGTTATAGTGTGGCGAGTATGAGAAGCTTAAAGCTAACTGTTTTAAAACCACATGCTGTTATAGTGTGTTGAGTGTGAGAAGTTTAAAAGCTAACTGTTTTAAACCACATGCTGTTATAGTGTGGTGAGGATGAGAAGCTTAAAGCTAACTGTTTTAAACCACATGCTGTTATAGTGTGGTGAGGATGAGAAGCTTGAAGCTAACTGTATTAAACCACATGCTGTTATAGTGTGGTGAGGATGAGAAGCTTAAAGCTAACTGTTTTAAAACCACATGGTGGTAAAGTGTGGTGAGGATGAGAAGCTTAAATCTAACTGTTTAAACCACATGCTGTTCTAGTGTGGTGAGGATGAGAAGCTTGAAGCTAACTGTATTAAACCACATGCTGTTATAGTGTGGTGAGGATGGGAGGCTTAAAGCTAACTGTTTTAAACCACATGCTGTTATAGTGTGGTGAGGATGAGAAGCTTAAATCTAACTGTTTTAAACCACATGCTGTTATAGTGTGTTGAGTGTGAGAAGTTTAAAGCTAACTGTTTTAAACCACATGCTGTTATAGTGTGGTGAGGATGAGAAGCTTAAAGCTAACTGTTTTAAAACCACATGATGTTATGGTGTGGCGAGGATGAGAAGCTTAAATCTAACTGTTTTAAAACCACATGCTGTTATAGTGTGGCGAGTATGAGAAGCTTAAAGCTAACTGTTTTAAAACCACATGCTGTTATAGTGTGGTGAGGATGAGAAGCTTGAAGCTAACTGTTTTAAACCACATGCTGTTATAGTGTGGTGAGGATGAGAAGCTTGAAGCTAAGTGTATTTAACCACAAGCTGTTATAGCGCGTGGTGAGGATGAGAAGCTTAAAGCTATCTGTTTTAAACTACAAGCTGTTATAGTGTGGTGAGGATGAGAAGTTTAAAGCTAACTGTTTTAAACCACATGCTGTTATAGTGTGGTGAGGGATGAGAAGCTTAAAGCTAACTGTTTTAAAACCACATGCTGTTATAGTGTGGTGAGGATGAGAAGCTTGAAGCTAACTGTATTAAACCACATGCTGTTATAGTGTGGTGAGGATGAGAAGCTTAAAGCTAACTGTTTTAAACCACATGGTGGTATAGTGTGGTGAGGATGAGAAGCTTAAATCTAACTGTTTTAAACCACATGCTGTTATAGTGTGGTGAGGATGAGAAGCTTGAAGCTAACTGTATTAAACCACATGCTGTTATAGTGTGGTGAGGATGAGAAGCTTAAAGCTAACTGTTTTAAACCACATGCTGTTATAGTGTGGTGAGGATGAGAAGTTTAAAGCTAACTGTTTTAAACCACATGCTGTTATAGTGTGGTGAGGATGAGAAGCTTAAATCTAACTGTTTAAACCACATGCTGTTATAGTGTGGTGAGGATGAGAAGTTTAAAGCTAACTGTTTTAAACCACATGCTGTTATAGTGTGTGGTGAGGATGAGAAGCTTAAAGCTAACTGTTTTAAACCACATGCTGTTATAGTGTGGTGAGGATGAGAAGCTTGAAGCTAACTGTATTAAACCACATGCTGTTATAGTGTGGTGAGGGATGAGAAGCTTAAAGCTAACTGTTTTAAACCACATGGTGGTATAGTGTGGTGAGGATGAGAAGCTTAAATCTAACTGTTTAAACCACATGCTGTTATAGTGTGGTGAGGATGAGAAGCTTGAAGCTAACTGTTTTAAACCACATGCTGTTATAGTGTGGTGAGGATGAGAGGCTTAAAGCTAACTGTTTTAAACCACATGCTGTTATAGTGTGGCGAGGATGAGAAGCTTAAATCTAACTGTTTTAAACCACATGCTGTTATAGTGTGGCGAGGATGAGAAGCTTAAAGCTAACTGTTTTAAACCACATGCTGTTATAGTGTGGTGAGGATGAGAAGCTTGAAGCTAACTGTTTTAAACCACATGCTGTTATAGTGTGGTGAGGATGAGAAGCTTGAAGCTAAGTGTATTTAACCACAAGCTGTTGTAGTGTGGTGAGGATGAGAAGCTTGAAGCTATCTGTTTTAAAACTACAAGCTGTTGTAGTGTGTTGAGTATGAGAAGTTTAAAGCTAACTGTTTTAAACCACATGCTGTTATAGTGTGGTGAGGATGGGAGGCTTAAAGCTAACTGTTTTAAACCACATGCTGTTATAGTGTGGCGAGGATGAGAAGCTTAAATCTAACTGTTTTAAAACCACATGCTGTTATAGTGTGGTGAGTATGAGAAGCTTAAAGCTTACTGTTTTAAACCACATGGTGGTATAGTGTGGTGAGGATGAGAAGCTTAAAGCTAACTGTTTTAAACCACATGCTCTTATAGTGTAGTGAGGGATGAGAAGCTTAAAGCTATCTGTTTTAAAACCACATGCTGTTATAGTGTGGCGAGGATGAGAAGCTTAAAGCTAACTGTTTTAAACCACATGCTGTTATAGTGTGGTGAGGATGAGAAGCTTAAATCTAACTGTTTTAAAACCACATGCTGTTATAGTGTGGTGAGGGATGGGAGGCTTAAAGCTAACTGTTTTAAAACCACATGATGTTATAGTGTGGCGAGGATGAGAAGCTTAAATCTAACTGTTTTAAACCACATGCTGTTATAGTGTGGCGAGTATGAGAAGCTTAAAGCTAACTGTTTTAAAACCACATGCTGTTATAGTGTGTTGAGTGTGAGAAGTTTAAAGCTAACTGTTTTAAAACCACATGCTGTTATAGTGTGGTGAGGATGAGAAGCTTAAAGCTAACTGTTTTAAACCACATGCTGTTATAGTGTGGTGAGGATGAGAAGCTTAGGCTAACTGTATTAAACCACATGCTGTTATAGTGTGGTGAGGATGAGAAGCTTAAAGCTAACTGTTTTAAACCACATGGTGGTAAAGTGTGGTGAGGATGAGAAGCTTAAATCTAACTGTTTAAACCACATGCTGTTCTAGTGTGGTGAGGATGAGAAGCTTGAAGCTAACTGTATTAAACCACATGCTGTTATAGTGTGGTGAGGATGGGAGGCTTAAAGCTAACTGTTTTAAAACCACATGCTGTTATAGTGTGGCGAGGATGAGAAGCTTAAATCTAACTGTTTTAAACCACATGCTGTTATAGTGTGTTGAGTGTGAGAAGTTTAAAGCTAACTGTTTTAAACCACATGCTGTTATAGTGTGGTGAGGGATGAGAAGCTTAAATCTAACTGTTTTAAAACCACATGCTGTTATAGTGTGGCGAGTATGAGAAGCTTAAAGCTAACTGTTTTAAACCACATGCTGTTATAGTGTGGTGAGGATGAGAAGCTTGAAGCTAACTGTTTTAAACCACATGCTGTTATAGTGTGGTGAGGATGAGAAGCTTGAAGCTAAGTGTATTTAACCACAAGCTGTTATAGCGTGGTGAGGATGAGAAGCTTAAAGCTATCTGTTTTAAACTACAAGCTGTTGTAGTGTGTTGAGTGTGAGAAGTTTAAAGCTAACTGTTTTAAACCACATGCTGTTATAGTGTGGTGAGGATGAGAAGCTTAAAGCTAACTGTTTTAAACCACATGCTGTTATAGTGTGGTGAGGATGAGAAGCTTGAAGCTAACTGTATTAAACCACATGCTGTTATAGTGTGGTGAGGATGAGAAGCTTAAAGCTAACTGTTTTAAAACCACATGGTGGTATAGTGTGGTGAGGATGAGAAGCTTAAATCTAACTGTTTAAACCACATGCTGTTATAGTGTGGTGAGGATGAGAAGCTTGAAGCTAACTGTATTAAACCACATGCTGTTATAGTGTGGTGAGGATGGGAGGCTTAAAGCTAACTGTTTTAAACCACATGCTGTTATAGTGTGGCGAGGATGAGAAGCTTAAATCTAACTGTTTTAAACCACATGCTGTTATAGTGTGGCGAGTATGAGAAGCTTAAAGCTAACTGTTTTAAACCACATGCTGTTATAGTGTGGTGAGGGATGAGAAGCTTGAAGCTAACTGTTTTAAACCACATGCTGTTATAGTGTGGTGGAGGATGAGAAGCTTGAAGCTATCTGTTTTAAAACTACAAGCTGTTGTAGTGTGTTGAGTGTGAGAAGTTTAAAGCTAACTGTTTTAAACCACATGCTGTTATAGTGTGTGAGAGGATGGGAAGCTTAAAGCTAACTGTTTTAAACCACATGCTGTTATAGTGTGGCGAGGGATGAGAAGCTTAAATCTAACTGTTTTAAACCACATGCTGTTATAGTGTGGTGAGTATGAGAAGCTTAAAGCTAACTGTTTTAAACCACATGGTGGTATAGTGTGGTGAGGATGAGAAGCTTAAAGCTAACTGTTTTAAACCACATGCTCTTATAGTGTAGTGAGGGATGAGAAGCTTAAAGCTATCTGTTTTAAACCACATGCTGTTATAGTGTGGCGAGGATGAGAAGCTTAAAGCTAACTGTTTTAAACCACATGCTGTTATAGTGTGGTGAGGATGAGAAGCTTAAATCTAACTGTTTTAAACAACATGCTGTTATAGTGTGGTGAGGATGGGAGGCTTAAAGCTAACTGTTTCAAACCACATGATGTTATAGTGTGGCGAGGATGAGAAGCTTAAATCTAACTGTTTTAAACCACATGCTGTTATAGTGTGGCGAGTATGAGAAGCTTAAAGCTAACTGTTTTAAACCACATGCTGTTATAGTGTGTTGAGTGTGAGAAGTTTAAAGCTAACTGTTTTAAACCACATGCTGTTATAGTGTGGTGAGGATGAGAAGCTTAAAGCTAACTGTTTTAAACCACATGCTGTTATAGTGTGGTGAGGATGAGAAGCTTGAAGCTAACTGTATTAAACCACATGCTGTTATAGTGTGGTGAGGATGAGAAGCTTAAAGCTAACTGTTTTAAACCACATGCTGTTATAGTGTGGTGAGGATGAGAAGCTTAAAGCTAACTGTTTTAAACCACATGCTGTTATAGTGTGGTGAGGATGAGAAGCTTGAAGCTAACTGTATTAAACCACATGCTGTTATAGTGTGGTGAGGATGAGAAGCTTAAAGCTAACTGTTTTAAACCACATGGTGGTATAGTGCGGTGAGGATGAGAAGCTTAAATCTAACTGTTTAAACCACATGCTGTTATAGTGTGGCGAGGATGAGAAGCTTAGAAGCTAACTGTATTAAACCACATGCTGTTATAGTGTGGTGAGGATGGGAGGCTTAAAGCTAACTGTTTTAAAACCACATGCTGTTATAGTGTGGCGAGGATGAGAAGCTTAAATCTAACTGTTTTAAAACCACATGCTGTTATAGTGTGGCGAGTATGAGAAGCTTAAAGCTAACTGTTTTAAACCACATGCTGTTATAGTGTGGTGAGGACGAGAAGCTTGAAGCTAACTGTTTTAAACCACATGCTGTTATAGTGTGGTGAGGGATGAGAAGCTTGAAGCTAAGTGTATTTAACCACAAGCTGTTATAGTGTGGTGAGGATGAGAAGCTTGAAGCTATCTGTTTTAAACTACAAGCTGTTGTAGTGTGTTGAGTGTGAGAAGTTTAAAGCTAACTGTTTTAAAACCACATGCTGTTATAGTGTGGTGAGGATGGGAGGCTTAAAGCTAACTGTTTTAAAACCACATGCTGTTATAGTGTGGCGAGGATGAGAAGCTTAAATCTAACTGTTTTAAAACCACATGCTGTTATAGTGTGGTGAGTATGAGAAGCTTAAAGCTAACTGTTTTAAACCACATGGTGGTATAGTGTGGTGAGGATGAGAAGCTTAAAGCTAACTGTTTTAAACCACATGCTCTTATAGTGTAGTGAGGATGAGAAGCTTAAAGCTATCTGTTTTAAAACCACATGCTGTTATAGTGTGGCGAGGATGAGAAGCTTAAAGCTAACTGTTTTAAACCACATGCTGTTATAGTGTGGTGAGGATGAGAAGCTTAAATCTAACTGTTTTAAACCACATGCTGTTATAGTGTGGTGAGGATGGGAGGCTTAAAGCTAACTGTTTTAAACCACATGATGTTATAGTGTGGCGAGGATGAGAAGCTTAAATCTAACTGTTTTAAACCACATGCTGTTATAGTGTGGCGAGTATGAGAAGCTTAAAGCTAACTGTTTTAAACCACATGCTGTTATAGTGTGTTGAGTGTGAGAAGTTTAAAGCTAACTGTTTTAAACCACATGCTGTTATAGTGTGGTGAGGATGAGAAGCTTAAAGCTAACTGTTTTAAACCACATGCTGTTATAGTGTGGTGAGGATGAGAAGCTTGAAGCTAACTGTATTAAACCACATGCTGTTATAGTGTGGTGAGGGATGAGAAGCTTAAAGCTAACTGTTTTAAACCACATGGTGGTAAAGTGTGGTGAGGATGAGAAGCTTAAATCTAACTGTTTAAAACCACATGCTGTTCCAGTGTGGTGAGGATGAGAAGCTTGAAGCTAACTGTATTAAACCACATGCTGTTATAGTGTGGTGAGGATGGGAGGCTTAAAGCTAACTGTTTTAAACCACATGCTGTTATAGTGTGGCGAGGATGAGAAGCTTAAAATCTAACTGTTTTAAACCACATGCTGTTACAGTGTGTTGAGTGTGAGAAGTTTAAAGCTAACTGTTTTAAAACCACATGCTGTTATAGTGTGGTGAGGATGAGAAGCTTAAAGCTAACTGTTTTAAACCACATGCTGTTATAGTGTGGCGAGTATGAGAAGCTTAAAGCTAACTGTTTTAAACCACATGCTGTTATAGTGTGGTGAGGGATGAGAAGCTTGAAGCTAACTGTTTTAAACCACATGCTGTTATAGTGTGGTGAGGATGAGAAGCTTGAAGCTAAGTGTATTTAACCACAAGCTGTTATAGCGTGGTGAGGATGAGAAGCTTAAAGCTATCTGTTTTAAAACTACAAGCTGTTGTAGTGTGTTGAGTGTGAGAAGTTTAAAGCTAACTGTTTTAAACCACATGCTGTTATAGTGTGGTGAGGATGAGAAGCTTAAAGCTAACTGTTTTAAACCACATGCTGTTATAGTGTGGTGAGGATGAGAAGCTTGAAGCTAACTGTTTTAAACCACATGCTGTTATAGTGTGGTGAGGATGAGAAGCTTAAAGCTAACTGTTTTAAACCACATGGTGGTATAGTGTGGTGAGGATGAGAAGCTTAAATCTAACTGTTTAAACCACATGCTGTTGTAGTGTGGTGAGGGTGAGAAGCTTGAAGCTAACTGTATTAAACCACATGCTGTTATAGTGTGGTGAGGATGGGAGGCTTAAAGCTAACTGTTTTAAACCACATGCTGTTATAGTGTGGCGAGGATGAGAAGCTTAAATCTAACTGTTTTAAAACCACATGCTGTTATAGTGTGGCGAGTATGAGAAGCTTAAAGCTAACTGTTTTAAACCACATGCTGTTATAGTGTGGTGAGGATGAGAAGCTTGAAGCTAACTGTTTTAAACCACATGCTGTTATAGTGTGGTGAGGGATGAGAAGCTTGAAGCTAAGTGTATTGAACCACAAGCTGTTATAGTGTGGTGAGGATGAGAAGCTTGAAGCTATCTGTTTTAAACTACAAGCTGTTGTAGTGTGTTGAGTGTGAGAAGTTTAAAGCTAACTGTTTTAAACCACATGCTGTTATAGTGTGGTGAGGATGGGAGGCTTAAAGCTAACTGTTTTAAACCACATGCTGTTATAGTGTGGCGAGGATGAGAAGCTTAAATCTAACTGTTTTAAACCACATGCTGTTATAGTGTGGTGAGTATGAGAAGCTTAAAGCTAACTGTTTTAAATCACATGGTGGTATAGTGTGGTGAGGATGAGAAGCTTAAAGCTAACTGTTTTAAACCACATGCTCTTATAGTGTAGTGAGGATGAGAAGCTTAAAGCTATCTGTTTTAAACCACATGCTGTTATAGTGTGGCGAGGATGAGAAGCTTAAAGCTAACTGTTTTTAAACCACATGCTGTTGTAGTGTGGTGAGGATGAGAAGCTTAAATCTAACTGTTTTAAAACCACATGCTGTTATAGTGTGGTGAGTATGAGAAGCTTAAAAGCTAACTGTTTTAAACCACATGGTGGTATAGTGTGGTGAGGATGAGAAGCTTAAAGCTAACTGTTTTAAACCACATGCTGTTATAGTGTGTTGAGTGTGAGAAGTTTAAAGCTAACTGTTTTAAAACCACATGCTGTTATAGTGTGGCGAGGATGAGAAGCTTAAATCTAACTGTTTTAAACCACATGGTGGTATAGTGTGTTGAGTGTGAGAAGTTTAAAGCTAACTGTTTTAAACCACATGCTGTTATAGTGTGGTGAGGATGAGAAGCTTAAAGCTAACTGTTTTTAAACCACATGCTGTTATAGTGTGGTGAGGATGAGAAGCTTGAAGCTAACTGTATTAAACCACATGCTGTTATAGTGTGGTGAGGATGAGAAGCTTAAAGCTAACTGTTTTAAAACCACATGGTGGTATAGTGTGGTGAGGATGAGAAGCTTAAATCTAACTGTTTAAACCACATGCTGTTATAGTGTGGTGAGGATGAGAAGCTTGAAGCTAACTGTATTAAACCACATGCTGTTATAGTGTGGTGGGGATGAGAAGCTTAAAGCTAACTGTTTTAAAACCACATGCTGTTATAGTGTGGCGAGGATGAGAAGCTTAAATCTAACTGTTTTAAACCACATGCTGTTATAGTGTGGCGAGTATGAGAAGCTTAAAGCTAACTGTTTTAAAACCACATGCTGTTATAGTGTGGTGAGGATGAGAAGCTTGAAGCTAACTGTTTTAAACCACATGCTGTTATAGTGTGGTGAGGATGAGAAGCTTGAAGCTAAGTGTATTGAACCACAAGCTGTTATAGTGTGGTGAGGATGAGAAGCTTGAAGCTATCTGTTTTAAACTACAAGCTGTTGTAGTGTGTTGAGTGTGAGAAGTTTAAAGCTAACTGTTTTAAACCACATGCTGTTATAGTGTGGTGAGGATGGGAGGCTTAAAGCTAACTGTTTTAAAACCACATGCTGTTATAGTGTGGCGAGGATGAGAAGCTTAAATCTAACTGTTTTAAACCACATGCTGTTATAGTGTGGTGAGTATGAGAAGCTTAAAGCTAACTGTTTTAAACCACATGGTGGTATAGTGTGGTGAGGATGAGAAGCTTAAAGCTAACTGTTTTAAACCACATGCTCTTATAGTGTAGTGAGGATGAGAAGCTTAAAGCTATCTGTTTTAAAACCACATGCTGTTATAGTGTGGCGAGGATGAGAAGCTTAAAGCTAACTGTTTTAAACCACATGCTGTTATAGTGTGGTGAGGATGAGAAGCTTAAATCTAACTGTTTTAAAACCACATGCTGTTATAGTGTGGTGAGGATGGGAGGCTTAAAGCTAACTGTTTTAAACCACATGATGTTATAGTGTGGCGAGGATGAGAAGCTTAAATCTAACTGTTTTAAACCACATGCTGTTATAGTGGCGAGTATGAGAAGCTTAAAGTTAACTGTTTTAAAACCACATGCTGTTATAGTGTGTTGAGTGTGAGAAGTTTAAAGCTAACTGTTTTAAACCACATGCTGTTATAGTGTGGTGAGGATGAGAAGCTTAAAGCTAACTGTTTTAAACCACATGCTGTTATAGTGTGGTGAGGATGAGAAGCTTGAAGCTAACTGTATTAAACCACATGCTGTTATAGTGTGGTGAGGATGAGAAGCTTAAAGCTAACTGTTTTAAACCACATGGTGGTATAGTGTGGTGAGGATGAGAAGCTTAAATCTAACTGTTTAAACCACATGCTGTTCTAGTGTGGTGAGGATGAGAAGCTTTGAAGCTAACTGTATTAAACCACATGCTGTTATAGTGTGGTGAGGATGGGAGGCTTAAAGCTAACTGTTTTAAACCACATGCTGTTATAGTGTGGTGAGGATGAGAAGCTTGAAGCTAAGTGTATTGAACCACAAGCTGTTATAGTGTGGTGAGGATGAGAAGCTTGAAGCTATCTGTTTTAAAACTACAAGCTGTTGTAGTGTGTTGAGTGTGAGAAGTTTAAAGCTAACTGTTTTAAACCACATGCTGTTATAGTGTGGTGAGGATGGGAGGCTTAAAGTTAACTGTTTTAAACCACATGCTGTTATAGTGTGGCGAGGATGAGAAGCTTAAATCTAACTGTTTTAAACCACATGCTGTTATAGTGTGGTGAGTATGAGAAGCTTAAAGCTAACTGTTTTAAACCACATGGTGGTATAGTGTGGTGAGGATGAGAAGCTTAAAGCTAACTGTTTTAAACCACATGCTGTTATAGTGTGGTGAGGATGAGAAGCTTAAAGCTATCTGTTTTAAACCACATGCTGTTATAGTGTGGCGAGGATGAGAAGCTTAAAGCTAACTGTTTTAAACCACATGCTGTTATAGTGTGGTGAGGATGAGAAGCTTAAAGCTAACTGTTTTAAACCACATGCTGTTATAGTGTGGTGAGGATGGGAGGCTTAAAGCTAACTGTTTTAAAACCACATGATGTTATAGTGTGGCGAGGATGAGAAGCTTAAATCTAACTGTTTTAAACCACATGCTGTTATAGTGTGGCGAGTATGAGAAGCTTAAAGTTAACTGTTTTAAAACCACATGCTGTTATAGTGTGTTGAGTGTGAGAAGTTTAAAGCTAACTGTTTTAAACCACATGCTGTTATAGTGTGGTGAGGATGAGAAGCTTAAAGCTAACTGTTTTAAACCACATGCTGTTATAGTGTGGTGAGGATGAGAAGCTTGAAGCTAACTGTATTAAACCACATGCTGTTATAGTGTGGTGAGGATGAGAAGCTTAAAGCTAACTGTTTTAAACCACATGGTGGTATAGTGTGGTGAGGATGAGAAGCTTAAATCTAACTGTTTAAACCACATGCTGTTCTAGTGTGGTGTGAGGATGAGAAGCTTGAAGCTAACTGTATTAAACCACATGCTGTTATAGTGTGGTGAGGATGGGAGGCTTAAAGCTAACTGTTTTAAACCACATGCTGTTATAGTGTGGCGAGGATGAGAAGCTTAAATCTAACTGTTTTAAACCACATGCTGTTATAGTGTGGCGAGTATGAGAAGCTTAAAGCTAACTGTTTTAAACCACATGCTGTTATAGTGTGGTGAGGATGAGAAGCTTGAAGCTAACTGTTTTAAACCACATGCTGTTATAGTGTGGTGAGGAAGAGAAGCTTGAAGCTAAGTGTATTTAACCACAAGCTGTTATAGTGTGGTGAGGATGAGAAGCTTGAAGCTATCTGTTTTAAACTACAAGCTGTTGTAGTGTGTTGAGTGTGAGAAGTTTAAAGCTAACAGTTTTAAAACCACATGCTGTTATAGTGTGGTGAGGATGAGAAGCTTAAAGCTAACTGTTTTAAACCACATGCTGTTATAGTGTGGTGAGGATGAGAAGCTTGAAGCTAACTGTATTAAACCACATGCTGTTATAGTGTGGTGAGGATGAGAAGCTTAAAGCTAACTGTTTTAAACCACATGGTGGTATAGTGTGGTGAGGATGAGAAGCTTAAATCTAACTGTTTTAAACCACATGCTGTTATAGTGTGGTGAGGATGAGAAGCTTGAAGCTAACTGTATTAAACCACATGCTGTTATAGTGTGGTGAGGATGAGAAGCTTAAAGCTAACTGTTTTAAACCATATGCTGGTATAGTGTGGTGAGGATGAGAAGCTTAAAGCTAACTGTTTTAAACCACATGCTGTTATAGTGTGGTGAGGATGAGAAGCTTAAAGCTAACTGTTTTAAACCACATGCTGTTATAGTGTGGTGAGGATGAGAAGCTTAAAGCTAACTGTTTTAAACCACATGCTGTTATAGTGTGGTGAGGATGAGAAGCTTAAAGCTAACTGTTTTAAACCACATGCTGTTATAGTGTGGTGAGTATGAGAAGCTTAAAGCTAACTGTTTTAAACCACATGCTGTTATAGTGTGGTGAGTATGAGAAGCTTAAAGCTATCTGTTTTAAACCACATGCTGTTATAGTGTGGTGAGGATGAGAAGCTTAAAGCTAACTGTTTTAAACCACATGCTGTTATAGTGTGGTGAGGATGAGAAGCTTAAAGCTATCTGTTTTAAACCACATGCTGTTATAGTGTGGTGAGGCTTCATGGTAACTGTTTTAAACCACATGCTGTTATAGTGTGGTGGGGATGAGAAGCTTAAAGCTAACTGTTTTAAACCACATGGTGTTATAGTGTGGTGAGTATGAGAAGCTTAAAGCTATCTGTTTTAAACCACATGCTGTTATAGTGTGGTGAGGATGGGAAGCTTAAAGCTAACTGTTTTAAACCACATGCTGTTATAGTGTGGTGAGGATGAGAAGCTTAAATCTAACTGTTTTAAACCACATGCTGTTATAGTGTGGTGAGGATGATAATTCGTTTTGTAACAATGTTCCAAGTGTAATACATTGTACATATGATAACCAGAAACAGCGGTATGCTATATTTAGACCTGTGCTAGATTTAGAGAGAAATATCTGGAAAGTGCTACACGGAGCTTATTCCAGAATCGTCTGGATTTTCAGAATCAGAATCTTCCAGCATGTTTTTCTGAGACATATATGGTTAGATAGCTCTTGCCTCCCATCTCACATTACATCTCATGTTACCAGAGACCAGCATTGTGTGTGTGATCATTATATTATCCATTATTCCCTGGATAGTGAATACTCCCTACGTAGCCCTTTCTTCCAAGCCCTTTACTGTTGCTGAGAGGTGAATATTAGGATCACTCTTTGCTGCAATACTCATTACTGTTTTACCATATTACTTTTGAATTTGTACTGTCATTATATTTTGTTCTGTCATTGTGAAACGTTTGTATTGATGTGTAAACAAGGTCAATTTTAGAATTATAATTACTAATTACTTTGTTGTTTTTTTAAACCTAGTTCTTTCATGGGCTGGTTCTGGGTTAACTGTTTAGTTTCAGCTTGGGAATCAGCTCGTGACACTGTTCTGAAGGTTGTTTGAAATACTAAATGGGTTTGGGGTCAAGAAACACTTCTTAACTTCTATAGATCATTAATCAGATGGAAACACGTCTATCTTTGTTTCTTTAATCAGCCTGTGATTGTATACTGAAAGGATTGGCGATGAACGCTTTTCTCACTTTGCGTGGTCACCGAGGCGTGGCGGGATAATATGACTTTTGTACTCCCTGCTCGCGGATCGTGACGGGTGTACATGGTATTTTATCAGAGTCCCGTGAACCAATCAAAACTCGACATTCTTACATGAGGCTGGATAAGTGACTTTGTCCGGGTGGTACTCTATCACCATCACGTCCTTTACCAACCAGGGAATTCATAAACCTGTAAAGGGAAGCAGGTTTCCCCATACTATTCTCTATACTGTGACAATATTTCCTTTTAGCGGAGATGATTAAAGAGGTGGTAGCATTTCAGCACTGCTGATATATCTGCCTATGAATTTCCAGGCGTGTTTTACGCCACTGACGTTCTGCTCTGCGCCGCTGTGTCTTAGAGCGACGAATCGACTCGTCATAACATGGAGCATGAGGACGGAGTATCACATTCTTCTCAACTGCCGGAGCATGTTTGTCTAGAAGAGATGTGAGGGTGTTGAAGTGGTCAGACATCTGGCGATCGATGACTTCAACTTCTTTGATAATACTGCAGCTGCCATAGCCATACAATGTTTTGTAGTATCTGAACAGCTGGCTATGGAACAGCAAACCCAAAATGTTGACCTTTGATCCTGTTCAGGTCAACGACAAAAGCACAAGGTCGATTGACCCCAAAACAGGCTCCGCGAAATCGAGCCAAAAAAGAAGCTCATCTCCATGCTCGACTACCACGTGTTGCGACCGCCCCTGAGAAGTCGTCATACTGATAACAGACGACAACGGTGTACACAACGTCGACATTGGGTAACATCGCCACTGGTGGTCAATGTTTTCAGATGAGTTCCGATTCACTTTGCGCTTCCCTTATAGGCATGGTCGTGTCTGATGATTCGAAAAGAACGTCAGACCAATCTCAGCCTGACACCTCATGACCGATTTGACTGAAAATTGGTTATGAAGTGTGTTGGCATCACTATGACATAGCGAATCATCTTTCCCATCTAATCCCTATCGTCTTGCAAGAACTTAGGCGGTCACAACACTATATCAATATACTTCAGTACCGTTCGTTATCGTTCTTTTGAGTTCGTTCATTATCGTTTAACATTTACAAGAAACTGATGTCTTTTGAAAGTTACTTCAAGGGTAAATGATTTATTGAGAGTTAACGACAAAATAAATGTTTTTACAGCTACAGTTCTACATCAAAAAGGATCTCGTTATCAAAGCTAAGTATCCTCGTTAAAGTATTGAACGATAGAATGTAAATCTGTAAGCTGACACCGATAATAGCACCGGTGTCTTAGGTGGATTGCCATTTATACTGCCCACTTTGTATTGCTAGCATTTTTTCGTTTTCTCAGATCGTTTCTCTTGTTTGCAAGCAACCAATAATCTGAAATATGAATATTCGTTATAAGATGAAGTTTGATCATATAGAATTATCTACTTCGGAAAAGATCACTTGCGATTGATGGCTTCCAAGAAGTTAAATGCACTTGTTTCTTTTTTCCCTAATATGAGTGAGTGAGTGAGTTGAGTTCTACACCGCACTCACCAATATTCTAGCTATATGGCGGAGGTCTGTTGAGTGATCAACAGCATGAGCATCGATCTGCGCAATTGGGAACCGATGACATGTGTCAATCAAGTCAGCGAGCGTGACCACCCTGTCCCGTTAGTCGCCTCGTACGGCAAGCATGGGTTACTGAAGATCAATATTCTAACCCGGACCTTCACGGGTCTATCCCTAATATGAAAGGCAGTAGTTAGTCGTGATATTCTATTGTCACGTTACTATCTTGGAAGTTGACTTTGCTTAAATGAGACAACTTTTTGTCAAACAGAGGTTCCTACGGTATTTGATATACACTTTTCGTACAGTTTGGAACAACCCACCTTTTCCAAAAAGCCTTTTCATCCTGACATCAGCGCTTTGAGCATGCATTGTGCATGGAAATATGCGCTTTATAAATGAACTATTATTATTATTATTATTATTATTATTTCCAGCGTATCAAAAGAATCTAAAAAACCCATTTCCATAATCAAAAGAAAATCTCTGATGAAATTAGAATCCGCTGTATGAGTCCAACCGTACCATAAACTTGTGTTTAATAATCACTATCAAATAGGTGTTGGCGAATGGGTGAGCGTATCTTGCCCTTACCACTGACATCCTCTATATATACATGAAATAGCAACTAACATCATGACAACTGAACTAGGGGCACAATGCTGAAAGAGGCTTTCAGTGTGAACCAAAACTGACGAGCTGAAGAAACTGTATGGCAAATCTAACTTGAAAACCACAACAAATGGATGTATGAGATGAAGTAGGGGAAGCAAAAGCAAGCTTAGGGCAACGGGCATACACATTTGAAATTTCTCAAGTTCGGGGACACGTCACGTTCAAAGCGTGTATGCCCACCCCTTTCTGTTGTGGTGTGTGTTCCTGTGCATAGAGCTCAGGTCACCAATCATTTGAAGTTAAGCAACGAGCGCAGAGAGTCCTTGAATGGGTGACCGTGTTTGGCAGACACACGCACACGCACACGCACACGCACACGCACACACACACACACACACACACACACACACACACACACACACACACACGTTGTCTTGTTGTCTTCCATCAGCCATCAGCTCTGTACAGACAGATCCCGCTTTCATCAGTGAAGACGACCCTCTGACGGTCACGTCGCTGCCGACGAGGTATAGTACGGACCCATCGCAATCTCTGACGAAGATGTTGCACTATCAATAACTATCCTGTCTGTGGTCTGTACGTCCTAATTCCTTAGACCTTGAGTCTCCTGGCCACTTTTTGTCTGCTGACAATATGTCCCAAGACAGTCGCCGCCGATGATGTCGCTGTCAGATGCAAGTTACGCTTGCCGGTCTAACCTGGGCGGAGACAGTCTTCCTGTTCTTGGCCTGTCTGATGTCTGCCCAAACTGTCTGTAACATTGCAACCTGTTAGTTACAGCAGCCCGGGATCCACCAAAGGTTCTAGGTAGCGGTGTGGGCATTAGTGGCTCATACGGTTATCTCCCAATTGACAGACACCCATTGGACAGTCTGTCGACTGACAGACACTGAACTAGAAAGTTACTTATGGGAACACCTACGGGTGCAATGTAACAGCCCACTGTCTTGTGAGTAGAGTAGGGTGAGCCTGAAACAGGTTCGATTTTTTTAATACAGTTACCAAAATAACGAAACTAACAAACAGATTTCCTCATTGCTTAATTGACCATTAGATCTCAGCTAGATACTAACTGAAACTGATTCCACACCTTTTTGGATGAAATATTCTTCAAACTGCACAAGAAGTGATTTCATGGAACACATGTATGTCTAAATTTCTAATCTTTTTTCCAGTGGTAATGCTATGCTAATAATTATTATATACATAATCCCTGGTTTTACATATTCACTGTAACATTATATATATTTCTTATCACATGTGGTCCCGGATACTATTTCACAGGGAACAAAATAAGAGATTAATTATCTCACCCCAGTGATTTTTTCTTCTGAAACAATAGGAGTTGGGTAAGTGGGAAGACCCCGGACACCCATACCCAGAGCACGCTTGGACTGTTCGTGAGCCAATCGTGGTATTATAGTGATGGTTTGTATCGACAAACACACACACACATACACACATACATAATATAGATATGTGTGTATATACATCGATTCCTGTTTTTCGCAAGAAAAAAATATACCATTCTCAAATTCTCTGCTTTGGTGTCTACGTGACGTGATAAACTGTGACAAATCAGTTTGAGTCACGGACGTTGAAGGTTAGTACAATAATTGTCCTCGGTATGTATTTCAAGGTCGTAACTATCAGATAACACGGGTAAAACATTCTTGATTCGTAGATTAAACGTAGGCCATATTTGGATAACGACAATTATGTGACCTCCGGGTTCAGGAATACATACACCTGACGCTTTCACTTGGTTACATGGAACATGTATGCCACTTGGACATGTGTGCCACGTTTAGCAATATTCCAGCAATATTCCAGCAATATCACGGGACACCAGAAATGGGCTTCATACATTGTACCCATGTGGGGAATCGAACTCGGGTCTTTGCTTTTACGACCAGGCTATCTCATCGCCTATCACTTTGATGATTATTACAAGACCTACATTACAGGCCTCTGGAAAGAACTCATTAGATTAGAGGTGACGTGAGGTGAAATGGGGTTAACGTCCTACTTAAGATTATTTCACTCATATGACGACGTGCATGCGTGTGTTTGTGTGGCTGCTTGTACTAGCCCAGACTTAAGCTGGGTTTATAGTGCTAGCTCACTGAGATACCATGCCGCAGTTAAGCATGAATACTCCACTCAGACACATTATACTGACTCCGAGCCGACCAGTCCTAGTTGTACCCATTCATGCCGAGCGCCAGGCAGGGACCAACAAGTACAGTCAAACCCCGTTGTGTCGAACTCGTCAAGTACAGTCAAACCCGTTGTGTCGAACTCGTCAAGTACAGTCAAACCTGCTTGTCGTAAGAGGCGACTAACGGGATCGGGTGGTCAGGCTCCCTGACTTGGTTAACACATGTCATCGGTTCCTAATTGCGTAGATCGATGCTTATGCTGTTGATCACTGGATTGTCTGGTCAAGACTCGATTATTTACAGACCCCGCCATATAGCTGGAATATTGCTGAGTGCGGCGCAAAACTAAACTCACTTACTCACTCACTCATTATTTGAGCTAAGTTACGAACGAGGGACTGGTGTCCAGATTTTCATGTTGTGGTCAGTTCGTTGACCGTTTAAATTATTCATTAAATTAATCTCGTGTAAGCTGTGCAATATGAAAAAAGCCCCACCTCCAGCTTCTCTGTGAGTGAATTGAAGAATTTGTTGTGCATTGTCCCAAAATGCACGTGAGTGAGTCAGGTTTAAAACCACTACCTACAGAACATAGGAAAATCAAGGTTGTGTTTTAAAACAAAATACAAGAACTGAATAATTCACGTAAGACTTTGAAAAAGTTGAAATTGTGAAACTAGGAGTATTCAAATTGTTCTACTTGCTTCACATTGCTTCCATAACAGCTTTAAAAGTTAATTTGCCTGGCGGAAATTGGATACCTTAAAACAAATAACATGTCCTCGTCCAGTCATCTGCAAATTCTATTTTCGCAAATTTGACCTTTCTCTTTACCCTTCAGTGCAGTTAACATATTGTATTCTATGCGATTAACGAGCTTCTGGAAATAGCTTAACTTTTGTTCAAGGAATCAGAATCGAATTTCGGCGATTGTATTTCCTGGATTTATAGAATAATATAAAGCAATTAAATTGGATTTGACCATGCCACAACTTGTTTTAGCCGTTGTCGTTGTGTCTCTGTTTTGCGTAACTCCATATGCTTGTAGTTACCCATGCTGACATCAAGGCCATTTTATGAAGAAATGGTATCGTTAAAGTTTATATTTCAAAGACTGATCATAAAGAAGTTCCAGAACCAACTTGACACTGTCAAATGTGCATCATATTACATGTATTTATGTTAAGGACATGGTCATTCATTGCAGTTTGTATTCGTACGCGTCATCCCATATGCGTGCGTGCGTGCGTGCGTGCGTGCGTGCGTGCGTGCGTGCGTATGTTGTGATGGCGGGGAAGGATTAGTTGTAGAATACAGAGGTTTTCTTCAAATGGAACCTATAGGGATAATGTGAATATTCGCAACAATTCTAACAGTATGTGCATTATGTTGTTATAAGTACTTGCATACACAGTGTCGCGCCTGTCATGTCTGACCTGCAACACATGATATATGTCATGACGCCTTCGGTTGTTTTGTGGAAAATTGTGCAAGTGTGTTGGGTCTTACCGCCATTTTGTGCCAAATGTCTGTGACGGAGAGATAACAGGATGTATGTAAAGTGAATAAAACGACAAATGTCTGTGATGGAGAGATAGCAGGATGTATGTAAAGTGAATAAAATGACCTAAGCATGCCCCACTTTGTATTGGAGCCGACAAGCATTAAATACATCCTGGTCCGCTTAAGGGAAGTAACTCGACGAAGCCTTAATTCCTTGTTCATCCATTCCAGCTACATGAACATTAGGAAGGGGAAATGAAACTGTTGTACGACTCAGAGTATTAAGGACATCCTATTCAAAACAAATACCAACAACAGTGATATGAAAGGCTTTAGTGGCCTTGGCCTATTTTCAGGATACTGTACTACTTGAATAAATTAACCGTGTATTATTTGATGTTAGGCCATTTTTAATGAAAAAAGACAATACCATGATTTGTGGTGTTTTCCTTAATCACTGTTTGACTGTTGACGCGTGAAGTTACGTCTCTGTCCTTGAATGAACGGCTGCACATGAGGCCCCATGATCTCATCCATGAATCGCATACCTGTCAGATAACCATTGACAGAGACAAGTTGTCTCCGATCATGAGATGTGATGATCCCCCACACCATAACGCTACCGACACCAAACTGTCGACGTTGAACAACGACCACGCGTCAGCATACCCTTCACCTCGCCCTTTTTACACCCTTGCCCTGCCATCTGAGCTGTCCTATCTTGCCTCCTTTACCGTAGATGCTGTCTTTACCAGGCAATGCGTGCCTGTCGGAAACGTTGCAGCAAAATTAGACGTATTGCAGGCCGTCGGGGCCGGATGTTGTGCTCCCTTAGTCGGTTCCGTAAAGTGCTGGAACTGATTGGACGTAAGCCAGGAATAGTCCGTTGCGTGAAACTGGCAGTCTGGAATTGAATCCTTAGATGGGTCAGCCGAATGTGGTTGTCTTGCTGAAGTGACGTCATGCGTGGACGTCCGGTCCGAGGCAAATGTCTCATGTTCCCATTTTAATTTTATTGGAAACGTCTCTTTAGAGATGAGATCGTGTTTCGATGGACACCAAAATGTCTGGCCACTTTATTTAAGGCCATTCCAGTCTCTAGCATGCCCACGGTGTGACGACGCTGATTTTCTCTGCGCCGTGGCATGACGTATGCGCAGTTTAGGTTGAAATCAACGTGTTTTGCACAACATTCAGAGGCTAGAGAATAATCAACCGTTCTTCAATTTTCAGTATCAGGTGAACTTCTTGTGTCAAAAAGCATGCAAAAAAGTGCTTTGCTACATGTTTATATAGGGTGATTTTTTATAGTTTTCAAATAATTTGTATTTTTCTTTCCGTTAGTATATTGAGTGAGTGAGTCTGTTTTGTTTTACGCCCCTTTTAGCAACATTCCAGCAATATTACGGCGGGGGACATACTAAATTGGCTTCACACGTTGTTGCCAGTGTGGGGAATCTAACCCGGGTCTTAAGCGTGACGAGCGAACGCTTTAACCACTAGGCTACCCCAACGCCCCCTGTCCTATAAGGACAAAAACCCACGGCAACCTAGAAGATGCTCTAGGCAGGGAGGAACGTCAGAAGGCCGCAACACAATATAGTATGCTGATGATGTATCTCATCGTATTTGAATTCTGATATATTCATCGGGAGGTGGGGTAGCCTAGTGGTTAAAGCGTTCGCTCGTCACGCCAAAGACCCGGGTTCGATTCCCCACATGGGTAAAAAGTGTGAAGCCCATTTCTGGTGTCCCCCGCCGTGATATTGCTGGAGTATTGTTAAAAGCGGCGTAAAACTAAACTCACTGATATATATTCATGATATTATTGTCTGCATGTCGAAGTATTAAGTTAAAACAAAATATATGTGATAGATAATTATGTTGATCTGTCAATTATGTGCTCTGTATACAATAGTAAAACATTAACATTTGGTAATAACAATCTGTGTATTATACATGCTGATCTGTATGTTCTGAAACACTGGTAATACATATTGATACATTGATAATTAATCTCCACGTATTTATCTTCCCCAACAAAAGTGTTTGCAATCATGCTGAAGGCCCAGGTTCGATTCCCCACATGGGTACAATGTGTGAAGCCCATTTCTGGTGTCCCCCGCCGGGATATTGCTGGAATATTGCTAAACTAGCCAGTTCATACACATTGATGGAGGTCAAGTAAACCACGACTGCATGATAAGCTCAATCAGTAAGATTGACGGAAATATGGTTCACGTAGATTAATCGATCAATTAAGCGAGATATCAGTTGCTTGGTAACGTAACTATTTACACTGAGACGTCGCACTCTTTGTAAAAATGAAGTCGTGTAGCTTAGAATTATCTCCCTTGTGTATCTAAACGCCAGCTAAAGAGGTGCTTAAGGTTTGGAACTATGTGGAACTGGGACTGATTTACATGTGTGAACAAGCCACTGTACTAATATATGTGTGAGATAGCGTGAGTGTGTGTGTGTATGTGTGTGACTGGATATATGAGTGAGAAAGCGTTTAAATTATGGGGAAGATGTTAGCATGTGTGAGTGAGTGAGTGAGTGAGTGAGTGCATTTCTGGAGCGATGTAACAATTACTCACACGGGCTGTTTATGTAGATTAAAACGCTGCATAAACTCTTTTTGCCTTGGCCAAGAGTCACAATTGACGGAATCCACACATATCTGTCACCACCAAAGACAATACCCCAAATATATAAAATAAATTTATTATAATACCCAAACAATTAAATAAAAAACGAAAATCACCTAACACTAGGAGGACAGATTTTTCCTTTGACTTCCAACAACATTTGATTAACAGTTTTAGGAGGAATGTAAGTGAAGTAATTCTCCTTCTCATTTTGGCCATCATAGTTCTGCCATGTTTGATATCGAAGTCCTCGCCAAGACGCCATTGCCCGGAAGTGACGATTGGCCTGTGTCCAGTATATAGGATAAAACTCCAAAACACCTGCATGTTTGGGAAGGAAGAGCGTATGTGACATTCCAGCACCGTGCATACCCAGGAGAATATCAGTGTTTGCAATAAGCTCCAGTTGCTGTTTCATTGGCAGAACATCCAGTTGCACGCCCGTGATGTTGTGGCCCGGGAGGATGTTGTGCATGTTCGCAATGATCTCATCCTCATTTTTAATTTTCCTTTTGACTAAACCTTTTGGATTTCTCGGATGGGCAACGTAATCTCGTCTCCAAATGAACATGACGTTTAGTTTATTGCAGTTTAACTGTTTCGTGGTCTTGACTTTGTGACGTGAAAGGAAGAACTGTCGGAACAGCTCCAGATACGGCACAAATGGTCTATAATGAGAGTTTAGAGGGCTGTTGTAGCCCATTACACTCCACACCATATCATCAAACTGTGTGGCTGCCTCTAAAAGCCCAGCCCTTTTTGTCTCTCCGAATAACACATTCCACGTTTCGTCAAGGCCGCCTTGTGGGTGAGCATCTACCCACAATACCGTGACGTTATCCGGATGCTGATCAAACACCAGCATCATCAAAAAAGCGTTGTAATAATCCGTCATTGTGTGATAAAGGTTGACATATTCGTATCTCATCACGGCCAAAGTCATTCCTTTAACTCGTTTTGTTACTGCCCTATCCTTTTTGCAGCTCACGGCGTTGTTCCAGTTCCTAAGATGGTCTTTGCCACCGAACCCAATCCCCGGAGGCGTGTCGCAGTCTAAACTGAAATATCCATTCTTTAAGTTCAGGTACTCGTCCTCTTCTCGCTGGTTGAGGACAGTCGAGATAGACTCTCCTCCTTTTCTACCAATTCCTAGCGATGGGTCAATGATGACGTTATGAAGTCGGGCAAACTGACTGCCGTAATTTACAAACTGACCCTCACTTTCAACCTTCGCAGCTTTCAACCAGCCGCAAACCGGATCCTGATTTATAATCATTGTCTGATTCATGAACGATACTTTGTGTTTGATATCACATCCTCTCTGACCTTCTGCTTGGGCCATGTCAATTATACTCGATTGCACTGCACCCCTGACTCGACCGACATCTTTGGACACGGTGACAACTGCATGCCCGCTGGATAGAAAATCACGCAGCGGTACCGCCCCGTACGACTTCCATGCGAATACCAAAGCTCCTAACAGTAACAAGTAAAACAAGACGATGAACTTGAACAGTTTCCGATATGGGATTCGGAAGCAGCTGGCCATGGTTCGTAATGATGTTGTAGATGTGGATGTAGATGTGAATTTGGTGACTAGATGAGCTGCCGACTCATATCGTCAGAGACAGCTGTTGCACCAGAGATGTTTCTCCATGGGATGACATACGGCCGACTCCAGGATTCAGCGTCTGGCCTCCTGTCTGAAATGAAAGAAGACAATGTTACGTTGGTGTAGCGAAGAACAAAAAGAAGAAGAAGAAGAAGAAGAAGAAGAAGAAGAAGAAGAAGAAGAAGAAGAAGAAGAAGAAGAAGAAGAAGAAGAAGAAGAAGAAGAAGAAGAAGAAAAAGAAGAAGAAGGTTCGTTTCCAGTAGAAGGTCTGGGTCTGTGGGCAGAAATTGTTAAGGGTGGCCTGACACAGATGACCATCAAAAGAAGTTGTCCAAACTCTCTTCTATTTGCCAAGAGAGTTTGGATAAAATATTTTTCAGTGTTGTGTATATTCCACTGGATGCTAATGGCAACAACCCAGCTGATACTATTCATAAACATGTTGATGTGCTTGATGATATATGTCTGAATGCACCCAAATGTATTCTTGGAAATTTTAACAATTGCAGGTTCAATAAACTCTCCCTAACTACAGTCAATATATAACTTGTCAGACACGCAAGGACAAAACAACTGACTTATGCTACGGCAATGTCAAGGACGCTTTCAAATCATTTGCTGAAGCCCCTCTCGGAACGTCAGATCACAACTCAGTGTATCTAATTCCCACATACAAGCCTAAATTGAAAACAGAAAAGCCAAAATCAAAGTCAATAAAATCATGGACAGCTGATTCACTCGACCAACTCAAAGGTTGCTTTGATTGTACGGCTTGGGACGTTTTCGAGGACTCGTGCTCGGACATTCATGAACTGACTGATGTGGTAATTGATTACATCAATTTCTGTGTTGATTGTGTCATACCCGTGAAAACAATAAAACTGTATCCCAACATTAAGCCGTGACTAAAGAACTCAAGTCTGTGCTCAATGAAAAGAAAAGGGCGTTTTCTACTGGTGACATGACGAAAGTAAAAGTTGTTCAGAAGGAAATATCACGTGCAATAGATTCATGTAAAAGACAATACAAGTCTAAACTTGAACAACATTTCTCCAACTCTGATCTTCGTTGGGCTTGGAATGGTGTTAAATGTGTACTGGGGACAAATAAGAAGCGTGCTGACATAAACGTCTCGGACTCTCTACAGTTTGCTAATAATTTTAATACTTTTTACTCTCGATTTGATACAGTTGACTTCAGTGATGACAGAGACAATGTTCGAAATATGTTATCCGATGAACGTGTGATTGAGTTAACTCCCTTTGGTGTCCTCAATTCATTTTCTAAAATCAATGTTCACAAAGCAACTGGTCCAGATAATCTTTGTGGTAAAGTTTTGAAAGAATGTCGTGAACAATTATCCCACATTTTTAAAACAATTATTCAAATTTCTATCAATAATCATTCTATCCCAAGCATTTGGAAAACTTCAAATATTATCCCAGCACCTAAAATATCCACGCTCCCCGTTGATGATGACTTCCGTCTAGTTGCTTTGACGCCTATACTTATGAAGTGTTTGGAAAGAATTGTAAAGCGTTTGCTCCTGAAAGAAACAGAGCACCTTCTGGACCCTCTTTAATTTGCCTACAGGGCTGGGCGAGGTGTCGAGGAAGCTGCCATCACTTTATTAAACAATATTTACAAACATTTAGATCTTTCCCTTTCCTATGTACGAATTCTGTTTGTTGACTTTTCTTCAGCTTTTAATACTATCCAGTCTCATATTTTAATGCAAAAGCTCTGTAGTATGCCAGTCAACCCATGTGTTATAAAACGGATAGAATCTTTTCTTGTAAATAGACCCCAGTTTGTAACTGTCAATAGCACCCAATTGGCAACAACATTCATATCCACTTGTGCCCCGCAAGGTTGTGTTCTTTCCCCGGTTGTATTTATTTTATATACAAATGATTGTATCAGTACGCTTTTACAATGTTTAACTGTAAAGTTTGCAGATGACGCCGCACCCGCTGGACTTATAAGGCACTCGGAGAATGATTATCGCTCTGAAATCACAAAATTTCTTGATTGGTGTAAAATCAACTTCCTTAAATTAAATGTTAAAATAACAAAAGAGATGATAATTGATTTTCGCAATAGTAAAAGTGACCTGTTGCCAATTGCCATTGATAACGAAACCATAGATAGAGTTGAGGAATATGAGTATCTTGGCACAGTGATAGATTCTAAGCTCACCTGGAACAGTAATATTGATTACATATACAAGAAAGGACTAAAGCGGCTATACTTTTTACGTTGTCTTCGTTATTTTAAGATTGACACAACCATATTGTCCTTTTTTTCTAAGTCTTTTATTCAAAGTATTTTAGTTTTCAATGTACATCGCTGGTATGGCAGCCTGTCTGTTCAAAATCGATGTAAACTTTCCAAAATTGTTATCACAGAGCGAGTAAAATGTCTGGACTTAAAATGCAAGATATCGGTACTATTTACAAGCAGGAAATTGAAAAAAGCACGTAAAATTTTAAATGACCGCACTCATGTCCTATTTCCTGAATTTCAACGTCTTCCTTCTGGCCGACGACTGCGCACGCCTATATTCAGAACAAACAGAGCTCGAAATTCTTTCCCAGCAAGCATCAGTGTTTTAAATTATTTTAATGTTTGTTAATAATTTTATAGTACTTTATCAATTGTTTCAAACTGTTATATTAATATACTTTTAGTGCTTATGTTCCTCAGCAATTTTTTTAATGTCGCACCTATAGCTCTAAATGTTAAATACATTATTATTTATTCAACATTATCTTTGCCTCATATATTGGGCGTTGTTGCTAGTAATATTTGACAAATGTATGGGTCTTTCTGTGGTCTTATGTATATGTATCTTTTGTTGTATTGTATTTCTTTTTCAATGTTAACCGTGTGAAGCAAATTTCCTTCAGGATAATAAAGCATTATCTTATCTTAAGTTAATATGTTTTTAAACTTCCAACATTCTCGGACATTAAATATGATACTAATTATGATTCTACAAAAACATGATACTACCAAATATGATACTACTAAATATGATCACTACCAAATATGATACTACGAAATATGATCACTACCAAATATGATTGTACCAAACATGATTACTACCAAATATGATACTACCAAATATGATTGTACCAAACATGATACTACCAAAATATGAAACTACCAAATATGATACCACCAAACATGATACCACAAGACATGATAGTACCAAACATGATACTACCAAATATGATAGAACCAAACATGATACTATCAATCATGATAGTACCAAACATGATGCTACCAAATATGATACTACCAAATATGATAGTACCACCATGATATTGCCAAATATGATACTACCAAACATGATGCTACCAACTATGACAGTACCAAACAGGATACTACCAAATATGATAGTTCCCAAACTTACTACGACACATGATCACTACCAAATATGATAGTACCAAACATGATACTACTAAATATGATACCACCAAATATTATAGTATCAAACATGATGGTACCAACTATGATAATACCAAACATACTACCAAACATGATACTACCAACTATAATACCAAACATGATACTACCAAATATGATAGTACAAAACATGATACTACCAAATATGATGCTACCAAATATGATACAAATGTTAACACAATATAGTGCACGTATGTTCACAGACATTGAATTAAAAGACCACACAGATAAACTGGACTGAATAATTTACATGGCTGGTATTCTTTCACAGTATCCTACATCGGATTTAGGATCCAAGACCTTATTTATTTTGAAACTATAATTCCTGTGCACTTGTCCCATATTCAACGTCCATATCGTCAACCATGGTGTGATATCCCCTTCGAGAATAGTGGCAGGCCATACGATGAGATAAACCCAAGTCTCCCAAAATTCAGCAGTTGAGTATTCACTTAATTGTTGTACACATTGGGTTTTGTTCCCTTCTCAGGTATTCCATATACCATTACTCAATTCGACTGAGTAATATGGTTCTTTCAAGAATTCTTTTAATGGTCTTGGTTTAAAATCCAGATTAGACTACTTATATCCTTTATGTAACAAACGTGTCCCTTAAACTCACAACTGTCATACATGTGACGATTTCTAACTGACAATACGCCCGGGATCCTATCCAAAAAACGTTCGCAGCAGTATGCAATTCGTCAGCCTTAAGTTACCATAGGTCGTAACGCTACGAACGCTTTGTGGATCGGGATAATTCAGAGCACTGGTTGCAGTAGAGGTCATGTATGCACATTCTGTTTGCTGTGGGTTGGTAAACACATATCTGTAAAATCTGATAATCCCTCGGGAGATTGAATTGCACAATAGCATACTAGTGATCACTGATATCTGTTTTTTAAAATACACGAACACGAAGTGAGCTTTCCGCCATATTGTATAGTGTTTACAAAATCACGTTTCGCAAAGTCCGGGCAAGAGACGCCCACATGTTACATCAAGCATATTATTTCGCACTCAGAGGCGACAAAGGTTTAGTCTCTATTCGCCTACATCTCAATTCGCCTACATCCCATTTCGCATACAAAAACAATGTAGACTAATTGGGATTAGAAAATGCACCCCTACTCTTATAATGAACCTGACTCACTGGTCAGTGCCATCCTAATTAGGTAAATCTTCCAAATTATCCTTACTCCATGTCTAAATTACTGTTTAACGACACACATTTTGGAAAATGTAAGCATAAATAGATAATAATATGAATTTTTTTTTTGACGAAATTGGACTTAGTTATATCTGGAATTCCCAAAATTTTGAATGTAAACTAGAAGAGGCGTATAAGCAAGTGTGGTTTTCTACGGTAGAACATTCATCAAAAGGTATCTTATATAGCTCCTTATCTAACTTATATTTAAGGTTGAGTGAATATTTGAATATTTTAAATGATAATTGTTCACAGGCATTGTTACGTTCTGAAACATCAAAGCATAACTTACCCATTAAAACAGGCCGCTGGAGCAATATTCAAAAACGTGATAGAATATGTAAACTTTGTAATGGTAACGACATTGGCGATGAATTTCATTGTTTATTTATTTGTTCTCACTTTAAAAATGCAAGAGTTAAATGTTTAAAACCATATTTTTATTCCAAACCAAATTTTCATAAAATGTATACATTATTCAATAACAATAAGAAAGGTATTCTCAGAAAACTCTGTTTATTCTGTAATGCTATCATAACATGTTTTTAAGAATCTTCGGTAAGAATACTCCATCTAAATATTTCTATTATCTTTATGCAATATATATTATATATATAATGCATTACTTATTCATCTGTATATATGAAATACTCGACTGCACACGCTATGTGAATATATTTAACTGTAACATATATGTAACCTCATATGCCGCTGTCTGTGGCCTGAGTTGAATAAAGTTCAGTTCACTCCAGTTGAAATAAAATGAAAGGGATTAATGCTCAAGCTAAAAGCAATGATGATATGTAGTTAATGTCTCACTGTAAAATACTCAGTTGTTATAAGGATATGTAGTTGAGTAAAGAGGATTGGTGCATCCACTAAGAAGTTCAGACTGAGACAACGTGTTCCTGATGAAGTGAAAATAGACATCCGAACAAGTAAACTTCCTTAACACTAAGGATATGTGATGTCATGTTATATGATGTTATATGATGTCAATATCATTGTGATCGGAAAATGGACAAATAACAGAGTAAATAAATAACAGACAAATAACAGAAATAAATTCTTTAAAAAATGTCTTTTTGTCCTTCAACTACTTCAACTAGAAGAGTCCACTTTTAGATCATGGGGGGGGGGGGTGCCACTAGGTTACCATTGCGTAATCAACAGTCAACAAACCATGACATGCTGTTTTAAGACTGTAGGCGAATTGGGATGTAGGCGAAATGAGAACATGCGGCGACAAATACATCATTGAATCTCTCATACATTTTAGAATCAAAGAACTAATTATCTTTGTCACCAAAATCTAGATGAAATCATACGCACCATATTGGGTGTGAAACCGAACGATGTGCTCGTAAGATGCATTTGTTTGAAATGTAAACAAAGTAACACAATGATTTGGTAAACACGATGGTTTGGTTTCTAACTTTCAACAGGTTCATACTTTCATGTCGAATATCTAACGGGGAACGTTTATGCTCATGTCGATCTATTGAAGGCCAAGGTTACTCTCTGAATCTTTGTT
The DNA here is from genome assembly GCF_003918875.1 of Haliotis rubra. NCBI lineage: Eukaryota > Metazoa > Mollusca > Gastropoda > Lepetellida > Haliotidae > Haliotis > Haliotis rubra. The sequence goes on from NW_025765447.1 coordinate 862,020, forward strand.
GACACAGAATATTAGGTACGTGGCCCTGTGTGTAAGTAAATATTTAAATAATATTACTGTGGAGTAAAAGCTAAAAGTATGCCTCTGCACATAGCTGAATTTTGCGCATTTGCTGACAGTGGGTGGGGATGACAAAATATCTGTACCCAGACTAAGGGAAATAATATTATTGGGCGAATGTATTGGGCTTTAGCTATATATTTATATGACGTTAGCTGTATGCGTGTTTGCTAAGGAGCTTACTTTAACTTATCATACATTTTCTGCGTTAAATCTAGAACATCTCAGTTGTGGCGTCATCGTTCCAAGTTATATCTGCACTTTAACATTTTAATAAATTCGTTATTTTACTGATTTATACTTAATCAAAATATTATTGAGCAAATACTACGTCATTGTATTTGCTTAAAAGGATGCCAACACCCCAATACTTTAATTACACAGACAGACAGGCAGAATTCTATTTCTGTAATTCTTGGCCAAGGGCCCATATTATACTATTCACACTTTGCTAACGATCAAATCGTTAATTCAACAGAAAACTATGACGTGGGGTCTAATTTAGTTTAAATATCTAAGCTTATTGTAAGCATGGATCCTAGGTTTCAGTATGTCATTGCATCTTGTGGATCCCATACCTGCTATTGACAGGTATTGTGTACTTGCAATTGACTCGTTCTATGATTTGCAAAATGGTTGATTGGTGCCATGAAAACCATTTTTATGGTTAGTCATGTATCAAGTGCAAAAGGTTAGATTAAAGTGGTTGTTTGCCTAAAGGAGGGTTGCAAGAAATTAGCCTAATTAAAGTATCAAAACTGCGGTTTACAAGTATACATGAAGGAAGGCATTCTTGTCTAATATCTTCATATCTCTCACATATTAACAGAACATGGAATTCATCCTGGACCAGAAGTACACCATTACTACGACAACAAGAACAAATCCTATCACCATAACTGATTTTTTTTATGGCTACCCAATTCAACTGCCAAACGGAAATTATTGCACCTAAATTAAGAAATAACATGCCTGTAATAATATGGAATATCTGCACTTAAGTATCTTTTTTACATTTAGCAATAAGTTAAATTTACCATATACATTACATTTTGAATTAGATACTATGGAATGCCAGTCTTGACATAAACTATCAGTCAGAGGCCCAGATAAGCTGCGTATCCGGGTACAATACGCATAGAAAATTTACAATTACGCTTTGAAAAATAATTGTTGCGTACCAATTACGCATTTAAAAGGTTAGATACGCAAAAGTTTAAAACAAATGCGTACGGAATATATTTCTAAGAATCGCTTGCGTAATGAAAAAGACATCGATTGCTATCAAGTTGTACTGTTAGTATAAGAAAAGTGTTGTACTGTCAGTATAGGATGAGAGATTTTGTTATGAAATCATTTCCATTATATTTAAGTTGGTTTTGATTAGGTATGACATAAGGCAGAACATACCTGCTTAGTAAACTTACTCAATGACATAATACTTAGGTGAGTAAAATGACTGAAATACGCACATTTTTGAAAGCATTGGGTAACGGAAAATGAAATACCCACTCAACATTCATAATACCCACTCCAACAAAATACAGTGGGTACAGTACCCACATGAGCTAAATCTTATCTGGAGCTCTGTTAACTATCATACAACCTTTTGAAAGTGATCATGAATACCTTTACATTACCTATATCTTGGGATAACTATACAATACCAAAACCAAACTGATACAAAATGTGTTTAACAGATGTAACCCAAGTATTTCTACCAGCTTCATCCAATAACATAAGCATTTGATAACACTGATACGGCAACCTATGAGTATTTAACTGAAGCAATCTACACCAATATTTAACACATCTAGACATATATTGATATTGCAATGGAACTGCCACATTCACCTAGCGCCACTGGTATATTTGCTTACTTTCAAAAACTTTTTACAGAAGTATATTTGCAAACTTTCTCTCTGTCTTCAGTATGAAGAGCCCCAAATCTCGGCTCCATAAAAAGGATAGGACAAATAGCTGCATCAAAAACTTTAAATATGTCTTGACACGAAATTGACAAGTATTTTTGTATCATCGCTTGTAAACAAAATATTTGATCCACTGTTAAGTAATTTCGGACAGGACAGAATTTGTACCACACCAAGTTTGAAGTCTATTCTTAAGAAGATCACAGAGCACTTTGCAGAATGAATCAAGAAGAGATATTCCTCCATAATTGTCAGTCACATGGATACTGCTAGATTTGTGAATGGGACAGATTATGCTTGTGCAACACTGTTTGGGACATGTTTCATTGTCCAGCAAAGTGTTGAATACTCTTCAGTCTTGTTAAGAGAGGTGTTAAATAGTTTTTAGTTGCTTTAAGTAATTCACTGTGCAGGCCGTCATGTCCGGTGACTTATTGAGTTTAAGATTGTTTAACCCCAGGAAGACTTTCTCCTCTGAAAAGAGTCTATTAATACAACTGACAAACTCCACGTCTGTATCTTCAACAGAATATAATGTCGAATAATCCAGAGTAACACTTTGCATGAAGAGCAGATGTTCAAAGTGGTCACACCACTCATCCTGACTAATGTTTGTAGAAAATGAGTTGGATTTTCTCCCCATTCTGAGAACTTTCCAAAAGGATCAGGGATTATTAAATTTTCTAAAATTAATCAGTAACACTTTTTGTTGATTAAAGTATTCTTGTCTATTTCTTCTGAAAAGAGATTTAAACTCTTTTCGTACTGTAGCTGCTTATAAATATCAAAACTAGTTCCTAGTTCTCTGCAGCCTCAATGCTGCATATGTTCTTCCTTTAGCACACTCTCCTTGTTCCACCATGGTGGTGGCAATTCTCCGCTTTGATTTATTAAAAGGTTGTCCAAATTTGTGGAATTTCCTCAAATCACAAACAGCTGTCTGGTACATGTTTGTTAGTATTGAAACACAGTTTGTTACATTTTCTTCTGATTGTCCATATAACTGATCATAATCAGAGAGAAAGACATCCTGGAACTTATTCAGGACTGGCTGCACAGAATCACTATTCCACACTTACTATATCCATGGATCACATTCAGTGTACATAGACTTAATTATTTCTACAACTATTTTGGTGGCTTGAATATTGAACATTACAAAAAAAATCCATTGTAAAAGTGCAAACAAGAGGAAAATGACAGGAGTCGTCTCTGTCAAGTATTTTAAAGTCTGTGAAATATTGGATTAAAAATCAGAAGATGCTAGGATATAATTGACGACGCTTGTACCATTATATGTAGAACATGTGAAATTTCCACCAACGTCATAAAATAATCTACCATTTAGTGAGTGAATTCCAAAAGTACAAGAAAGATTTGCTAGTTTAATACCATAGGAATTATAATATTTGTCTCTATTGACAATATTGAATATTGAATGTATCACAGTCGTCCTGGATGCAGGGTTTTACGGGACGCGTGATTCCTGCGTACTGTACGCAGAAATTTGATGAAGTGTCCCAAAACTAAAATCCTGTGTATCCTTGTGGACGCAATATAATTTTTTTCTGTGAAAGAACTTTATGAGTTTGTAATGATATCTCATGTTAAAATATAAACATTCTGTTTACAATCATTATTCCAATGACATTGAAAGTAACACATATAACCTAATCTTTACCAAATGGGAAGCATCCATGATCATTGATTTCATCATGGTTGACTCCCAATTTTGAAAATGGACTCTCAGAATACATATGCCCTGAGTCCCCAGGACTCCCAGTTTCGAAGAGCTATGTAAAACCCTGTGGATGTGAGTAAGATCATCATTAAGGATAAAGTCAAGAAAGTAGCTCATTCTGGCATTAAAATCGCCAGCAAGAATATGAGGATCATGATAGCTGTCTTTTATAGATTCAATTCACACCATGCCATGTTGTACGGATCAAACAAAATACGGGAACCTCGCTTTCGCCTAATGCATGTCCTTCCGTTCACAGTACAGTGCACTCTGTACCGGCTTGGGACCGACTAAAAAGTCCCAATTAGACAGCAGTCCGAGGTACACAGATTTTAAGGTATACATCAATATTTATAATATTCATCATAACAGACTACTTAACAGTTCAAACGTACATTGCTTACTGTAAGAGACAGGCACGTTTCCCCGCGTACGTTTTCCAACAATGATGCGAGAGTAGTTCCCCTTGGTGTTTTCAAAAAGCTGAATTTGAAAGCGAAACGAAAAACTACATGATAATTATGTATACTACATATGTAATGTATCTACATGCACGCCTTGACGGAGGTAATGGTTTTTAGGCATTTGAATAAAAATGTGAAGGTTTTACGGGAGTAAAATATCTATCTTTACAAATTAATTCGTCCGAAATGAACTAAAACAACGAAAACACAACATTTCCGTGTAGACTAAAGATAACGTGCTTTGGAGGGCATATAGATTGTTAGATTTATGTAATTTCCTGTAAAACACCTTGAAGGAATGTTGATTAGTAAGCACTTGTAAACGGCTGGGTGGGAACGTTAGAACATCCATGATGTATTAAAATCAATTTTGATGAATAAAAACATGAAATGTATTTCTAACTGTAAGTCAGGATTTGTGTACCGTTTTAGTGTTAATGAGAGAATGATTGGTCATATACTGTGGACAGAGAGTATACACATATATCTACATTAAAACACGGGGCTAGGGGGGGGGGGGGGGGCTCTAAATACTGCACATACTACAAAACATAATATTATTGCATGGCAAATTAACATTTATGTCATTACATTGTTTTTGCATATTAAGAAACCAAAATCTCCTTCTTCTTCATTACGGGGCGGTCGGGTAGCCTAGTCGTTAAAGCGTTAGCTCGTCATGCTGAAGACCCGAGTTCGATTCTCCACGTGCAATGAGTGAAGCCCGTTTCTGGTGTCCCCCACAGTGATATGATTAAATTCGGCGTAAAACCGAACTCACTCACTCTTTCTTTACAAGTGGAGCTTAAAGCAAACATGTATCGACATTCTGCCATCTGTCATGTTTCTCCGATCAATCTGAGCGGGTCATCCAAGATAACCTTGAACAGATTGTATTGGACCCATCAAGTAGCAATATTTGCACGAACATTGAAGGTTATGAAATATCTATAATTAATTATTCCACTTTTCCGTCTTAAGGAGATGCCACGTGTGAATGTTCGACCAGCAGCGCCACTTGTTGTGAAGGCATCGTATTATCAATAAACAAGTTTACGACAAAAATATAAGCAGTAAAGATTACATATACAGTAAAAATGTGCTATATCGAACACTTCGCTTACAACGAACTGACAGGTATTACGAACTGTTTTGCTTTGTCCCGGCCACCTCCTGCACATTTCAGTCGAAATGCGTATGAAAAACTACGGTAATAACGAACTAAAATTAGTGTTATCTTTGTGTTCGTTATAACCGTTGTTTCTTGTATACACATTAAACTTTCAAAAATGTAAATGGGAGCATATTTCTCTGACAATCCCCTTTCATAAAGTCCCACCACAGGCCATTCCCTTCCAGCCCCCATGGTAGCCTAGTGGTTAAATCGTCCGCTCGCCACGTCGAAGACCTGGGTTTGATTCCCCACATGGGTACAATGTGTGAAGCCCGCTTCTGGTGTCCCCCGACGTGATATTGCCTGAATATTGCTAAAAGCGGCGTAAAAACTCACTCACTCACTCACTAACTAATATCATATGGTCGGCCCTTATATTGAAAATCGTCAAAACGTCTTTATTGATAATAAACATTAAGATAATAAAACCGCAGCTGACGATAAAGAGTAAGTGTTCTCATAAATATCATACTGACATATCGAACTGACGTCTTTCTCAAACATTCTGGTTGAGACAGTTTGGGGTGAAGAATGCAAAGAGGAAACCATGTATTGATTAACATTTCCCAATAATTTCTTCTTTCCGTACTGTCCACATTTCAATTCCCCCGGTTGTAATACATTGTGTGTTTTAGTGATACCACCTGGGAGAAACTGAACAGTCGTCGATCTCCTTAATAATTGACAAAAGGAAATTGAATAGAAACGCCGGTAGACTGTTGGACACCCACAACCCCCGTCCGTTCCCCCACACACGCAATCATCCCCCCACTCACCCAGTTTTTAGGCTGCGGATATCAATATCAAATTACATGATCGGTAACGACGGTTACGCGTTGTTCTTTTCAATGTGCCATGTTTATTCACTAGACGTGCATGTCAAAGCTGTGTTTCTGTGTACCCAAGTATTTGTTAAATACTTCCTCGAGGTATGGGCTTGTTATTTCAAATGGCTGGCAGGCGGGAGGTCTCTTGTGCACGTCCGTACATAGTGTGAAGATTAATTGCATGATTCATTTATAACTTTCTGTTTGGATTTGATTGTCAATTACGTTAGATGTTCGAAATTGCTGCTGTCCATGGATCCTACATTGATACTAAAATTGCGACAATGTATAATTCAAACAGTTGCAGCAGAACTTTAGAACTGAAATTTTGTAAAACGGCGACTATAAGTACATTGACTGAGGGATAAAAGAGTACGAACGTTTTTTTCCATTGCTATTGTAACTGACACTTGAAAGACGTGTTGTTAGAGCTTGGCGTGCAAACTTCATTATAGTAGTAATAATAAAACACGGCATTTTTTGTAAATACACAATGCCATTTAAAAGTGGTCAAATCAAACATATTCGATTCGAAGCCGCACTGGCTGAGTGGGTTGAATGGCTGACTGTTTGTGCTGGTGATCATGTGTCTCACTGCTAGTGTGGCTGAGTGGGTTGAATGGCTGACTGTTTGTGCTGGCGATCATGTGTCTCACTGCTAGTGTGGCTGAGTGGGTTGAATGGCTGACTGTTTGTGCTGGCGATCATGTGTCTCACTGCTCGTGTGGCTGAGTGGGTTGAATGGCTGACTGTTTGTGCTGGTGATCATGTGTCTCACTGCTAGTGTGGCTGAGTGGGTTGAATGGCTGACTGTTTGTGCTGGTGATCATGTGTCTCACTGCTAGTGTGGCTGAGTGGGTTGAATGGGTGACGGTTTGTGCTGGGGATCATGTGTCTCACTGCTAGTGTGGCTGAGTGGGTTGAATGGCTGACTGTTTGTGCTGGTGATCATGTGTCTCACTGCTAGTGTGGCTGAGTGGGTTGAATGGCTGACTGTTTGTGCTGGTGATCATGTGTCTCACTGCTAGTGTGGCTGAGTGGGTTGAATGGGTGACGGTTTGTGCTGGCGATCATGTGTCTCACTGCTCGTGTGGCTGAGTGGGTTGAATGGCTGACTGTTTGTGCTGGTGATCATGTGTCTCACTGCTCGTGTGGCTGAGTGGGTTGAATGGCTGACTGTTTGTGCTGGGGATCATGTGTCTCACTGCTAGTGGCTGGCTGGCTGAGTGGGTTGAATGGCTGACTGTTTGTGCTGAGTGGGTTGAATGGCTGACTGTGATCATCATGTGTCTCACTGTGGCTGAGTGGGTTGAATGGCTGACGAGTAGTGTGGCTGAGTGGGTTGAATGGCTGACTGTTTGTGCTGGTGATCATGTCTCACTGCTAGTGTCTCACTGCTAGTGTGGCTGAGTGGGTTGAATGGCTGACTGTTTGTGCTGGTGATCATGTGTCTCACTGCTAGTGTGGCTGAGTGGGTTGAATGGCTGACTGTCTGTGCTGGTGATCATGTGTCTCACTGCTAGTGTGGCTGAGTGGGTTGAATGGCTGACTGTTTGTGCTGGTGATCACGTGTCTCACTGCTAGTGTGGCTGAGTGGGTTGAATGGCTGACTGTTTGTGCTGGTGATCATGTGTCTCACTGCTAGTGTGGGTACGAATCCCTGATAGGACTCAACTTAACAAAAGTACTAAAATCTGTTCTTCACTCAGAATGTGTACTCCCAATAAATAGCATATATTACGGCAAAATTTGTACAACTGCATTTGTAGTAGAAACTGTGAAAAAAACTGCAAAATTTGTCTAACGGCATTTATGGTAACGGCAAAATTTGTCTGACGGCCGTCTAAACTGCATTATATCGTAGAAAGCGAATAAAACAAAATTTTACAACGGCGGAGTACCAGCATTTATGTTAGAGAAAACCTCAAGTTTTCTAAAATGGGCGTGTATAACTTCTAACGGTAAAGTCTGGAAAGGCATAGGCCGGCGGTCTATCTGCACGCAAATATGAAACGACTGAAAATCATTATCATATACCGGAACGATTAATTAACTGTAAACATAGTAGAAACGAAAGCAGAAAACTGAAACTGCGATTTGAAAGGCCTTCATCGCGGTGTTTTCTTGATGTAACCATCAAAACAATGACAAAATAAAGCAGATAGCGAGTAAGTCAGGTTTTTCACCACTTTTAGACATATTCCAACAATGGGCTTTAAACATTGTACCCATGTGAGGAATCGGACCGTGCCTTCAGCATTAACGTTACGCCACGTGTCTAAAGCAAATAGGAATAATAATAAACAACTATCCCCGAATACTAAATCCTTAATGTTAAACGTGGATATTCCTCGGAGTCCTTTCCCATGAGAGACGAAGGGTCGCCGAGTGGATAAAACACTGGCCCGTCTCTCCCCGGACCGGGTTCAAATCTCCTCATAGACATAACATGCAAAGCCGATTCTCAGCATGGTGTGTCATGGTATATGCTTACAAGTGACCAGCCAATCTCATTCTGCTCCACACATAACAGCTCTGTAGATAATCCCGCTTGATAAGATGACCACAATGGGACTATACAAATATTGTGACGCAACGTAAGATTCCACCGACCACGTCAGCTAGTTAGCATTGAGATAAGGTGCATCGCTTTGGGGCATTTTCAACAGCTGCCATATTTACACTTCCCCGTATTTCCTCTAATAAGCACCGGCCTCCATTAAGCGCCGTGGATAAAGCAACTGTTCTCGACATGAGTGAGTGAGTGAGTTTAGTTTACTCCGCACTCAGCAATATTCCAGCTACATATGGCGGCGGCCTGTAAATAACTGCTTCAGGACCAGACGATCCAGTGATCAACAGCATGAGCATCGATCTGCGCAACTGGGAACCGATGACATGTGTCAACCAAGTCAGCGAGCCTGACCACCCGATCCCGTTAGTCGCTTCTTACGACAAGCATGGGTTACTGATTCTAACCCGTTCACGGGTCGTTCAAGAAATAAGCACCGGGTCTCTAAAAAGCGGCGGGTGTGCCACATGTTTCCAAGTTTTCAAATAAAATACAAATGGAAAATATTTATTTACTTCCATCGAAACTTTAAGCGCCGGGTCTCCAATAAGCGCCGGTCCCTATTAGGCGCCGGGTCAGAGAGTTTGCTGAATTAATAAACATCTGGGCACTTACTAGAGGAAATACTGTATCTCCTGGGATAATATACTAAATAATCCATACATAGCTTATACTTTGGTTTTGCGTCTATTCCTCATTGCCTTCTAAATTCGACATATTGTTAAGCAGATTAAAGCAGTTAGTCACAGATTAAAGCATGTAATGCTATATTTATCTTGTTGACCATTGTCCTCCATTTGGATACTTGTGAAACCTATTACATGTACTGTTGTCCGCGCAGGTAAAAGAGTGAGTGAGTTTTAGTTTTACGCCGCTTTTAGCAATAGTCCAGCAATATCACATCAGAAAAGGGCTTTACACATTGTAATGTAAGGAGTCGAACCCGGGTCTACCGCGTAACTAGCGAACGCTTTAACCATTAGGCTACCCTACTGCCCTTCGCAACTAAATGAATATAACGAAAGAAAGCATTAAGACTTTTAACTAACTAACTAACTAAATAAATAAATAGCAATAGATCAACGATATTATCAATATTCGACTTCATCATACTCTACCTATCACTGCGCTAAATACGGATCTACACAAACCATCATCAAGAGGTGAAAGTTCCATATACCGTTTTAGACAATTCTGTTTGTACGACTTTAAACTAAACACACCCCCACCCCCACTGAGTCCGTTCCGTAATGCAACAGCTTAAAATGAAGCATGTCTAGAGTTCCCTCATGGTTGGAATCTCTCATCACACACAGGCCCCTTTTCAGTTAACATGGAGTAAGTTATTCCTGCAAACGTTTTCAGAGACTAAGCCTTAGTCTGTTACAAGAGAATCATAGGATAATGTGGAGAGAATGGTGAAAACCTGGGTCTAGATTTTCGAAGCTCTCGTAGCGCTAAGATAGTCGTAAGTTACAGTTGTTGATGTATGGCACTTACGATTATCTTAGCGCTAAGAGAGCTTCGAAAATCTAGACCCAGGTGATTAACAGTTGTTGGGAGGCTCTGTTTATAATTTTACTAAATCGTGTTCCTCATAATAAAGAAGTTGACATCGATAAATTCTCACCTTTATGTGCATTACTTCGAAATCGTGATTTTCACCACACACACACACACACACACACAAACAAGAAACAAAAAAACAAAAACACAAACAACACAACAACAACAACACACACAACACAACACAACACAACACAACACAACACAACACAACACACACACACACACACACACACACACACACACAAACACACACACAAACACACACCCAACATCAAGATTTTAAAGCAATCTGACTCGTTGCTATTGCCAGTTTGGCGCCAATATGCTCTAGTGTGGTGAGTCAGTCTCATCTTCACGCACATGTACACCTACCTTTCGGAACGTCCACACCTATGTAAAGTACGAGCAGTGCCGACTGATCTCAGCGGGATTTCATTCAATAGCCACTAGCCAATGACTGAACCTGTTGTTTTCCGTACACTGATCATGCCAGTCGAGATATCGCAACATACATCCGAAGATTGCACAGCTTGCATTCGGCGCGACATACTGTATTGGGAGTACCTTTTATAACAGAATTTGATATCTAATGCGCACGGGAATCAATTATTTTAGACAATTATATTTACACGCAATACAGCGATTACTACTCCGTTGCTGTAACCCATGTTTGGTGGTATAAACTTACACCTGTTTATTTGTCATCATTTACTTGATGGATGGATTTATAACAGGTATAATTAGTGGTAACTCCACTCAGATAACCCGACAAAGGTTCCCATATAACAGTTTTCGTGTCTAGAGTAAATACAAGATCAACATTATAAATTAAGGTCTGATTTGGCAAATGTGTTGCATAATATGTAATATGTGCATAGAGTGCAGCAAGAGGAATTATCAGCTGTGTTAAAAAACAAAACGGCTATCAAAGATTAACCGATAACACGCTGATTACTTAATTACTTTTATCTTGCACTGCGGATATGTCAAAAAGTAGACTAAGTGTTTATGCATGTAGATTTACTAACGTTGGCTGAATACACATTGTCGTAACATACAACAAGGTCGCACTTAGCACGTGTGTGTGAAATATGATTTACGTAGGCAATCTATAAAATGTCTACATATTACAGTCATGTTATAAATTCACTAAACACAGATCGTTCACTTATAATGAAGTTCCCAAATGCATAAATATATAATGTTAAATTAATTAGAATTATGAGACAAAAAATATAGACGTACATTGACTTCGGCTTTTTTCAGCCCTGACATATTTTACCACTGGCAGATGAACTTCAAAATGCATTCACTTCAGACACCATTGAAAGTGCAGAATGACACAAAACAAGACCAATAAATTGAATGTTTACATGCCCGGTTTTCAAGCCAGATTTACACCTGTTTGGAGCAGAACAAGATGTTTCGTTTCGTCTCGGAGGTGTCTAAAACTCCTTCAATGTTGTATAATACAAACTTTTCGGTCTGTTAAAAGGGATTGTCGAGTCTCTTGCTCTATCACAGAGGCAAGCAACCTCTTTTCTAGGAAACGCTGACGGTTTGTTGGTAAGTAATGAATATTTGCAACTCTGGACTGCCTCGCTAACTCTATCAGCCAAAACCTCATAATATAGCACTTTTAAATCAGATCTTATAGCAGAGCATTACCTCCTTGATGTTAACATTAAAACGTTTAGGACACCAATTGCACGACTACGATGTACATCCCATGAATTAAATATAGAAAAGGGCAGATATCATAATGTTCCACGAGACAATAGACTGTACTTTATGTGATTTAGGGGTGATAGAAGATGAGTATCATTTTATATTAGTCTGTCCGTATTTTCACAATTTAAGAATGTTATATGTCCCCCAATTTTACCACATCAATCACTGTGAATATAAATTATTAAGCTTATCGTTGAAAGCAAGAAATCTACAAATTGTAAAAAAATCTATCAATGTACATCTGATATGGGTTCACTAGTAGAAAATTTGTTTTAAATACCATGTAACTGTACACACTTGTATTGTACTATAGGCCTGTGGCCTCTTCAGTACCCTGAATAAAAGAAATTGAGTAATGAATATATGTTCCTCTGTCCTCACTGATTGCACATACGGACGAGTGAATGAGCTTGTAAGTCATTGTTAAGAGTAATCCAACAATATCACGGATACTTCAAACTTGGAATTAACATATTGTACCTACTTTGGGAATTGAACTCGGGTCTTCACTGAGGCAAATAACATTTTGACCTTTGCCCGCTAAGCTATCTCTCCGACCTTTAAGTAACCGACAGCCGAAAGTCGGGGTGGTGGAGGTATGAGGATGTTTCCATCACTATGGGAAATGTCTGTCGACGGTCATGGCGTGCTTTAGTAGTTATAGACACAGTTTAAACACAGTATTCTGTTATTTTTCAGGAAGCTTGCAATTCCATGAGTCTTCATGTTCTATTTGGATCTATAATACATGCGCTGTACATGAAATATGTACCGGATAGGGGATTGTAAAACATTTAACACTTTCTTAAAAGAATGATAGGTTTAAATTTGTTTCAGATTATTTGATTCTGAAGCCAAGAATGTAGTGACCCATGAAGATCCATGTTAGAACATTGGCCTTCAGTAATCCATTCTTGTAAGAGGCGACTAACGGGATTGGGTGGTCAGGCTCGCTGACTTGGTTGACACATGTCATCGGCTCCCAATTGCATAGATCAATGCTCATGCTGTTGATCACTGGACTGTCTGGCCAAGACTCGATTATTCACACACCGCCGCCATATAGCTGGAATATTGCTTAGTGTGGCGTAAAACTAAATTCACTCACTCTCTCTTCCCCTCTCTCCCCCTCTCTCTCTTTCTCTCTCTCTAAATCTCCCTCTCTCTCTCTCTCCTCTCTCTCTCTCTCTCTCTCTCTCTCTCTCTCTCTCTCTCTCTCTCTCTCTCTCTCACACACACACACACACACACACACACACACACACACACTATGAACATTCGCTTCAACGGGCGAATCCGTATAGGATATACAATCGCGCAATAACGAGATTGCGTGACATAATATTTCACTACGGAAACAGATACTTTAGATTAGCATGTGTTACAAGTACAACGACCGCTACACGGTGATAAGGCGACAGCGGCAAACTGGATAAATATCACCATTAGAAATAGTGCGATCATTTAGTTTACGACTTAATACACGAGGACGGATATACGACTTTATTCAAATGACCTAAGTATCAAACCCTGAGACCTGCAAATCCATATCACCACGCCTCCTCCACACCAGGCCCTCTCCTACGACTAACATGGGTGCATAGCATATAGCTTGAACATTCAGCACAACATAATTAGCATCATTTTCATCTGAGTGCATGACGTAATACTTACAGCGTCTCGGTATCGCTATCGGGGACGTCATCCACGATACTCACCGTCAGCGTTGGAAGGAAACTCGAGTGCTGGAAGGCGTGGTCTCATCACGTTGTTGTAACCATAGTTCACATGTACAACACTGGGTTGTTATAGCTTCGAGGTCAAACCCCTCTCAGAGGTCGATACACGTTCTGGTTAAATGTGTCCAAATTACAGCCTACTCTACAAGCCACACTCTGCCTCAATTATAGTTTCATATTATAACGCTTAACATTACTTCATATTGAAGTGGCTTATTTCAGTTATTTAAAGACAGCAGGATGTGTGTCATTCACCGAGGCCGTGATAATGAAGTTATGTAATTCAATCGGCACGTGCACATCTTATGACGTATACGCCATTTGCGGAGTGTTGGTAGAATCAGTACTCTTTATGGGTCAGTAGCTTTTAGTTAGTGAGTTTAGTTATACGCCGCTTTTAGCAATATTCCAGCAATATCACGGCGGGGTACACCAGAAATGGGCTTCACACATTGTACCCATGTGGGGAATCGAACCCGGGTATTCGGCGTGACGAGCGAACGCTTTAACCACAAGGCTACCAGCCGCCCCGTCATGGCTTTTGACATCGCCATACGCACTATCAAATAAGGAAATTTGAAAGTAATATAAAAAAGGGATATTAAAGCTATATGGAGGCAGTCTGTAAATAATCGGTTCTGATCAGACAATCCAGTGAGTGACATCATGAGCATCGACCTAGGCAATCGGGATACGATGACGTGTGTCAACCAAGCCAGAAACCCTTACCACCCGTTCACGTTAGTCGTCTCTCATGACAATGGGTTGCTGAAGACCAATTCTAACCCGGATATTCACGGCTAACTTAGCAAATACACTCCGCTAAGACTGACTGACTGACTGAGTTTGGTTTTACGCCGTTTTTAGCAATATTACAGCAACATCACGGCGGGGGACACCAGAAATGGGCTTCACACATTGTACCCATGTGGGGATTCGAACCCGGGTCTTCGGCGTGACGAGCCAACGCTTTAGCCACTAGGCTACCCCACCGCCCCCGTATATCGCTTGTGAGCGTACCTCGATCCTACAAATATGCATCACAAACACCATATAAAGACCCACACTGTAACATAGTTTACGGAAATGATTTCACCTGTAACCTTTGATGCTGTATGTAACATTTGTCTATACAAATCTAGCCATAATTTATTACAAAAATGCTACACGTTTAAAAAATCTGGTAAGTCTAAATTTACTGTGAATGTTTTGGGACTTACGTACCCCCACAGGAGGACAATAATTTTACAATACTTCAACCCACTGTGAGGATACAACCACTAACAATATTGACGAGTGTACATGGCAGTCATGTTGGAAAATGAACGTCAATGTCTAATCCGGTACCCTGTCTAAACTGGCATTTTATTTCGGTCCCATGGAGTGCCGGTTTGGACAGGTTTCACTGTATATATCAGCGATTTAACCCTCTGGGGAGTGAGTGAGTGAGTGAGTGTGTTATTAACGTGTCACGCGGTATACAAACATATGATCATACAAACAGGAGAGATTGAAATATACACCACCCGGCCACCTGTGAGACACGAGGTATCAGTAGGTACATAGAAATATAGTTATTCAAGTAATCCCAATTATAACATGTTACAATGTGAATGGAGCCTTAAAGTCTGTGTATGAAAAACAGAAGAAAAGAAACGTAGTCAGTGACAAGCGTCAGAA
Organism: Haliotis rubra; assembly: GCF_003918875.1. Classification (NCBI taxonomy): domain Eukaryota; kingdom Metazoa; phylum Mollusca; class Gastropoda; order Lepetellida; family Haliotidae; genus Haliotis; species Haliotis rubra. Next base: position 877,508 of record NW_025765447.1, read on the forward strand.
GTGCACTATTTACAATGCAAGTTGAAACCTTCTCTTATACATATCAGTATCAACTGCGGCAAGGGAAATAACTAAAGTATCATTTTGCATGTTTTTAAATTGTGCTAGCTGTGTGCTGACTGACTTGGTGTACCAGCGACGAGGTGCCTCGAGCTCACTCTGAGAGTGAGGGTTCCAGTCACGGTGGGAATCAACCCAAAAGTAGAATCCGTACTATACTGAGAAAATGTTATCCTAAATATATCATATGTTACAAATGTAACATATATCGGTCAAACAGGATTCGGTGACAACGCAACATTGTAACAGGGGATCAGTTACACTCAGACAGCTGTCAAGGACAATACAGGTATAAATTAATTTGGCAGAAAATGATATATAATATATATATGATTTTCTGTCAAAGTGATTTATATCTGTCAAAGTGATTTATATCTGTATTCTATGCATAGTATCAACTTTAATATAGCCAGTGTGTTCTCCGGCAAAAATGGCTTTATTTAGAGACATATATATATATATTTATTTATTTAGTGTATTCATGTGTTATTACCTTACCAATTAGGTTATCGCTGGACAAATTCTTGAATCTAGGGCAGGTTAATTTAGATGATGCACCTATACATTCGGAGTGCTTTGTTTTGATGATAAAAAATGACGTATGGGCATATTCTATAATATAATAGGACATGTTTCCAAACTTTGTGAACACGTCTTCAAGACTACAGGATTATTGCGTATTCTGTTCGTGTGCGGTTTACAAAAAATTAGAATCGTGTAGAATAACACAAATATACAAAACGTCGTTCTCTTTGTATATCTACACGGCCCAACTGAGTGACCTAATCAACAGATCGGAGTATGTGTTGTCCATAATTGGGCCAAGATATAACTACCTAAGCTGTCTGTTGTGTCAATTTAATACAGTTTGGAATTCAAATATGGGTATTGACCTTACCCAAAGGACTAAGGGGAGTTTGCCCCCTCAAATCTTACCTCAGTATCAGATGACAAATGACTGGACAACAAAGAACCTAGACACCGAAACATGCAACACATTATCACTGTGATCACAGCCGACCAGCACCATTCGTGTTCCCTGCCGGGTGATGAACCGCTAAACAATCATCGCCAGGAGGGGTTGCTGGGGTATGGGAGCGTGTCGGTGCCAAAGTCTAAAATGTCTTTATCATCTAGATGTAAGCATTTAAGACAAATTATATTTATATTGTCGCGCTATTGCGCGCCCACGCTGTCCGGTAAGTGGTTCAAAATCGTGTGTAGTTTGTTCTGTTAGTAACTGAAATTCTCCGGACATCAAATTAATTCAAATATTTTTCTAGCTTTAGTCCGAGAAGTGGGTTAGGTGTTGTCATTGACCTCACTGAGCGATAACACTGACTTAAGCTTGTAATGTAGGTTAAGTTGTAAGTCTAGTCAAATAAGTCAGTGCACGTTGATCCTTGTGGGCCCAACCTGCCATACTACTCATGTCCCGACTCGCTAATCCACCCTCACCCCACCCCACCCCACCCCACACACATACACCCACCCACCCACTTCCATACCACGTCCTTCTCTACACACACCCTTCAAACTCCTCACAAAACGTCTGTCAACCGCCCTTGAAGTTATTTCGCAGTTCAACCTTATCGTTGTACAATCGGATCCTCGTGCTTTTACATTCTAGGCTGTCATAAATTTGTTCATGACTGCATTACATATTTATCTGTTCTCTAACAGCGTCAGCCATAATGTGTAATCGACAATAACGTTAAGGTGTCTCTAATTGAATCCAAATCAGTCGAGTCAGACACAGCTCAGAATAATAACTGAGGCGAAATTGCATGCAGAGTGAGCGAGTCGGGTTTTAAGCCGCTTTTAGTAATATTCCAATATGGCATGTACAATAACAATTGGTTCACACAATGCACCCATGTGGGGAATCGAACCCGGACCTTCAGCGTGACGACTGACCGATTGTACCTGTAGGCTAACCCACAGTCCCACCCCATGCAGAAGGCGGCCCCTTAAATGCTTTAGTGAAGGAAGCGAGGATCTAAGTTAACATGTTGACTAACGTTACAATTAAGATATGCGAGGATACTGCTCTTTATTTCTTTATATCTCCAATTTTGGCACCATGACATGAAATTAATTCATTATACTTTGTTGGCTTCATTATTGACTTACCAACTTAAATCCTAGTCGAGAGTGAAAAATTTGACATATTCCCGATCCGTTCTGCAGATAACTATGCTGTGTATAGTCACCATTGTGATAAGTCGTGTAACAGATCCTATGGAACCCACATTCGCCACGTATGATGGTAAGTTTCCCATCAGCTTGTGACAGACGGAATTTATGATTTTGTTATAGAGCAACATTTTGGAAATAATTTAGTCTTTTCCCGAGAAACTGAAATTTATTTTCTTTATTACTTTTTCATGAGCAGTGCCTCGGAGTACTCCATAAATTGTACTTAAAGCTTCTAGGTGAAGTCAGTAATCAATCGTACAATTATCCCATATGTGACTACAATAGGCAAAGGTTGGTAACATAAATAATTTGTAGACAGTTTCTAGAGTTTTCCGAGATATTTAAACCTACGGAAACAATGTACCATAGGGAACACTTTCTTTACAATTTCTGAAATATGTTTATTCCAAAAATAATCCAGTTGAGAACTAAATCCTCATGTTTGTGGTATTTAAATTCTGTTATAACAGTAACTTTCATCAGTACTGGGGATTAATTCCCTTTGTTTCCGTGTTTTTGGTTTGTTTGTTTGTGTGTTTGTTTGTGTGTGTGTGTGTGTGAGAGAGAGACAGACAGACAGAGAGAGAGAGAGAGAGAGAGAGAGAGAGCCAGAGAGAGAGACAGAGACAGAGAGAGAGAGAGAGACAGAGACACAGAGAGATAGAGAGTGAGAGTGATCTTGACATGTGTCAGTCCATTTAGAAAACCTTTTTACGAATCTGATCATTATTCAAAACAGTGACCCAGTGAATAGGGTCATCTTACATCAGTTATAGAGAAGTATCGTCGGCAAAAAGACGTATAACGCCTTCGATCCCCTCTATGACGTCATTAATATATTCTACAAATAGGAGCGGTCCTAATACTGACCCCCTAAGGCACGCCTGCATGTACTAGGTTTAAGTCAGATTGGGAGCCTGCGATTACTAAAGTCGGTTTACGGTTGAGTAGGTAATAGAGTGAGTGAGTGAGTTTTGTTTTACGCTGCACCCAGCAATATCCCAGCTATATGGCGGCGGTCTGTAAATAATCGAGTCTGGACCAGACAATCCAGGGATCAACAGCATGAGCATCGATCTGCGCAATCGGGAACGATGACAAACCAAGTCAGCGAGCCTGACCACCCGATCCCATTAGTCGCCCCTACGACAAGCATGGGATACTGAAGATCAATTTTCTAACCCGAACCTTCACGGGTGCGTTGTAACAGATTTCCAGTTTATGTATCATGCCCCTTAAGTTTAACCAAAATTCCTTTATACCATACTTCATCAAAAGCTATACTCACATTACAGAATATAGCCCAAATATATTCACCTGGTACTTATTCGATTGTTTACCAACCGATTTCATATTGCTTTAAGTGCAATGTTAAACAACTATATTAACTTCATTTTACACATAATTTAAAATACACGTGATATAAATGTCATTGATGCACCATGGATCATTTGATAAATGCAGTGCATACAGACATTAATGCATCAATGAATTGTTTGTAATTCGTCCCGTGTGTCCATCAGGGGCGGTAGGGTAGCCTAGTGGTTGAAGCGTTCGTTCGTCACACCGAAGACCCGGGTTTCGTTCGTCTTTGGTACAATGTGTGCTCATTTCTGGTGTGCCCCGCCGTGATATTGCTGGAGTATTGCTAAACTAACAACTAAAACTAAACTAACTCGCTTGTGTCCAGCAGCCATCCCTAATGTCCTGAGGATAACTAATAGTTCCTTTTATAGTGCCTTTATTTGGTATGGCAGATAGGTGTAAGTGGCTCGGCAAGAATAGCAATTAGCACACTGGCAGGTGCGTGTTTTGGTGTTGTTTGTGCGCACGCTGCAATAAACAACACATTCGGTAAGCTATACAAATTCTTAACAGTAAATTTGGCTCGCAATCGAAACACCACGATTTTTAAAGCTTTCAAAGACCCTAGCTCGCCTTCGACTTTTGTAATCAGTGAGTCATTTTATACCTAAGTCTGTTGGCTTGAAAAACCTGTAAATACAGGTGTACAAGTGTGTTTACAAAACTCATTAATGAATTTGACCTGTGTTGGCCTCGTTACACCCCTTTCCTTTTATGTAGTGCTGAGACCCCAGCAGTGACAATCATGCCAGTTTTGTCCCCTGTGCGTGAAATATATGATTACAGTCACCCGGCCATTGAGACAGCAATAAAAGTTTTAAAGCAATAAAGCATTAAAGGTTAAAATGGTTCCTTGGCATGCAATGTTGCAGGGTCACGTAACACAGCACATGTTCATTGTACGACGACTAACCTTTAGTGACAAAATTGCAGTTAGGGATTAATACACTACAGTACAACCAGAAATTATTGAGAATTTAAGATTGTAATTTTTTTTTCACTCATTACTCACGTATTAAATGTCAATGTTAGCAAAACATAACTCCAGATTCAAAGACAGGTGAACAGTTAGTATTTTGTCAAGTCACCATGGGCAGCAATGCAGGCTTCAATGCGGCGGGGCATACTACTGATCAAAGAAGTTAGAAAGACGTGGTCCATGCATGCTGTCCCAATATCGGTCCACCTCTTCTTTCATTTCAGCAATATTTGTGAGATTATTTTTATTGACACTTTCCTTCATAAGTCCCCAAACATTTTCTATTGGATTTAGGTCAGGGATATAGCTTGGCCAATCTAATAATGTTATATTTTGGGTCCGAAAAAACCAGGCCTGTGAATGCTTTGAACGATGTTTTGGGTGGTTGTCCTGCTGGAAAATCCCAAAATGTCCATAGAACACGAGAATATCTGTGTACCGCTCACTGTTCATATTCCCTTCAAATACACAGAGGGGCGTTGCCTCTAACACAGACATGCCACCCCACACGTTAAATTTCGGACTGTACTTTGGACGCTGATACAAAGGTTTTTCAGTTTGTTTGGTCCAGAATATCAGTGTATTAGGAAACAGCCACACAGAACTTTCATCTGAGAAAATCACATTGTCCCAGTTCAAATGTCTATGCTGAAAGCACCAGTTCAACCTTCGCTCCTTTTGTTCAGGTTTCATGATCGGTGATGGAATTCCTCGACTTTTCTGCAAACCCATTGCATGCAGCTCAGTTCTAATTGTCTCCTTACAGACAGCCACAGTTCCTCTATCAGTCATATCCAGCCTTAAGTTTTCTAAACGCCTTCGTTTGTTTTTAGAAACAAGAATACCAAGCCGCCTCCTGTCACCGACAGTCAATTTTCTGGGCCTACCTGCGCCTCCCTGGTGCTCAATGCCATATCCATTTGCAATATTTTTCAAAACACGATAAACAGTGGACAAAGGGATGCCTGTTCTACTTGAAATCACTTTAGCTGATCTGATGTCCTTGTTATAATACTCTGAAATCAACTTCCTCTTCTCTACATCATCCATACTGAGGATCACTGAAATGTCGTCTGCTAGCAAGTAAACAAAGGGGGATAACTCTTCACAAACTAATGAAAGAGGATTAACGGAGTTGTCTCTCTTGAATGAAACCAAGCACTTATAGCTGGTCAAGGTTGTTTATACTAGAAATCCAATTAAACATATTCCTAAAATTCTCAATATTTTCTGGTCATACTATAAAATATAAATGTACAGGCAGATACTGTTTCAGTGTTTACAAACAAACATGATGTTGCCATTGTCTACGCGTCTGTATAAATAGTACAACACATAGAAACCATACATACCAATAATATTATTAACCCAGTAACGACGTGGACCTAATATATTATCTATTAACCCAGTAGCGAAGTAATAAAATAAATGCCTAAAAAAACTGCCTAACAAACCTACTGAGCATAGGACCCGTGATGATCCGGGTTAGAATTGGCCTGCAGCAACCCGTGCTTGTCATAAGAGGCAACTAACGGGATCGGGTGGTCAGCTTGCTTGACACATGTCATCGTATCCCAATTGCGTAGATGGATGCTCATGATGTTGATCACTGGATCATCTCGTCCAGACTCGATTATTTACAGACCACCGACATATAACATAAATATTGCTGAGTGCGGCGTTAAACGACAAAAGAACAAAGGAATACACGAAGCTTATTGTCTCTGATGCTGTTCACTGGATTGGCTGGTCCAGACTCGTTTATTTACAGACCACCGCTGCACTTATATCAGAAACTTGGTTGACTCCATTGACAGTGTATCTTACACTGCAACATAGTAGACTGACCGACTGAGTTTAGTTTTACGCCGCTTTTAGCAATATTCCAGCAATATCACGACGAGAGACACCAGAAATGGGCTTCACACATTGTACCCATATGGGGAATCGAACCCGGGTCTTCGGCTACCCCACCGCCCCGCAACATAGTAAAACCAACCACTGATGAAACCCAACTATACACGGTATAATAATGTCAGTAAGTTTTTTTAACGGTCATAAATTTAAAAGACAATGTAATTCACCAATGAAAAGTGTTATCTGCTTGAACACAGCACAGCGCGTCAATGACCATGGAAACCTTCCCATAGAAGAAAGCTTGCCTTGATCGACCAGTTTAAGCTTATTTCTTCCTGATCGTATTTCAGGAAGAGATCTATTGCTTTTCGTGTTCATGTTAAAGCGTTAACAGATCGAAATATCAGATAAACCGAACGACACCGGTTTGAAACAGATAATAATATTTAGATACATGTATATCGTATTTCAGAATGTCATGTTTGCATATTGTCTGTATACGTTTTAGGCTAGGCCTCAATGGTTTATTAATCAGCCGAGGAAGATATTTATCTGTTGTAAAGGCCCAAAGATTCTGTCCATTATGTATTATGTAAGAATGAACGAATTAATAATGAAGATGATTTTTTATGTTATGTTTATTTGTTCTATGAAAACAATCGCTTTTGTATCTTATGTCAATGTTAAATCACTCGATTCATGTCATCAAGGAACCTATAAACAACACCGAGTAGCCCTCTCACATGTAATTGGCATCCGTTTTTGTTTAGAAATTTATTGCTATCCTAAATTTGATAATGCATGTATATGTAACGCCTTTGTATGTGCTTATGGCTTTTCATGCAATAAAGATTTGAACTGACTTGATCAGGCAATGCCTGATATATGCACACCACTTTTTGAAATAATCTCTGCAGCTTAACGGCATGAGTGATGCGACAATGTAATCTTTATCCACACCCAGTAACCAGTAGCATGTTTTTAGTGTTTGAGTAACCATCGTTTATGGAATTGTCTGTAATTATGCTTTAACAAATCGCAGAACATACCGACGATAATATCATCCAATCTTAAGCTTCATATCGGTTTGTGAGTTATTTAAGCACACATTGCCACAGGCCCACAGATATGATCATTATGCTTCTGGTATGCAAGTTAATGATGATTTTAATGGAGAAGCATGTACAATATAGAACGATTATAATTGGGCTCTTGCCTTTCAAGTATGGCGCTCTAAAAACGCCAATTCAACTGAATGTTAAAATCAGGTGCTAGTCACAATGGCTTTTCAAGTATCATTGTTATCCTTGCGTTGTAAGCTGCATATTACCGGGGGCATTGTTTTGTTATTAAAACGCTCAATGTATGACACGCACAGAATGTTCACAGGCTTGTCACGCTCCATCACCTCTATACACAATCTCGACATGAGTGAGTAAGTGAGTTTAGTTTTACGCCGCACTCAGCAATATTCCAACTATATGGCGGCGGTCTGTAAATAATCGAGTCTGGACCAGACAATACAGTGATCAACAGCATGAGCATCGATCTGCGCAATTGGGAACCGATGACGTGTCAACCAAGTCAGCGAGCCTGACCACCCGATCCCGTTAGTCGCCTTTTATGACAAGCATGGGTTACTGAAGGTCAATATTCTAACCCGGACCTTCACGGGTCATCTCGATATGAATCGTATTTATGTAGTTAAATGACTCGAGCCATGAAATACAAATAATTACGTACAGAAATATGGTGACACCTGTTTTCAATATCTACTCACTGAAACTGACACATACCGAATAGTTGAACAATTACAAATGACGTATCTAAGTGATTTGTTGCATTTCACTTGTGTATTTTGAGGTGAGATTTTTATAAAAAAAAATATTTGTCTGTCTACCAAGAATAGTAACTAATAGATTAATTCCATAAAGAAAAATGTTTTGCTATTAATTCACTCCTAAATAGGACAAACCTGAAAACAAAACTGGCTTCTCAACAAAAACAATGAAAAGAAAAAAATACAGAATTTCAAGTTGAACCTTGGTTATAATTACCACACCCGATATCATGAAAAATAAATAAACCACTTCTTGAGATATAGCGCAAACCAGTTGTTTGGACGGACAGACTGACGGACGGACGCTACATGCGCGTTGTTGGATAAAAAAAAGGCCAAAAGGTAAAACTTCCTTGAATAGGACATAATGAATACAACTCATATAACCATTTACGTAAAAGTACTATGACGAATAAAATGATTTCCTTGGATACTGTCGAACACAGATTATGATATCACGTATCTCTATACAATGTGTATTACACATGCATTGGCTTTACTTTGATGTTATGTGACTTCAAAGATCAGATTTTAATTAAGTTAGAAATGAGGTTACTTTTGACAGAAATATTGCAATAGCTTAGGCATTTTGAAAAACAATAAAGTAAAGTTTCTTAAAAAAATGAATTTCAGTCCCCAAGACTTATAAACAACAATAAAGTTGTATTTTACAGATTCCGTTAATCTTTTACAAATTGCGTTAAAACTTGTTTTTACATTTTGCGTTAGGTGTTCACATATTGCGTTAAAGACATTTTTTACATTTGGCGTTAATTTTTTACATATTTCGTTATTTTTTACGTTTTGCGTTACGTTTTTACATATTGCGTTAGTTTTTACATATTGTTTTGATTTTACATGTTGGGGTTGTACAGGCCCTACCTATATAAAAAGGTCAAATTTCTACGTGACGCGTTTGTCAATATTTAGGTGAGATTTACTTTCTATTTAACTAATAAAGAATTGATGTCTACTTCAGAATTGATTACTAGTACTGTTGAGAGTCGTGTGCAGCCTTCAATGATTTACTCTGAACCTATTTGGGAGGGGCGGTTGGGTAGGGGAGGGGCGTTCGCTCGCCACATGGGTACAATGTGTGAAGCCCATTTCTGGTGTCCTCTGCCGTGATATAGCTGGAATATAGCTAAAAGCGGCGTAAAACCCAACTCACTCACACATTCTCTGAACCTACTTGGTGCTGGGCGAAACAAATGCCTTAAACGCCAAGGTCAGAATCTTGAGAAATTCATGCAGCTCTTAACTCTCAATGACATCTGAGATTCAAGTAAAATATACATGCATAAAAAAACTGGTAGAGAGGAGTGAGAAGGAGGGAAGGAGGAAAAAGAAGAAAAGAGTACGAATGGGGAGCAAGAAACGAACAAGGAGAAAGAAAGAAAAATAGTTATTGAGATAGTCATATAGATAGTTATAGTCAGATACAGAGTTATAGCCATAAAGTACAGCAATTTTCTCATTTGAAATAAAGTATAAAGTAATCACTCGTATATAACAGAATAGATATATTTTGGACTTACATTTTCTCAGTTAAGTATAGATTCTAGTACTTGACAAAAGTACCAGAATCTGTACTATACTGAGATAGTGTAATCCCAAATATAACACTTGTTACATTTGACCGCTTTCTAAATGGCATAACCACACATTCATGTGACATAGAGTGAAAAAACCCATCACACCAGACTGTAATTGACGGCACTTAGGGTTATAAATGGGAAGACTGGATCAAGGGGTCAAACACTTCAGTTCACTTTCTGTATTTTTCGTACGGTTTTGCTACAGAAGTTATTTTTATGAACAAAACCCTACTATGAAACAATGTAGACAACATGACTGCCATCCGCTGAATCAACACATATAATCACGCAAGGAAAACAGTTAAGAAAGCAACAACAGCGATCAGATTCTATTAGTACAGTACTTACACGAGCCATGTCTTAACTAACTCTGTATCGTGTTTCAGTTGCTGTGTTAAATGACGTAGCCATTGTACGAGGTATTATTTGGAAAAGCCAAAGCTCAGCGTGGTTGAATTAGAAGATAAAGCTACTCTGTATTCAATTTTGCTGTCCTTTCTCGTTGATTTAAGACCGCTAAATGTAATTTAAAAACCGAACGCGTGGAATCGTCCCGTTGAGGGACAGGTTGTGTAATGAACAAAATGAGACATTTTCAACAACATAAATGCATTATTTCAGGAACCAGTATGCTTGTATTTGTAACAAGTAGCATACATAAATAAAACAAAATACAGTTTATACTGTGAGCAAGTACAATTATTTGATTTTTCTCAAGCGAATTATTGATCTCCCCTACTGTATGACAATCGACTCGTCCCAATTCAAGCCGTGAGGTCGCTCAGTCTAAGTAAACTTAGTCTCAGTACTATTCGTTACACTCCTCTACTGGGTAACGAATAATACTGAGGCTAAGTTTACTTAGACTGTGAGGTCGCTAAGTTTAGTCGCCGCTAACTTTATTCACGGAAATTTTTAATAACTGTTGATAACCACCGTACTATTCCCAATTTGGAAAATACCTGACATGCCACGTTTTATGTGGGATACGTGGACAGTGGAAGTGAAAGGACTGGGCATTACGGCCGGGACGGAAGCGGTCTGGTTAGGACGTGTGGGCCGACGTGTGTTGTCGACGTCAACACAGGTAGATCTGGGCCCGGTTTGAATATATACGGACGCTTTTGCGCTGCTGACGGATTTTCCAGCTTCGTAGTTTCTTCACTGGGATTAGGTTCAAGAAATTCTCTTTCAAACCATTCGCTTTTTACTTTAAAAAACCCCCCAAAGATGCTGCCGAGATAGAAATTGCCGATGTCCGACATGTTTGTTTACAAACAATAGGGTCAACGAGTTCGTTGTATTCATACGCGGTGAATCGGTAACTTTAATTACCGGTGTTAAACTGCCATTTAAGAACGGTTTTGATGAGCTCTCAGCCAATCAGAATCGAGTATCACACAATGTCGCGCTAGAATGGAGCACATTCTTTGGTTGCATTACATATTACTCGAACCGCATGTTTTGGTAACCCTTGGGACGTAATGTGTCTTGAGAGAATTATTAATGATTTATTTTTGTATGTTAATGATTAAAACTTATGTATTTCACAAAAGAAATGTGAACTGGATTGGTAAACTAATGCTAAAACAATTCCAGATTACAAACTCATAATAATACTATCTACACAATCATGGTTTGCTGTATACTTGACAACAAAAGTTTCAAAAGTGAAATTCAACACTAAATAATAACATTGTTCCAAATTTTACAAATGGTAAATCTTCCAGGTTTTAACAGGTTTTTATAATAAGATTACCATAGCTGTTACAGATGGACACAAAATTGGTAAATCTTCCAGTAATCTATACAAATATTATCTGCACTGATGATATTAAGATTAGTAGTTAAGAACACACAGAGAATTCAACATCTTGTTCATAACTTAAAAGATTTTCTAAATGTTTAAGTCATGTAACGCTCGAAACCTTCTACAAATAATCTTAAGTCGGTTTCAAGTTTACACTGTGATAAATGGGCATTTATTTATATAAATATATATACGTAATGTTGAAACTTTCAGCGGAATGAAACTTGATCAATATTTCGGAGTTTAGTTATGAATATTTTTGTAGAACCGAAGCACTTTAAGCACTTCTTTGTTCTAGCGATTTCAAGTATCCCGGAGTTAAATTCTTAACCATCACCTTTGTAAAGCTTGTAGGCATTATTCACTGTAGGCATTAGTAGACTCCACCGTAGCCGGTCCCGATCTTATGATCCGATCCAAGCTTAGATCGAGACTCTTTCGTGCGAGAGATAGAGGAATGCGAGGCACGAGTTAACTCCCTTTGCATAGTCTAGCAAATGATGGAAGTAGTTTACGAACCAACTGAGTGAGTGAGTGAGTTTAGATTTGCCGCACTCAGCAATAGTCCAGCTATATGGCGGCGGTCTGTAAATAATCTAGCTAAGATGCATAGCGTTCACTAATATGAGCATTCATGTTAGTGAACGCTATGTATCTTAGCTATAAATAATCGAGTCTGGACCAGACAATACAGTGATCAACAGCATGAGCATCAATCTGCGCATTTGGGAACCGATGACATATGTCAACCAAGTCAGCGAGCCTGACCACCCGATCCCGTTAGTGGCCTATTACGACAAGCATGGGTTATTGAAGTTCAATATTCTAACCCGGTCCTTCATGGGTATTTTGTCCAACCAAGTGTAAACGTGGAGAAAAAACCTAGAGCAAAATATTAGGGTAGTGAGCACCTTGGTTTCAGGTGCAAGTGCGTGTGAACGCTGGGTATCAGGCATGATATAATAATAATAAATGCATATTTATAGTGCGCCTATTCGACATCCTGGGGCATGCTCAAAGCGCTATGTACAGATAATTTACACGAGAGTATTTACAGCCGAGATTATAAGTAATATACTGAGAACAGGTTTTAAGTCTGAACTTAATTGTGTCAGAGCTTTTAATATGTGCCTGAACCTTGTCAATCAGAATAAACAAGGCGTGCCGAGGCTATAACGTATGTAGAACCTGTCAGTGGTCTTGAATAACACGCGGCCTGCCTTTAGAATCCCCAGAACATTGTTCACTTCACATCTGTCCCATAAAGGTGCACAATATTGTTGTACAAATGTGTTACACCGACTCGCTCGGTTGTGTTCCCATGACGACAGTGGTCAGACTGGCCTGACATTTGTAAGGCTTCAGTGCAGTGTTTGTTTACATCACAGAAATATACAAATTCATGGGGGGATTTTAGGGGACGCTCACGGTGAAATGCTCGCTCTTCTTCTTCTTCATATAGACTATGATAGCCACCACTTTGGTTTCTCTACGATTGATTTTAGCTATCCTAAGTTGGTCATGAGCAACTTAGACTTTGGATCTTAACTTTACGATTGACTTGAGTAAGATTTAAGAAATACACTTCGCTCTACCACCATGTATAGTGTAATAAAACACACTTTTGCCCTGAACTATTATAGTTAAAGCACGAGGACGCTTGCGTCCGAGTGCTTTAACGTTATAATAGTTCAGGGCGAAAGTGTGTTTTATTACACTATACATGGTGGTAGGGCGAAGTGTATTTCTTTTCTAAGATGCCAAATTTAATACTTTCTAAAGATAATTACGATTAATTTAAGGCAGAAAACAAACGACGGTGTCGGTGACCTAAATTAAGAATCCTCGCACAGGGCTAACTGGCGCGCTGTTCTTTTGATGTGTCTGCCCCCTACGTTAAGACGAACGTTACCAGAAAAAAAAACAAATGATAACAGTTTGATGACGGTTTACGTTCGGATTAAATATCTTCTCTGAATTATTTTAATTACATCTGTCATTAACGTAAACCATATGGGGCAATATGAACGTTGCATTTCTACTACCAGCGTAAGTTTAGATCAGTACATCCAGAGGAAGTTGAGTAGTCAAGCGACATTCCACAATTGCATTGTGGGAATGTAAACATTACGAACGTTACCGTGTCGCTGAAAACTTGTGAGTCAAACCAAGAAACTGGATGAAACGGTGTAGTTTACTGTAGGAGGCCGTACGAGGCGATGACAACTGACATGCATCGTGACGTCGCTTACATTGTGACGTAATGTAAAATGGTTCGATTACGAGGGGGCACACTAGAATGGCGCAGTGACGGGATAACGTCATTCAATTGTTACGTCATCAAAAAACTATACCTTTATTGTCTGATAATGTTTGTTTTTTTCGATTGTTCTAACCGCTAGGCATCTTAGAATGGTTATTGGAACGGTAAGCCGATCGTAACGTCACTCTAAGATTGGGATTTTAGGGTTTTACGATTGGCGTAGGGCTAAGATCGGTTAGTGGAACGGCACCCTGGTGAATTATGTAACAGTGGCGATATTCATACACCATGACGTCACAATGAAATTTTATACAAAATCGTTCTAACACACGGTAGATCAATTTACCTTTCTTTTAAACACAGGTTCAAGACCACGTCGACATGGCTGTAAAATTGCTTATGTGGCGTTCAGCAGGTTGCAGTAACTAGAAGGCTTAGGAATATGAATGACATATTTGGCGGACATTCTTCGTAAGATCCTCTCGTATGTCCAAAATATATATGATTACGTTGTTGTGATGCTAACATTTCTCTGCTGTTAATTCAAGTGTCTCGGGGGCGGTGGGGTAGCCTAATGGTTAAAGCGTTGGCTCGTCACGCCAAAGACCAGGGTTCGAATCCCCACATGGGTACAATGTGTGAAGCCCATTTCTGGTGTCCCCCGCCGTGATGTTGCTGGAATATTGCTAAAAGCGGCGTAAAACCAAACTCAGTCAGTCAGTCAAGTATCTCGAAATATGATGTACACATATATATTTCGAACCTAATAGATTCACGACTCAACAAGTGAAAAGACTACTTAGTAACAACTGACAGAAAATCTGCTCCCTTATCATTCAGAGATACCCCTTCTCCTTCCCTATTTCTTACGATGGAGAGGTATTCACATAAGGCATTACGTCCCGTTTTTCGTTAAACTTAAATCTATATTCTACTTAAATAACATAGGTTTAAACCAAGATATATAAGATTCAAGTAGTGTCAACAATATTGTATTCTCATATTGTAAAGGCTTCAAGGCCACGCCATTGTTGCAAGAATATTGTCGATAATATGTATTTCAGAGTCTCATAAAGCTATTACGTGCAAGCTGTTGAGTGATTAAAATCACCAAACTCCAGCCCAAGAGAGACGGCACTCATTATTCTCAACAAAGGCGACACCAATCACAAAAATAATGCAAGTAAACGACTTAAATACGTCGGAACAATCACGGTCTACGTAAAGAAACTCCATTGTTACAGACATACGTCAGTGTCGACCGTCCTTGTGGCGGCTGTTGCCTACGTTTAGCCCGAATCTTATATTAAGACAACTAAAAAATGAAGTAGATTTTTTTTATATTCAGAGAAAGTAATCATTGACATTTGAATAGAGGCGACAAAACCCTTTCCATATTCATATAAGAAATTGCTGAAAACAGTCAATTGTACAATTGTGACAATATCATGAGATATTTGTTTCAGCAGTATTACAGCTGTATGGTGTTGTTTGTAAACAAATCGAGTCTGGACCAGACAATCCAGTGATTGTCACCATGCGATACGATGACAGAGCATGTGTTTATGAATCACTATGAAATAGTGATGATACCAGGTGTTCGCGAAAAGGTGAGCGTATCCTGCCCAACCGGTGGCACCCGTCATAAACACATGCTAAGTCTAGTCAATTGTTCGCCTGACATAATTCGGGAACGTATGGTATATGTCAAAATAGGGAATTGCATCGGATATCATTTTTTTCGGCCAAACATGATTCGGTGACAACTAAATATTGTAAAAGAGGTTCAGTTATATTCAGGCAGGTAGGAAGTACAATACAGGTGTTATAATCACCTTGACAGAAAATCATACATATTAATTACAACTTGTTTGACCATACTACCATAACGCTAAACCTGGGATAAGTTATTGTCATCTGTCTTTGGTGATTAGAGATTACAACATACGGGGACAGAACATTTAGCAGAGCGGGTGCTGTACTCTGGAATGGATTACCTGAAAATGTCAGAAAATCGGAAAATATCAACAGTTTCCGATCGTGTCTCAAAACCATCCTCTTTAAACGAGCATTCGACTAAGCGCACATGAGCAGGACTCTGGATATGTAGCGCTATACAAATGTCTAATTTGATATACAACTATCAGTGACTGCATGGTAACGTGTAACCTATATAGCGTACAGGTACATGTGACGCTTGCCTAGGATCATGGCTGATACCTTATCACACGACCCTGTGATAGTTGTACACGCCTGTAGTCGCCTATGGTGAATATACTCTTGACCGGTCATCACCGGCATCTGTTTAAGCCACCCGTTATTGATCATAAACAGGTAGAAAGCGAATGTTCAAATTGCCAATGACGTAAAATCAACAAGGTGCCTACCTGTGATACGCCCCTCCTACTCCGTCAGGTAATGATCAGGTGTAACACCTCCGTAGACATAATACACCTACATTAAGCAAAACTACCTGCCTTGTAAACGGGTCAGTCACGTGACATCCGTCACATGCCCATTGTTTTCCTCGACATACACAAGTGGATTAACAGTGCAAATAGGGATTATGATTTTATGGATATATTTAACTGCAGGTTATGTATCAGCTTAATGATAATTAGACTCGGAGTGTTACCGTTAGCGATGGGACCTACATTAGTCACTTACAAGTTCGTTATCAGGGTGGTTTATCTCACATCTTACACTTTCTGTTTCCGTGTAGTCGTAATGTTGTTAAATGACTTTCTTCTTCAAGTTTAACTAGTTAGTTAATTCATTTGTTAGCGTCTGTACAACATCTGCCTGTTACAATACAATATCCATCCCATCAATGAGTTTTTGTTTGTTTATTTGTTTATTTGTTTTACGCCGCACTCAGCAATATTCTAGTTATATAGCTGTGGTCTGTAAATAATCGAGTCTGGACCATACAATCCAGTGATCAACAGCCTGAGCATCGATCTACGCAGTTGGGATACGATGACAGGGGCGGATACAGCTTTTTGAGAAAGGGGGGGGGGGGGGTGCACACTTCATTTCCACCCGAGTTTCAATGGTCATTTAACAAACTATCTGGACAAAAGAAACACACACACATACACACACACACACACACACACTCTCTCTCTCTCTCTCTCTCTCTCTCTCTCTCTCTCTCTCTCTTAGATCTCTCTCTCTCTCTCTCTCTCTCTCTCTAGATCTCTCTCTCTAGATCTCTAGATCTCTAGATCCGCCTATGGATGACATGTGTCAACCAAGTCAGCGAGCCTGACTATCAGATCCCGTTAGACGCCTCTTGCGACAAGCATGGGTTACTGAAGACCAATTCTAACCCGAAGAGCGGAAGGTCGCGGGTTCGAACCCCGACCGCGTCATACCAAAAGACGTTAAAATATGGTACTTGTTGGTCCCTGCCTGGCGCTCGGCATTAATGGGTACAACAAAGACTGGTCGGCTCGGAGTCACTACAATGTGTCTGAGTGGGCTATTCATGCTTCACTGCGGCATGGTATCTCAGTGGGCTAGCACTATAAACCCAGCTTCAGTCTGGGTTAGTACAAGCAGCCGCACCTACACATACACACGCATGCACGTCGTCATATGAGCGAAATATTCTCCAGCGCGACGTTAAACCCAATTTCACCTTACCTCCTGGCACCAGTGGTCTTGACATGGTGCCATGTTCATTTGCAATCTCTCTCAAGCCAGTATTCGGTAACATAGTCCATTGAACTTTACACTGCTTCTTCTGGGGATGAACCCACACTTAGCCAATACCACAGTTTCACAGGGAACAAAGGAGAAGCTTATGTAACAACTAGCTTTACAGATCACTTAAATCTCTGTATGTCTTGTCTACAATAAAACATACACCCCTTAAAGTTAATTCATAATGTTGAGTTTTACTCCAGACACGAGAAATGCTAAATGGAAACCTTTGTCGGGTAATCTGAGTGGTGCTTCCACAAATGATACCTGTTATAAATTCATTAACTGACCATCAAGTGAATGATGACAAATAAACAGTTGTAGGTTTACAACTTGGGTTACAACAAGGGGGTAGTAATTGCTGTATTGCATGCAAATTTAATTTCCTAAAAAACTAAGGGTTGACACTGTTTTGAGGATACGAACGGAACTTCATTGTTGCATGAGAAATACGTATAAGCATTTGCTGTGTACTAATGTTGAAAAATGTATATACCTATTTACCTAAGTAAATTTTCAGATTATTCTAGCAATGGCATGGTAGGGGTAGTGGGGTTGATTTAATTTACGGATTCAAATAAAACAAATGTATGTTTTTAATATCATAGGTCAACCGACATCTCATCGTTGCAAGACATGATTAAATACTGAGGTAATAAACGCAGAAATAGGATCAAATTGGATCAGTCATCATACCATGCACGCATCAGAAAAGCTGAAAAATGCCGGGACTGCGGGTATACTACAATCAAACAAAAACTACCGGGTATATTTCCAAATAACGGCAACCGATGGACATTCAACGTTCTTATTGTCCCGTTGTTTAGGTTGAAGAAATTCTGCCAAGGTGGACAGCTACCGAGCCCCCCGTGTCCGTCACGGTCGAGGGAGCAGGGACTGACCACCTGACGTAAATAGATTGTTGGCGCGAAACATTAATCGCCCTGAATCAGTGCCCCTTTAACGCGCAATAAATTCTGCAATAAAAGTAAAATTAAGTTGTTATTGAATTAAATATTTAACATTGCAGATATAGATAATACTACACGAGGTCTCATTACATACGAATTAAACGAAACGAATGTCCTTCCTATGGTATCTGACCGAGCGAAAGCGAGGTCGGAAACCATAGGAAGGTCACGAGTTTCGTATAATTCGTATGTAATGAGACCGAGTGTGGAATTTTGTTTATTACCCACGTCTTACATGCATTAAATTGACAAAATAGCGTAGTTTTGGTCTTGTTGTGGTTTCAAACCGAAACCGGTTTCATAAAGAGGTTGGGGAAGAATTTTGTTCTGACGTACACATAGGCGGATCCAGAGGGGGGGTGGGGGGGGGTGCAGGGGTGCGCACCCCCCTTTTTGTGCAGAAAGTTTGTTACATGACCATTGAAACTCGGGTAAAAATGAAGTGTGCACCCCTCCTTATCCCAATAGTGTGCAACCCCCTTTCTCAAAAAGCTGTATCCGCCCCTGGTACACTTTTACATGACGTCACACTGTAATGACGTCACTACGCCATTCTCGTCTGTCCCCTTGGTAACCGACGTCACGATGCATGTCAGTTGTCATCGTACAGTCTCCTCCGTAGCACCCCCGTTTCTTGGTTTGCAACTGCTTCACTCGGCTAACATCACTGGTGGAAATATCGCGTTTATGTTTTTCGACGGATATAATGTCTCAGTTCGACTCACAATTAAAGAGCGACACGGCAACGTTCGCAATGTTTACATTCCCACAATGCATTTAAGTTGTAGAATGAATGAATTCACGTGTTTTTTATGAATAAACAAGTAGTTCCGTCACAACGTGACCTAACTGAGAGGTCATCGGTTATCCAATCAAATCGTTAGAATCTCAGGTCAAGTTGTTACGACATAGGTCAACGCGATACGACACTTGTGTGACGTACGAGATTAGTATGCAATTACCCATACGTTGACCACGTGGGTAATAAATATTCAAATAGTATATGTAATGTATATGTAATAACACAGACACTTGTTATTAGCATGGTAAGTTATCCATGTTCAATTTTGAACCGGCATATTGTGATATGTTGCTATGTGCATACATTGTCAAGAACAGGCTTGAGGCCCCCCTCATGAGCTAAATCTTATCTGGAGCTCTTCTACATAATACACATGCATGTTCATCCATGTGTGGAGTCTAGCAATCGCTTTCAGTAGCATTAGTTGGGATGGGTAGCTTAACGACTATACATCGAACAATGGTGGACTATAATAACAGGTACGGTTGCCTTGACCTTTTGACATCCAAGTACGATAACTCTATCAACCCTCATTGTCACTTGTCGGGTTTATTAGGTGTAGAGTATGTATTAGACAAATGCAAGAAAAGACTTTCTAGAACATTTGCTTCGTGACGAACAACCACTTCTCTGTGGGAAGGAACCCAACAGTTCAGACCAAATCATTTTGTGTCGCATTTTATTAATATAAATTTAACCATCCTGTGAGAATGTAGTGTTGAAAAAAGAGTTTTGTAAAATTATTATGAAAATCTTTCTATAACATGCTTAAATGTTTATGATTGCATATATTAGTTTTAAATAAAGTATTTCGTATTTGTATCATCCATGTATACCTTTTTCGAATGCCGGGGACCACGGTCGTGGATTTTCAGTTCAGATTTAATGTAGATTTGAAATACACTCCACAACGTTAAGATGAACTATTGATAACATGTTTATGCAACTGTGAGAATCGGATCCCTTATTGCCATCGTCACGTACTCGATAATAGAGTGATGGGCGAGCTGGGCGAGCTGGGCGAGTTGGGCGAGCTGGCTAAGGCGCCAGGCTAGAGATCCAGAGAGCTTGAGGTGACGGGATCGAGCCCCCCTGTGACCGGGTGTAAAAACCTTGGAGTCAACTTGTGTGCAGACTTTTTCAGTGTTGTCACAACCCCTAGTGTGCAGAACACAACCCTGTGCACTTAAAAGAACCCACGAATCCGTTGGTATATGACCAGATGGTGGCCACATGAATACGTGCAAACACCTAGTTGCGGGTACAGTAATGTGCAGTAAACAAAGTACTGTGACTACGTGTCCCAGTCCACCCAGCTGTGAATGGGTACCTTATGAGGATGGGAGAGCCACATTAACTCGATGCGCCTAGTGGCTGCAAGAGTTGTATGGTCCCCAGGGAGTTGAGATTGATAATACATTGTGCCGTTTGAGACTGACATCCAATGATCGAGGGAAAAACAAAGCGCCTTTGAGTAGGTGATCTGGATATTGGCGCTATATAAATATATATAAATAAAAAATAATAATAATGTTAGTACAAACTTCGTTTGAGGGGCGACATATTTCTCAAAGGCGCGCAATACGGCTAAATATATTGAAGCGCTCGTAAAAGATATGTAGCCACAGTATGAACACGTACCCGAAACACGACCATGAACGATACCAGCGAAGTCAGGCCTTTAAGGCAGATAAACACATCTTCCTCTCAAATAATACATATTTTAAAAGGCGACAAATATTTCACAAGCAATGTACTATATTATATACTCATGCCAATAATGGATTTTCTCTCACCTTGCAACCAATATACCACCAAGGTGGTATTTATAACATTCGTTATATATCAATGATTGTGGAGTTTTCCAGTCTACTGGCAGCAAATATACCACCAAGATGGTAATGTATTCAGTTTATGTTGGTCATTTAGCATGTTTATATAAAGAACGAACGATGTATGGATGCAAGGCCGGTCTGCTCGTGTGCATGTATTTTCAATGTTAACATTTGACTATACCTTCAAGATTTCCCTCCAAATGGAGCCATAGTTAAACCAAATCAAATCATCTAAATTGCGTCGCTTTTTTACTACTTTCTACCTCCGAATTAAAAATTTCATCATATAGACAGTCTGTTTCAAATACGATACTCGATGCAATGTGCCCGTTTTGTGGGGATGGTCTTGAATACGAATACCATACCTTATTAATGTGCCCATTATACACACATCTACGAGGTAAGTATATACACTATATTGCCATAAGTATCCATCTTAGCGAAAAATCATCCAATTACTGTCCAGCCATGATATTACTAATTATGAAAATCTGGCAATGTATGCAACAAAAATGTTTAATGTCCATAATACAAACCTTGCGCTTGTATAACAAACTACAATGTTTGATGTATTTGTGTTGTACTATACATGTAGGCCTCACACGGCATCATCTAGGAAATATAGAGTCTGAGTGATTGAGTTTAGTTTTACGCCGCACTCAGCAATATTCCAGCTATATGGCGGCGGTCTGTAAATAATCGAGTCTGGACCAGACGATCCAGTGATCAACAGCACGAGCATCGATCTGCACAACTGGGAACCGATGACATGTGTCAACCAAGTCTGCAAGCCTGACCACCCGATCCCGTTAGTCACCTCTTACGACAAGCATGGGTTGCTGAAGGCTTATTCTACCCAGATCTTCACGGGTTGAGTCTTAGTTAATGTTGGTCAACATGGGGCTGGACATATAGTTTAGGCCGGTTGCTAGCAAACCTCCACTGACCATGGTCAAATTGCACTTATTCATCACAGGGAACCACAAATACTATTATAATAATGGTGTAACGAAAGTAAGATGGCAAAATGAAACAGAGATACTGCATTCAATAACTCATACATCACTAGCTCGAGGTTACCATTACAGATTAGTTTTAAGTTCATGTGTATATATAACCGTCTCCGTGGTGTAGTGGTTAGAGCGTCAACCCGGAGAGCAGGAAGTCGCGGGTTCGATCCCCCACCGCGTCATACCAAAACAAATTGTTGGTAAGTATGGTACTTGTTAGTCCCTGTCTGGTGCTCGGCATTAATGGGTACAACAAGGACTGGTCGGCTCGGAGTCAGTATAATGTGTCTGAGTGGGGTATTCATGCTTAAATGCGGCATGGTATCTCAGTGAGCTGGCACTATAAAATCAACTTAAGTCTGGGCTAGTAAATGCAGCCACACATACACACGCATGCACGTCGTAATATGAGCGACATATTCTTAAAGTACGACGTTAAACTCCATTTCACCTCACCTCATGTGTACATATATTCAACATGAACATGTTTCTATGATTTACCGGTTGTAATTTGTTATTTGTTATATAATCAATGTTTGCTCGTTTACCAATCCAGACTATGAAATATAAACATGTTTAATCCATGGCGGTATTCACTGTACTATCAAGGATATCCTTCACTCCTTGGTTCATATGAAGTCCTTCTTGTCAGCTTGTACACAGTCTTTCAGCAAAACAAGCTACACATACCTTGTACTAACAGGTAGTATCAGTTTAGCGAAGGGCTTCCCAACATCGATCTACAACGTAGTGTCAACACAACTGCATCTGTCATCGAGGTGCAAGGATGGTGGCTACGTCACAATCTCATTGACACTTCAAGGAAGACAACTTCGTGATAGCCCGCATTGTCGATCTGACAAGGTAAAACAATAAACATCTGACTGTTCCGTTCTGTCTGGGAGCCAAAAGCTCCGTCTCAACCAAGAGACTGTGTTCGCGATGATCCGATGGTCGATTTGAGTTAATGGAAAATTGGCAGGATATTTGTATCCAAGCACTTACATGATAGTGCAAACACTGCGCAGAGAGCTCTTTGTTTCATATAAGAGTTCCCCACATGGGTACAATGTGTGAAGCCCATTTCTGGTGTCCCCCGCCGTGATATTGATGGAATATTGCTAAAAGCGGCGTAAAACTTAACTCAGTCAGTCAGTCAGTCATATAACAGTGAGTATACTACCCAAAGTTTGCTAAGGGTCATCATGAGCATCGCTCTACACAATTGGGATTCGATGACATGCGTCAACCAAGTCAGCGAGACTGACCATCTGATCCCGTTTGTCGTTTCTCACTACAAGCATGGGTTCATGAAGATGAATCCTAACCCGGAGTCGCCAGAAGACATTGCAATAACCGATCTACAACTATTTCCACACGTGTTCGGTATGACTGAGGTGTGATAACCAGCCTGGTCACTCCATGTAGGCAATGGCCACCTGCTCTATGTAGGCATCAACGGCCCTCGCATGACATGCTCGTGCGTCATGGGGCACGACGACGTATTCCGCACCGACCGCATCAGATTAAGGTATCACGTATATATCCAGTCTGTATTACCTGTATCGCGTAACGTGCCCCGCTGTAGGACATGGAGTTCCCTGGCCCAGGTCCACTGATCCCATCCCAAACCATGGTTGAGCCCCATTTATGTCTGTCATATCCGACTGTGTAAGACTTCTGAAATCTTTGTGTCCACCACACTCGGGTACGACTTTCTGTGAGGTCTCGATTCATTATTGGAAGTACTGGAACCCAGTCCTTACCTGACCAATTGACGTGATTTTCGACTTTATCCAAAACTGCCTGCCTCTGAAGGTTAATGGGATGCGAATGCAAGCCCTCTGTGACTGAAGATAACGTTCACGTAGGCGATTACGCACTCAAAACAAGACATCACCGACAGTGGCGTACCGCAGGTCATTTCTGAGGTTGGTGACCGTCACGAAATGACATCTAGCTGTCTAGCTAGTTTAGGAGACACTGGAGTCTCCTCAATATATACTCATGCCAATAATGGTTGTCTCCCCTCCCACCCCCCCTAACCCCACACACACCTCCACCCCACATCCCTCCAATTAAAAACATTGATGGGGGTGACAACCATTATTGGCATAAGTATATGTGGTTGAACGCTGTCGACCACCTTCATATAGCTGATCCAAACATCTGATGTCCATTCCATGCCCTCCTGAACACACTTGGGCTGACATCAAAAACGTTTACAGCGTGACATGGTGTCGACCCTGTTTCATGCACGAATCTGACTAATAATAAACGACATGTTTGACTTTAAGCGGGCATAAGGTTTTCAATAGCTCATGCAAACGACTTGCTTGTCTCCATGTACCGTGAAAATTGATGCTTAGTAAACGCTGAGTGGTATATGTCAGGCCGAAGCAAGATCAACAATATCTGGTGGCATTTTAAATATAACACAAGGAAAGATACTAATTTTGTTTGAGATTTTTCTGCTTCCCGAGAAAATGGCATGTTTTTAATCCTTTGATGTGTTATCGTGTCTCTTAATGTCAGCTTGGAAATATAATGTTAAATTGGGAACGGTTGGCTGCATAATTATAACAGAGATATTGTTCAAACCCCTGGTAAAATAAAATAAAAATAAGAATTTATGAGGTTGATAAATGAGGACTGGCGAGTCTGGATGAGGATGACGTCGTACATTACATAAGTCACGTGTATCGCAATCCCATAAAAAATCTGATCATTATCTCGCACAACATGCACGCATGACAAAGCAACTGGGACAAGCTTCGTCGTTGTGTCACACAACAGCAACAACAAAATGAACCTGGGTGATTGAGTGAGTATGATTTTACGCTGCTTTTAGCAGGAACGTATTCAGCTCTTGATTTATCCGTTACAGACTCGAACCTACTGAATGAATTTGAATGGTCAGTCCGCAACGAACTTTGTGGAAGTGACCATCTTTCAACAATACTACAACCTGTGAACCCATCTGATGTTCCCCATCATTTAATATAGCTAACTGGCATTTATATGTAGTATTGTGTTGTAACAGATTTAAATGTAACTCTTTATAAAACGCTGCAAAATGTTTCGCTGGTGAACTAAATAACATAGTTGATGAGTGTATCCCTAAGTATGTTACAGTTCCACACATACGAGATCCATGGTTCAATGAAAACAAGAAGATAAGGGAAAATGCTGAGCATTATTTCCCTCGCCGTACTACAATTCGAATAAATTCAAGATTTTAAATGCTAAAGCACGGAGTCCTTTTAAAGACAGTAAACACACTTCTTGGCGAACGCAGATACTTCTTGAATCTGTACATCATCAAAGTATAAGACCTTTTCTTGGATCTTTTCTAATTTCTCCGGTTGATAGTCTTAACGTCGAAGCCGACGAGTCATCTTTAAAACACCACTGTATCAAATCATATTTACAATACATGTACATTTCAAAACAATATTCTAAGAAGTCCAACCCTGCGTACTATTGTGTTTAAATCCGTTTTCGAGGATATGTACACTGAGAAGTCTTCTCTAATTCCACCACTAGGAATAAGAATCAAACCTTTCATTTCTGCAGCTAATATTGAAGTAAAAAAACATATCTCCTCTATGGCAATTGGAAAAGCTACAGGTAGACCTAACATTGGTCACATTTAAGAAATCAGAAAACACGAATTACAGTATATACAAGAATTGAATCAGTTAACGTAAATAAAATACACACAGATCTTTATTTACTGATGGCTCTAAGGATGATTGTGCAACTGTCATTATTTCCAAATCTTCTAGATTAACAGTTCTATTTTCAAAGCAGAACTAGCCGCCATATTAAAAGTATACATGTATATGGCAATATACTGTTCAAATATAAACAATATACAATCCTTTCAGAGAAGCATTCGTGTCTTCAGGCTGTTAAAATATGTCATGAAAACATCCACTTTTAATCGATATTGTTGAACTATATAATGATCTTGTTACTGACCAATACAGCATCATCTTCTGTTGGTTACCCAGCAATGTTGGAATCTGTGGTAACAGAACCCCGGATTCAGCAGCTGAGGCAGCACTCACTAACGAGGCTCTGCCGCTAGAAGAGTTTGGCGGTCTGGTACGGACTTGATATTTTATCAATCACATTCTGCGTTTCAGAACTACATTGCATACGCGCAAACAACACATAACAGGTGTAACCAGATGCATTGTGAATCATTTTACGACCTCACCAAACTGGGGCAGTCTGTGACGTCTTAGTTAAGGTCATGCTGCCTACACCTCGATGTCATTAAACATCGATGTTATTAAAGTTTAAAATTAAAATTCATTTGTAAATACCATTTTCTTATGTAACAAAGAATTGGAATTCAGTGTAACCATAGTTGTTTGTGATGTCTATTTTAACTTTCAAACGAGAAAATTCGGATCGGCTGAAAAGTAGGTGATTGTCTGAATTGGTTAATGAGACTCATGTTTCGGTTTGCCATGCTTGTCGTAAGAGGCGACTAACAGGATCGGATTGTCAGGCTCACTGACTTGCTTGACACATGTTATCGTATTCCAATGACCAATGCTCATGCTGTTGATCACTGGATTGTCTGGCCGAGACTCCATTATTTACAGACTGCTGTCATATAGCTGGAATATGTCATCGTATTCCAGTGACCAATGCTCATGCTGTTGATCACTGGATTGTCTGGCCGAGACTCCATTATTTACAGACTGCTGTCATATAGCTGGAATGCAGCGTAAAACTAAACTCACTCACTCGATATTGTTTTACAATCGTTGGTGGTATATTTCAGAAAAGTAATATATTCAAAAGGCCAAGATTACACATTGAGAATTTAAGAGTGAGAAAGTATATTATAATGAACACTGTCTCAGTAACATGGTTTGATATATATGTGTTGATAAATGTTTTAAGATGCTTGCATTTGATGATTGCAGAAGCGTATTAAATTTTTGGATTGTTGAATATTCATAAAATTGCAGAGGGATGTACGTACAGGCGCCGCAATGCTTGATATTTATGACAAATATGCAAGAAGTGATATTCATCTTCCATATAGGCAGTTTACAGATATGACATAATCTGTCATTTCTAGCCTGTCCAATATACCTGCCAGTTTCTCTTCGTAGTATGATACCCCGATCTAAACTGATCAAGAGCACGTCTATGTTTAATATAACTGACTGTATATAAGATTCAACACCGAACATTGTTTTAAAAAGCGCGTATCCAAATGGTTTTGTGCCTTTTACTTAAGTGCACAATGTCAGTCTTGTTGATACGAAACTGTGAATCCAACTAGAAATTCATTCAAAAATAACGTGTTACTTCGAACCATCTGTACTTGCCAAACAAATCCATTTCAACAGACTTCTAATGTATGCTCTATCTTAGATGCCCAGCTCTTGCAACCATTACTTTCCATTTGTACAAGCATATTATAACATTTCTTTACATAACGCTCATTTGACATTTTTAATATTTTATACCAATATTTTGATGATATAAATATACAATGGATATCTTCCACATTCGCCTCGCACAGCATGAGCTGAAACAGAGGATATAATTCCTAGAAATTATTTTACAAGCTGCTACATGTACAACTATTTCGTTGACAACAATTGAGTTCCCATATTTCTGCACCGTATAATACAATTGAACAAACTTTGGTGTCGAAAATCTTAAGGAACAGGTCAAAAGGTAATGGCTTAAGCATTGACATCTAGAAATACCAAATAAAACTGGCTTAGCCTGCAAACATACATTTTCTATGTGCTTGGTCCATACTAATGACCTACTGAATAAAATACCTAGATATATGTACCAGGAAACACATTCTATTTGTTAACCATTACCATTTTCCATACTTCGACCGTCTTCCACCTTTTTTGAAAACTATTATGTTTGGGTTTTTTCCATATTTACCGTCAAACAATTCTCAAAATATCTTCAAGACATCAAGTCTTTTCTGTAGATCAAACACTGTATCAGAGATAAACACAACATCATCAGCAAATAAAAAAAGAAATAGGTGTACAAGCTCAGGATGAAGCTAAATTCCTGGTACGCAACATGCTTCATTCATGCTCCATTCATGCTCGTTCATTGATAAGAATGAGAAAAAGAAGAGGGCTTAGGATACACCCTTGTCGTTTTGAGACCCGTGAAGATCCGGTTTAGAATTGATCTTCAGCAACCCATGCTTGTCGTAAAAGGCGATTAACGGGATCGGATGGTCAGGCTCGTTGACTGGGTTGACACATGTCATCGTATCCCAATTGCGTAGATCGATGTTCATGATGTTGATCCCTGAATTGTCTGGTCCAGACTCGATTATTTACAGACAGCCGCCACATAGTTGGAATATTGCTGAGTGCAGCGTAAAACTAAACTCACTCACTCACTCTCTTCTGTGAGATATAGCGCTCAATAACGGACTGTAGGATAAAACTGTTATCAATAGTAAGAGTAACCTTGGCGAAAACCCGCTTGCGATTCAGCAATTATTTCATAGCAAGAGCACCAACATGATAGTCTAATTATTCAGAATGTGTATGTACAGCTTGCTGAAAATACTTGTAATTGACATGCCTCTGTAATTGTTAATTACACTAGTGTCCCTTTTCTTATGTATAGGTACAATGAGACCCATACACTACGATTCTAGAAAATATGCTCCATCAAACACAACATTGAATAGCAACTGAATATAGAGAATTAAAATATCATGTGAGGACTTTAAAAATTCTGCAATGATATGATCAGGCCCAGCACTCTTAGATGATATTAGTTCAGTAATCGCTGCACAGATCTCATTTCTTGTAATAAGAGCGTCAGGTATGCTAGGGCTGTCTTGATCTATCTTTTCTTCAATATCATGAACAAGAGAATGTAATTCGACATTAAATGTATCTGTATGCTGAAATATGTTTTAGAAATGTGTATACCACGAGTCAGTTGTTATGTTAGGGATATAATTGAAGAAAGCCTGCACAAGGTGTTCCAGAAGAATTTTGAGTTATTCAGATACGTAAGTAATTTATCTTTTACACAGCCGTGGTGATTTCTTTTTTAAAATTTTTACAGTACAGTTGTACTTAACTTAGTTCTGGCACGCACATGCTTCCGTAGCGATGCTACATCGTTAAAATGCCTACCTCCCCTGGGTTCTGAAACTTCGAAACCATTTCCGAGGCAGGTTTCGCAGTTTCGGTTTTGCGTTCTCTCACAACAAACATGGCGGAAACGAAGTTCAGCTGACCTTCGTGGCAAAATAGAGCAGCAGTTTCTGTTACCAAAATAATGATAAAAACCAACTGAGAACTGGGAAAATATTATTTAAAGCCCCAATCTATTGAACATGACTATTGAATGTAACTTGCATACATACAATTACTTTTAACAGTAATTACGTCAACGCAAATATTTACCCCCAAAATCATCTCATCTCTATATTATTTGTTAATTCACTGATAAAAAAAAATATTGCCTTCGGCAATGCTGTCATCCAATTCGTTCCACACATATAGTAGCTGAGGCATTTTTTGGTATCAATTTTGAAACCGGATGGTGAAATCATCCAACCGTTTATAATTAAAACTAGAAACTAGTTTCACTTTGAAACCATGTATCCGAAACTGGACACTCGTTTGTAACAGGAGAAACCAGTTTCAGAAACCAAAACCAGTTTCGCAATAATCGAACAGGCCCTAAATCTAAACTTAACGCCACCTTCGCCACGTACATCCTGTGTTGCGTTACCATCCTCGAGTTGAGGGACGTGTATGCCACGTGACTGAAACGTACATCGTACAGGTAAATCATCAGACTCAGACCTCGTAACGACATCGAATTCGTGACACAATGGGAATAAAGAACTTGAAGTGATAATATAGTCAATGACACTTGTACCCACTGCTGAAACAAAAGTATAATCACCAACACCTGCATCTGAACCACATCTTCCATTCATGATAATGAGATTGAAGTACATACAGAGCTGCAGCAATGAACACCCGTATTTCTTTATCACCATGTCGCGCGAATGTCGCGACATATTACGGGTATCGAGTATATATGAGCAATGGTCTAAACCAACATGACTGGAAATATCATGCAGAATGTAATCCAACTCTATACCTGTTCTTGCATTAAAATCACCACCTAGTAGTACATCTACATTGCCAAGCTCTTGAATTATGTCAAGTTATGGTTCTAGTAAAATACGTATTCCACACTTTGTGGGCTTGTTGTTATACCATGGAGAACTTTCTGGGTGTATGTACACACAAGCCATAAGTGCATCCTTATTTGAACAGAGATTAGCTTTATCAAACACTATAAACATTACATTCTCAGTACATTTGTGTAACCTTATGACTTCTGTATACTCCTTCTAACTAACACTAGAATGCCGCCTGATAGTCTTCCTGCATTGGATAGTTTCACTGCTGGAACACTATAACGCACATACTCAGGTAAATCATCTTCAAGAGAAGTATGATCATGCCAGGTCTCAGTGAGTTCCACAATGTCATGGTGTGCTAGGAAGGATAAGAAAACAGTATCACACACCCTAAAAAGCAGACCACTAATGTTCCAAAAAAATGACACTAATACAATATTCCGCTTGGGCGGGGCCACGCCCCTATCTGTTATCATTCTGATCACCCTTCCTGTGTCGGTAGGCTCGTAGTCGAGGACGAGTGTTGGTATCGCTGCCTCCTTCTTGCCGTTCTTCTATAGTAACCGAATTTGTTTTCACTTTTCAGTTTCTGTAAAGTTTCTCTCTGTTTCTATTAGATGTTACATTCGAGATCTAATGTACAAGAAGTGGGACACCCAAGTAGATATCAATGAACTACATGCAATATAACTAACTATCGGTTACAGCCACTAAGGTTGTCAGTCCAGATTTGAAGAGGTCTATTATTTCACAATCACAATCACGACTCCGTATAGGCTACTACAGATGCCCGCATGAATATTTATTACAATGTGCGTACTCTCCATATAGCATCCCTTGTGATTGTGAAATATGGTAATAAGGTACAAAATATGTTTAGTTAAACATTGATCTAAGGGAGATAACTCCGTTTTCTTTAGCGGTATGCAAGGTGAGCATGCCGCCGGAAGACGGGGAATAACTCTCGGGTTTGTAAAGGACGTTTGAAGGTTGGTTTCTGGAATAAAAGGCTCAACCGCACACAACTGCACATGATGAAGGAATCACGGTCAAGCATGTCCGGCTTGACTGTTTGACTTTTAAATCACAGTGGATACGTATTTCAAAGCATCATCCACGAAGGATCTTTTTAATAATATTGGTTTTCATTTAATTATTGATTTTGTAAAAGAAATAGAATAGATCGATTAAATTTGCAATTGGGATTGTTAGCAGGTGTACCCTCAAAGGTGGTGGAAGTTTTGTAAAATTATTGTCAGCCTGGGAGGGTATCGTAAAACCATTCTTTCACAGAATATGTATTCCAACCACTAATTTATTTGTAGTATATTTGTAAATTGTTGGCTACAATCTCCAGCAGCTAGAGTGATGGTGTAAATCCGGCGTGGGAGCATCATAGGAAGTAGAAGTATTAAGTTTCCATGGTCCCCAGTATGGTGGCCTCACTTTGGTAGAGGGCAATCTATAGCCGATTCTGTATGATAATTGTTTTATTTAAAAAATGAAAACAATGTCAACCAGTCTTAAATATACTATTAAGCAAGTTGCTAAAATGTCCTTCGATGCACCCCTTTTATAAACTATACATATATTTATTCATAGTGTGTGACCTTCTGTCGTAACGATATTCTGAAATAATGCTGATGTCACGTAAACTTTTAACTCACTCATTCACTAAAAATACAAAACGTCAAAGTCTGAGAATACGTCTTGAAATTCCTAAAAAAAAGAAAGATTCCATTTGGCGTAAAATTCAAACATCGTTACAAGTTATAGGAATGGATTACTGAAAGTTTCTCAATGCGCCAGGCAAAACCAGGAAATGACCGGTCCAGCCCAAAAGCTGCCATCAGACACCTGTAAAGATCCGGGCGAGAACTGGTCTTGAGTAACCCATGCTTGTGGTAGGAGGCGAGTAACGGGATCAGGTGATTAGGCTAGCTGACTTGGTTGACACATGTCATAGTATCCCAGTTGCGTAGATCGGTGCTCATGCTGTTGATCACTGGATTGTCTTGTTCCGACTTGAATAAATACAGACCGCTGCCATATATGTGGAATATCGCTGAGTGCGGCGTACAACAACAAACAAGAAAAGCTCATGTGGTATATGAATTGACATCGAAACAAACGGACGCAACTAGAAATACGCGCCTACACTTTCCCTTCCCGTTTACCTTGAACTTGATATTAAACCCATTTCGCCTTATATCCATACCATGACAGTCTGTGATTTACATCCATTAGCGGATCTGAC
The DNA here is from genome assembly GCF_003918875.1 of Haliotis rubra. Taxonomy (NCBI): domain Eukaryota; kingdom Metazoa; phylum Mollusca; class Gastropoda; order Lepetellida; family Haliotidae; genus Haliotis; species Haliotis rubra. Next base: position 910,259 of record NW_025765447.1, read on the forward strand.
AAGCACGAGAAGGAAATGTACACGGAAGCCTTCCGTTCTCTCAGAGATCAGGCGGCATCTGGCACAGCTGTTTCCTCTGGTAACCCAGGTAATATAATTTACAAATCGAAACCGTGTCTTACAAAAGTAAAATTCTATATTACATAGCACGCAGACTCATTTTGCAAAAGTATAATGTATATATTAATAGTTGCATTATAGTTATGGAAATAATAAATGAACGCAGTCTTGTGTTCAGATGAATTGTATGTTCTGATAACTATATTGAGTGAGTGAGTTTAGTTTTACGCCGCACTCAGCAATATTCCAGCTATATGGCGGCTGTCTGTAAATAATCGAGTCTGTTTCTAAGCGTGACACACCCCTGTGATCTTAACAGCGAGGCACGACACTTCTGTACACGGGGCGGTGGGGTAGCCTAGAGGTTAAAAGTTGGGGTGAAACGGTATACCGCGGTGTTAGTAAAACCGCGGTATTTTGCCTTCGGTTCGGTATACCGTAATGCAACCCAAAAATTCGGTATTTTCGGTTTTCGTACCGTCGTTTTATTAATCATTTTAAACCTTTTCTAAAATGTCTTGAAATCGAATTATTTGGTCAAAATCTATGCATTTCTTTGGTTGACGGTCGCTATTTTCCTGGAAGTAAGTTTGAGATCGCCTCAAGTCGTCTACTTACAAAGTCAGCAAGACAGCAACTGCAGATACCAGATCAGTAGCTTGGTTCTGTTTCTTTTTTCAGGTATTTCAAATCAGACGAACAGCGGAACATCGTAATAACTTATGAAAGACAACTTTATCATAAATACACGCCATGAGCCGAGTATACTTACGATGTTTGCTGTGATACAACACACCGCGTTATAAAATGGGTAAACACTGGTATCCGAAAACGTATGATGTCAGAAAACTCAAAATAAAACGATCTACCTCGATTTCATTTTATTTGATTAAATTTAATCCAATTTTCATTCATTATAATTGTTTACAGTAACATCGGAGAAAACTTGTGTGAAATGACATCACCTCTTTCTATACGCGTACCACTTCCGCTTACCTTGTTCATAAGGGTCCGCTTTTCGCGCCCACCGCGATAGCACCTATTTCCCATCATTCTCAGCAATCACGAAAAGACACCCATTGACCCCAAGATCCGCGTTATTGACTCATTGAAGTCATATTTCATAATTAATTGCCAACATTTTGTTTTTACAACCAAAGTGGCAGGGTACCAGTTGAGCTGGATATTGGCGCTATACAAATATCATCTAATTATAATATTTATAATCAACTTTGTTGAGTACATCAGCAAGGCCCCGTAATATTCCTTTCGCGAACTCGAACGTAATAAGACAGGCATGATATCACTCAGGGGTGTCATGCATTTCAAAAGTAACTGCCCTCGCAGTTGTGCAAAATAATATTGATCAAACTCAGTACTGTGTTTGTGCGGTTTCACTTCCAAGCCGACTGGAACGTTTGTTTGGTTTATTTTTTGTAATTTAAAAAATGGAAGTAGGAAAAAGGATACGCATCAGAAACTGTCTGGTATCATGCCGTTGTTTATTTCAGATTTCGGGAAAGATCAATAAATGCTATGTTATGACTAGTAAAGAAATTGCCACAGAGTGATCGACTCTTCACATCGAGGTAATAAATACTTGATAAAACTCTGCGGTTAAGTGCAAAGGTTTGCAAAATACATGGTAGACACCTACAAGTTAGGATACAATGTGTGAAGCCCATTTCTGGTGTCGCCCGACGTGATACTGCTGAAATATTGCTAAAAGCGGCGTAAAGCTAAACTCACTCACACTACAAGTTAGGTAGATAGCATCTTAACAGAGTTTACGCAATCACTATAGGTATAGGGGTATAGGGACCCTATCCACGAAGCGATCGTAGCATTACGCCATTCGTAAGCCCTTGAGGTGAGGTGAGGTGAAATTGGGTTTACGTCGTGCTTGAGAAGAAGACGTGCATGCGTGTGTATGTGCGGCTGCTTGTACTAGCTCAGACTGAAGCTGGTTTTATAGTGCTAGCCCACTGAGATACCATGCCGCAGTGAAGCATGAATACCCCACTCAGACACATTATACTGACTCCGAGCCGACCAGTCCTTGTTGTACCCATTAATGCCGAGCGCCAGGCAGGGACCAACAAGTACCATATTTTAACGTCTTTTGGTATGACGCGGTTGGGGAGTAAGCCCTTGATAAAGTATAGTGTTACGCTAGGTCGTAAGGCTACTAATGCTTTGTGGATCGGGACCCTAGTAAGAAAAAACCGCAGTGTTTATTTTGTTGGAAGAAATACACCATAAGTTAAAGACCATAACTATCGGATCATAATTTGTTTTCCTGAAATATACGCATGCTTATCATTCTTGTTGCCAGCGTATATAGTAATTAGAGAGGTGCGTGAACCCTGCTACTTACAAATCGTGATCGAAAATTGGACTTATCAGAACCTGATTAACGTAGTTATGGCCCTTGTTTTGTTTTTTTTCTCTCGTCTTGACTTAGACAATGTGTCGTGAGATAATTGGCAAAATTACATGCTGCTTACCGTAACGAGCTGCTGTTGTGTTCCCAAGAGGAAAGAAGGCATATCGACTCTTGAAAGATGAATAATTGAACTTGTTATTTTCCTTGTTTATGTAACCTTGAGACCGAGTTGTTGGCAGGATGTCAGCTATTATATGGGGGTGGCGGGGTAGCCTAATGGGTAAAGCGTTCGCTCCTCACGCTGAAGACCCGGGTTCGATTCCTAACATGGTGCAATGTGTGAAGTCCATCTCTGGTGTCCCCGGTCCTGATAATTCTGGTATATTGCGAAAAGCGGAGAGTGTTCGCCCTTTTCTTCTAGTGATGGAACCAGGCGTTATGAAAGACAAGTCAGGAAAACATTTCACCAAAGAATATATCATACCGGTGTAAAGGTTCAGTGTTATTAGATTTTATTTGATAATTTATTCAAAAACAGATTTGTCGGATGATCTCAGTAATATTGAGCCAGGCGTTTCTTCTTGATCTGATTCCATATTTGAACCTTTGAATTTGAAACCATGACATCAAAGCATATTCAAATATATATGTTTTAAATTCGAGCATGTGAATATGGAACTGTAGTTTCCATATACAGAAATCCAGAGGCTGCAATATGCGGAATTCGAAAATGTTTCCCTAAATGGAACAATGATGACTCCGTAAATGTAACCGTACTTTGTTACGCCCGCGCGTGTAAGTGTGTGTCCTTAACATCGCTCTGCGATCTAACGGTCCTTATTAGGCAGTGCCGCGAGCCGATTCAGATCCTTATGTCTGTGATTAAGTACAACGTTACGTGAAACCATATTTCACGTTAATCAGCTAAATGTGGGAGGACAGTTGAAGCTGACACCGGCTGTAGACGTTTACCGATGAGCAGGATGCTGCGTGACAGCATAAAGATCAGAAGTGAGATGGATCTGGAATACAAGCCCAGGACTATAAGATCAATATGGTGCCCAGTGTTCCAGAGCGAAGTGCGTGCCAGCATCATATGATGGAAGGCTCAAATACTAAGATTAAATGTCATGGATTGTCAGCACCCATCCCCTGCGAGTAGGTTGCAAGATCTGCAAAGGAGGCATTTATCTCCCCTTAAGGCATAAACTCACTCACTCACCCAAGTCATTCATTCACCCAAAACACATTCACTCAGATCACTCACCCACACACACCTCAACACCTCAAAATCACTCACTCACTGTCTCTATTCTAAGTACTAATTATTTTTGTTGTTGTGTTAATGGTAATTCCTGCATTCGGATTAGCTGAACTGCGTTATTGTTTTTATTTCCCAGTAAACAGAAAGAATTAAACCACGCTCATCAATGTTTACGGACTGTTGGGGGAATTCCCCCTCTACTAACCTGTGTACATATCATCATTCGCGGGACATTTGGCTACGTTTATGCATATTATTCCAGCTCGTCCAAACCACACTTCACGGAGACCGAGAAGGAACAAACAATTATGCTCGACAAGTTCAGGTCCTGAATTCTCGATCGTCTCTTTTTAATATCTCGCTCGCCTGGGTTACAAAAACTTTATGTCTTCGGATTTCAATTCTAACTTGCTTTTTCCCAATTGTGTCTACCCGTTGTCAGGGAACCAATGTTAGAACCTGGCGATTTCTGACTAATACGCCTTCTGGCATATTTGTTCTGGTTAGTAACGGTTCCAAAAACAAAACGAAAACCGATGTGCAAACATTTGTTTGCACATCGGTTTATCTATTCATGCAACTGAAAACATACACAGTCAATGTTTACATAACATACATATGTACTTTATATATCAATATGGTGACAATATTGATCACAATAATCACAGACTCCTACTAAGCAATATACTGAACAGGTTAATGACGGGACAGTCGCGTGATCTGCTAAGGAGTTCTTCTGCAATCGCAGCACTGCAGTATCACAATAATACTACCATGTTCATAAACATTTTTGATCGGTGCGGTAGCCTAGTGGTTAAAGTGTTCGCTCATCACGCCGAAGACCCGGGTTCGATTCCCCACATGGGTACAATGTGTGAAGCCCATTTCTGGTGTCCCCCACCGTGATATTGCTGGAATATTGCTAAAAGGGGCGTATCACAAAGTTGTGTTAAGCAATTAAAATGGGATCAAAATGCTGTGCATAAATGCTTTTAATAATATCCCAGTACTGTGCTTAAAGACTGCAACTAGCTCATAATACTATGCATTAATAATGAAACAGTAATATGCATAGAAACTAATATAGCGTTACAAAAGTATGCTTGACGATTGAAATAATGTCTCAGTACTGTGTACAAGCATCGGAAGAGTCCCACAATACTGCGTGTCAAACTTGAAACAGTACTCTGTAATGCGTTCATCAATGTAAAGTCCACCAATAATGTGCTCTTGCAGTTGAAAAATAATATCCTGAAGGTCAAACTCAATGACTCGCTTCAGATAATTTACTTCCTATGGTTTCAAACTGCATACCAACGTCTACATAACTCGAATCTACCTAAAAGGATCAAGTGCATGTTCCCTGTTCCCCAGTAAACATATACGACCCTATCAGCAGATGTGACTCTCTGAAGTTTGTTAACTTGCCACAGACCGCCACAGCGTTTAAGTAAGCAAGTCGATGCCCAGCGTGTTATTACTGAAAAACCGGTGTCCGAGCACATAGTATTGATCGATCAAACGTGCCGCAGATAAATAATTTGAAACCACCAACCTTTCCAAAAGCAGTACCTTCACCCATTTTGCATCTGGCACGATACCATAACTCTGCAGATGTCGCCATACAACGTACCCCCATCCTCATGACACACACTCCCCAACACCCTCTACCCTACAGCTCCAAATCAGCCCAGAAGCCGTTAATTACGTCTTTCAGACAGAACCAAGTTTATCAGGCGTTAATATAGTTCACAGTGTCTGCATTCCTACTCGGCCTAATGACCTCATCGACTGGAACCGCCGTCAGACGGTTTTCAGACACGAGTCGAGAACTGCCTGAAATTCTAAAAGCAACCTTGTTAGATTAGGGACAAAACACGGAAAGATTTCTAACATCAAATTGGAAACAGTCGGAAGCCAGATGAGCAGAATAATCAATTACCATCACCCTTCGGGGTTCGGTGGAGTCCGTCTAATTTCGTAAATTGTCGCTGGCTTGTCCGGAAACTGCCGATTGGTATTTGGAATGATGATGCTGGCCTTCAACCTGAACGACTGAGTGCTATTCCTGGCCTTCTTCGATAATAGAATAGAATATAATGGGAGCTTCTTTGATTACAACGAGCATATGCTGCTATTACATGCTTTAAAAATGGGATATCCATAAAGATCGACAAGGCAGCGTTTTGTGAGATTTCTGCCTCAGGGACGTCTATGCGTGCATGTTTGATAGTCAGCAACATTTACGTGATGTTGGATCAAAATGCATCTTTGATAGTCAACAACAATCAAGATGTATGTTTAATAATCAGCAACAATCAAGATGTATGTTTGATAAACAGCAACAATATAGATGTATGTTTGATAAACAGCAACAATCAAGATGTATGTTTGATAAACAGCAACAATATAGATGTATGTTTAATAATCAGCAACAATCAAGATGTATGTTTGATAAACAGCAACAATCAAGATGTATGTTTGATAGTCAGCAACAATCAAGATGTATATTTGATAAACAGCAACAATGAAGATGTATGTTTAATAATCAGCAACAATCAAGATGTATGTTTGATAAACAGCAACAATCTAGATGTATGTTTGATAGTCAGTAACAATCAAGATGTATGTTTGATAATCAGCAACAATCTAGATGTATGTTTGATAATCAGCAACAATCAAGATGTATGTTTGATAGTCAGCAACAATCAAGATGTATGTCTGATAGTCAGCAACAATCAAGATGTTTGATAGTCAGCAACAATCAAGATGTAGCGATGGTGAGTCTGATAGTCAGCAACAATCAAGATGTTTGTCTGATAGTCAGCAACAATCAAGATGTTTGTCTGATAGTCAGCAACAATCTAGATGTATGTTTGATAGTCAGCAACAATCAAGATGTATGTCTGATAGTCAGCAACAATCAAGATGTATGTCTGATAGTCAGCAACAATCAAGATGTATGTCTGATAGTCAGCAACAATCAAGATGTATGTCTGATAGCCAGCAACAATGCAAGATGTATGTCCGATAGTCAGATGATTTGATTTCTTCACATTTTGGAGTGTTCTTGGTTGTCAGTAAATTAGAACTTCACTTTTCAGCATGATTAATGGCAATCAGCAGTAATTACTCAATGTCACATCAGCTTGTCTGTAGCATTGTGATATTTAATGCCAAACCTTGCATGCTCAGCAATACTAGTATTTCAGTTATAGATCACAAAACATAATGCGTGTGTCTGTTGGCAATGTTGCAGGTACTAGTATACTCACGACAATTGATACAAGTGTCTGTTGGCAATATTGCAGGTACTAGTATCCTTACGACAATTGATACATGTGTCTGTTGGCAATATTGCAGTTACTAGTATCCTCACGACAATTGATACATGTGTCTGTTGGCAATATTGCAGGTACTAGTATCCCCACGACAATTGATACATGTGTCTGTTGGCAATATTGCAGGTACTAGTATCCTCACGGCAATTGATACTCGGTCTGTTGGAAATATTGCAGGTACTAGTATCATCACGACAATTGATACATCTGTTACTAGTATATGAGTTGTTGTAACATGTTTTCAGTTGCACTCGTTTGACCATCTGTTTCTATTACAGACTGTTCGTCTAAAACACTTTGAACGTTGAACGTGACTGTAGTGTTAACACGATATACAGTTTTCTAATGAAACTGGAGACATATCAACTTGAAAGTGACGTTCATGCGTTTTACACGAGACTGTTTTCTAGAAATGACTCATTTTTTGTCGCACGTTATGAGTTTGAAAGTTCAATATCATGCTACACTGATTGTAATTACAAACTTTAATTCAGCTCATAAATCTCTCTTTGAAATATGCACGCTGTAGACATCAGCTGTATAACCACAGTTTGCACATTTCAAATCGCATTGCAATACACACGTTCTAGACAACATTATCGATTCAGAGACAAATAATACATTTTAAATCGCATTATCATGCACACGTCGTCATACAGCGTTAATGTTTTTATCAAAGCTGTTTGACAGTCATCAAGAAACGTCAACATATCTAAACATCGTCTATTGATACATAAAACTACGGTTAGAACCAACTGAAAGGGACAACGAATGTTAGTGCTTTATAAACGTCGTTCGCTACGCGTAAATTTACTAAATCTATAGCAAGTTGTGGGGACCGCAACATTTCGTTTTAAGTCTTTTAGGAAAGTCACTGTATTCGTTTTCATAGATCGGTTGTTTGTTGTTTAACGCCCCACTCAGCAACATTCCAGCTATATGGCGGCGGTCTGTAAATAATCGAGTCTGGACCAGACAATCCAGTGATCAACAGCATGAGCACCGATCTACGCAATTGGGATACAATGACATGTGTCAACCACGTCAGCGAGCCTGACCACCAAATCCCATTAGTCGCCTTTTATGACAAGCATGGGTTACTGAAGGTCAATATTCTAACCCGACCTTCACGGGTCATCTCGATATGAATCGTATTTATGTAGTTAAATGACTCGAGCCATGAAATACAAATAATTACGTAAAGAAATATGGTGACACCTGTTTTCAATATCTACTCACTGAAACTGACACATACCGAATAGTTGAACAATTACAAATGACGTATCTAAGTGAGTGAGTGAGTTTAGTTTTACGCCGCTTTTAGCAATATTCCAGCAATATCACGACGGGTCAAAGAAACCATGGTGACAGGGAGGACGTATATTCAGGTCATTGCATTATGCATTCTTTTCTTGAATGTACATATTCAGAACATGCCATTATATTCATTGCGTGAATTATATACAATATTATTTGTTACTTTTTTCCTGCTTCGTATTTTCCTGTTACTTTTTTTCCTACATTCAGCAAGGAGACATTGAATTATCCGACACTCTGTATAATCCGACAGTTTTTCCCGGTCCCAGTGAGTGTCGGATTATACAGAGTCCACTGTACTCAGTATCAGAAAGGTTCGAAACTGTTGCTGCTCGTATGTTGAAATGCATCTACATTCAGCTAACAATCTGACTTGGTTTCTACATGTCATTGTACCCCAATTGCGTTGATCGATGCTCATGATGTCAAGCACGGGTTTGTCTGGTCCAGATTCGATTGTTTACAGATCGGTGTCATACTGCTGGAATATTGCAATTGCTGAGTGCAGCATTAAACAACAAACAACCACATCGCAATATAACTGCAATAATCTTGACGTCAAACCCAATTCCATCTCATCGTATATCTTGACAAAGATGCATTTTCATAACGGCGCAACCACGATGTCAGGTCAATCCCTAACGATGTAACGAAATATCTACTCAAGGCTGGACACAATGACATAACCTCCGATGCCATGACCCTCTTTAACACCTAACGCGTTGCACGATCACCCAAAGGCACCACCAAACACGAATTCTATTAAAATTCATTGGCTCATTGACTCGCAATTCTGCCGCTCCTAAAACTCTGAACATACGCATTCGACAAACGTCCATTGAAATCTCGTTCCAGATGCTTAATTAACAATGACTCTTGAAAATGAAATCGCCCCTCCCATGTTGTTTTGTGGTTAGAAGACGCCAGAGATTTAATCATTCAGACAACTCTCGGCACCATCACGAACAGAAGGTTTGTATTCTTTCTATCTTCGATGATGTCACGCATCCCGCCTTGCCCATTTGTGACCCATGAAGAAAGCACCAGTCTGCCACGCAATGCCCTGCCTAGGATGTTAAATGTTAATGTTTGACTCTGTAGGCTGGGAAAGTGATTTCCTGGATTACATACATAACCCACGAACGAAGGTCCTGGAGTCTCAAAATTTACGTTCGGGTTAACCCACGAACGTATTATTACTTTAGACATATCTTATTAACGACTCCCATCAGGAACATCTCGGTCTAATTACGACTTAAAACTACATAACGGTAAAATCTTCTCGTGAATTTGCCAGTCTGCAAGTCGAGCTCACAAGACAATTAAGCTTTCTAATAGCCAGTAATACGAAAGAATGGCAATTTAAGCCGACATGCTCACATTTTATTCCACGGCTCAATCGAGGCGTTATTTGATTTGACCTGACGCGTTGGGTCACGGTGGCTCAGTTGTCAGAGGTACCGCAATTGTCGTTACAAATTGCGGCCCTTAGGCGTACCAGGATCCTATGATCATGGATTCTAGTGTCCGGTTTCTGTTTGTCAGCAACATAACCATTTCCAAATGGACATATTGTTCAAAGCGTCACAAACGCCAACTCACACACTTATTCACTTCATGCGCATGCGTCGAAATGCCGAATACATATTTCAGACACCTTGAGGTTTCGATGCAAATGCCAAGAGTTCACTACGATATGCCTACATGCTCACTTCATCTTTCGTCACAAAACTGACAACCGTCTCAAAGAACGTACAAATTACCATGCCACAAAACGGCTATTAATTTTATTTTTCCATCAGCTGAACACACGTCGAGTAGAAATTGCAGAAACGCTTTTCGGAAGTCGTATGGCAAACAGTCCTCTTCTCGTTGCCGGTCTAAATTATATTTAAAGATGCAATAAAACACGCTCAGTCGACAGTCATCAGCGAGATCAAAAGGACTCACCACGACGTAATCTCCCCTGCTCCACTGCCTGGTTTGAAATTTCAAGTTTGCTTTGAATAAATACGTTCAAATGAGTCGATTCAGTTCGAAAGGTTACATAAAATGGGACATCTCTTGTCGCTTAGCAATGAACACCGAATTCAGAATTTTAATGAGTTCCTTGGATCGATGACCTGGGATATAAAATTCCGTTCATATAAGAGCACGTTTCTCTCTCTAACTACATTTACACAACCAGTATAATCTTCTTCATGTCAGTCTAGATTCATTTCTATGAACTTAAATCAGCGACGGATCGGTACGTGGTGACATGCATAGAGATTAATATTCGTTTATATAAGTTTCTCCTGTTAGCGGATTCTTTGGCACGTCGATGGAGTGCCATATTCATGGACCTTTGAAAGGTGCATACTAAAGACTGGAGGTTATTCGAAGAGTTTGTAATTTATGATGAAGTCGAATAGTTTCTTTTTTATCTAGGAATATTTTCCCCCTGAACTAAGATGGCCGTGTATTTGGTTGTTGAAGTGCCACCCGTCATCAGATGCCACGATAGAAGCACGCATGCAAACACACTGATGGGCATAGGCACACGTCGGTACAATGTATACTTGACACTACTACTACTACTACTACTACTACTACTACTACTACTACTACTACTACTACTGCTACTGCTGCTGCTACTACTACTACTACTACTACTACTACTACTACTACTACTACTACTACTACTACTACTGCTACTACTACTACTACTACTACTGCTGCTACTGCTACTGCTGCTGCTACTGCTGCTACTACTACTGCTACTACTACTACTACTACTACTACTACTACTACTACTACTACTACTACTACTACTACTACTACTACTACTACTACTACTCTACTGCTGCTACTACTACTACTGCTACTACTTCACTACTACTGCTACTACTGCTGCTACTGCTACTACTACCACTACTACTCTACCACCACTACTACTACTCTACTACTACCACCACTGCTGCTGCTACTACTAATATTACCACTGCTACTGCTGCTACTGCTACTACCACTACTACCACTCTGCTACTACTACACTACTGCTGCTGCTGCTACTACTAATACTTCACTGCTACCACTACTACTACTGCTACTACTACTACTAAAACCACTGCCGCTTCTACTTACTACTACCACTGCTGCTGCTACTACTACTACTACTACTACTAATGCTACTCCTACTATTACTACTACTACTTCTACTACTACTACTACTACTACTTCTACTACTAAAATTAATACTAATACTAAATACTACCACTACTGCTGCTATTACTACAATTAATACTACTATTACCATTACTGCTGCTACTACTACTACTACTGCAACTGCTACTACTACTACTACTACTACTACTGCTGCTGCTACTACTACTACTACTGCTACTATTACTGCTACTGCTGCTGCTACTATTACTACTACTGCTGCTGCTACTGCTACTACTATTACCACTACTGCTGCTACTGCTACTACTACTGCTGCTACTACTACTATTACTTCTACTATTACCACTACTGCTGCTGCTGCTGCTACTACTACTACTACTACTGCTACTACTACTATTACTTCTACTATTACCACTACTCTGCTGCTACTACTACTACTGCCTCTGCTGCTCCTGCTATTGTCATTCATAAGTGACCATGTTTAGAAAAGATAATAATATATTGGATGATTTATCATGTTCTTATTGTTCTTTTGGTAAAACTGATGACGAATTTCACATAGTATTAGTTTGTGAAGTTTTTTTGCCTGCCGAAATAATTATTTAAAATGTACTCATGACACCCCACAAACTATGTGTAGTCTGCTTAATTCTAATAATGCTGATATTATCAAATCTGCTGCCATTTTAATGAAACATTTGATTCCATTCTTAAGTCACTTATAAAACCGTATCTCTTGTCAGTGGACCATTAGTTGTCATTAAGCAACTTCAACTGAACCATGGGCCACTGGGCCTCAACTATTGAATAAAACCTGTCTGTCTGTCAGTATGTCTGGCTGTCTGTCTCTGTGTCATGCCATAGCACGAGATAAACGAGATCGGGTAATCCGGCTTTATCACACGTGTTCTTCATTGTCAACGTCTACTACACCTACGAGATATACACAACTCCTACCACCACCTCTGCTACCTGGTATATACTCACAACGTCATGACCTTTACTTGAGAATGGCAACATTAGAACCTCGTTATGTATACAAGTGAACGCACTTGTTGAACAGATGACGACAATCCATAGCCCACTGGTAGTACGTTAAAGGCTGGCTGTTAAGAAGATGCTTACATAACTCGACAAATGAAAGGCTACAGTATCTCTCAGGGGAGAGCGAAACCGGTGACAAAGTAGTCATAGGTGCTGCTATTCGCTTTGCAGAGTTACGCCCCTTGAGCGTGCGGTTTGAATCCAAGATTCCTCTCTTGTTATGATTCTGGGTTTACCAACACCATATCTTCATCATTTGTTTACTCTTCTTGGTAACCAGACACAGTGGTCATGAGAAACTGAAGTATTAGACCTGGATTTCATTTGCCACGGGCGCCGCACTATAAAGTAGTCCGATGTTCCGTACGATCTTTTAGGCATCGTGGGTGACCGCGGGCTACGACGTTTGTGTTCACATTGTTTACGGGCATCGTGTGATTTCCTTGGGGACAGGCCGTGGCAAACCTGCATGGAGGCTGCACAGAAATCGTACGGAGATCTTACGAAGATCTTACGGAGTTCTTACGGAGGCCGCACGTTGATCTTGCGGTAGCCGTTTGATGGCCGTGCGGATATCCTACGATCCTTTAGTTACGGGCTACGGTCCTTGTACGATTTTTCCAAATTGGTCAAACTTCGTTGTTTGACAAATTCGTAGAGGCTACGGCGCCCGTAGAATCGTGCGAAAATCGTACGGCCACCGCCTGCCGCCGCACGGAGACCGCACGGAAATAGAGCTTCGGACAGTTTACGGGCGCCGTAGACCCACTGCAGGCCAAATGTGAACCACGCATAATCGAAACAGGATAGGCCTATGGATTTCAGCCTCTTTCCATCTTGTCTATGGATTTACAAGAACACATGCAGTTAATCCAGAACTACGTTATTTCTTCAACTAGGGCGTAGCAAGTACATAGCATTGACGTACTGTACCAATGGAACTGGGTCGATGTTTCAACTCGTGTCTCAAGCTCCAGCTTTTATTTTCAGCAAAATCAGCGATATCAGGGCTCTTGAGTAACTGGTCCATTACTGGATTTTCTGCCTGGTTTCGGCAGAGACAGCCGCCGTATTTCAATTGCATTTCAGGTAGGTGTAAGGCGACAAAGCAATCAAACAAAATGTGGTATACAAATATACCTCGAGGTTCACAGGAAATGTGCACGACTTAATATGATCGAATACATTAAGAATTTTCCATGAACATCAAAATTACATACTTAAGACCAACTACAAGGTGTGGTTACATTATCAAACGTTTGATGATCGGTTCGGTAGTCGAGTTGTTAACTCTTGACTATCGACTCTTGAAAGATGAATATTTGTTGTTGTTTTGCTTGTTTACGTAACCTTGAGACTTGGGCGTTCAATATACACCGCGTTTTTAGCAGGATGTCAGCTATTACATGATGGGGGTGAGGTGGCCTGGTGCTTAAAGCGTTCGCCAGTCACGCCGAAGTCCCGGGTTCGTTTTTGCACTTGGGTACAATGTGTGAAGCTCATTTCTGGTGTCCCCCGCCGTGGTATTGCTGGAATATTGCTAAAAGCGGCGTAAAACAAAACTCACTCACTCATCAAACGTTTGACAGTAGTTTACAACGTTAACAATGCTGACGAAGCATATCTGGTATAGATTTGAAAAATTAAGTGAAGACAAGACACTCTTCATGGATGACGATGTCTTCATTCGGTTATGATGCGACGTTTCGATATAGATCCTTATAATGTAGTAGAAATTGTCATTCAAAATGTAACATACTTTACTGTTTCACAAAAACCTCTAAACTGACAATCAAAACGTTTATTGCTTTTGGAATACTGTCAGTGTCAGTCGACATACATATATGTTATGAGTGAGTAAGTGAGTTTTACACAGCTATTAACAATATTCCAGCAATATCAAGGCGGAGTGAATCCAGAAATGGGCTTCACACATTGTACCCATGTTTTGAATCGAACCCGGGTCTTCGGCGTGACGAGCGAACGCTTTAACCACTAGGCTACACCACTGCCCCATGTATATGTGATGAGCTTCGGGTGCTACCGGTAGGGCAGGCATGCTTACCCTCGCCGCAAACACCTGGAGACATCACAGAGTTTCATACATCATTCGCCACCATTTAGCCTTCTACGCCTAATTAATATACATTTCGGCGAATAATCCAGACTGATCATTGTCTGGCGTTGGTGTCATCAGTCTGAGACACCTTCAGGGCCATGTCTTGCCCAAAGACCCTTTGCACATCCTTTCTTTGGGTTCCGGCCAAATTGGCATTTATACATTAATGTTTGCCCTTAAGTAAATGGCAAATACGAACGTGTCTCTAGTTATCTGGTTCTTCATGGTTATAGATTCCTGCGAGTCTGTCCTTGAAGATAATTGACCTTTGGGCCTTGGAGTATGTTTCACTTATTAATTAACAATGTGTTCCTGAGCCCGGGTCATCACACGACACAAGGAATGATTGTTTGGAATTTTACTTCAGCCTTGGGTGTTTCCTAACCAAACAAAAAGGGGTGTGCAACCTATAACGTTTACTAGGAATATTCAAACTGGAAAATATTTATATTCGTATTCTCTGTTTAAGCAACATTTTATATACATACATACATACATACATACATACATACATACATACATACATACATACATACATACATACATACATACATACAAACATACAAACATTTGTATAGCGCCGATATTCAGTACAACTGCTCAAAGGCGCTTTGATTTCCCACGATCATAGGATGTGCATCACAACGGCACATCGTATTTTCAATCTATGTGAAAAGTATTTAAAAGTTGTAAATGTTAATAAATTAAGAGTATCGCATTTCTGTTATAATAGTCTAATGTATTTTTAAACATTATGTCATGCTGCTGAGAACCAATCCTGCAGAATGTGTGACAGTGATAGTATTGAAGATGAACATCACGTTCTTCTCACCTGTCCCCAGTGTTGAAGATGTAAGGAGCCATTATATCCCATCTAGGTATACACCCTGTCCCACGATTTACACATTCTCTATACTAACTATGTCATGTACATATATATGCTCCTTGCCTCATACAATTAATTCTCCTGATTAAGGAGTAACGTTGTGTGTCTCATTATAAAGAAGTTGACATCAATAAAAAATCCTCCTTATGTGTATCGCTTCTAAATTCCATTCAAAGAACAAATAATGTCAACCGACAATGTCTAGCTTCTACAGAATGTTGCAACGTTTATACACCATCCACTGTATAAATGTAAACATGCTTGTATCATTCATGTCAACCGGAAATGTCCAGCTTCTACAGAATGTTGCACCGTTTATACACCATCCACTGTATTAACGTAAACATGCTTGTATCATTCATGTCAACCGGAAATGTCCA
This sequence comes from Haliotis rubra, assembly GCF_003918875.1. Classification (NCBI taxonomy): domain Eukaryota; kingdom Metazoa; phylum Mollusca; class Gastropoda; order Lepetellida; family Haliotidae; genus Haliotis; species Haliotis rubra. Next base: position 926,221 of record NW_025765447.1, read on the forward strand.
GCTTCTACAGAATGTTGCCAGGTTTATACACCATCCACTGTATTAACGTAAACATGCTTGTATCATTCATGTCAACCGGAAATTGTCAGCTTCTACAGAATGTTGGCAGTTTTATACACCATCCACTGTATGAACGTAAACATGCTTGTAGCACTCACCCATTATAACTACTTTTACTTGTACTACGAGGCTCTGGCCTACAGTTTAAGGAGAGGAATCTGTATGGTTAGTTTCACAGATAATGTAAATTTAGTATGTTTCTTGCACAGAAAGCATAAAGGATTCGTTTACCCCAAGGCAGGACGGTTTTACGCCTCTCTTAGCAATATTCCACGGCTTTGATCACATTTGAGCCTCATCGCCATGCTTAACCTGAATGCAAGTAACATTATTATGAATATGTTTTATCGTACATAATTTTACATAATCTTGGCGCAAAAATTCAGTCTTGTGGTTAAAGCATTGGCTGGACGCGCCGCAGATTTGATTTCCAGCACGTGCAGAATGTTTGAAGCCTCACTCTCTCACTCATCCACCCACTCACTCACTCACGCACTCACTCCTGAATGACCATCAATGTGCAATTTATGTAAGCATTTACGTAAGATGGCATTGTACAGACATATATATATATATATACTTATGGAAACGAATAAGGGAACACATGATAAAACAAGTGTTCCTTTATTCTTTACCGGGTTTCTTCAGGAGCTTTGTTTTGCACTGTACGTGAAATTCTCGAAAAGAATAAAGGAACACTTGTTTTTTCATGTGTTCCCTTATTCGTTTCCATCAGTATATAATGTGTAGCCAGATGATCGATACATTTTGAAATAATGGCACACACAATCAACAAGATTATTAACTAAAGGCCATCTCGAGCGTATGATTTACAGTCCTCCCAAATGGGACAAACCTTTCATATAGTAATATTCATTAAAGTAGACCATGATGAATTGTTTCATTAGGCTGAACTCCCTGATAGCAGCTGCTGCGACTGGTAATACAGAATTTGTCAGACTGAGTGTTGTAAATATTAATGTTACAAGTCCATTACTCGACGTCTTTGGTGGTTCTGAAGACGGTATCAGGTGGCAGGCCATAACCAGCCTGCTGCTGTACATGTTGGATCTTAACCTTCAACGGGAATTCCTATAATTCCATCTCGGGCGGTGAGCTTAATATCAAACGTTTGAGGGGCGGTGGGGTAGCCGAGTAGTTAAAGCGCTCGCTCGTCACGCCGAAGGCCCGGTTCGATTGCCAAATGGGTACAATGCGTGAAGCCCATTTTTGGTGTCCCCTCCATGACGTTTCTGGAATATTGCTAACAGCGGCGTAAAACTAAACTCATTCACTCACACACTCCAATTCCACTTGTAGGTCAACTTTTGCAAATTATGATGCGACATTATAACCTGTTTTTCTGAGTACGTACATTTCGATTGTTTTAAGTATTCTTTTATTCGGGGGTGAGTGCTTCTTATGTTAACGGCAAAATACCATACACCCAAAGACACTCAGTAGACAGGGAGCCAGTAGTACCTCCCATGTCACCTAACCATCGCAACGGGGCGGTGAGGCAGCTCAGTGGTTAAAGCGTTCGCTCATCACGCCGAAGACCTGGGTTCGATTCCCACACGGGTACAATGTGTGAAGCCCATTTCTGGTGTCCCCCGCCGTGATATTGCTAGAATGTTGCTAAAAGCGGCGTAAAACCATGCTCACTCACTAACTATCGCAACTGTTCTTACTCTCATGTTTTACAGCGTCATACGTTTTCAACGCCCAGTGGCACGGCGCTGTTTTTACACCCCTCTTACATGAAAATGGACATGTCCATGCCGAACACTCTACTACAAGAAGAAGTGTCTGTAATGCCCTGAAAGATTCAAACTGCACGTGGCTGTTCCTGACGTGGCAGGCGCCGCATGTCAAAAAACGTTTAATTGAGGTTAAAACAATATCAGAAAAAAACTTTCAGTCTGTTTTTATCACTGAAATGTAGAGCAACACATTTACGTTTCGCTGTAAATTTATAATTTTACCCCGACCAAGTTCACGTGCACATCATGAAATATGCTTGCACTAAAAGTGACGTGTTCGAACGAAATTCAAAACACGTTGTGAATGGAATGATCACTTTCTAAATCCATAAACATTTATAACTCGATTCCCAAATAATATCATCCCAATTTTCTATAAGTACATTAGATAGATAATGATCTTGTTATCTATTCTTGATATTTCTTTTGTATTTTACTAGTTATGGTATCATTTCGCCATTACCTACATGTATGAATATCCAGCGGAGAACCTTTCAAACACGCAATGCAAAACAGAGACAACAGCACAGGGCGACTAGATGGTAAAGGTTAAACCCCAACTTTTAACATGTTTAATAATCCATCTTCTCTCATGTTTTGGTCTAAAAAAACGATGTCTTTTGTCTTCAACCTATAAGCAGCTGATAAACGAAATAGTTCAGCTCAGATAAGTTGAAATGAACAGAACTGGACTATATATACTTTAGTCGTTAGCTGCAATCTTTAAGGCAAAATTCAAGTACTGATTTTGCTAAATTGTTTATGCATGAAAATACTATCATTCTCTTTTTCGAGGAGTCACTTCTTCACATAAGGTACAGAATAACAAGTGGTGACATTCATTTGTGAGTGAGTGAGTATGGTTTTACGCCGCTTTTAGCAATATTCCAGCAACATCACGGCGGACATTCATTTGTAGTCCTATCAGGAGTTATGCTATAGTATTCAGGACACGGCAGTCAGTTTTGTTTCTATCGACGTTAAATACCAACAGACCACTCCCGTACTGCAACGGATCAACTCCTATACTTTGCCTATAAATGACATTCACTAATAGCACCGCCATGGTTGTCAGACGTTCTCCAGCCTTACGTTCCAGCCATATCTCTTCATTCTCATCAATATATTGTACTAAAGGGAAACTTGGCTGCAAGTCAAACAACGAACGCTTTACTTCCAGGAACCGAAGGAGGTGCTGACCAATATTGGACAGCCTGGTGTTGAGTTTGCGGTGGCAGTCATTAATGTCTCACTACTGACTGACTGAGTTTTGGTTTTATGCCGCTTTTAGCAATATTCCAGCAATATCACGGCGGGGGACACCAGAAATGGGCTTCACACATTGTACCCATGTGGGGATTCGAACCCGGGTCTTCGGCGTGACGAGCCAACGCTTTAACCACTAGGCTACCCCACCGCCCCTAATGTCTCACTAAGACTCCCTTATACGGGAGTGATTTGGAAGAAGGTACTACATTTGGAGATTACTAGATATATTAAATGATCATCATGATAGATGATTTATGGAAGAGGTTTTTTGGTTGCCGTTGAGTGAATGAGTGACTTTAGTTTTACGCCGCTTTGAGCAATATTCCAACATTATCACGGCAGGGGACACCAAAAGTGGGCTTCAAACTTTGTACCCATATACATGTGGGAAATCGAACCCGAGTCTTCGGCGTGACGAGCGATGGCTTTACCCAATAGGCTATCCCACCGCCTCTTATAGCTACCGTTATTCTTTAATATAAGCAAAGAATACAAAATTAAACATCCAGCTTCTCACGTTCTATTCAATGCGGTTTGAAATGTGCGATCGTCATCAGCATGGCTCTACTATCTTCTGTTATTTGAAACGCACATTCCGTAGTTAACCGCCTGGGTGTAAAGATACTGTTGGCAACTCGACACCGAGACCATTCAGCATACTGAACTGGGGTTAGATTACATATCACGCTGAAGGCAGTACAACGTCGACATGAGACACTCATTCCTACTTACATGGGGTTAGATCATGTATCACGCTTCTTTAGAGGTGAGGTGAAATTGGGTTTTACGTCGTGCTTGAGAATATTTCGCTCATATGACGATGCTTCTTTAGAGGTGCAATGTAGATATGAAATACATATTACTACTTACATAGGGATAAATTATATATAATACTTCCTCAAGCAGTGTAATGTCGATATGTGAAACATGGGGTTATACTGACTGACTGAGTTTGGTTTTACGCCACTTTTAGCAATATTCCAGCAACATCACGGTGGGGGACACTAGAAATGGGCTTCACACATTGTGCCCATGTGGGGATTCGAACCCAGGTCTTCGGCGTGACGAGCCAACGCTTTAACCATTAGGCTACCCCACCGCCCCTGGGGTTATATGATATGTGAATTTTATGTGTATGTCACATAGTATGGAATCATAGAGATGTCAATGATGGCGTTGTTTGAGACGTATGTCGTACCAACACACGGAGAAGTATGATAGTGCCCCCGCAAACACAACCCAAGGATATTAAATACTCAGTTAGTAGAGTCCCCCAGCTATGTGAAACATACATGCTGTTGACATAGTGTAAAAATGTACATGGTGCTTCAGACATTACGATGCCAATTCGCTACGTGAAACATACACTCTACTGACATAGTATTAGGTTATATATGCTGCTTCAGGCTTTGATCATGCACTATGTGATACATTCCATTGACATAGTGCTTAGTTATATGTGGTGCTTGAGGCAGCACAATGCCCGTCCGGTATGTGAAACATGCATCCCATAGCCGCCCGGTATGTGAAACATACATCCAATTGACATAGTGCTTAGTTATATAGGGTGCTTGAGGCAGCACAATGGCCGCGCGGTATGTGAAACATACATCCCATTGACTTAGTGCTTAGTTATATGGGGTGCTTGAGGCAGCACAATGGCCGCCCGGTATGTGAAACATACATCCCATTGACATAGTGCTTAGTTATATGTGGTGCTTGAGGCAGCACAATGGCCGCCCGGTATGTGAAACATACATCCCATTGACATAGTGCTTAGTCATATGGGGTGCTTGAGGCAGCACAATGGCCGCCCGGTATGTGAAACATACATCCCATTGACATAGTGCTTAGTTATATGGGGTGCTTGAGGCAGCACAATGGCCGCCCGGTATGTGAAACATACATCCCATTGACTTAGTGCTTAGTTATATGTGGTGCTTGAGGCAGCACAATGGCCGCCCGGTATGTGAAACATACATCCCATTGACATAGTGCTTAGTCATATGGGGTGCTTGAGGCAGCACAATGGCCGCCCGGTATGTGAAACATACATCCCATTGACATAGTGCTTAGTTATATGTGGTGCTTGAGGCAGCACAATGGCCGCCCGGTATGTGAAACATACATCCCATTGACTTAGTGCTTAGTTATATGTGGTGCTTGAGGCAGCACAATGGCCGCCCGGTATGTGAAACATACACCCCATTGACATAGTGCTTAGTTATATGGTGTGCTTGAGGGAGCACAATGCCCGTCCGGTATGTGAAACATACATCCCTTTGACATAGTGCTTAGTTATATGGTGTGCTTGAGGCAGCACAATAGCCGCCCGGTATGTGAAACATACATCCCATTGACATAGTGCTTAGTTATATAATGTGCTTGAGGGAGCACAATGCCCGTCCGGTATGTGAAACAAACGTCCCATTGACAAAGATATCGTGCAACCATAATCGCTAGTTCTAGTAATTGCTGGCAATCTGACATGATCACATGGGATATGTCACTAAGTAAACTATTGCACAATCAAGACCTGGATTTGTCCTCAGTGTAGAGAGAAATGCCCTTGACTGCTTATAAATCACAGTAAAACGCCGAGATGTCCATTTGCAGATTATTCGTATAGTGTGTTCTGTGGTTTTACGGGAAAGATAAAATACACCGTTGCCATGGCAAATCGAAATTGCTCGATCAAGTTATCAGAGCTCTGATTTGATTGTCTTTCGTATTTCAGTGAATCGTGTGGACGCTCACATAAAGAATCAATGATGCAAAGTGCTATAAATGGCAGTACTTGGAATTATCATCGATGCATTTTTTGGCACTGAACAGATGGAATTCGCGGTCAAGATGTTACTAGATATATCTGTTAATAGAGGGTGGGTGATCGCAGAGATTGCATGATGAAGGTTCATGATGTCAAGTAAAGGGATTGTAGTTACGGGGAGTAGTTCTAGAAGTTGCAAGATGAAGTTCACCGAGAGGAAAGTGGTTTAAGATGTAGTGAGATGGGGTTTTCGGAGATGCAGAGTGGTTCAGGATGTACTGGGGGAAAGGTTTACATTGAGGTGGAGTGGTTCAAGATGTATTGGGAGGTAACTTTACGGTGAGGTGGAGTGGTTCAAGATGTATTAGGAGGTAACTTTACGGTGAGGTGGAGTGGTTCAAGATGTATTGGGAGGTAACTTTACGGTGAGGAGGAGTGATTCAAGATGTATTGAGAGGTAACTTTACAGTGAGGTGGAGTGGTTCAAGATGTATTGGGAGGTAACTTTACGGTGAGGTGGAGTGGTTCAAGATGTATTGGGAGGTAACTTTACGGTGAGGTGGAGTGGTTCAAGATGTACTGGGAGGTAACTTTACGGTAAGGTGGAGTGGTTCAAGATGTATTGGTAGGTAACTTTATGGTGAGGTGGAGTGGTTCAAGATGTATTGGGAGGTAACTTTACGGTGAGGTGGAGTGGTTCAAGATGTACTGGGAGGTAACTTTACAGTGAGGTGGAGTGGTTCAAGATGTATTGGGAGGTAACTTTACGGTGAGGTGGAGTGGTTCAAGATGTATTGGGAGGTAACTTAGCGGTGAGGTGGAGTGGTTCAAGATGTACTAGGAGGCAGTCTTACATTGAGGTGGAGTGGTTCAAGATGTATTGGGAGGTAACTTTACAGTGAGGTGGAGTGGTTCAAGATGTATTGGGAGGTAACTTTACGGTGAGGTGGAGTGGTTCAAGATGTATTGGGAGGTAACTTTATGGTGAGGTGGAGTGGTTCAAGATGTATTGGGAGGTAACTTTACGGTGAGGTGGAGTGGTTCAAGATGTATTGGGAGGTAACTTTATGGTGAGTTGGAGTGGTTCCAGATGTACTGGGAGGCAGGTTTACGATGAGGTGGAGTTATTCATAATGATGAGATATAAATAATCGAACAATCCATTTATGTTGTTTTTGGTAAGATCTGTCTTCATAAACCTTTAGTTTAATTCCCCGAAGACTGACGATTATTACTGATCTTGTTCTGTTTGTAACATCTGTGCCCAATACCCGGCCCGAAGTTGTCTGCCCATATAGCTAACAACCCCGGAGGTATATATTGTGATCTCTGTTTCAGAAAGTTTCATGTAATCTGGTCTTGAAATATTTCGTTTACCAAACTAAAAACATGCCATCTGTCAGCGAGGTTTTAAGATTCAAACAAAGCTATATTTCACTCACTGCACGTTCTACAGAGAACGCAGGCAATACAGATATCAATACCTACGATCTATGAACATATGGTCTTTGGACTTTGGTCTCACTCACTCTCTGACACACAGACTCCAACCCTAATACTCCAATCACAGCTCCTAAAACTATTTTATGCCAAGGTCTGATGTGTCAATATATGTGCATGTACCCACCTTATATGTTAAGGATTTCACAAACATAAACATTCAATAAATTTCTTTCCCAGCTCTGCTTTTGTCTCAAGAGACCGACTATACCCGAGATGATAAATCAGTTTGTCAGGTTTCATGGAGATTCAGTCCAGAATGAGAAAGGATACGCCCAGGGGTAATGTTTCTTTCCCATATCAATAACGTCTTCAGTCACACATATCCGAAACTTCTATAACTACTTGTAGGCTATTGTGTCTCCCTCGAAATACCACAAGCAACCCGAACAGTATCTGCATTCAGTTGTAGAAGACAATGGCGACTGTTACGTCAAGGTTTCTCCATACATACCTACGAGATCATTACGTGTAACACAAGACCAAGCATTACACACACAATGCCTATATACTGAACAATCCACGGCATTAAAAGTTTACAGGTTAAAACACAATGCGCGACTGTTTTGTGGATGTGACATAAGGATATGCACAGTAAACATGAACGACCGGACAATATGAATGTTATCGCTGTAATTGTGTAAAACACGAAACCGCTGGTATAGGTTTGAACCCAAGCAAATCTCCAAAACGCAACATGATCCTGATAACGTGAGGAGACCAGGGTGGCCACACTCGCTATTGATGGCGTATTCCTGCCTCCTCACACATTATGTGACTTATGTACATTTTTTGAATTTATAAATTTGACCCCTTGGCTCTTTCTTAATGAATAGCGGCAAATACAAGACCAGCATTACAATGAATTTCAGTCAAATTATTGAAAAATGATTTCTGTGTGTAAAATAATCATCACAGATATTACATACGTCTTTGTTTCTATTTTCTGGTCAAGTAAAGTCGGTGATAACTTTCTTTTGCCCGGTAGTGTATAACTGGTTTGCGTTTTCAATATACCTTTGTCCTTGACAGCCAGGATACCTGTTGTTTAAGCTTTTTCTTGAGCACTGGGTAGGGTCGAGAGAGTGAGTGACTGAGTGAGTGAGATTAGTGTTACGCCGCTTTTAGCAATATTCCAGCAACATCAGGGAGGGGGACACCAGAAATGGGCTTCACACATTGTGCCCATGTGGGAAATCGAACCCGGATTTTGAGCGTGACGAGCGAACGCCTTAACCTCGAGGCTACCCCACCGCCCCTCTCAGGATTGAGGCTCCTGTACACATACAGTCATGAGTGAACGGCTATAACGAACCACAAGAGTTTAGGGCTTTATAACCGTAGTTCATTATACTCATTTTTACTTAAACATTATATATAGAACTCACTTAGCGGCGAGTTATGAAAAGGGCACTGGTGGTCAAAGTTCCGCTTAATGTAGCAAATGAGTAATCTGTCATAGAAATTGTTAAGAAATTAAAGTTGTGACATAAATTATAAGAATGAAAACTAGAGTTTGTTCTTTTGTTTAGGAGGTACCAAAACACTAAACCTTTGGGCTGGTTTTGAATGATTTACAAATGTATTTTGTTAAGACTTCTTTTAAGACATGTTGACAAAGACATGGAAACACATATGGTTAAATATGGTGACGATGCGACACCTTATATTTGTGAGAAAGAACAGGTACGTGTAAACCATACTGGTCTGATAATTTCCTTGCCGTTATTTCACATCAAATCAGCTTTCAGAGTGAATAACCTTTCGCAAGAGTCTTATATTTCAGGAAAGCGATAATCAGGTTTATTTTCGTCGTAATTAAAATAACTATATTGTCAGATGCTATGAAAGTACTATGAATATCACATAATTTAGATGCAGACCTTACCCGTGAAAATCCGGGTTAGAATTGATCTTCAGCAACCCATGCTTGTCGTAAAGAAACTTACTTGGTTGACACATGTCATCGTATTCCAGTTGTGTAGATCGATGCTCATGCTGTAGATCACTGGATTGTCTGGTAAAGACTCGAATATTTACAGCCCGCCGCCATATAGCTGGAATATTGCTGAGTTTGGCGTTCAACAACAACCAACCAACCAACACAATTGCGTAGCTCGATGCTCATGATGTTGATCATTGGATTGTCTGGTCCCGACTATTTATTTATTATTTACAGACCTCCGCCACATACCTGAAAATTATCTGAATACGGTGTTAAACAACAAACAAGGCTAACTCATATTTAAGGAAAGCAAATATCGGATTGTACTATGCATACTACATATGCAATCCTGTTCAAATGCCATCAATACATACATCGGTTGGAACGGCCAGCCGACAGCATCCCAACGTCTCCCAGTGACATAACATCAGATAGCGCAAGTACCACCGCTATGGTATTGATTGAATAACACTTCCATGAGGAAAGGTTCCATTAAGTATGTTGTATTTTGTATGCTGATCGACGAAATCTTCCAACGTCATTACCTTGCTTTAAATGAGTGAGTTTTCTTAACGGCACTCAATATTTCACTGAAATTATGGCGTCATTTTAATTTTGGAAGTTACGGAGGTGTTAGACGTTCACAACTTTGGTGAAACCCAGGAGTACATGTACAGTACAACCAGAAATTATTGAGAATTTAAGATTGTAAATTGTAAAAAAATTTTCACTCATTACTCACGTATTAAATGTGAATATTAGCAGAACATAACTCCAGATTCAAAGACAGGTGAACAGTTAGTATTTTGTCAAGTCACCATGGGCACCAATGCAGGCTTCAATGCGGCGGGGCATACTACTGATCAAAGAAGTTAAAAAGTCGTGGTCCATGCTGTCCCAATATCGGACCACCTCTTCTTTCATTTCAGCAATATTTGTGAGATGATTCTTATTGGCACTTTCCTTCATAAGTCTCCGAACATTTTCAATTGGATTTAGGTCAGGGCTATAGCTTGGCCAATCTAATAATGTCATATTTTGGGTCCGAAACCAGGCCTGTGAATGCTTTGAACGATGTTTTGGGTCGTTGTCCTGCTGGAAAATCCAAAACTTTCCATAGAACACGTGAGCAGATGGAAGTAAATGTCCCTCGAGAATATCTGTGTACCGCTCACTGTGTATATTCCCTTCAAATACACAGGGGGCGTTGCCCCTAACATAGATATGTCACCCCACACGTTAAATTTTGGATTGTACTTTGGGCGCTGATACAAAGGTTTTTCAGTAAGTTTTGTCCAGAATTTCAGAGTGTAAGGAAACAGCCACACAGAACTTTCATCTGAGAAAATCACATTGTCCCAGTTCAAATTTCTAGGCTGTAAGCACCAGTTCAACCTTCGCTCTTTTTGTTCATGTTTCATGATCGGTGATGGAATTCCGCGACTTTTCTGCCAACCCATTGCATGCAGCTCAGTTCTAATTGTCTCCTTACAGACAGCCACAGTTCCTCTATCAATCACATCCTGCCTTAAGTTTTCTAAACTCCTTCGTTTGTTTTTAGAAACAAGAATACCAAGCCACCTCCTGTCACCGACAGTCAAATTTTCTGGGCCTACCTGCGTTTCCCTGGTGGTTAATGCCATATCCATTTGCAATATTTTTCAAAACACGATAAAGAGTGGACAAAGGGATGCCTGTTCTACTTGAAATCACTTTAGCTGATCTGATGTCCTTGTTATAATACTCTAAAATCAACTTCTTCTTCTCTAAACCATCCATACTGATGGTCACTGAAAATGTCGTCTGCTAGCAAGTAAACAAAGGGTGATAACTCTTCACAAACGGATTAGGATTAACGGAGTTGTCTCTCTTGAATGAAGCCAAGCACTTGATAGCTGGTCAAGGTTGTTTGTACTAGAAATCCAATTAAACATATTCCTAAAATTCTCAATAATTTCTGGTCATACCATATGTTGCTGACAAAAACTGAAACATCATCACCAGATTCAACACGCGAGTATAGATTGAATCCAAATAAAATTGCGCTTGACATCATACAACATTCATCATACAGGCCACGAATACCATGGCTGACCTATCATATTCTCACTGTCTGTATTACCCTAAATCTAGACTGTTTTATCTTACTTCTATATATTGTTTTGATTGTTTCTTTTCTTTTTGCTTGAGGCCAATCATAACTACAGTCTGAGTGAGTGAGTGAGTTTAGTTTTACGCCGCACCCAGCAATATTCCAGCTATGTGACGGCGGTCTGTAAATAATCGAGTCCGGACCAGACAATCCAGTGATCAACAGCATAAGCATTGATCTATGCAATTGGGATACGATGACATGTGTCAACGAAGCCAGCGAACCTGACCAACCGAACCCGTTAGTCGCCTTTTACAAGCATGGGTGGCTGAAGACCAATTTTAACCCGGATATTAACGGGTTACCATCATTGGTTGCTAGGGAGGTAACCAGATGCCAAGGAATCACGACAACATGGCAAACCAGATTTGAAACAATTCATACTGGCTTCCCGAGGTCTAAAGCATCTTAAAGAAACTAGGACTTGCCGTGAAGTTGAAAAGCAGAAAGTTTTAATATTTAATGCATATTGTCAAGACACAATATGAGACTTATAAGTATTTCAAATACCGCCTTTGCCTAGATACAATGTACCTCACATGGAGCAACTCAGTAATCTGAACCTCATTCCATCAACGAGACCATTGTTGTACCTTGACACGCGGATGGTAATACTATCTAAGAAGCCATTACCATTTGTAAGCGAGTTATCCGAATGCTAAATGTCTCGTGAACGTGGAAATAGTCAACAGAAAATGTCAGTCACAATGCAAGCTATGAAGTGCCAATAAATCGCGGTTCATATTCAAGATGAAATATATAAAACGCCAACGTTTTGACAAGCTTACTGGAACATAGAGTTCAAAGTCGTAAAATGATACCGATCACTCGCATAAAGGTTATCCATGGCGGTGATGGTCATTGACTGACTGACTGACTGAGTTTGGTTTTACGCCGCTTTTAGCAATATTCCAGCAACATGACGGCGGGGGGACACCAGAAATGGGCTTCACACATTGAGCCCATGTGGGGATTCGAACCCGGGTCTTCGGCGTGACGAGCCAACGCTTTAACCATTAGGCTACCCCACCGCCCCGATGGTCATTGAAACAAACGCAGCGTTCGTATATCAAAGGGCAACGACATCATGAGCAGGGACTGTACAATGATTTCAAGTCATAGGTTTAAGTTTACATCACGAATTACAATGGTAGGATGTATTTTGCAAAGACGTCAAATGTGTGAATATACCTTAAAAGTTCGCATATATAACTCTTCAAACAAGAAGGGGGGAACCGGAACTTTCAATTTGGATAGGAAGTATAAGCTTTAACAAACTTTTCAAAGAAGGACATCTCATGAACGCACCACCATTTCTCTTTATCACCACCCCTAAACACCACGCAGAGGATGCACGTGCACATCGCAGTAGCCCCATACACGTGCGTGGGGTTTCATTCTTGATTTTGACGGTTTTCAAGAAGGTCGAGGAATCACTGTGGACCATAATTTTTACAATCATCTCGGATCACACAGTTGTTAGTATTTTTTCTGGCCGTTTTTCTTTTGTTTGAAAATGAAAGTCGTACACATGCAAATTTCATGTCATACACCAATCATCTTTCAAGAGCAATTACTGTACAAGCAACTATGGTCATAAGGAAGTGCAAGTGATGAAGCAGTCTCAAAACATTCATTATTATCATATCAACATTGATTGACTCTGATATATCTCCCATTTTTTCAATCGTAAATCAAAAATGAAGTTCCCATACTTTTTTAAGAGTATATATTCAGCAGCATAGAATACTAATGTAACCAATTAGCAGAAGGCAAAATGGGTAATATTTCATCGTGAACCAGTTTCGAACTTGTCATGCATTAATGTTTGGCTAAAACAAGACAGACTAAAGAATAACTGCCAGCATATACAATAGTATTATTATTTTGGGAAAATGAAGAGACACCTTACATTGTATCATTCCCTAAATTCTAACATTTCAAAATAAAGTGTAAATATCCATTGTCTAACGCTGTAAACAATTACTAAGATGAGGTACCATATGGACTTTCTGTCTGGAAATCCATATTCTTCAAACATGTAAAGGTTTAAAGACGTAACTTGGAAACGACTAAAGACTTTCGACGCCAGGGTTCTGACCAGTAAAATCGAAGAGTTCGACTCATGTTTTCTATATACTGTCGTATAGAATAAAAGAGAACAGCATGCCGTGCCTATCAAGAGTTAAACGTTCTCAATGTGCTGGTATGGTTTGGTGTAGTATAAAAAAGAGGAATTTCGAGAACAGGTGTGTGAAAGAACCCACAAAATGAGCTATTCTATCATTTATCCCTTGGGATGACGAGTATAGAGTACTGGGGATCTCTTCTGTCACATAAAACCTTGGCGTATGGGATACTTGATCACTCCCCCTTAGGGAGATGGGTACTAGTCTTCCACAGACGGAATCCCGCTGGAAGACACTAATTGGGTACTAAGAACTTATTCTTTAACAGACTCACGCGGGAAGACGGGAGTCGGGTACCATATCCTGATTTACAACAATAAGGAATACGAATATTGAATATTATTAGCTTATCCTGAATAGAATCCCTAGAAGGCAAATATTGGATACTAGATACCTAGTCTTCCCCTGAATCCATGGGGAATTCACTGGGAAGACGAGTATTTAGTATAAGGAGTTTTGGGTATTGGCAAAATATTCTCTCCCTCAATCCCTCGGTATACGAATGTATCCTACCAAGAAACCATTTCACAATAGAATCTTTGGGAATATGAGTACTGGTTACCGGCTCTTTCTACCCTTGAATCTTTTTTTGGGGGGGTGGGGCAGTATAAAGTACTAGGAATCTATTGTGCCACAGATTCGGGAGGGTAGTGTAGAATACTGGGGACATGTTCTGTCCCAAAATCCCACAGGACGAAAGGTAGTGGATACTTGGTCCCTATTCTGCCACACAATCTCCCGGGAAGACGACCATAACGGAATTCCCTCAAGAGGAATATTGGCAACGTATTGTGACCCAGTGAAATCACATAAGTCCACGTGACATGGGTGTATGTAATTATGAACCTCCTAAGCGATACCCTTCACTGAAATTCAAATTCCGTTTGAGTCATAGCATCGCATTAGTCTACACCAACACATGTGTGCTATCACTACACCAAACCGTGAGGACATTTAAAGGCTACCGACGTCGCCAGGCTAACACGAATACGTGGAGCCCGTTTAGGGACATATTAATGGACATTGGATCATAACGACTAGTAACATTTTGCACTGACTAGATGAATAATTACGTGGACCAGATGAATAAATATAATTACATCGAATGATATCAACAAACGATGTTTTTCTGTTGTATGAAAGCCTGTAATTGTCAAAGCAATGGAATCAGTCAACGTGTTCAGTTTTTCTGTATACCTTTCATAACAGACGAGGACAGTGGTGCTGAAACAGCGTATCCCGCTATCGACATCTGCATCATAAATATCACGCGGAATCCCACGGATGCTGGGAATGCCAGAAAACGGCGCACGGTTTCACTGCCAAATCGGATCAAGAATGGTATCACGAACAGAAATAACGCCAGGATGGCTACACGATATGTACTCACCGATGATGAAACTGGATGCAGTATTCCATGTTGACGGTGTTGTTCTAGCCATAGTTGGGAATACTGACTCTCCTCTCCCCGCTGGAGAAGTATCGTCTGCTCTGGTCGTCTGCTAACATCGTGTGCTCTTCAATCGATAGGACAGCTTGTCCAGAAAAGTCACAGAGCACGAGACTTGGGGAATGCACGTGGGGACGAAAGTGGGGATGGTCGTCCCCGAGTTTGTATGCCGACAGTGAGGTTTTTATTCTCCAAATGATCTCGGAATTTCGTAAAGAACTAAAGACCTCGCACGGAGCTCGTTCGATCGATTTTATAATTTCAAGGAAGGGAATCGATGGCAGGCGGGGATGGAAGTTGTTGGATGACCAAAAGCAGACTTAAGGATTCGCCAGGGCCGTAGGCACTGAGGGACCAAGTCTGGTTGAAGGCCACGAGTAAACATACACTGAAGCAGTGTACGTACAGCGGCATTGCTGGGTAAATATACAATGTCAACGACAGATACAGACACATGGACGTTATAGACAAAATAGTGGAAAACATAATACGATAATGCATGTCATTTAACATAGGTGAAAACACCCGATGTTCACGAAAGGGAAGAAAGAGAAGATGGATAGGTTGTGGAAGACTGGCGGAGTCTCTTGGGGAGGAAATAACAGAAATGATTGAAGTAGAAACAGAAAGCTATACAGTCTGGGGAGACGGATTCACAGAATCCAATTATTAATGCATTGTTCAGATCTCTTCTAATTTAAAAACCAGAGAAGGGAGGACAAGAAGAAAATGAAGAGTGAGTGTGTAACTCCGAATGAAGAGTATTGTAGTTTTTGTAACAGCTATCAGTTAAATTGCCATCGGTTGACCTGCCAAGACACTTGCAATCTGGGTAAAATCCCGTAAGTTTGTTTGTTGTTTAGAAACTTTGAGTTACAAAGAAACCAGAAATGAGTTCAAATCCTTATGTAAACAGAAGATTGTGTGCCTTCCTGTAGATTGTCTCCAGTTGAAATAGTGAGTGAGTGAGTTTAGTTTTAAGCCACAATCAGCAATATTCCAGCTATATGACGGTGGTCAGTAAATAATTGAGTCTGGACCAGACAACTCATCGATCTACGCACTGGGGATAAGATGACATGTGTCAACCAAGTCAACCAAGTCAACCATCCTGACCACCCGATTCCGTCAGTTGCTTTTTCGACAAGCATGGGTTGCAGAAGACAAATTCTAACCCGGCCAAAACCCGAAAGTAAACTAGAATTCTGCCATACACATTTTCCACTGCGAACCTGCTAGGTGTGTGAAAATACATTCTACGATCTGAAACGCCATATTCTGAACATGTTGTCATCATGACATTTAATCCATTCGTTTGCCATGCCGACATCAAAGCTATCTTCTTTGTCTTTACAACTAAAATATTTGAATTATCTGTTTTGGGATTGTTAACCAAAACAAGCATTGATCAGTCAAATATGTTTGAATATATAGTGCAGATCGGTCGGACAATATTTTCGTAATCCTTATCATATATCCGGCCTGGATGACACCGCTGTCTGGCAGGCGAGGACACACATTGTTTACACACACTTGCATCTGCGAGGGTCCAAAAACACTGCTGATTGTGCGGTGTTGACTCGACGCCTCGCAATCAGCATTAATCGCCGCACTTATCGAGGCCCATCAGCATCCCTGACTCGAGAGTTTTCAATCGAAACATCTTTGCCAATATTTACTGGGGGATTTACTTTCGTCGTGGCCGAAATCAATCAGGATGCAAATGTATTCCATCTGCGACTGACTTAATTTGTGTGCTGATATCACTCGTGATGTTAAGGAGAACACATGGAGATCACATCCTATATGGAGCCTCTGATGTTGAGATAACATCAGGTGTGGAGGCCCTCATATTGAGATCACATCATATATGGAGCCTCTAATGTTGAGATCACATCAGGTGTGGAGGCCCTCATATTGAGATCACATCATATATGGAGCCTCTATTGTTGAGATAACATCCGGTGTGGAGGCCCTCATGTCGAGGTCACATCATATGTAGAGGCCCTCATGTCGAGATCACATCATATGTAGAGGCCCTCATGTTGAGTTCACATCCTATGTAGAGGCCCTCATGTTGAGATCACATCAGGTGTGGAAGCCCTCATGTTGAGATCACATCACGTGTGGAGGCCCTCATGTCGAGATCACATCCTATGTAGAGGCCCTCATGTTGAGATCCCTCATGGAGGCCCTCATGTTGAGATCACATCCTATGTGGAGGCCCTCATGTCGAGATCACATCCTATGTGGAGGCCCTCATGTTGAGATCACATCCTATATGGAGGTCATCATATTGAGATCACATCCTATGTAGAGGCCCTCATGTTGAGATCACATCCTACATGGAGGCCCTCATGTTGTGATCACATCCTATACGGAGGCCCTCATGTTGAGATCACATCATGTGTAGAGGCCCTCATGTTGAGATCACATCCTGTATTGAGGCCCTCATGTTGAGATCACATCCTAAGTGAAGGCCCCCCCCCCCCCTATTGAGATCAAGATCACACGTGAATACGTAGGACCAAACGCTGAGATCACACAAATTATAGAAGTCCAGATGGCATAATGGACGCTGTTGACATGGTAATATCAGATTGCTCTTGAACTGAATATCTGTAACACATTGTAACAGCCGGTATCATATTTCAGCCGGTATCATATGGCACTGTGACATATCCAGTTAACCAGGCATGTGCACATTAAAGTACACATTCACTGTAGCCAGGTGAAAACTGACATAAAGTGAATATCAACTGCAGCTCGTTTGAAGTCGTATTCTTTATAAGTGCTTTGTCGGAACAAAATATACATCTCAAAAGAAGATAAGGAACGATGTTCAATACGATTATGTCCAGGACAGATTACGGACGGTCAAATAAAAATGTCGGGTGTAATTGGGCTCAGTTTTTGTTGTTTACTTTCAACTCGCGCCATGTGTTGATGAGACTACAGTCACACATAATGTAGAATGATATGAGACAATTACAGTACTGGCTCGTCATGCCGTGTCTCCGCTCGAAGACAATGCGGAAATACTCATTTTGTCAACTATTAGCACCTGGCTGTAATAGGTTTGAAGCCAGAAATTTTCACAAATATAATCCAAATAATTTTATTTGTAGTTAAAAACGTGTCCAATACAGGAAAACATGCGACACAAAGCCCTATTAATGACATTTACGTGTCATTTACATTTACGTACCATTTACGTTATCATAGGACCTGTGAAGATCCGGGTTATAGTTGGTCTTCAGCAGCCCCTGCTTGTAAGAGGCTGCTGACGATATCGGGTGGTCAGGCTCATTTACTTGGCTGATGCGTGTCATCCTATCATGATTGCTCATGATGTCAATCATTTGTTTGTCTGGTCCAGACTCGATTATTTACAGACCGCCGTCATATAGCTGGAATATTGCTGAGTGCGGCGTTAAACAACAAACAAACACAACTTGTTTTAGACGTTACAGAAAAAAATTCTCTTAATTCTCCCGGGAGAAATGTACACACATTTGCCACAGAAGAAAACATAGGATTTGCTTCTATGTGACACACACGCCGAATACAAGGGTTCGGCGTCATTATGTTTCCTTTCAAGGCAGTATATAGGCATTCGTGTTCCTACAAACCTTGTGAATGACATAAAAGGACAGGCAGCTAATTTCATCTCTGCAGACACTTGGTAACCCGCACAGTGTGTGAACAAATCACAACTCGTCAAGTTGGACAAAGGATGCTCAGTACATTAGAGTAATCACTGACTGCAAGTGGCTGTCGGGAAGATTATGTACAAGCTTTGTTTATAACAATGGACCATTTTGACGAAGGAACATTACAGCGAAATGCTTTCAGTGCAAGCAAACGCGTGTATATACATTAGTTGCCTTCATGATCTGCTCCTGTATATTCCAAAACAGAATTAATGTAAAGTTTCTGCTACCACGATAATGCCCATATACTTTTTAGACCCCCTATAAGGAAATCATCACAAATTGTGTGTCGAGCGAGAGATGTAAGAATAACGTCATCAGATACACGGGACGAAAAGCCTGATTCCACACCATTGAAATATATGCAAAATGAGGAAATGAAAGCAATGACCGGATTTGCGTAATCGTCCCGCTGTAAATCAACATAGGGAATCTTATCTCATATGGACCTTCACCTTTAAACATATCATGTTGATATATTACACAACCCACAAGTCTTGAATAACGGGACAATTCTGCTCCTTGATTCAAACGTTTATTTCCAGGTAATCACTTGATCATAGAGGATTTCTAAATTATAAATGCATTTGCCAGGTGCATAAATGTTCAACGCCTTTCTAAGTTTACAAGGGTTTGAAACATGGTAACTTCTTCTGGCGGCGAAACATTTATGAATGTGTAACTTTCAAATTTTCCAATCCTTAGAAAGTATTGGATGATTCCGAACATCAAGAGAATGTATTTTGAAGACTGCTATAGAAACAAGATAATCGTAAGTTTTTGGCGTCGTTTTCACACATGATGATACTTTTGCAATCACGGCTCATGTGACGTAAACATGTTTACAAACATAAATATGCAATCAAGCTGAGCGAATGAATAAGATTGAGATGATTGATATTACACCAATAAAGAGACCGCCGTCATTTAAATGTTGCTGAGTGCGGCGTTAGGCAAATAAACATATCCATACTAAACCGATAAAGAGTACAAATTGCAAGGTAAAGGTGTGGCCAGCTTTACTTCATTTCGTTAAATGTGTGTCATAATTCGATAAAAAAATAACTACATGACTGCTGACAAGGGAATTAACACCCAATCTCTCCCAAGTGTATAACTACATGACTGATGACAAGAGGTTTAACACCCAATCTCTCCCAAGTTTATAACTACATGACTGCTGACAAGGGGTTTAACATCCAATCTCTCCCAAGTGTATAACTACATGACTGATGACAAGGGGTTTAACACCCAATCTCTCCCAAGTGTATAACTACATGACTGTTGACAAGGGGTTGAACACCCAATCTCTCCCAAGTGTATAACTATATGTCTGCGGACAAGAGGTTTAACACACAGTCTCTCCCAAGTGTATAACTACATGACTGATGACAAGGGGTTTAACACCCAATCTCTCCCAAGTGTATAACTACATGACTCCTGACAAGAGGTTTAACACCAAATCTCTCCCGAGTGTATAACTACATGACTGCTGACAAGGGGTTTAACACCCAATCTCTCCCAAGTGTATAACTACATGACTGCTGACAAGGGGTTTAACACCCAATCTCTCCCAAGTGTATAACTACATGACTGCTGACAAGGGGTTTAACACCCAATCTCTCCCAAGTGTATAACTACATGACGTGTTTTCGAAGTGCATGTAATATACTTCACGTTAAGAAATAAGAGATAGCTAGAATGATATGATTGATGTATGAGGTGTTTGTTGTGAACTCTATCATCAGCGTAATTCGTTTCCTTTTACAATTTTCCGTAAACTGTCATAAACCTTTCATGTGTTGTAAATCAAGTTAAAAACAGTTGTTAACGAATGACGCACAGTGGTATAGATTATATAGTTAGAACGGAGTGTATGATTCATAACGCATGGTAGATGTCAGTATTTATCCGACGAGACGGATGTTCGATTTGATGTATCAGATAATTGATTACAAGATAATAGGCAGTATGGGGAACTGATGAATATATTTCTGTGGTAGAACATATCATTTACACATTTATACATCAGTGTGCGTCAGTAAAAGCGGTGAAATCTTTTCTAATAGTATAGCCTATTGTGTGATTTCAATTATTTCATCAACACTTGTTTATGAACTAACACTACACGAAAGAGTGCATTTTCCACATGTGCCCTCGTGTTTGGATTAATTGATTCACTGAGTATGGTTTTATGCCGCTTTTAGCAATATTCCAGCGATAGCACGGCGGGGGACACCGGACATGGGCTTGACACATTGTACCCATGTCTGGAATCGAACCCGGGTTTTCAGCGTGACGAGCAAACGCTTTAACCTCTGGGCTACCCCACCGCCCCTGTTTGGATTAAGGTTTGGAACTGTTGGATTCTATGCTTGGCGTCATCACCTACGGAATATGATATTGTGCCTTTATGTGCCACATGTTTGCAATATATGTTCATAAAATGAAGTATACTAAGCAACAAAAGAAAGGTCAGTATGGAATTTTCCTTCGCAGAAACGGATAACTGTAAACTCATTTAATGTTTTGATTGTATATTTTTGACAACATCTCCAACTGTTCCTGAGCAAAGACATTCCTTCCCAAACTCAGAATGGAACCCAGGAAATGGTCTCAAAAACGCAACCTGATCTCGGAAATGTTACGGTGTTCTCCGCGTTTTTCATGCAACTCATGCTGCACATGCTGTTCATAAGGACCAGCCCTATAAAATGCGCGCACACACACACACACACACACACACACACGCACGCACGCACACACACACACACACACACACACACACACACACACCAAACCTGGTTGAAACAGTCACATTACAACGTCAGCGGGATGGCGCGACTCACGACAGCTCAGAGGAACCAGGCGCTAGGAAGACTTGAAGCTGGCCACACTGCACAAGCCGTTGCCAATCACTTCTAGGTCAACGTTCAGACCATCTACAGACTGCAGCAACGTTTCCAGGCCACCAACACCACAAATGATCGCCCCCGTATTGGCAGACCGAGGGTGACCACAAGACGACAAGACCGCCATGTTGTGCCACAGCATGTACAGAATCCCTTCATGGAGGCATCCGAAACAGCATGCCAGACAGTGGGAACACACGGAAGACCAATCTTAACAGCGGGGACCTCCATTGCTGTAGACCTTACCGTGGACCTATTCTCACCCCTCGTCATCGCCGTGAACGTGTACAGTTTGCCCTACAACACCAAAACTGGCGATACAGGCAATGGAGAACTGTTCTGTTCACAGATCAGAGTCGGAACTGCGTATCAACTGCAGATGGCAGAACAGAATATGGTGACGACCTGGCCAGCGTTACTCATACCAATGTGTTATGGAAAGAGACTCGTGGGGAGGTGCAATCATCATGGTATGGGGTGGAATAGGCCTGAAGGAGAGAGTGGGTCATGTGGTGTTCCAGAACCTTGGTCCAGGGAGAGGAGGCGGCATCACAGCGGTGCGCTACATCGTCCAAGCTCTCAGATCCCACGTCATACCACATTTCGCACGTCACCGGAACAACATTTTCCAGCATGGTAACGCCCGGGACCATACTGCCAGAGCTACACGGGACTTCCTACAGCAGAACGGTGTCAACATTATGCAGTGGCCAGCCCTTAGTCCTGATTTAAACCCAATTGAACATCTTTGGGATGACATTCAGAGGAGACTGAATAATGTCATACCAAGGCCGAACACAGCCGATTTATTGCGCCAGGCCTTTCTCAGAGTATGGTTCCAGGTGCCAATGGCCTTCATCAATCGATTGGTGCACTGCATGCATTGACGCTGTGCTGCAGTCATTGCCGCTCGTGGTGGTCACACTAGATACTGAAGTCAAGAGTCTGAATGGACTGCAAACGCTCACGTAATGTCTTGAAATTCTGCTGTTATTCATTGATGTGTCAAGATATTGTACTGCTTATTATGTCAATTTCTGTAATGATTTGATTACAATGCCTATCTAATTTTGAATTCGTACTGACTGTTTTTTTGCTGCTGAGTATAGAAATGCATTTTATGTGTTGTAAATGAAAATAAGGAGGATGAACTTTTTAAAAAGGGCTTGAAAGTGATTTAAATGGCAATATGAGTAATTCCAAACTTGATAAAATGGCATTTTGTTATGAGGCAGTTTTATACCTTGTGCAACAATGTTTCAACTGTTATTCATAGTATCTGTAGATTCAGTGAGACGCAGTGGTGTACTACATTAGACAGATTGCTGGAATGTACTAGAACTCTCCTCTGATAAATTTATCAGAGAATATTATAAAACGACCTGCCTAAGCATAGAATATTCAAGCAACCTATTTTGGTGTATATAAGCCGAGGTAGATATTGCCTCTCATCTCACATTATGTATATGGCAACAAGAAGTCCCAGCACTGTATGTGATGGCCATACCCTGGGTACTCACTGCCTAGCCCTTTCTTCCAAGTTGGATCACTGTTGCTGAGGTGAATGTAAACATAATTGCTATTATGACTGCTCTTGTGTTATGTTTGAATTTGTACTGACATGGTCGTAGCTTTGTGTTGATTTGTATTGATTTTGTTAACTTTGTTAATCATAGAATACAATTGTAAATTACTGCACATCTGTATGTTGTTTGTTGGTTTCACACACAGTTCTCTTACAGACTGATTACCACTGAACGTTCGAGTTCAACACTGTTAACGTTGACCAGTGAATGTCCTAGGTAGTGAAACGAGATTCAATTTGCAGTAATACGAAACGCAACCCCACACCATCACTTAGCCACTACTATAGCGTTCAGCTGCACGGATCGCCCATTAGTGATATGCCTTGTTACGACGTGAATATAAAATGTGAGCTAACATTCCTGGCTTCATGTTTCACTAGCCGATAGTTGCGTTATATGGACCAGCCACATGTGCCTGGTTACCAAAGCTCGGTTGCTATAAATGCAAGGATGTTATGATGTATACTTAGCTTGAGTGAGTGAGTGAATTTGGTTTAACGCCGCTTTTAGCAATATTCCAGCAATATCACGGCGGTTGACACGTGAAGTGGTTGACACCAGAAGTGGATTTCAAACATTGTACCCACGTGGGGAATCGAACCCGAGTCTTCATTTGTGAGTGAGTCAGTGAGTTTAGTTTTACGCCGCACCCAGCAATATTCCAGCTATATGGCGGCGGTCTGTAAATAATCGAGTCTGGACCAGACAATGCAGTGATCAACAGCATGAGCATCGATCTGCGCAAATGGGAAATGATGGCATGTGTCAACCAAGTCAGCGAGTCTGACCACTCGATCCCGTTAGTCGCCTCTGACGACAAGCATGGGTTACTGAAGATCAATATTCTAACCCGGACCTTCACGGGTAATTGATTGCATTAACTTGGTGATAGGCAGTTGTGTTTTTCGCAGTTCCCACTGTAAGATACAACTTATGCACAGCCCTTCGGTAATTGACGCTATACATTATGTATACTATCCAAAAAAAAAGAAACGCATAGGCGTTTTGTATTTTTAAAAATCTATTAATTGCCTATTGTGTTCAAACAATCGTCAAAATATGTAACAAGGATTAAATAGGCATCGCCTCAACGCAACAGAAATCACCTTCCAGTTAAAATTTTGCAGCAAAGAGCATGCACTGTCTGGCAATAAAATTCCAGATTACTTTTGGAAATTCATTTTGAAGGAGTTTCAAGGTCAAATCACTACGCCACGTCTTGACTGCGACACGAAAACATCGCCATTGAAAGAATGCACACTGGAGATTACCAATCTTCTGTTGCTAGGCGTCTGAATGCTAGTCTGAGCACGATATCACGGCTTGCAGCTTGTTACAACCAAATAGGCATAACAAATGACCGTCCCCGTACAGGCAGACCTCGAGTCACCTCTGTAGCCGAAGATCGGTACATCCGTGTACTACATTTCCGTGATCTTATTGCGACGGGTGAGAGCACAGCAGACAGGGTGCCTGGACTTCGGAGGATATCCGGTCAAACTGTACGGAACAGGTTGAGAGAGATTGGACTGAGAGCCAGGAGATCCGACGTCGGGCCCATGCTACGTCGTCACCATGGCGCTCAACGTCTTCTTTATATAAAGTTATCCACTTGGTTGTATAGACATTTCCTTCTTCTAAACCTATGCAAAAATTCACGTACTAAAGTCTATTTGTGGACGGGTTATACATGTTTGAAAATACAACATTTTCGCAACAGATTCTGGGTTATGCGTTTCTTTCCTTGAATAGTATATATTGAATAGCTTATGGACAATTGATATTATTTAAACGATGTAAGATAGAGGTTATGCAGAGATCTGCTGTTAATGACGACATACGTTGGTGTTGATAATCTATAACAAGAATAGAATATAGAATTACCAACAATCAAACACTGGAATCTATATCATGAAACTTACTTTGGCATATATCCATTAACCTTTCTAAGAGGTTTATAAATATGTGGATCTATGGAGATCCGGGTTAGAATTGGTCTTCCCATGATTGTCAGAGGTGACTGAATGGCGACTGACGTGATCGGATGTTTAGACTCACAGACGTGGTTTCTTGCATGCCAGCGTGGCCCAAATACACAAATCGATGCTCATGGTGCCAATGGCTGAATTATATGGTCAAAACCTGCTTCTTTATAAAGACCCGGCATATAGATGGAATACCGAGGAGTTAAACATCAACCAGGCGTACACACAAATCTGCTGTAGTGAGTGGGTGAGTTTATGTTTACACCACTTTTAGCAATATTCCATCAATATCACGGCGGAGGACACCAGAAATGGACTTCACACATTGCCCACCGCCCCTAAAATATGCTGTAATAAGATTCGAGAAGATGTGTTTCCTTTGCTTCGATCCAGAGGGAGTTAACAAATTACTATAACATAACAAAAGCCAAAGCTTACTCTAACTGTGATTACAACTTTGTTAAATTTTGGTCCAGTTGCCATGAGCGGTTTGTTTGAACCATTCTATTCAATTATTATTTTCGATGAAACTTTGTTTATCGATGTATGACATTGGTCCAGTTGCCATAAGCTGGTTCTTTGAACCATTCTATTCAATTACCGTTTTCGATGAAACTGTTTCTCGATGTATGACATTGGTCCAGCTGCCATAAGCAGTTTGTTTTTGAACCATTCTTTTCAATTACCCTTTTCGATGAAACTTTGTTTATCGATGTATGACATCGGTCCAGTTGCCATAAGTTGTTTGCTTGAACCATTCTATTCAATTACCGTTTTCGATGAAACTGTTTCTCGATGTATGACATTGGTACAGCTGCCATAAGCTTGTTGTTTGAACCATTCTATTCAATTACCCTTTTCGATGAAACTTTGGTTCTGGATGTATAGCATTGGTCCAGTTGCCATAAGCTGTTTGTTTGAACCATTATACTCAGCTACCCTTTTCGATGAAACTTTGTTTCTCAATATATGACATTGGTCCTGTTGCCATAAGCAGTTTGTTTTCAATTAAACATATGTTAAATGACATATTATGAACCATTCTATTCAATTACCCTTTTCGATGAAACTTTGTTTATCGATGTATGACATTGGTCCTGTTGTCATAAGCGGTTTGTTTGAACCATTCTATTCAATTATCGTTTTCGATGAAACTTTGTTTATCGATGTATGACATTGGTCAAGTTGCCATAAGCGATTTGCTTGAACCATTCTATTCAATTACCTTTTTCGATGAAACTGTTTCTCGATGTATGACATTGGTCCAGTTGCCATAAGCAGTTTGTTTTCAATGAAACATATGTTAAATGACACATTATGACATATATGATTTGCTGTACAACAAAAAAAGTGGAATAAAAATAAAAAAATATATATATATATTCCAGCAACATAACGGCGGAGGACACCAGAAATGGACTTCACACATTGCCCACCGCCCTTAAAATATGCTGTAACAAGATTCGAGAAGACATGTTTATTGCACACAAACTAAGATGATGCGTGTGGAATGATACAGTGAAGATAGAAACGCAATAATTACAATGTAAACTGACAGATATGTGTGTGACGAATGCTTTAGCTTAAGTATCTATACATCTACATATTTCATGACCAGTAACATCCATCCATCCGCCCATCTGTCCATCCTCCATCCAATCATCCATCCATCCACCATCCATCCATTCACCTAAACCCCAACGATGGGACCCGTCACATACGCGTTCAATGGGAAGTCAGTTGTTCACCCGAATAGACATCACGGAAACAGCCGGTACAAGTAAATAGGGAGAACTGCATAGGTATAACGTTTGTCATTGCCACGGCACACCTGGAAAAGGCGTCATCATGTCCAAAACAAAACCTTTCAAAAAACCCATCCAAGTCTTGAATGCGCCAAAACCTGACCAAACAACCAAAGAGCAAGAGTCGCCGGAAGCTTGCCGAAGTCCTGTCTTCAGTACCTCGCCGTACCGTATGATTTGAGCCATTTGCGTTTGTCTAACATAGCATTGGGATGTAATCACGTAGTACTCCACTGATATATTTAGGACAAACAAACCTTTCAATCATCTGGATCTAGATGTATTCTCAATGCTATTTCATCACGTTTGGAATATGTGTGAATAACCATGTCATTAGCATCATCTTCCAAACATGTTGAAACACCTAAGGCACTCTGAATAGTAATCAATTTGGTATTGAAAGGTGACTCATTACCAAGTATTCCAAATCATTTGGTTATTAGTTATATTAACACGTATGCCTAGTTTGGCTATGATTCTAAATGTTATAGAAACACACTCATTTACATCAGCGTCATAACCCGTCCATTATCCTGACAAGTGCATTACGCCATATTTGCCGAGGACTTGTAACACGAAACGAATGAATGACATTTCCATACGTCCACATAACATTTGGAGTAAATTATACAGCTTACAGTTTCAATCTAAACTCAAACGTTAAAAATAAAGCGTTTCCATTACATTTCGAGGTGCAGAAATCATTAGGAAATTGTACGATGTTTGACGCACATTTAGCGTATAATGACATACCATTGGCATCTGTACAATTGGAATAATTAGAGAAATATTAGCCAAATCAATGGGATGAATGTCATTTGATTCCCTTTTTATGGCCACATGCAGACAACAATGCTCAATCAATGAATGTATTGGAAATGTAAGGACATCCTATTTATTTCACCTGAGCAGGTGCTCGGTCTCCCCATTGACTCCATCAACGAATCCATCGCTCGTTAACTTGGACAAAGGAAGCAAAGTGCATTAGAGAGGGATATATAACTGCTGGAGGACAAGGAGTATGTTCAATCTGAGCTTATTTGTAACTTTGTCATGGTGGACTCTTTGATGAAGAACTATAAACGTTCTTGGTTTAATGTTGAAACAAGGATACATAACACGTTACATATATGTCACCAACAACGCTCGTCACATACATGCATGTCGATTTACGTTCTAAATATCGTTACCGTATTTTCACCAAAAAGCCGCCGTGGCTGAGCGGGTTAGGCGGCTGACATTGTGTGCTGGTGATTAGATGCCTGAATCTGAGAGTGTGGGTTCGAATCCCGGATGGGACTCAGCCCATCAAAAGTACTAGATTCTCTACTTTACTGAGAAAGAATAATCCAAAAATTAACGTACGCTCCATTTGACCACTTTCTAAATGGCATTGTGTGTTCAAAGTATAGATGTCTTCAGTTTCGTCAAACCAACTCCTTGCTTCTATAACACTTAAAAGATATTTTTTTCCATTATTTTCATTTCCAGAAGGACGCGATAACGACGTACATATCGCTGTGTGTACTGGAGCGCGTCGTGTGAAGGAAGGCTGGACAGTAACGCTCATGTGTTACATGCTCCCATTCGAAGATGCTCACCATCTTAATACGCAAAGATTGATATGACTACGTAGATTTGGACAAAAGACAGATACAAAATCGAGAGTTGACTCAAGTTCCTCATCGACGCGTTTACCAACCCCAGGTGTATCATCCGTCTCAATTAAGATGAATGTATTATGTATCATACATCACACACAGACACTCTCTCTTTCTCTGTCTGTCGAGTTCTAATGAGTGATTCTCTGTTTCGCAACTGTGAGACTTCGGTGGTACAATGGCATGCATTTAGGCAGTTGCAAGCAACACAATGATCCCCATTTTATTCTGTTCACACTTCGACACTTGGCACTAACCCTGCCCAGTAAATGAATTGCCTGTTGATACAAGTCACAAGCATGTCGACAATACTCTTACAAGTCAAGAAGTCTTCATTCCAGAGACTCAACTGCCATTTGATCCACAACGTATCATCTTTATACAGTTAGGGTTCCAATGTTAAGTAATGAAAGTATTATCAATAAAAGTCCCGCCGCTCTTTTTTTTACAATCCTGGTCCTGAAGTTCATATAAGCCATGGCCAGTGTCTGTCTGATTGACCTTAATGACGCAATCACTGGCTAAGGTAACGTGAAACGCTGACCATGGACTGGAGCCTGAATGTGAACTGTCGATACCTGACATAAAAGGAGCAATCATATGAAAGACTCACTTGTGGTAAACTTGTATGAGTTTGGTTTGCGTTATCTAGCATTGTTTCGTTGGGGTGTCGAGGTTGCCTGTCAGTACGTTAAACACAGAGTGTTTTGTAATTGGAGACCACAGAGATCTTTCTATTTAACAGACAGTGAGTGAGTGAGTGAGTGAGTGAGTGAGTGAGTATGGTTTTACGCCGCTTTTTAGCAATATTCCAGCAATATCACGGCGGGGGACACCAGAAATGGGCTTCACACATTGTACCCATGTGGGGAATCGAACCCGGGTCTTCGGCGTGACGAGCGAACGCTTTAACCACTAGGCTACCCCACCGCCCCTTTCAACAGACAGTGTCTGGAGATAACGTTGTTTCACTTCAGGCACTCGGCTTCATGTGAATATGTCTTTCGTCACATATGTCACTCAGTTTGTGAAATAGCCACTGGCCCGCTAGCCCGTGGCTAGTAAAAATCCAGTCGGGCCAGTAAATCTCCACATTCACTGGTCGACTGGCTAGTGAATTTACATGGAGTCATTTTGTAAATATATCACTCTCTCCGACTTGTTAAGTTATAACACACTTTTATGGCCTGATAGAAATGTTCATCATATTAGCAGCTTATAATGATGAAACCCGTGTCATGCCGACAATATCTTATTCTCATCTATTTTTTGCAATCTTTTGCTTAGTTTCTACTTTCAAATTTCGAGCTAGTGAATTATTTTGTGGGATAATAACTTTCAGGCATAGCTAAATTTGGAAACTATTTCGCACACTGTACGTCACATAAATGTTCATGAAGTAATAAGAAAAAAAACCGTTAGTTTAGTGTCTCTGAAGAGTGGTACAAACCCGTGAAGGTCCGGGTTAGTATGTGCCTTCAGTAACCCATGCTTGTCGTAAGAGGAGACTAACGGGATCGAGTGATCAGGCTCGCTGACTTGGTTGACACATGTCATCGGTTCCCAATTGCGCAGATCGATGCTCATGCTGTTGATCACTGGATTGTCTGGTCCAGACTCGATTATTTACAGACCGCCGCCATATAGCTGGAATATTGCTGAGTGCGACGTAAAACCAAACTCACTCACTCACTCAATAGTGGTACAAACAGTGACGACGCTCTCCTAGCAATGCTATCGTTATCAGGCCGATCGCTTGTTTAGTTGACAGACACCCAATTGACAGACACTGAACTAGAAGGTTAATTAGGGTAACACCTACGGGTATAATGGAACAGTCCACTGTCTAGTGAGTAGAGTAGGGTAGGGTGAGCCTGAAACAGGTTCGTTACTGAGAAGTTTGATTGTGTGGAAATAGAACTTTGTTGTAGTTAAATGATAATCTGTCTTCTCTTCTCAAAATTGTTTTACTATCAATTACTATCGAATATAAAAACAGGTCTGTCATTGCGAGGTTTGATTGTGTTTATTGATTGACACATATTTTATTCATTCAAGAAAAGGATTGGGCACGAGTTAATCAACATAGAAAAGCCCTCTCCCAATAACTACACAATTCATCTTACAAGGATGTACACAAGTGACAGACATGAGAAGTTAACTGAGAAAACGTGTGTTTTTTTAGAGATATAGATATGTACATATTTGAAAACATTGTGATTTTCAATAACTGAGAGACCTGCATTCCCACTGTAAGATAAGATTAATACCAATCAGTGTTCTACTTTAACAATATTTTCTAAAGATTTTAACATTTTTATGTCTTTGAATAGTATACAATGGACATTCAAGGAAGTAATGAAAATCATTCTCACATCCATGGTCACATTGACATGATGCATCATTATTCACATTTATGCAAACTGCATGTATGAACTGGCATTTGGGCCCTTGACACTAACCCTGCCCAGTAAATAGATTATTGTCGGGTGATCCAAGTCAGAAGCATGTCGACAATACTCTTGCAAATCCCATTTCTCAGCCTTATCCTCATCATCATATCTAATTATACGAATCTAGTGTAATGTTTTTGTCTCTTTTCTTGTTGGCGTTGTTATTCATGAATTTTGACTGTAATGAACAGGATCGCCTCGGTTTACAGAAGTGCAGTCGTATTTTCTAAAATGATCCTGGTCTCGCCAACCACTGCCGCTTCTCTCATCTTGAAAGGTTCATACACCAGAAATAGTGCACACCTAAAGATAATCATGTAGCTGACTCGTCTGTACTGAAAGGTCCACTAATTTGTAATGTTATATACTTGGCTGAACATGGTTACGAAATAATAAGGCGATGGGAAATGGCATAAGCTTGACGTCACGTGGCTATAATAATACGTTATCTCTAATGATCAGCAGTTAACAAAAGCGAAAATATCCTTTTCATAATTATAATGAATGCCTGTCAGGGATCGACTGCACGACTTCAACCTCCCAGGATTGAACCACTAACAAAAAGTGATGACCCAGGTGTTCAAGACAGGTCGAGGTGATCCCGACCCACTGGTGGCGCACGCAACAACTTCATTCAATGGCAAGCCAATTGTTTACATGGGCCTATTTCAGTCGGGACGCTTGGTACAAGTGACAAGGGGGAGATGCATTGGGCATTGTGTTTTCACTTGACAAGTCAAAACTGAAAATGCCGTCATCACGTCCAAAACAAAATCTTTTGAAATCCCCACCCAGGTCCCGAGCATTGGTCGCAGGACGCTTGCCGGTCCCCTGCTCTGTATACCCCACTGGTAATGTATACATTGTCACTGACTTCTACATGTAATCCCTTGTCATCACATTGTAACTGTACTTCCCATTCAATTCTTGTTCTTGTTAATTATTTACTATATATATGCATATCACCCTGTTTTTACCTGACTCAACCCGTCGCCGAAATAACTTAGTTGTGCGTGCGACGTTAAATAAAGCAGTATTATATAGAATAGCGGTACGAGATCACTTTTGACAAAAGCCTATGTAAAGCTTTATTTCATAAATAAAGCTTTTATCAAGCCCATATCTCTTCCACTATTGTATATACCACTTTTGAATCCCCAGCCAACTTCCCTGGTCACTATGACCGTGAGCCAACACTTTCCTGGTCACGTGACACTATTGTGATCAACCTATGTAATGTTGATCTCGGCGAAACAATTTAATGTGAATCTCCTAAGATTTCTTTGGTTTTCGTAATGAAAGCTTGTTGGGCTTGTTGTATCCCTTGTTTTATGTTCTTTTTTTTCTCGTCTTCACTGATGGCAGTGCTTTTACGAGACTTGGTTCGAATCTCTTGTTTCATTTTGTGATATTTTGCGAGTTCAGAGAGGACCAAACGAAACTCCTCCTCGGAGACTTTACTGTCAGTGAGTACTGAACAGCAAAATAAAATTTCATGAAGGTAAGCGTTCATGTTTATGGAACGTTCATGGTAAAGTGACGTCATGATCCCCGATGAGATGATGTCATGCAATTTGACGTCCATACGAAACACTGGCAACAAAACAATAGTTTTAGCATGTGCATCGACGGTTCTGGATGGAAAGCATGCATTTCACTCTGAGGTATCCTTTGTAAAGGTTTGTGTCAAAAAACAGTTCAGAATTGACGCTAGGAGGTGTACACGCCACACAAACGATGCCTAGACTAACGACTGAGCAGAGGGGAATGGCCATTGGAAAGTTGCACGGAGTTAGCTCTGCAACCGCTGTAGCTAGACAATTGGGCTGTCATTTTACCACCATTACACGACTTGCTCAACGTCATCAGCAAACCGGGGTTGCTGCTGATAGTCCCTGTAACGGACGGCAACGAGTGACAACTCATACGCAAGATCGGTTCATCCGGGTCACTCATCGTAGGAACCGAACTCAAGCAGCAACAGCAACATCAGCCTTAGTTCTTGGGTCAAGGGGAGCAGTGTCCAGCGATACGATTAGGCATCGTCTTCGGGCTGCTGGAATCCACTGCCGAAGGCCATATGTGGGGCCAATTTTGGCACGTCAACAACGCCAATGACGTTTGCAGCCCTCACACAGCAAGGGTATCGATGGACTGACTGGCTCAGAACAACATTAACATTTTGCCATGGCCATCTCTTTACCGGATGTGGCTCCCATTGAACATTCTGGGACGAAATTGGACGGAGGATTGAGGCAGGTAGACAGCCACTCACACTTTCACAATTGGAATAGAGATTAGTGTTTGGGCGGAACCAATTGCCTCAGGCATCCTTTCAGACTCTAGTGAACTCAATGAGGCCACGTTGCACGGCCTGTGTGCAAGCTCAAGGTGGCTATATGCGCTACTAAAGAGACTGTCACTTTTCGCGTTCAGGGGTATCTCCATTTGACGGACTGTGATCAATTTGAACTTATTGCAATTCAATGTCAACAGCAACTTTTAGCTGTTAAATTGACAGTGTTTTCTATAGAATAAATGATTAGACATGATTTTGGTTGTCTTCTATTCAAAAACTTGACAAAAAGCCAGACTTGCGTTTCTTTTGCTGTTCAGTATATTATCGGCTATTGTGTTTAACTTTGCTTCGGCTAGAATTCGAATTTAATCGTGTTTCAATGCTTTACGATGTAATTTGCGAGACACAAACTTTATAGGAGCCTTAAAATCTGTAGGGCACCATTAGTTTCGGCAACCACAAACCCCATATTCGACCCGATACCAAGACAGGTATGCAAAAAACTGGCACCACACAGACTGTTTCCATAGCCGACAGCAAAAAGTCTAGTCTTGCCCCAACTGTATAGTTTTCTAGACAGACCCTCCGACAGCTCGCCTAGTATTTTTGCAGATGCACAGTCGCGGGCTTTGGGTTGCAAAGGGCGAATGGAGTCATAGACTTGTCTAGGCCCGTTTCCGTATTCCAACTGCTTTTTGTGGAATTCGTGGTACGGAAAGTATGGCGCACGCCCGAACGAAAAAAACAAACGCATGGTTCGTATACCCTACTACAATACTTTTTCCCAAATAGGCTGCATTCCACACATCGACTTCTCTATTCCATATAGTGGGGATCCCCGGGTTTGGCCGTGGAAACTGTTTTGGGCGTTTCTGTCTTCTCGTCGACCGGTATGTGGGCCTGCGTGCTAGCTGTTGTGCTGTGTTTCCAGGTCTTGTAGATGACCTTCCAGAGAAACACGGTGGCTAGCGAAAGGTAGGTCCACCTTTGGGCCGATTCTACCATCTGCTGCACCTTCTCGATATCCAGACGGGTGTCTTCTTGTTCCTCCTCGACGCTTTCTATTTCCACCCGTAGTTCTTCGTCCTCGTCGTCCTTGTCTAGCCTAGACAAGATGTCCACCAACAAATTCGTGGTTTGCTCCACACGAGCCGACAACATCGTCGCGGGTTGCTCCACACGAGCCTCAAGCCGACCCAAGCGGTCGTAGAAGTTCTGGACGGTGGGCGCAGTCGACGGTTCTGTCTGTCTGTGTGGTGCCAGTTTTTGCATACCTGTCTTGGTATCGGGTCGAATATGGGGTTTGTGGTTGCCGAAACTAATGGTGCCCTACAGATTTTAAGGCTCCTATAAGGTACCTCTACCAGCCGGGAGAACACGAAGGAGGCACTCGGAAACGAGCCACCGACCCGACATGGTCGATCAAAACTTACAACATAGATAAAGTGGACATCAAAGACCACGAACCGAACTTGTACTATTTGAAAGATGGGCCGCCGAGAGGTTTCGCCAGAGAGGAATTATTGATCATACCTCACGACACAATGTTACCTCCCAAGAAGTAGCGATTCAAAATATTTAGCACTTACCTCCATGTCAAGTGATCACAATAGCGTCACGTGACCAGAACAGTGTTGGCTGGCGGTCATAGTGACCAGGAAGCCAGAGGTATTGATCATACCTCAACACACATGTTGCCACCGCTCATTATAATTATAATGAATGCCTGTCAGGGATCGACTGCACGACTTCAACCTCCCAGGATTGAACCACTAACAAAAAGTGATGACCCAGGTGTTCAAGACAGGTCGAGGTGATCCCGACCCACTGGTGGCGCACGCAACAACTTCATTCAATGGCAAGCCAATTGTTTACATGGGCCTATTTCAGTCGGGACGCTTGGTACAAGTGACAAGGGGGAGATGCATTGGGCATTGTGTTTTCACTTGACAAGTCAAAACTGAAAATGCCGTCATCACGTCCAAAACAAAATCTTTTGAAATCCCCACCCAGGTCCCGAGCATTGGTCGCAGGACGCTTGCCGGTCCCCTGCTCTGTATACCCCACTGGTAATGTATACATTGTCACTGACTTCTACATGTAATCCCTTGTCATCACATTGTTACTGGTCTTCCCATTCAATTCTTGTTCTTGTTAATTATTTACTATATATATGCATATCACCCTGTTTTTACCTGACTCAACCCGTCGCCGAAATAACTTAGTTGTGCGTGCGACGTTAAATAAAGCAGTATTATATAGAATAGCGGTACGAGATCACTTTTGACAAAAAGCCTATGTAAAGCTTTATTTCATAAATAAAGCTTTTATCAAGCCCATATCTCTTCCACTATTGTATATACCACTTTTGAATCCCCAGCCAACTTCCCTGGTCACTATGACCGTGAGCCAACACTTTCCTGGTCACGTGACACTATTGTGATCAACCTATGTAATGTTGATCTCGGCGAAACAATTTAATGTGAATCTCCTAAGATTTCTTTGGTTTTCGTAATGAAAGCTTGTTGGGCTTGTTGTATCCCTTGTTTTATGTTCTTTTTTTCTCGTCTTCACTGATGGCAGTGCTTTTACGAGACTTGGTTCGAATCTCTTGTTTCATTTTGTGATATTTTGCGAGTTCAGAGGGACCAAACGAAACTCCTCCTCGGAGACTTTACTGTCAGTGAGTACTGAACAGCAAAATAAAATTTCATGAAGGTAAGCGTTCATGTTTATGGAACGTTCATGGTAAAGTGACGTCATGATCCCCGATGAGATGATGTCATGCAATTTGACGTCCATACGAAACACTGGCAACAAAACAATAGTTTTAGCATGTGCATCGACGGTTCTGGATGGAAAGCATGCATTTCACTCTGAGGTATCCTTTGTAAAGGTTTGTGTCAAAAAAACAGTTCAGAATTGACGCTAGGAGGTGTACACGCCACACAAACGATGCCTAGACTAACGACTGAGCAGAGGGGGAATGGCCATTGGAAAGTTGCACGGAGTTAGCTCTGCAACCGCTGTAGCTAGACAATTGGGCTGTCATTTTACCACCATTACACGACTTGCTCAACGTCATCAGCAAACTGGGGTTGCTGCTGATAGTCCCTGTAACGGACGGCAACGAGTGACAACTCATACGCAAGATCGGTTCATCCGGGTCACTCATCGTAGGAACCGAACTCAAGCAGCAACAGCAACATCAGCCTTAGTTCTTGGGTCAAGGGGAGCAGTGTCCAGCGATACGATTAGGCATCGTCTTCGGGCTGCTGGAATCCACTGCCGAAGGCCATATGTGGGGCCAATTTTGGCACGTCAACAACGCCAATGACGTTTGCAGCCCTCACACAGCAAGGGTATCGATGGACTGACTGGCTCAGAACAACATTAACATTTTGCCATGGCCATCTCTTTACCGGATGTGGCTCCCATTGAACATTCTGGGACGAAATTGGACGGAGGATTGAGGCAGGTAGACAGCCACTCACACTTTCACAATTGGAATAGAGATTAGTGTTTGGGCGGAACCAATTGCCTCAGGCATCCTTTCAGACTCTAGTGAACTCAATGAGGCCACGTTGCACGGCCTGTGTGCAAGCTCAAGGTGGCTATATGCGCTACTAAAGAGACTGTCACTTTTCGCGTTCAGGGGTATCTCCATTTGACGGACTGTGATCAATTTGAACTTATTGCAATTCAATGTCAACAGCAACTTTTAGCTGTTAAATTGACAGTGTTTTCTATAGAATAAATGATTAGACATGATTTTGGTTGTCTTCTATTCAAAAACTTGACAAAAAAGCCAGACTTGCGTTTCTTTTGCTGTTCAGTATATTATCGGCTATTGTGTTTAACTTTGCTTCGGCTAGAATTCGAATTTAATCGTGTTTCAATGCTTTACGATGTAATTTGCGAGACACAAACTTTATAGGAGCCTTAAAATCTGTAGGGCACCATTAGTTTCGGCAACCACAAACCCCATATTCGACCCGATACCAAGACAGGTATGCAAAAACTGGCACCACACAGACTGTTTCCATAGCCGACAGCAAAAAAGTCTAGTCTTGCCCCAACTGTATAGTTTTCTAGACAGACCCTCCGACAGCTCGCCTAGTATTTTTGCAGATGCACAGTCGCGGGCTTTGGGTTGCAAAGGGCGAATGGAGTCATAGACTTGTCTAGGCCCGTTTCCGTATTCCAACTGCTTTTTGTGGAATTCGTGGTACGGAAAGTATGGCGCACGCCCGAACGAAAAAAACAAACGCATGGTTCGTATACCCTACTACAATACTTTTTTCCCAAATAGGCTGCATTCCACACATCGACTTCTCTATTCCATATAGTGGGGATCCCCGGGTTTGGCCGTGGAAACTGTTTTGGGCGTTTCTGTCTTCTCGTCGACCGGTATGTGGGCCTGCGTGCTAGCTGTTGTGCTGTGTTTCCAGGTCTTGTAGATGACCTTCCAGAGAAACACGGTGGCTAGCGAAAGGTAGGTCCACCTTTGGGCCGATTCTACCATCTGCTGCACCTTCTCGATATCCAGACGGGTGTCTTCTTGTTCCTCCTCGACGCTTTCTATTTCCACCCGTAGTTCTTCGTCCTCGTCGTCCTTGTCTAGCCTAGACAAGATGTCCACCAACAAATTCGTGGTTTGCTCCACACGAGCCGACAACATCGTCGCGGGTTGCTCCACACGAGCCTCAAGCCGACCCAAGCGGTCGTAGAAGTTCTGGACGGTGGGCGCAGTCGACGGTTCTGTCTGTCTGTGTGGTGCCAGTTTTTGCATACCTGTCTTGGTATCGGGTCGAATATGGGGTTTGTGGTTGCCGAAACTAATGGTGCCCTACAGATTTTAAGGCTCCTATAAGGTACCTCTACCAGCCGGGAGAACACGAAGGAGGCACTCGGAAACGAGCCACCGACCCGACATGGTCGATCAAAACTTACAACATAGATAAAGTGGACATCAAAGACCACGAACCGAACTTGTACTATTTGAAAGATGGGCCGCCGAGAGGTTTCGCCAGAGAGGAATTATTGATCATACCTCACGACACAATGTTACCTCCCAAGAAGTAGCGATTCAAAATATTTAGCACTTACCTCCATGTCAAGTGATCACAATAGCGTCACGTGACCAGAACAGTGTTGGCTGGCGGTCATAGTGACCAGGAAGCCAGAGGTATTGATCATACCTCAACACACATGTTGCCACCGCTCAAGAAGTAAACACAATAGTGTCACGAGAGATATTGGCCTGATAAAAGCATTATTTATGAAATAAAGCTTTACAGAGGCTTTTGTCAAAAGTGATCTCGTACCGCTATTCTATATTCTACTAAAGCAAATGATAACAGCCTGGCTCATACTTGCTTGACAACGATACAAGAATCTGTATCGAAACGTAGCATCATCCGAATAAAGAAGTTATTCATCAATAAAGTTTTGTCCTTATCTTATTCACCAACTTCTAAACATGCCACTCAAAGAAGAGATGACAATTACAGACATTTTACCCAAACCAAAACTTGAGATTATGTAAAACATACTAGTTGTGTAGTAAATTGTCTTTTTTAGTAAATCGTATGAATCCTCTTATGCAAGTTATTGCAAGTTACTGGAGCTCCCGAAAAACAGAATAGGCATACTTAAAAGCGACAAAACCCTTTCCACATCCATAAGAAATATCTGCTTAAAACAGAGTTGATTGCACGAGTGTGACTATATCATGAGCATATATTTGTTTCAGCAGTACTACAACTGTACGATGTTGCTTGTAAACAAATCGAGTCCGGACCAGACAATGTAGTGATTGTGACCATGCGATACGATGACAGAATATGTGTTTTTGAATCACTATGATATAGTGATGATACCAGGTGTTCGCGAAAAGGTGGGCGTATCCTGCCCCACCAGTGGCACCCGTCATAAACATATGTTAAGTCTTGTCATTTGTTCGCCTGAAATAATTCGGGAACGTATGGCATAAGTCATAATGATGAACCGCATCGGTCATCAAGACACGAACGAAGCCGAGGACATGTATTAGACACATACATCAGATTCAGAACAAAGCACCTGTTCATGAAAAGCTTCAGTGCATTAAATCACCATCTGTATTCGCGTACCACTTGCATGAGACATACACTCAACATAAGGACGTGATATCAGGTTGCAAGGAACAAACTGCCAATATTAAATTATGCCCAATAGATTTCAAACGTGAAGAACTCTAGAGAAATGCTGTATGATATATAGACATTCACAGTGACATTTCGTCATGTTTGGCATATATTTAAACAATCATTTAAATCACTTTAAACCCTATTGAAACTGTTGAATCATGGTCCTTTTTACTTCCATTGATCGAGATCTGTATAATACTATGTACAGAAAAATCATTCTTTCTGTTATTTTCTAGCACCATTATGTATACATGCCTACAGGCATAGAAAGGGGGAGAACGGGGGAATACATGGAAATGAACTATTTCATATAAAACAAATTACATTAAAATCCATTCATATCAATACGTTTAACACGCTGTTATCACCCAAGACTCGTAAACAATATTTTTGCAGAAATATTTCATGTCACTGATAGATAAATACCAGTTCGATTCTCCAACAAAACCTAATCAATTGGACATGAAATGTAACATAGCGGTGAAAACTACATGAATCCAAAACAGAAAATAGGTGACAGCTAACCCGTAAAGATCCGGGAGAGTGAGTGAGTTTCGTTTTATGCCGCTTTTAGCAATATTCCAGCAATATCACGGCGGGGGACACCAGAAATGGACTTCACACATTGTACCCACGTGGGGAATCGAACCCGGGTCTTCGGCGTGACGAGCCAACGCTTTAACCTCTAGGCTACCCCACCGCCCCAGATTAGGGAGAGAATTGATCTTTAGCAACCCATGCTTGTCGTAAGAGGCGACTAACGGGATCGGGTGGTCAGGTTCGCTGACTTGGTTGACACATATCATCGCACTCCAACTGCGTAGATCGATGCTCATGCTGTTGATCACTGGACTGTCTGGTCCAGACTCGATTATTTACAAACCGCCGTCATATAGCTGGAATATTGCTGAGTGCGGCGTTAAACAACAAAAACAATGATATCAATCACATTTTGACAATATCGTCCACCCTAAAACACATGCATACATTCAATACGTGACTGTCTGAAAGTTGAATCATTTTGCTTTAATGATAATTTCATTCTAAACACCAGTACACGACAATGCCCAGCGCTGACTATCATCAGAAACAGATTCCATTTGGTGTAAAGGGCAAAATAGGTGTCAACATCATGTGAATGGACCAATGAAAATCAGCCATGCCACAAAGGATATATATCCTGCCCTTCTATTCCAAGTGTTGCGGTGGGATAGTCTAATGGTTAAAGCGTTCAAGACCCGGGTTCGATTCCCAACTTGGGTGCAATATGTGAAGCCCATTTCTGGTATCCCCTGCCATACTATGGAACATTGCTCAAAGCGGCGTAAAACACAACTCACTCACTATTCCAAACAATTTTGGGTACATTTAGCCATTAAAACGCATTTAGATTATCGGACAAGTATTACAGGTTTCAACCGTCAGATTGCCAATTAGAAGTCGTCTGGGAGAAGTGCCCACTACTACTGTATTTTAATGTCAGATATAATTATTGATTACTACATTACTCATCATATAATGTTAAGTCTAGTGATATTAAATTTTGAGCTCACAGTCTTGAATTGCTTACACAACGATACTTGCCCTTGGTCCCTTGCTCCAAAGACTACAGAATACTCATATTTACTTTTGGCTAAAGGGAAAAGTCAAACTGTTAGATTAAGAAATTGATCTCCGAATATTAATTCCTTAATATTTTCCTTCGGGTACTCAATATACATACTATTTCAGTATTTTCATTTGCAATTTCAATTGAAACACAATAAGCTGCTATTTTATGATATTCGAGCAATGAAGGAGAAGAGAATTAATGATGAATATAAAAAGAGTCAGCTGGAATGTCAATCCACACACGCCATGAACTTCTATGTTTGTGTCCTGTTTAAAGCCGCATTCAGCAATATTTCCTTGGACGGCGCCATAGACCACAGACCACTTTTAACGAACTTGGTGCTGCCCTGCAGGAAGAATGGAATGGAATGAACCAAGTTAACGTTGGGAGTTTGATTAGGAGAATGCCTCATCGGATTCGAGCGATTTAAAAAAAACACACATAAAAATGAACATGTTTGTGTAATAGTCTGGACTATGTACATTCGCTTACACTCATTTGAATACGATCCTCAATTGTACAGAGGTGAGTTTGAAGGTGAATCGTTAGAAGCAATTGCATGTTATAGTCCGTTTGGCTCAAAATTGGACCGATGAATTGTAATCTAACTCGACAACTAATAAACATATAATACTCAATGAAACGCTGATCATAATCAAAACATCGATCAGACCAACTCTGTGATTTTTTTAAAGAACTAATGTCCGAAAAGTAAATAAGTTGTTTAACAAACTATCATTAAAATTTTGACACAGTTCAATATTTGTTACGAGGGAGGAGTGCAAAGAGAGGAACAGCCTGGTGTACGTGAAGCACGCGCACAAGTGCCGACAAAGTCATTGATTCATTTACCTGTGCTGTGCCGGTTCCATCCTTTCTCGCACACCTGGCTGTTCTTCTCTTGCACTCCTCCCTCGTAAGAAATAGTGAACTGTGTCAAAATTTTAATGATAGTTTGTAAAACAACTTTTTTATTTTTAAGACATAAATTCTGCAAAAACCTCATAGAGTTGTTCTGATGTTTTAATTACGATCAGCGTTTCATTTAGAATTATATGTATATTAGTTTTCGAGTTAGATTGCAATTCATCGGTCCAATTTTGAGCCAAACGGACTATAGTAATTATCCCATGACAAAAAGATAAATACTTGGTGGTTAAAGAAAAGTGTTAATTTCCCTACTGAAACCCCAATTAGAACAGAACGTGCGTACATAATACATCAAAATCCTACTTACAGATCCAGATATTTGTTTTGCCAATACCTCACCAAAACGTTCGGCCTCTGATACACACCGGCACCCTCAACCAAGCGAGCATAATTAATGGAGTCCCTAGTGTCTAACAGAGGAAATACGGGTACGTTTTGTTACGAGACTGTCTTTTTTTTGTGGGTTGTGTCTCACATCTTGCATTATGTATGCTCAATGGCAATAGTATTTTTTAGCGGTACGCCTTTTTGATAGCGCTCCAGAGTTGCCTCCCTTGGGCTTATTTTGTTTTGATTTCCAGTCGTATAATATATGTTATATTTGGGATTACACTTTCTTAGTTTGTCGTATGTTCGAGAAAATAGCCTAAAGTTCTGAGTGGATAATGATACAGACTAGCTTTACTAGAATGCTCGAGAACTGTGTAAGAGCTATATAAAGGCTGGTTGTTGTGTTGTGCGAAACGGAATCACATCGGACTTTTCATATCACTGGAGTTGTGTACATCTGTCTGCCATCGTCATCGTCTGACCTACATTTCAAGACTTACTGTACTCGTCTATATTCAACATATATATGTCATTGTAAACAACCTATAATCAGTATATCTGCTCACACTGTAAATGTCAAGACTCTGGTGAGATAATATTTTATATTTGTGACCCAATATTATAGATTTGTGACTCAATTGCATTGTACTAGATATCTGTATTGTCATTCATTATAGCTTGCTCATTGTTTGCTCGATATATTAATGAATATTTTAGACTTGTCTGTGCTCTATTTTGTTGGTTCAAAGGGGACTTTTAAACCTTTTGTCACGGCAAATTTATTAACCGTAACAAAATTGGGAGTTCGTCCGAGATAGATTTCATTTGACATTTGAGACCTATTGTGAAATTATTTCAAATTTCCGCAATTCTGCAACAGGTTAATTCTGAAACCAGCAAAATGGCGTTTAAACTTGGGAAGTTTCTTAAGTCCCCTGACCCTGAAACAGTCAGTGAATTGCGCAAATCAGATTTATTGCAAATTTCTTCACACTTCAAACTTGAGGCCAAACCTGCTATGAGGAAATTTCAGATTTTTGAAAATTGTGTTGAATCACTTTATTGATGAGGGAGTTTTCGGGCATGAGGTTTTGGAAATGGTGAAAGAAGAAAATTCAGAAAATGTTGAACTGAAAAAGCTTGAAATCCAACTACAAATTCAAAAGGAAGAAATGGAAATGAGAAAGTCTGAAATGGTGAAAGAAAAATTTCATTCGTGGTGAGAAAGTGTAAGTCTTACTTCCCATTCCTGGTCAACCACTGAGAGCTAGATATCAAGGTCCATATGTTGTTGACAAAAAGGTTAGCGACACAGACTATGTCGTCCTGACGCCTGGTTGTCATAAGCAAAAAAGGTTGTGTCATGTAAACATGATTAAGAAATACCATGACAGGTTAGAAATCAAACAGGTCAATTGTATTGCCACACTCTCTCCAATT
This sequence comes from Haliotis rubra, assembly GCF_003918875.1. Classification (NCBI taxonomy): domain Eukaryota; kingdom Metazoa; phylum Mollusca; class Gastropoda; order Lepetellida; family Haliotidae; genus Haliotis; species Haliotis rubra. The sequence goes on from NW_025765447.1 coordinate 970,236, forward strand.
ACTGATTGTACTTAAGACAATGGTGAACATGTTGACAATATTGATGATGGTTTAAGCGATGTGAAGTTTGATGACCTTAGTGATAATGTTTCACCAAAGTTAAGAAATTCTGATGTGTTAGCTCACCTTGATGAGAAACTATCACATTTATCCCCTGAGCAGAAAGTTCAAATGTCAGATTTGATTCATGAGTTCTCTCACTTATTTCCTGATGTGCCTGGCCGAACTGATGTTGTTAGCCATGATATATAGATGTAGGTGATTATGTGCCTGTAAAACAACATCCATATCGTATGAATCCTGTGAAACGTAAAATTCTGCGGAAGAAAGTGAAATACATTCTGGACAATGAACCCAGTGACAGTCCGTGGAGTTCACCATGTGTTCTTGTGCCGAAGAGTGGTGGAGGTGGTTGGCGCTGCTGTGCTGACATGAAAGCTGTCAATGCACTCTCATAAACTGATTCTTATCCAATTCCGAGAGTGGACGATTGCATTGATCGCATTGGTCAAGATAGATATATAAGTAAGTTTGACAGACCGTGCAAAGAAAATATCGGCATTCGCTACACCAGATGGACTGTATCAATACAAAGTGATGCCGTTTGGTCTGAAGAACGCACCAGCGACGTTCCAGAGACTCGTCAACAATGTCACATCTGGTCTTGATAGCGTCGAAGCTTACATGGATGATGTCATCAATTACCACATGGAGAATGAAGACCATCTGAAGAGAACTGAAGGTACAGCCAGTTCATTCTAAGGTTGAAGCAATTGTACATATTCCAGTACCTCAGTCTAAGAGAGAACTCATGAGATTGTTGGGTATGACAGGCTATTATAGAAAGTTTTGTAAAAATTTCTCAGATGTTGTATCACCGCTTACCAACCTTTTGGGGAGAAAGGTAAAATTCCAGTGGGATAGCAGTTGTCAGACTGCATTTGAAAAAGTCAAAGCCATACTCATGAATTCTCCAGTATTGTAGGCACCAAATTTGGAGAAAACACTTAAGTTGCAAATTGATGCAAGTGATGTAGGTGCAGGTGCTGTCCTGATTCAAGAGGATGATTCAGGAATTGATCACCAAGTTTGTTATTTTTCCAAGAAGTTTGACAAGCAAATTATTCTACCATTGAGAAAGAGACATTAGGTCTTTTGCTAACTTTGCAGCATTTTGAAGTGTACCTAGGTACCACTACTTTTCCAATTGAAGTGTTTACTGATCACAATCCCTTGACTTTTCTTCATAAAATGAAGAACAAGAATCAAAGACTTATAACAACAACGTATCCGCACGTTTGTATGCTTGGCAGTCGTACATCTTCAGAACCGAAAATCCGGGTTCGATTCACCACCTGGGAACCATGTATATAGCCCATTTCTGGTGTCCCCTGCCATGATATTGCTGGAATATTGCTAAAAGCAAATTCACTCACTTCCTTCAGAAAACAAATGTATATATATCAATAGGGAAAAGGGATTTGAACGATAGTAGTCGAATCAGTTAAAGGAGGTCATAATAATATGTAGGGCGGTGGGGTAGCCTAGTGGTTAAAACGTCGCTCGTAACGCTGAAGACCTGGGTTCGATTCCACCACATGGGTACAATGTGTGAAGCCCATTTCTGCTTTCCCCCGCCGTGATATTGCTGGAATATTGCTAAAGCGGCGTAAAACCTTACTCACTCACTTATAAAATTAGGTGGTATTGTGTAACAAATATCTTGACCTATCCTCCATTACATGAATTTCATGTCTCAGTGAATATGGTAATATCTGCATATTGTCGTCTAATCATACTGTCGGCGTCATTACAATTACTTGCATATTTCAAGTTGCAATTCAAACACTCCGTCCTCATCAATCAGAGAGTATTCTAAAGTTCTGGAATAATAAGTAATGCAAGTACATGAAGCGTTTGTACCGACCATAGTTCGGAACGCTTGTGCCATGGCAATTTCGTTGGGTAACACAATAACGTCCTCGCCCATAGCCCGACTACTTTGTAGAACAGTTTATTTCCTTTTTAAAGCGACTGCGACTAGATCAAATGTTAATTGATGCCCAAATATTCTGGAAATCTTAATGACGCTTATATTTAAAAACTTTGAAACAAAGGCTACCTTTTTATTGCATTTTTATTTAATCATAATAATTTGAATCTAATGGTATTATTTTAGAGATATGAAAGAAAATTCAGAACAAAGAGTATTGACACTGGAAACGTATTTCTACAGCGTAGTCAACCGAACATATACATACACGTTTGGTTGAGAACAGCACCCAGTCTAATTTAAACAGCGAATGACGAATTCGTGATGACACGTTCAAATTCATAAAAAAATCGTGAATTCAACGCGTTCATATCTGAATCTATGCAATCGGTCCGTCAAAACAGGGCATAATCATCTAATAGTTTTATCTGCATCTACTGCTATTAGTCCTGTTAAAACCACCAAATATATACAACACACAAGCGCGCGCGCACGCACGCACACGCACGCACACTTACATAAGACCCAATAACAGGCTGTTGCAATGAAAGAACCCGAGGATAATCTCAATGCACACATCATAATCATCTTCAGGTGAATACATATGTCAAGCTGTCTATGGCGGTGATTGGAAACCAATTTAACATTTGGAACATGAGCACTTCCTCTATACAGATTTGTTATTTAATTGATTCTCTATAGCAGGATACACGACGCTGTAAACGGAAATGTATTATGTCTCTTTGGTCATTTAGTCTCCCCGCCAAACAGTATCAGTCAGTGAGTTTGGTTTTACGCCGCTTTTAGCAATATTCCAGCAATATCATGGCGGGGTACCCAGATATAGGCTTCACACATTGTACCCACGTGGGGAATAGAACCCGACTTGACGAGCAAACGCTTTAACCACTAGGCTACCCTACCGCCACGAGCTTGTAAATCTCGTTATCAAACACCATTTTCTGCTTATGAAGCAGGGTCAGTTAGAGTGATGATTTGTTTTGTTTGTTTGTTTGTTTGTTTGTTTGTTTGTTGTGTGACGCCGCTGTCAGCAATATTCCAGCTATATGGCTTCGGCGGTAAATAATCGTGCCTGGACCTGACGATCCAGTGATCAACAGCAAGAGCATCTTCTTTACTTCTTTAAGTGGCATTTAGAAGCTGGTATGATGAAGGGGAACACTTTTTTATGGATGGACAACGTCTTTATTGCAATAGCTGCTACGTTTCGGTGTATATCCTAACACCGTTATCATTTGCTTGATAACGGTGTTGGGATCTACACCGAAACGTAGCAGCTATTGCAATAAAGAAGTTGTCCATCCATAAAAAAGTGTTTTTCTTCAGCAAGAGCATCGACCTATGCATTAGGGTTACGGTGACATGTGAAGCAACATGGTCGCATACTTTGAACATTTCTGCATCGTATGTTTTTTTTCTCTTTTTAACAAACACCCATCCACTACTAAACGGGTGGGTGATGATGATTTTTATAGAGAAGCATGTACTAATACAAGCGAATGAAACCCGCCTTCCGCCATCCCCCCTACTAAAATGTATGTACAAAGTAAGTGACACCCCACCCCATCCATGCATGATATTGTCATAGAGTAAACCATTTCATTAAGTTTCTGTAAAACTTCATATATTCAAACAACATAATTGTTTCCATATATATCCAAAGTGCACCGAAGTTATATCCCCTTTGTCTGTTAAATGTATTCAGCAATCATTCGGTGTAGCCCTTTTATCATAAACCCCCCTCAGGGCAGGACCCTTAATTCTCAATGCCATCAGTAAATGTCAATTAACATCTCCCCACGTCGGCGGATCTTATGTATGTACATGTGCACAGGTCAGTGACCTTGCACAACGTGGCGTAATGTCGCTATGCATAAAACCGGACTCACATGGTCAAGCAGGGAGACCAAGCAGGGAGACCAGTCAGAAACGAGACGAGGAAACGGGCCCAGATCATCCACCGAAGCGGACGGACTGTGCGGCTAGTCGGGGCGTCGGCCAAGGCCGTCGCCTCACCAACGACTACGTCGACGATGAAGAATCATCGTCCGACTTCTCCGTAAGTGACGGAGCGGGTCTCCACATCGGGAACATTGGCCACTCGGTCCCGATGTGCGTTCTGTCACGTGATTTCCATCTTATGTACCATTTCTACCATTATTTCCCAACCATAATAAACATGGCTGCTGCTGTCTTCAACTATACTGCTGACATTTGTCTTCCGCCTCTTGAACTACTATCCTAGAGAACCACAACGAACGCTCTTGGACAGATATCTTAATTGGTGGAGACGTTCGATCCTCGATGCCTGGAGCCAACCCTGAAAACTACAAGTTGAGACTGCACAGTTTCCGTGAGAAGTTCCAAACACCTAAGCCCCCAACACCATCTCCACAGACCAATACAACAACAGTATGTCAGACGACACCATCACCCACTTTATCAACGGATGAGACAAGGTCAGACATCACATCACAGACCCTTGACAGTTCGCCTCAATGCACCCAGCAACATCCCACAACAAAGGTGCAAGTACACCTTCCAAAATACAATAAACAACAGGATGCTGAAAGTTGGTGGGCAGATTTTGCCAACTTTAACATCCTCCATGGACATTCAGACTACATTTCCTGTAGAATTCTGCCATTCTACTTGGACGACGCTGCAAAGGTATGGTTTCTCTGCCTGCCTGAAACCACACAATGCGACATGCAGTCACTGAAGGCAGCCTTCAAATAACGTGGGTCTTTTAACGTGGGTCTTTTACAAATGGCACAGAAGGAGCAGGAAACGATCGAAGACTACATCACCAGGGTGCAATCATCCATGTTGCACTCCACATTGCCACAATCTGTGATAGCAGCTATTGCAATCAATGGGCTACTCCCACAGATTAAGCAGTGGGTGTACACGAAGGAGCCAGCAACCCTGGACGAGGTTCGCCACCAGGCACAGCTGGCTGCACAGTCGCAGGCTCCCAGCACAGCAGAGGTCGGCTTGGTCCAACAAGTTGAACAATTAACAAACTTGGTGGCCATGCTGATCACAACAAACAGAGCCTGTGCTGTACAGTCAGCAACACCTTCAACTGGTCTACAGCAGCAAGAGCCCTGGGAACACCACTACAGACAACAGACACCCTCCTCAGCAACAAAGCAACAGTACCAACCACCACTACCACCACCACAGCAACAGCAGTACCAACCACCACCACCATCGCCACCACCACAGCAACAGCAGTACCAAACACCACCACCATCGCCACCACCACAGCAGCACCACCACCACAGCAACGGCAGCAGTACCAGCAGCAGTACCACCACCACCAGCAACAGCAGCAGTACCAACCACCACCATCACCACAGCAACAGCAACAGCAGCCACCACCACCACCACAGTACCAACCACCACCACAGCAACAGCAGCAGTACCAACCACCAGCAGTACCAAACAGCAGTACCAACCACCATCACCACAGCAACAGCAGCAGTACCAACCACCACCACAGCACCAACCACCACCATCACCACAGCAACAGCAGCCGTACCAACCACCACCACAGCAACAGCAGCCGTACCAACCACGACCACCATCACCACCACCACCGCCACAACAACAGCAGTATCCAGCCCCACTTCATCAGCAATACAGCTCAGCGCAGCAACACCCACCACCCAGCCCCAGCAGCCGACTATCGACTCCACATCACCTTCAAGGCAGATGTCGCGGATGTGGTGAGTTTGTTCGGTTCCCTCACAATTGCCCTCATAGAATCACAATATGCAGCTACTGCGGTATAACTGGTCACCATACTAAAGTTTGCATGCGTGCATATTATGCTCAAGGTAGGCAGTCACAAAAAGTATGCACGCCTTATTCTCAACATTCTGGGGTCAGGCAAGAGTCAGATTTTGTATCTCTTGTGGCACCCTTGACAAAGAACACTGTTCATGTCAAGGTGAAACAAGTTAGAACTATAGCTCTTGTTGACACAGGTGCTTCAGTTAGCTGTGTCAGCATGGGTTACTTACGTAAGATAGGTATCAAACCCTTTCATTTAGGTCCATCTCACCTCACTGAAATCAATGGTGTAGGAGGTGAAAAACACTCTGTGCTAGGTTCTATCTCTCTTGACATCAACATAGGTCATATCTATCTCTCTCAAACCTTTCATGTCTTCCATAACCTACATCACTCACACATCTTAGGCATTGACTTCCTTGAGTCCAACAAAGTCACCATAGACCTGCCCTCAAAGTGCTTACACATACACAAAGGTCTTGTGTCTGTCTCTCTGGCATCAATCAATGGAGGTTATGTAAGGCCATACAAATCTGTTGTCATTCCTCCACACTCTCAAGCTGACATTCCCATCAAAATTTCTCTTGTCAACAAGGTCAAGTTTTTCTCTTGGAACCCGTCCAAACACTAAATGACAAGATGCCAAATGTCTCATTACAAACCATCCCAAATCAGCTTGCATGAGATTACTTACAGAGATTACAGCCAGAGATTAAAACTGTCATTGCTGTTGCCTCAAAGATTGACCCTGCATCTGTCCTTGACCTCCCTGACACGTCTGATTCTGACTCTCCTTCTACAAGTGCTAACACAACACATTTACAAGACATGGAGTTTGATCTCAGCGATGCTGATCTCACACAGGAACAACGAAAACATTTACATGCATATCTACAATCACAAAGGTCAGTTTTTGCCACAGATTTGTCAGACTTAGGACACACTCACTTACATCATCACAAAATAAATACAGGTGATGCCAGACCCATTAGACTCCCTTTTTACAGACAGAATGCAGCCATTAGGAAAGAATGCTCTAGACAAGTACAAGAAATGTTAGAAGCTAATATCATTCAGCCTAGTTCTTCTGAGTGACACTCTCCTGTTGTCATGGTTAAAAAACGTGACCATATTTTTTCCTCTACCACGTTTTGAAGATGTCGTTGATGCTGTAGGCGATAGCCATACCAAAATATTTAGTGTCCTTGACTGTGCTAGTGGCTTTTGGCAAATACCACTTCACCCCGAAACAAAACACAAATCAGCATTCATTACACCTGATGGTGTTTTTGAATGGAATCGCCTCCACTTTGGTCTCAAAAATGCCCCAATGGCTTGTCAGCAAACAATTTCAGAGGCACTAAAAGAAATGAATTGGCGTTACATATTGATATATGTTGACGACATCATAATATTTTCCAAAACCTTTTAGGAACATCTGAGTCACCTCAAGGCAGTATTTCAAAAGATCAGAGAAGCAGGCCTCACTCTAAAACCCAGCAAATGTAAATTCGCCACAAAACAAGTCACCTATTAAGGTCATATCTTCAGCAAAGATGGCATCCATGTTGATCCTTCAAAAATAGATTCGGTCACACAAATCCCACCTCCTAAAAATGTCCATGATGTGCGCCATTTCTTTGGTCTTGGCATCATATTATCGCAAATTTGTGGCCAACTTTTCTGGTATTGCCTCCCCACTGTTTAACCTTCTGAAAAAAGATGCATTATTTGAATGGTCCAGCCATTGTCAGCAGGCATTTGAAAAGCTGAAACAAGCTCTTACAACTGCACCTATCCTTGCATACCCTGACCAAACAAAGCCCTTCATACTCACAACTGATGCATCACAAACTGCAATAGGGTACATTTTAGGCCAACTTGATTCACAGGGCAGAGAGCGAGTAATCTGTTATGGTGGTCGCTCTCTCCACACTACAGAATAGAATTGGGGAATCACACATTTAGAATGCCTAGCCGTCCTAGAGGGTATCAAAAACTTCAGGGTGTATCTTGCCAATGGTTCATTTTCTGTCTACACAGACCACAAGGCTCTTACTTGGCTAAAGAAAACGAAACATGACCCTGGTCGGCTTAGTAGATGGTCCCTGATGCTGCAAGAATACGATTTTGAGATTATACACAGACCAGGCAAATCTAACACAAATGCAGATGCCCTATCTCGCATTGCACATGCAGAACAGGTACATGAACCCAACACTGAAGACATACCTTCCCCACCCATTTCAACAAAACCAATCTTTTCACCATGCAAATATGCACAGGTAGCTACCACTGCTTCATCCCCACTCTTACCCACTCCAACTTCACATACAACATCCCAGTCAAGCAACCCCATCAAGCAAGTGTCATTTCCACACACCCAGAGCAACATGAGGCCTACACCCTCGACTGCCTCCTCTCAACATTATGCTCATTCTAATGCAGGCATCATGAGGTCTACACCTTCGACTGCCTCCTCTCAACATTATGCTCATTTCAATGCAGGCAACATGAGGCCTACACCCTCGACTGCCCCCACTCGCCATTCTACCAACTTCAATGCAGGCAACATGAGGCCTACACCCTCGACTGCCCCCACTCGCCATTCTACCAACTTCAATGCAGGCAACATGAGGCCTACACCCTCGACTGCCCCCACTCGCCATTCTACCAATTTGAATGCAGGCAACATGAGGCCTACACCCTCGACTGCCTCCACTCACCATTCTACTGACTGACTGACTGAGTTTAGTTTTACGCCGCTTTTAGCAATATTCCAGCAATATCACGGCGGGGGACACCAGAAATGGGCTTAACACATTGTGCCCATGTGGGGAATCGAACCTGGGTCTTCGGCGTGACGAGCCAACGCTTTAACCACTAGGCTACCCCACCGCCCCTCACCATTCTACCAACTTCAATGCAGGCAACACGAGGTCTACACCCTCGACTGCCTCCACCCGCCATTCTCCCAATTCCAATGCAGGCAACATGAGGCCTACACCCTCGACTGCCTCCACGCGCCCATATGCACATTCCGCCTCAGGCAACAAGGGCTCTACACGCTCAAAGGCCCCCTCTCATCCACATGCTCATTCAAAACCAGGCAACGTAAGGTCTACATCCTCGAAAGCCTTATTGCACAAACATCAACAAGGGTCGACAATTCATGTCTCGTCCCTCCAATCAACTAGTGTCCACATGTTCAGACAAATCACCTTTTTCCTCTCAAGACACTATCCTACAGCACACAGATCACGCCAAGTTGAAAACTACATCACATTCAAATACTGACAATCCACGACTTCCTTCACACAATGTTTTATCAGAAGACACCTGCAGAGATGACGTGTCATCCTCTATATCTGTAGACTTTGTCTACAAATCAGGTCCAAACACACACACCCACACACACACACACACACACACACACACACACACACACAAACACACACACACACACACACACACACACACACACACACACACACCTGGTCCTATGGTTTTCACTATAGGCACTGATCTAGACGATGAAGGCTTGGCAGAAAAACAACGTAAGTCATCGGACCTTCGTCCAATCATTGACTACATTGAGAAAGGTGAAATTCCCTCCACCTATACAGATGCTCAAGTAAAGGGCCTTGCAGGCCTTTCCCAGGAGTATGACATTCGTGACGGTATTCTGTACCATTTTTATCATGCCAGGCATAGAGGTCAGAAAAACAACCGCCCTCCCATGGTCACACAGCTAGCTGTCCCCGTTTGCTGTCGCAAAGAGCTTCTTTTTGCTTACCATGATTCGAAAGCTGGTGGTTGCCACTTTGGACGAGACGCCACACGTCAAACAATACTCACTAAGTATTATTGGCCAGGCCTATACCAGGATATTGAGAAATATATCAAGTCCTGTGATGACTGTCAACGCTCCAAAAGAAGGACAAATGCCAAGCAAGCACCAATGGTGCCTATGCCTATTGAGGACACATTCTCTCGTGTCCATGTTGACATCCTCGGTCCACTACCTGAGACTAAAGAAGGCTACAAATATGTTCTCCTTGCCGTCGATTCCTTCTCTCGCTGGACTGAAGGTTTCACAATGCGCACTCAAGAAGCATCTGAGGTTGCATCAATCCTGTTTAATGAGGTGTTTTCACGATTTGGTGCTCCTCGTACACTTCTTACTGACCGAGGTAGGCAGTTCACGTCCAAGTTGGTAAATGCCCTCTGTGAACTCTTGGATATCAAACACTATTACACTTCATCCTATCACCCCAAACCAATGGCATGTGTGAGAGGAGGAATAGTGTAATAGAACAGGCTCTCCGAACATATGCTGACCCTGATCAAACCAACTGGGCCAAACTCATTCCATGTGTAATGATGGCCATGCGCAATGTACCTTGTCAATCAACTGGGTATTCGCCACACTACCTTCTGTTTGGGAAGGAAATGAATCTCCCTTTTGACACTACCTTACTGCCCAAATCTACTCTTGGCAAGGATGCACAGTGTCATCTGCAAGATCTCTTAACAAACCTCAGTGTGGCTAAATCACTTGCAAAGGACAACATGTCTGCTGCACAGGACAAAAGCAAGGGTCTTCAGGATATCAGAGCCAAGGAACCTTCCTACTCTGTTGGCGATCAGGTTCTAATGACTGATCCCACAGTCAAAACTGGCCTTTCACCCAAACTATCAAAGAAATGGATAGGGCCTTACAGAATCATTCGCATTGGTCTAAACCACACATACAAACTCATGAATTCAAGCACAAACAAGGAACATAAATCATTCATACATGCCAACAGACTCAAGCCTTATACACCTCCCACTCCTCGTATGCAAGTGTCACAACCCACCCAGCATCTGGCAACACCTACTCAGTCAACATCCTCTCAGCCTGACAATGCACATAGACAAGGCTCACAAACAGCTACTCCAACTCCGTCAACATCCTCACAGCCAGACAATCCTATCACAACACAGCACATGTCAAGCCAAGAACCAGATAATGAACCAGACAACACCCACCCATCATCTTCCCAACAAGATGATCAACTGTATGCGATAAAACGCATTCACAAAGCCAGAAAGCGATCAGGAGAAACCCATTACTTAATTGAATGGGAAGGTTACCCACAGCGTACCTGGGAACCAGCCTCTAACCTTAGTCCTGAAATCATAAGTGATTACCACACTTACAGAACCCGATCAGGTCACAGACGAAAACGGAAACCCAGATATTTTGCAAAATCATAGGTCATGACCTTCCATGGTATTCCTCCTGACGACATGTCATCTTCAGTCAAGGTAGATGAGCTCTGACCAACCCTTACAGGTAATCAGATTACCTTGTGTTTTATAAGTGCTACGCTGTGAAATTTTGTGGCCACAACTTTCCTGCATTATGGTCATCCCATCTGACTTGTCCCTTGGTTTCTTGTTTTGTCTTAGGTCCATCATGGGGAGTCACCATCCTTTCGTAACTGCTGATATCTGTGCTTCCTGTCCTTTTGCCAGCAATTCTCATCTTTGTCTTTTACACGCAACTTTCGACATAGCAATTGTCTACTCCTAGAACTCACTTCTGGTCCTGAGTATGTCACTATTGCCTATTTCTTTTCGCTCACATCATGTCTTTCCTACTTGCACACCCAACCGCCTTATGTCAAAGAAAATGTTCATCTCTCATGATGTCTCTTTCCCACTCTCACACTCCACTCTTGATTTCCATGTCACCAATAAACTGACCGACCGTTCACTCAACATCCCCAGATCAATATCGGTCTCCTATCTCACTAATTACACAAACTCTATCAGCAACCGTTTACCGCATATATTTGACTAGTACACCATGGGTATTTTCAAGTTTTGGAACCAACTGGCATGGTCTTTTAAAGGTCTTTTAAAGGGCAAATTGTTAGGGAACGCTAAGAACTCCCTCATCATTTAACCTGTCTCAATTATCTACTATGTATCTTTTCACCTTTTCAGGTTCCTTTTGACTTGTCCATCTTTTTAAATTGTCCCTGATTTCTTCTTCTGCAGTGTGTATTTGTATTTCAGGTCAAATAATTGTATTTCAATCCTTGTACCATAATTTTTTTTTTAAACGTACCAACCCTATGTCCATCCTATTTTTTTTGTTTTGATCATTGTGTATACGTTTATCAAACGCTATCATGTGCACCTCTTTGATTCTCATTGTACACCCTCGGTATTTGTAACCCTTTCCTGTTTTTGTAAAAGCTTTTGAGGACAAAAGTTCCACGACGCACAGGGGTATTGTTACAGTGCATATATTTCTTCATACAGTTTTATATTTTTCACAAATTATTCATAACAAAGAAAATCCGTATACGTGCAAGTCGCAGTGCATAGTGTATCTTGTTTATAGCCCCGCATGTCAAGCGCAGTAGTAGGCAATTAGCAAACTCATCCACACCAACCTTAAACTAATTAATCAAAGATGAAGCTATTGAGCTGTGTCGGCTCCGGCCTTTCTTCTCGGGTACATCCCTTGGTCAAGCACAGATAAGTAGTCCCATCCCAGCAGGAGCATGTCTACCACCAATTTAGTCGTAATCGAAAATCAACTTTTACTGAACAAGATCGAGATTACCATCATGCCATCCTCTTTGTCCTGTCGTAAATGCCATGGTCAGATATTTTGTTAAGCAGCTGGCGCAAACTGACTGTGGCTACACCATAAAGAAAATCAAACCTTGTTAGGTAATCATCTTCTTACCACCTACCTCGTGTAGTATACTTTGTCAGCATAGGGTAGATAACGCATATGGAAACTTCAACTTTATAGAAACTTGATAATGACAAACAAGTAGAGCTGTGGGGTATAAAATCCTGGGTTCTTCCATCTCAGGCACACTTGCTTGAATAAACTCAGGAACTCACAGCTCTGCCTCCTTTCTTGTTTCAAGGTAAGAAACATTTAAACTTTATTCTTGTTTATGTTTCACTTGTTATTTCTTTGTAATTATCGTCTAGAATATGTTAGAGTTAGGTTTGAAACATTCCTACGATATTGTAGCACTTTTTAAATACCTATCATTGTAAATGCTAGTTCTAGATAACCGATAATTCTTAGGCACTATCCAGGGATATTTATTTATGCACATTGCGTCGTGGGCTCCTCAAGTTTTATGTTTATCATGTACAAACGAATATTTCTTTTCTATGTTTCGACACACATGTGTGTATTCCCAGTCCTTGTCTAGTTTCATTCATGTTTGCGTGTTAGATCTGTATATGCAGGTTAGATTCCCGTTCAGTAGCCTAGATTCTAGTAGCTTAGTCACAAAACAGTTCCGCGAGTTTATACAATCATTTCCGGCAAAGATGAATTTATATGTAGGTCAGTTACTCTGTATTTTACAATAGTCCGCCGATCAAATAATATACGGGCTCACAGAATAGGTTACAACAGCCAACATTGTATTTTGATATTTCACCAACATAAGTATTTGAATAATGATGTATTAAACGTTCCGTTCCGCACAGCAGTTAATGAACTATAGGCACTACATGCTATAATTAAACTGTTGGGCGCTCCACTCAGTACTTGTTCTTTGCAATTATTGTTGATGATTAATTTATCCGTCAGGTTATGTTATTTATCAGTACCGTAGTTACTCAAGGATAGGTTGTGTTATTTGTATTATGTTTCTGTAAGCAGTTACCGTACATACCCTGTTGTACCACACATTGCTTATATTACCTGACTTAGATATAAACTGTATTAGGATATCACTGATTATTATTTCTATGATTGTATGTCATTATTATGTATGAATTGATGCAATTTGAATGACTAAAAAGAAAAATGATGTCCCCCTCCCATCTCCCCATCTTAAAATCATCATCACCCCACAAATTATGAACGGTTACCTTGTGTTCACAAAGCCGCGTAAGCCAATATATCACGTTGTTTTAAGTCTGATAAAATAGATGGTATTTTTAGTTTCCTTTGAATGTTTTGCAAAGAAATAATATACAAATGTTGGAGTAATCCCTCATAAGCTGATAAGCTGTGAAGTAAACATCTCCATAACAGTCATTTTTCTTTCTCCTGAAACCCTGGGCCAGTGGCCTTCACCTTGTAACATGACACCATGGCCTAATGCATCTGTCAAACCGTGAAAAACAACCTCGCCTCATGTTCATTTGTAATACACGCAGTTCAAAGCATCTGCTGCCATAATGATTACTTCAAGCAGGAGACGTAGAAGTAGAATTCTGCTGAATCTAACCCGTTTGATTACGTTTGGCATCAACCTCGAGCAAAAACTAAGCATATTCCTGATGTTATGTGTGAGAACCAAGAATAACCCCGTTCTGTGAGTGAGTGAGTTATGTGGGATTAAAGTGCTGTGCGTATTAATCCAGTTATATCACGGCATGTCAGCCTTATGTGGGAGGAAATCTCGAGGTGATGAAACGCTCGGATTTTTACCACTTTGGTGAAACCAACGAGTATTGTGCTGAGAAGCTTGGAGACATCATCGGATCAAAACCCGTGAAGATCCGGGTTAGAATCGATGTTCAGTAACCCATGCTTGTCGTAAGAGCCGACTAACGGGATCGGGTGGTCAGGTTCGCTGGCTTGGTAGACACATGTCATCGTATCCAAATTGTGAAGATCTATGCTCATGCTGTTGATACTGGACTGTCTGGTCCAGACTTCATTATTTACAGACCCCCGCCATATAGCCATAATATGCTGATTGCGGCGTAAAACTAAACTCACTCACTCATCGGATCAAACTGGGATTCGAACCCACAGTCCTATGTTTCAGGTGCAGTAGACCTTACTCGAGTCGTCAGAACAACGTCATCGAAACATTACTATGGTCCGCAAGGAACCACGATATGACGCATGCATTCCATGAGGAATGGTAGAGGATTCCAGTGCTGAGACTTTGACGCTTGGTTGCAATATAAAGGGGCGGACTGTCAGATGTTATCTATTGGAGGTGTGGCTACACAAGGTACTGATGTGGTCATGCAGTCGCAACAATCATAATTTGTGAACTGTGTGACAATCAGACTGGTGGCGTAGTCATGGTGACCACACTTTCCGACATTATTGATATTCACGTTTTGTGTAGTCCTCTGAGATTGCAAGTAAATTGTTACAAATTTTCACTTCCTGTTTTGTTTTAGTTTTAATCAGTAAAATGTGTTACAGATTGGTTTTCGAGGCATATACAAACATGTGTAGTGTTTTCGTACTTAAATAAAAGAGTGGGTGGTGCTTAATTAATTGGGTGGTACTGGTTAGTACTCAAGTGTATTCATCAGCCTACACCTATCAACCACATTAAATGCCTTGCTGAAGTCAATGAATGCACAATATCGTTTGTTACAAGTGATGTACTCTTGCAAGTTAAAGATATAATCAACGGTCAAATGGTCTTTCTTAAATCCACAAGGCTGTTCACCAATAAACCTTTGCAAATCAACATTTTAATCCTACATTCAGCACAAAAGAGAATAATATTAAGAAGTGAAATTCCTCTTACGTTATTGTAATTACTTTTACTTCCCTTCTTGCATTCTCTTTCTACGAACCTCTGTTCTAATACGGCCCTTTCATGATGCGAGTGTTCAGGATTCGTGATTGGTTGCAATCAGATTTAGTTGTGCAATCAGCGACGTTGTTTCAAAAGTGATCATTCGCAAGGCCTCGGTAATTTCGTATGCTTCGAGAAAACTAAACCTCTTCCTCTGCGCGATGCGCAAACGTTTCTTCTAGACAGATCTCAGTCATGTTATGGCGGATCAGTGGCGTCTCCATCGCCCTCGTTAACAACGGACAAGCTAGCCATTAAACGTCTTGTGTGTAACATCAACACAAGTCCCCGGCAGATGGGGGATATTTGTGGCCCCTCCTTTGCTTGTGTTAGTCAAGTTGAATCTAAGTCGATGTAACACGTGTTCTGATTGGATAGAAAGAAGGGAGATAATTCGTGTTGCGATCTTTTGCCGCTAGGGGATTTTACGAGAACCGGGAAATATGGCTGTATTAGAACAGAGGTTCGTAGGAAGATATGACAAGTAACCTCTGTGGGAAGAGAGTGCCCTTCTTGTGGATCGGCATACATATTCCAGTACATCATGATGTAGGATGATTCCACAATGCAATATCCGATTACACATATGGGAAGATATAGCATCAATACCTCTTCAGAAAAATTTGTAAAATTTTGACAGAATACCATCGTCGGCTGTTGACTAGTTACACTTAAAATGCCGAACAGCATCCTTGCGAAGGCAGTTGACCCACGTCGACCCATTGTCTCCAAGCTGAAATAGTGATTTTAGTTTTAGGCCGCACTCAGCAATATTCCAGCTATATGGCAGCGGTCTGTAAATAATAGAGTCTGGACCAGATAATCAAGTAATCAACAACATGAGCATCGATCTAGATAATTGGGATACGATGACATGTGTCAATCAAGTCAGCGAACCTGACCACCCGATCCCCTTAGTCACCTCTTACGACAAGTATTAGTTATTGAAGATCAATTCTAACCCGGATCTTCATGGATGAAGCAGAAACAAGATTTAACAATCCATTTATTAATAATCCATTCCTGCTTCAGATGCAATCATAGATTCAACCGAATGACTAGTACATTACACAATTCTCCAGGAAGATGTACATTTCTCCTTCATCTGCTGCAATACTATCATTTAAACTTAATGTTTACATTATGATTTGATCTCATTTCTGGCTTCTTTAAACAATATATTCTTTTCTTGTGAATATAGATTACTAAATAAGTTCACAATTATATATTTCTCTCTCTTAGACTCCTCACACTGTAAACCAAACAATTCCGGCTGTCTACGAAACATATTATATTACCACAAAATATGTAGTAATATATGCACATGAGAATACATGCACTTTGTGAAACCATTAAACATGTACTGTACTCGTATTAATGCTACTGGAATACGTTACTGATTTATCACCGTCCTATCTGTATTGACATTTACCTCCCCACTTCAACAAGCTAGCGTTAGTCGCTGATTGTAAGCAGAGAGGAAAAGACGGCACACAGCGGTGCATGATCCGATTCTGCTCGTGATACAACATTGAAATCTTTCACATGATGGAAACCTAATGACACTCATACTCACACATATTTGTGATCTCGTGTGCTTTAACCTGAGTGAGAGTGGTTTTACGCCGCTTTTAGCAATATTCCAGCAATATCACGGCGGGGGACACCAGAAAGAGGCTTCACACATTTTCCCATGTGGGGAATCGAACCCGGGTCTTCAGCTGGACGAGCCAACGCTTTAACCACTAGGCTACCCCACCGTCCCTTTAAACTGAAGCAACAACATGTGTGAAATCCTTTTCTTCTGAGAATCGTCCTTTCAGTTCGTACTTGAACAAGCGAAATGTTTTACACATTTCCTTGAAATCTGTGCCATAATTGTTTCCTACGTGTACTTGATCTTTGTTCTTGCGTTTAGCACACTTAGTAGGCGCATCGTTTTGTTTATAAGTTACATCACCTTTTGGTTGGTTTGTTTGTTTGTTGTTTAACACCGCACTCCGCACTACCCCAAATACATGGCTGTAAATAATCGAGTCTGGACCTGAGAATCCAGTAACCAACAGCATGAGCATCGATCTACGCAAATGGCATACGATGGTCTGTGTAAACCAAGTAGGCAAGCCTCGATCCCGTTAGTCGCCTCCTACAACAAGTATGGGTTACTGAAGACCTATTCTAACCCGGATCTTCACGGGTGTAAGTTACATCACCTACTGGTACATAATCAGCATTATCAAAGCAAATTTATCAAAGGTACGAAGTTCGGAAAAATTCGTGGATATAATATTTTCGAGGTTGCGTTTCTAACCTCAAAAACCTCGAAAATTAGATACCTCGAAAATTTCCCGGTATACGGTATCTTCTTACTCGGCACAGGTATGACTGTTGAACTCTCTGTAGATAATATATTCGCTGTCAGGAAAACCCATCCATTTGAAAACCAGGTTTCTGCATTTTCAATGCTATCATTACAATCTTGATTGTGATGTTTAAGTGAGTGAGTGAGTATTGTTTTACGCAATATTCCAGCAACATCACGACGGAGGACACCAGAAATGGGCTTCACGCATTGTACCCATGCGGGGGAATCGAACCCGGGTCTTCGGTGTCTTTAACCACTAGGCTACCCCACCACCCGTTGTGATGTTTAAGCTAAACACACCCGAGTATAAATTGTTAAAGTAATAGTTAGAACACTAGAGACAAGGAAACAGAACAGGAGGTATCCATTCATGAGAGCACTCCTAGATTAAACAAGCTGTAACCACCACCTTTCCCCAAAGAACTGAGTGACCTGCAAAATGAGTTTCCAAAACATCTTTAATACTCTCTAAAGAACTATCCCAAGTTTCAATGAGATAAAATATATTATGTTTAAATATATATGGAAGTCGTCAACGTTAAGGGTTGAATATAATCAGCCCACATTCCAGCACTGCGGAGGTGTAGGTATCTCGACGGGTTAGATGCACGTGTTTCTGGAGTCCGTGTCTTGCCGAATCTGCTTATCTTGGTCACTGCCACCTCGCTATATAACACGCCCACAGAAATTGCGGCCATCTAAATAGACATTCTGATTTTACGAAAGCTGTTTTTCCCTTGTCCGAGACTCATGAGATATAGCCATATCGCCCTCCTCCTTTCCCTTGTTCTATTAAAAATAAGGCCGGGAGGGACAACTTAGGAACGGCCAGCGAGTCCTAACTTGACACATAGAAGGAAGCGAGCTACAAAGACATATTTTATATCATTGGAAAGATCTCGAGGAGATGAACCCAAAAAGTTCATGTGCCAGTGTGCTCACGTGTTCATAAGCTCACAAATTGGCTCTGAAATTGCATTTCTGCAGAAATTTCTGGCAGAATTTAATTTTTCCGCAGAATTGTTTGTATAGACACTCGAACTGTACAATGGAACACTGAATTGTATATGGCAGATGTGTACTCTTGATACCACAATGAAGCCATTTTTCAAACAGTCTTGCAATAATCGAATCAGGATTAGGTGTCTTCCCCTTCACAGCAAAAATAACTTGGTTTCCGTTCTTGCGGAAACCTAATGGATACTGGGTAATGTAGGTTTCCACCTTTTGGAGTGTGGGTAACGGAAACCTTGCGGAAACCCTTAGAAAGTGGGTAATTGTAAGTTTCCGTTATTGCGGAAACTCAATGTAAAAGAACGGAAACGCACTGGATTCTAGGTGGAAACTTAAGTTTCAGTCCACTTTCCACCAGGTTTCCGCATTGCGGAAACCAAGTTATTTTTGCTGTGCTTAAGACGACATTAGGTATTACAGTGAAAATTCTTTGATGTTTCGCCGAGGTGGACTCATGTTGTGTTAATGGATTAGTGAGGTGGGTTATACTATAAACTGAACTGCAGAACGAAATCGGTGTTCATTTTCATGATATCAACTCCCATTGTAATATGAACATGATATCAACTCACTGGTTGTTGATTTCCATTGGTATCAACTCACTGCTTATTGACTGACATTGATTGATTCAACTCACTACTAACTGATTGCTTTTGACACTGATTTTAATTCACTAATTATTTGTTGATATTTACTCACTAATTATTATTGGTATATATCCAGCTTATCCGCAACCCAATGCATCACTTTCGAAAGGGCAAATCAGCAGTTAGAGTACAAGTTCATTCTAACTTCACGTGGAGGAAGGTATCTCTGTATAGATGGATACATGTTTAGAGTGAGTCGCAAACGCAATACTGCACCGCGGATATCATGGATGTGCCTAGATGAGAACTGCACTTAAACTATTTCTACAGTTGAATGATGACATTCAAATGTATATAAATTATTTGTTATCGATAAAATGGTCACGGATAAAATTGTCATATGTATTTTATGGGTGTAAATAATGAATCGTGGGAGTATTTCATTTATTTACCGGTTAACAATTTAGTTTCATCCATGTGCTTAAAATCACACAGAACCTCTATTGTTCTCCAGAGGCAGTCGACTTGAAAATCCTTGCATGCTCCACTGATTTGTTGTTTTAATTATCACAGTTGTCGTCTTCCCGGAAATGAAGTAACAGAACGAATCTTCCATAAGTAGTAGGCAAGTGGTGAGTGTTCAGGTCAAGGGTTCTTATTATAATGTTGCGAACTGAGACAGGGATGCATTTATATACATATTTGATGTAATGCCATATTGTCTAAAACTTGAAATGTTTCACTTCTTCAAAACCTGAAATATGTTGCGAAAAGTTTGTGTAATAACGTAATGCGGGTAGAAAACATGTGTTCTAGACAGTAGTAATAAAGTATCCAGACAAATACCATCCTGTGTAAATACTCGTAATGGCTAATTATTTGGAAGAGTGTGTATTTGACCGTCCTTTCACCTGTATCAGATAATTTATGAGACACCTGCGTGTGAGCCACTTCTTGTTTATTCTAGGTAATTAGCAATCAGTGTGATCGGTCTACTCCCATTTGTGAGAATATTAAGACTCCCAGTTATGAGACAGTGGAGTAGGTAATTAACAAAGAAAACACACCATACTCCCCTGTCTGATAGAATGGATTAACCCTAGCTAATTACTGATTTGCTATGTAACTGAATCTTTTGGAGGTAACTTAATGAAACTTTATAAGATAAATTGATTAACATACTCCGGTAAATGACCTTAAAAATTAACACTTTATGATCATTTGAAAGAGAAATTAATTTACCTACTCAGATTTACTCTATCTCCGAAATTACAAGCTATAGTTAAAGAAATAACCCTGAAATACAAGGAATTTACAGTCGACTGCCTCTTATGCCAAATCCTTTTTACCCGACACAATAAATTTATTGAATGCCCTACCAAGAGCCATGTAGTCTCACAGAATTTAAAAACCTAATTACAAAATTTATATTGACCTTAATTATGGATCTTGTTTTAGTCAAATCGTCCACTGCCGCCTCAGGCTCGGATGTAGCGACCTAAACGCCGATAAGTATAACAGACATTTAATAGACAGTCCATGTTGCTCTTGTCGATATCAGAGTGAAAACGCCCTACACTATTTTCTCACTTGATAAGAATTAATATGTATTTTACACTACCCGTTATAACCTGGATACCATTTTGAACGGAAACATGAATTTACTTCTTGTGTAAACCAGCAGAAAATAGTTGAATTCGTCCACGATTACATCACCAAGACACAATGCTTCAAACTTTCTCAGGAAAATACTTAAATTAACTCAACAACCTTCTCATGATTGATTTATATTCCTACAATAGCTTGTAAGACACACACAACTGTAACTCTCTAATTATGATTACTTAGAGAATAGTTGTATTTGATGTAATCTGAAACTCGGAAGATGAAAGGGTGCTTGACTTGGCCCCTTGCTTGAGAAAACACACTAACTTTGTCATCTCTTGCATGGAATTGGATGATGATTGGAATGATTCTCTCTTCTAACAGGTGTTGGCCTGCATTGCAACAAGAATCTTCCGATCGCTGTTCTCTCTGTGTATAATCTCTAACTTCCAGTCTATACTAACGTTGTATTGGTCTACAGCGGTCTTTACGGTAGTCAGTGTTCACCTCATTGTCTTATAGTAAAGCTCAATAACGCTAGTTCACTTGGCGGTGTTTTTGTAGTCCTTCACACTTATATCTGATAGTGATTGGCCCACTGGATCTCCTACCTTCCCCTCGTGTATCAGGTCCAACGTTGAGTCCCATGTCGCCTGACATACACAGTCTCCAAACTGGATTGACAGTTTACAACATGAACGTCGCTCGTGACACGGTTTGCACGTGCGCATTCCCGAATTGCATATGCAAAGTAAATTATTTGTTGCCTTAATCTTATCTATGTCCTATTAAATGACTTCATAATATGTAATATTGTTAGTCACGTGACAAACGTCATGACCTAGTACCAGTGTCAAAGCCTGCAGCTGAACGATATACCACTCGACCATTTTATCCAATCTAGCATGCTGAAACAACCAGTTCTGTACCACCTTGTTCGGAAAGAGTTTCTCCCCATAATTTCAGCACTGCGATGTTAACATTGAGGAGATAAATAAAGTTATTCCCCACTGACAAATATGTATATGTCAATAAGTGGTTTCTTCGGGTATGTGAGAATTCAATATATGAATGGAATGTTTTTGTGGAATAAAATAAAGTGATACATCCTACTACTTACGTCTCCATGCGATGTTCTGGTGACACGTCACGCCACAACTCCTGTCGGTGGGGTAACCTAGTGGTTAAAGCGAGTTAAAGTGGTTAAAGACCCCGGTATCGTCGAAGACCTGGGTTCGATTCCCCACATGGGTACAATGCGTGAAGTTGATTTCTGGTCTTCCCCGCCATGATGTTGTTGGATATTGCTAAAAGCGGCGTAAAACCACACCCACTCACTCACGCTACAACTCAATTACTGTTTATTGGCCTGAACCAAGTCATGTATTTACTAGATCAGATCACTATTTGTAAACATTGCTTATACGTTCTATAGTTATATACATCTGCCGAGGCGGCACGTGTTTGGCAATCGTGGTCACTGTAGATCAATAAGATCTTGAAATAGTTTAGGTTTAGCCTGTACATGCAAAACATGTACCTTCCGGGCATGCTTGAAACTATTCAAACAGAAAGCCAACAGAAAAGACATCAATCTGGAACGTATAGTTTTTATATGAAATGTCAAAGATACTTTGAGGGTTTGAAGACGTACTAATGACATTCATTTTCTAAAGACAGTGGTTAAGCTAGAACAGAACCATTGTTCTAATAGAATTGTGCAAGTTGTGAAAGACTCATGGCCAATGAATAATCAATCATATGTACTTAAAACAAGGTTCAGGTTATCGATCAAACATGCAATGCAGCTGTTTATTCTAGTGCCATCAGCAATAAGTAACAGTCTCTAGATGTGATGGAATGGCACTCACGAATTCTCAGAACATCACTGACTGTCTTGAGAGAGGTCCGTTTGGAATTTTGTTCTGACAACCAGAATAGCTGGAAGCTGACAAGAATTCGATGTTTCCAATTAGGCATCCAAGCGGCATTTAGCGCCTACGTAAAAACTGGTCAGGTCACAATGACATGGAATCGCTTTCTTTTGGCTCAGTCAGCTCTTTTGAAACTGTCCGTCCAGAAAATTCTCGGCGATCAAACCTATAAGATCACTCACTCCTCAGACACAGGTCACTCCCTCAAGCCATATGTTGACAAATTATTGATTGTCAACAAATAATTAAATATGGTCATGCTTAGCATTCATTTTGGGTTTGATATTGTACATGACATATCAAACACTTTAGTCTCTATAGTGGGACTGATATTTACTGCTTATTTGTTTGTGTCTCATTTCACTGAACTTTTTTCAATCTGCTCGAAGATATTTCATACTGTAAAGGTAATTTTGATAATATCCTCTGGCTAATTATTAAATATCTGTCATATGACAAGGACGAGGTCTCCCGGGAGTAGTGTTAGGTATGTTATATTATGTTACGTTTTTTTGTTTCAATTATATTTTAAAGTGTTTTTAATCATTTGTAAGATACCATGCTCAATACAATTATATTTGGATGCGTAAATGAGAAGTGAGGTGCCATCTTTCATTGTACAAACTGATTAGCTGTCTCGTTTACAGTTTACTTGACTATGGCAGAAAGGGTATGCGAAACAAAGACGACTACTCGTAGAATATGCATGAGGATCTCGCCAAGCGTTAAGCAACTCGTGCCAAAGCGAACGAGAACAATTCACAAAGTGTTGCATATTCTGAATGTCATCCTGACCCTTGGTCATAGAGGCGCCTCCTTGAAACATGATTCGCTGCTGACAGTGGACACACCCGATACTGACCAGTAAAGTGACCGCCGGCCTCGTGACGCGATTGGGGTTATTTCCCACGATAGTCAGTGAAGGTATTACGTTGGTATATACGCAGTGTTTTCACTGAATAATTTACCCGGTATTCTTTTCTACACACAAATTGCAAACATTACAATATGGTGTGAACAAGTCATCCTGTCATTTCAAATGCCGCCGATCTTTCTGAATCAATAAAACAGCAATCACAAAATCTCAGCATGAGGTTTCAATTGTCATTCATGTTGAATTTTCATCATGAGCTTTAAAATTCAAACCTATGTACTATTTTTTTTAACTTCACTCAAATCAATTATTCCTCAAAGAAACTGTATTGTAAAAGCTATTTACAGATGACAGTGTTCTATGTTATTTATGTTTCAGGACGTAATGTATCTTGTAAACGTTATCTACAGATGACAGTGTTCTATGTTATTTATGTTTCAGGACGTAATGTATCTTGTAAACGTTATCTACAGATGACAGTGTTCTATGTTATTTATGTTTCAGGACGTAATGTATCTTGTAAACGTTATCTACAGATGACAGTGTTCTATGTTATTTATGTTTCAGGACGTAATGTGTCTTGTGAACGTTATCTACAGATGACAGTGTTCTATGTTATTTATGTTTCAGGACGTAATGTATCTTGTAAACGTTATCTACAGATGACAGTGTTCTATGTTATTTATGTTTCAGGACGTAATGTGTCTTGTGAACGTTATCTACAGATGACAGTGTTCTATGTTATTTATGTTTCAGGACGTAATGTATCTTGTAAACGTTATCTACAGATGACAGTGTTCTATGTTATTTATGTTTCAGGACGTAATGTGTCTTGTAAACGTTATCTACAGATGACAGTGTTCTATGTTATTTATGTTTCAGGACGTAATGTATCTTGTAAACGTTATCTACAGATGACAGTGTTCTATGTTATTTATGTTTCAGGACGTAATGTATCTTGTAAACGTTATTTACAGATGACAGTGTTCTATGTTATTTATGTTTCAGGACGTAATGTATCTTGTAAACGTTATCTACAGATGACAGTGTTCTATGTTATTTATGTTTCAGGACGTAATGTATCTTGTAAACGTTATCTACAGATGACAGTGTTCTATGTTATTTATGTTTCAGGACGTAATGTATCTTGTGAACGTTATCTACAGATGACAGTGTTCTATGTTATTTATGTTTCAGGACGTAATGTATCTTGTAAACGTTATCTACAGATGACAGTGTTCTATGTTATTTATGTTTCAGGACGTAATGTATCTTGTAAACGTTATCTACAGATGACAGTGTTCTATGTTATTTATGTTTCAGGACGTAATGTGTCTTGTAAACGTTATCTACAGATGACAGTGTTCTATGTTATTTATGTTTCAGGACGTAATGTATCTTGTAAACGTTATCTACAGATGACAGTGTTCTATGTTATTTATGTTTCAGGACGTAATGTATCTTGTAAACGTTATTTACAGATGACAGTGTTCTATGTTATTTATGTTTCAGGACGTAATGTATCTTGTAAACGTTATCTACAGATGACAGTGTTCTATGTTATTTATGTTTCAGGACGTAATGTATCTTGTAAACGTTATTTACAGATGACAGTGTTCTATGTTATTTATGTTTCAGGACGTAATGTATCTTGTAAACGTTATTTACAGATGACAGTGTTCTATGTTATTTATGTTTCAGGACGTAATGTATCTTGTGAACGTTATCTACAGATAACAGTGTTCCATGTTAAAGGATGCGGATGCCTACTGTTTAAATCATATACAGACCACAGTGTTCTATAATGCCAATGTCTTAGGATGAGGATGTTTATTGTAAGCAATATTTACAGATCACAGCGTTATACCCGCGTCAAAGACATCGGTAGTAAATGTATAATGTAT
Organism: Haliotis rubra; assembly: GCF_003918875.1. Lineage (NCBI taxonomy): Eukaryota > Metazoa > Mollusca > Gastropoda > Lepetellida > Haliotidae > Haliotis > Haliotis rubra. The sequence goes on from NW_025765447.1 coordinate 995,927, forward strand.
GCATTTATGAAAACAATGACGTATTACGTATTATCACAAGCAACTGTTTTCATGAAAATCTAAGGGTTTCTTTGTTTCCTGACGCCACACAGCAATACTACTATGCAGCGACTTCCTGATCTAAAGCGTTTGTTGTATGATCCGCATCAGGCCAGAGCTTAGTTAAAACTAAGGATCTTCGGTTATTTCGATATAAATATACTCATGCCAATAATGGTTGTCACCCCCCCTCCCCACCCCAACCCTCCACACCTCACAACCCCCGTCCACACCCCCTCTCCAATTAAAACAATTGAAGGGGATGACAACCATTATTGGCATGAGTATATAATGGTAAGACAGTAAATCTAAATTATATCTGCATGTACAGTAGAACACGGATATAACGAACTCCAAGGGACCAAGAAATTTAGTTCGCTATATCCGTTGTTCGTTATTCACATTTGACCGCCATCTTGGATTGTAGAGATGTAGACATTCACAGACATTACCTATATCATGTTGATAAATATGAAGTTTATTTTTATAATAAAATTGAAGTTTATTTTTATAATAAAATTGAAATAATACAACTACAACTTTAATATTTATTTTTTAATGAAAATGCAAGCTTACATTTATAATGTCCAGATAAACCACGAAAGAAGCAAAAACTGTAGCGATTTTTTTTTCCATTTGTGACATGTCATAACATGCCCGTGCCTTTTTTCTTTATATTTTCATATTTATGTAATCAGGCTTTCGGTTCGTTAACATGACAAAACAACGGGAAATACCTCCGTTTTCGAAGCTTCGTATGAATAACATGCGAGGCGAATCGTGTGGTGTCTGGTATCGTTCGACAGCTCTGGAACATCAACAATATCACTGTACCCTCGCCGAGAGTATTTTCACATTTGTAAAAAGCGATTTTATTGGATAAAGATTGGTTTCTAATGACGCTTTATCGCCACAGTCTGCTATAAGGATCGTGATTGGTCAAAATCAGACACGTGACCTAAGGCAGCCAATCATACTCTTCACTTCAGTTCATTTTCACCCACAGAAACGATTTATTAACTACTTCATAACTAGAAGGTACAACTGTTTCTTCAAGACCGTTTGACAAATGGTTTCCGGAACTGAACATGCCGGATCCCTCGCGCTGTAATTATAACGACACGCGAAGAGAAACATCGAGTGATATGCCAGTGGGAGTGTGACTTGGTTCAACAGTTCTTGACAGACATCACAAAGCATTAGTTAAATTCCTTTTACTATCAATGTTGAAAAATCTCTAGACCGTAGAAACACATTCGACTATTATATTTAGGGGATAACTGTACTGTGTTTGACGAATTGGGGACATATACCGGTGGTTATATAGCCGCAAATTTAGTTATATTGGCGACGCGCAAGCGGAGCCGATATAATGTTAAATTTGCGGCTATATTATAACCAGCGGTATACGTCCCCAATTCGTCAAACACAGTACAGTTATCCCCATTCTAATTCAACTCGTTTTACGCTGTTTTTCGTGAAAGAAATTCATTATTTAAACCAGGTCAAAGCGGTCAAAGGTTATTTATTAATCACACTCTTGCAGAGAAAGTAGTTCCTTTTCAAACTACACACGTTTATTATGTTACAACATGTTGATAAAATGGACATACAACAAGTTGCCATTATCAGTCTTGTCAGACGTTGCGTCACGCTCCACACATGATCTAGGCCAACAGTTGTATACAATTTTGTTACGTTGCATACAACAAGTTGCGTGAGATCTCGTTTATAATTTTCATGTTGAGATCTCGTTTTACATGTTGCTTAGCAACGCACTGTAGAAACTAGCATACGGTCATGGCGTCCCTATACAACAGCGATAGTGATGACGATGTACTGGAAGCGGCGGTTGTCGCAATGCTCGTTGATTTTAACCATGGCAAAGCCGACCGTTCGTGCTGGGTCCGTCCCTGGATTGCAAGACGAAGTGATCTAGGAGCTTATAAAGCTTTAATGAGGGAACTTGAAGCTGAGGACACAAAAAGTTTTGTCAATTTCTTACGCATGGACAGAGAGAGTTTTGATCAACTGCTGGGCAGAGTGTCACCGATGATAACCAAAGCTGATACACCCATGCGTGATTCTATACCCCCTGGAGAAAAACTCGCCATCACACTTCGATATTTGGCCACAGGTAGGGCTATGAACAGTCATAATTTCATGAATTATAGTTAATGTATCACACAGATCACCTACTGTTCGTCGATCAGCTGTTTTGTGTTTGTCAATAAGCGTGGCAATCTATAAATAAACCAACCACTCCTGACTGCGTTAGCACCAAATGCTTGAGTGCAAAGCCGCTGTCCCTAACCCTGTAAAGAGTATTATGAGGCTTCCGAAGGTGTGCCATCTGTATACGCTCAATAACTTTTTGATTATTCTGACTGAATCATCTGTGTTTTCTTTTTATTTAGGTGACAGTTACAAGTCTCTAGAATTCTTGTATCGGGTACCAAAGAACACAATTTGCAATTTCGTCCCTCAAGTGTGTGTGGCAATTTATGAAACTCTCAAGAAGGACTTTCTGAAGGTGAGGTGCATGTCAACACTTGAATTCTTGATATATTTTCCCCATGTTTAAACGATGACTAAATAAATCAATAAGCTGTAATGAAACACAATGTGTATTTACTAATAGGTTTAACTTCTGTAGTTCTGTGTAAACGTTGTTATTATGACTTCATGACTTTTTTTCAGATGTCCAAGCATTATGAGGAAAACGAATAAATCCCATGTGATTTATCGAAAAAATACTATTAATACTCATCATCTCAAAGCACTCTTGTGTAAACATAATATTATATAACTTACGTTTTTCACCTGTAGGGCTTTGTAATGAATCGGTTTGCTTCACTTGGTGTAAAAATCTACATAAATTACTGTAACAAAGCTAACACACTCCCAATGATATTTGAACACCACTCACACTGAAGTACAACAGAAAAGCCTTAATAACATGAATTATAATTTATTATTTAAACTGGCTGACAAATGTCTTGGGAAAAAGCTTTGCAGCTGACCTGAAATACATATTCTTTGCATATATTAGGATTTCAAGTCAAGCTTCATATAATTATCTCAATGAGTTATCATTAAGGACAGATGGCATGTGCATAATACATATAAAATCTTATTCTTCATTTTGATATTCAAAAATAAGTTGTTGAACTTTAATTTTCAATTCATTCCTTTTACTTAGATTGGAAACTCGGGCCATCTCTGATGCCAAATATTTGGCAAAACATAGTTCTCCATTATTTTCACTTTGTGATCTTCTGTTTTCAATTGACTTAAGAGTAGCCAAAACTTGGAGGGGAACACTGTCCTGTCGCTTTTTTTAGATGGGGTGGTGGAGTACAATCTATGGTTTCAGCCTGCGCATTGTCTGGTTCCACATTTTCCTCCTCTTGAACCACTTGTTCCACTTGACTGGGTCCATCCTGCTCAGTTGACAGTATGTTGGTTTCCTGTCACATAAAATTGGTAGTGTAAGTATATGGTATTATTTCGAAAAATATATTTTTAAAATATCTCAAATTGATTTCAGGTGCCACAGTCAGAAGAAGAATGGCTGCAAGTTGCAGAGGGATTTGAGAAGTGGCAGTTTCCACACTGTATTGGTGCTTTGGATGGAAAGCATATATCTATAAAATCACCTGCCAAATCAGGATCACTCTACTACAACTATAAAAACTTTTTTAGCATTGTACTCCTAGCTCTTGTTGATTCTAACTACAGATTTGTGTATGTAGATGTTGGTGCAAATGGTAGGTCATGTGATGCAGGTATATTTGCCAATTCATCACTGAATCAGGCACTGAACAGTAACTCCTTGAAAATTCCAGGTCCAAAGCCATTGTCTGGAAGATGTCTTGATACTCCCTATGTGATTGTTGGGGACGATGCCTTTCCACTAAAAGATAACATCATGAAGCCATATCCCCACCGGGACTTAGTTATGGAAAGGAAAGTATTCAATTACAGACTTTCCAGAGCCAGACGTGTATCAGAAAATGCTTTTGGTATACTGACCAACCGCTTTGGAGTATTTCAAAGGAGCTTATCATTAACACCTGAGACATGTACAAAGGTTGTTCTTGCATGTATTGCTCTACACAACTTTCTGTGTACAACAAAAGACAAAAAATACACAGAAACAGAAGTTTTTCCACTGGATAATGGAAGCAGGCCCCAATCACTACTTCAACAGGGTGGCAACAGGAGTGCCGATAATGCAAGGCAGATTAGGGAAGAATTTGCAGATTATTTCTGTTCTAATGGCCAAGTTGATTGGCAGTGGGATCACATTGTCTGATCCTATGCATGAAGTCAAATGAAGTGTTCATATGGAACAAGCTATTTTCAGCCATACCTGCAGCTATTTTCCAAGTCCAATACAGTAAAATGGCACTAATTATTTGATTTATTCATGTTCAGCTTATGTCAATGCTGACAGTAACTTGTTTTATGTAATTAATAATATTTTGTAATATATATCTATCCATACCAATGGATGTACATGGTTTATTAAAAGTTTACATTCTTACAATACTAACCAAGTTACTTATAGTTGTTTTTTGATGAACCTGGCTTCTAAGAAAAGGATCCAACAGCTTAAACCATTCCCAGGTAGACTCATAAATATCATCTCGACCAGCCCCACTTTTCCGGGAGAGGGTTTCCTTCCTTAGTTCCTTGCAATAGTAGGTCCGCAGAGCAGAAATCTTAACTGGTACCTGATCCGCTATAATAGAAAATTTATAGGCCTAAACATCATCATTGGTTGAAAAACAGTCAGAAGAATGTCCAGTTATCTTATGTTCATATTTAAAACCAATTTACTTAACATGATTAAACATGAACAAGAAATAAATTTAGAATAAACATTTAATGTAAATATTCAAGACCAATTAATTACCCCCCGTTGAAAGCCTCACCAAATATAGGTCATTCTGCGAGAACCACGTAAACTGACAGATACTCGGTCAATGTTTTCGGTAAAATGTTGCGTTATTATAATAAAATGAAACCTTTATAAATGGATCTTTTCATATTGTACATATGTTTTTTTTACCAAAAAACCATCAACAATGCTTCTAAATTGCCTAAATTTGTACTGATAGCAGGCTGTGGTTCAATGTTTGTGTTTTGGTTGTACAGTCAGACCTCGTCTATCCGAACTTCAGATGAATGATCGAGATTATGAATCGTGAGATCTGGTTCGCCATCGATGATAATGTGGGCGATACTTCATGACAAAATTTAGGTAAAGTCATACTAAATTTGTTAAGCAAAGAAGTAAGATTAGTTTATCAAATAGAAGCACGTCGAATATATTTCTGTCACTCACCTGTCATAACACCGTTCATCAGTTCGGAAATGGAAACGTAGGCGGCCTGTCTGTGTTCCCGTTTTGAATAAAACGAACTAGACACATTCCAAAGACACTCGTGGGAATGGTAGTATGAAATAAACCTTTCAATGTCATGGTTGCTGAGGTCAATTTTTTCTTTAACATTTTTCCGGCGTTGTTGTGTCGTCCGTTGTTGTGGTATCGCCATGTTTGATGTCTCCGTAAATATCACGTGCATACGAAACGCGATCTGATTGGCCAGAACCGTACAACTTGTCGCATGGAAATAGAGCAAGTTCTATTCCTTGCAACTCGCTTGCAACTTGTTGCATGCAACAAAAATCTGTCCAACTCCCCTGTTCACACTGTGAAATTTGTTGCATGCCACAAGTTTTATACAACTAGTTGCAACGTGTGAACGCACCTTAAGTTGTTTAAACTTATAATTAAATTTATGATACTGTTTTGTCTTTTTATACACAAATTCCACCCATTTTAGGTGGATAGGGGAGTTAATTGACCAATGGCTTCTGCAAATGACAATGTCCTGCGAAACAGCGTTACCCCAATAGTGTAGGGATACATTCAAAGTTTTCGGTAAATCGGTTTTCATATTGCGACCGTATATGCTGATTATACGGTCGGAAATTTATAGCATTGACCAATCAGAACTCGTGTTACATACTAAGTTGAATTAGAATGAATTATATTGCTTTCGCGTATCTGATGCAATCCTGCTCCTGCGACATGTACCCAAAATATGGTTTACGGGCCCAAAACATTTAATGATGTTCTTCAATGACAATAAATACATGTAGGGGAATTATTGACCGTGCTTGTACATAACTAAATGTTACTCTAATGCTTATCTTCACCAGACAGCTTATTAGGCGGTCACAGACGCAGTTTGTCTTCCACCTGCGTGATCCAGTGAGATTATCTACTATATCCCTCTGAAATAAACCGTATAGCCTGTTGGTGCTCAATATTTCAGCAAGGAAAATGTTCACTTTTCTCCAGGGCCGTTTTTCTGAAATTTTATCTCGTAAACATAACGATAATGTTGAACTGGTTCAGACATGTTGTCATCACATTCCTCACAAAACGGTGATCTTTCCTTATCAACAACACGTGTGTGCACAGTGACCAAGACGACGTTTAGTTAAGACAACTGCATTACGTCTCTTACGAATTTCACATTTTTGTGTAGGCTACCTGAAGGTGTCTTCCAGTAGAACCAACGTCCAACACGTGTTGCCAATTTATGGTGACCGATGATGCCATTTTTGAAATCCTGACGGCCTGAATTCATAACGATCAACCTCATCTTACATCAATACCGACCTGTCGCGCTTATTTGCTATTTAGTTAGCCTGTCAAACTTACATGCTGAAAAGAGTTATCTCCCCTCACCATTTAATCTGCACAAACGTTGAGTGGGAGTCGAGTCCCTCCTATATGACGGAAATGCGTTGAGGAGAGAGACAATGACAATGATAGAGGAGACATATATTCCAGAACACCACGAATACGCCAATACACCATGGACGCCCAGGATCAATGAAATAACATTACTCTCGAACCGACCCTCTGGGTATAATAAATATCAGCTTCATTATAGTCGCAGCATCACAACAACTCTCGGAACCCATCGTCTCCAGTACCAACAGCATCACAGCTGGAGGGGGTACAGAGACAAGCATCTGGTGTTGACTGTGAGATACACTCTCGGAGCCCATCGTCTCCAGTACCAACAGCATCACAGCTGGAGGGGGTACAGAGACAAGCATCTGGTGTTGACTGTGGGATACACTCTCGGAGCCCATCGTCTCCAGTACCAACAGCATCACAGCTGGAGGGGGTACAGAGACAAGCATCTGGTGTTGACTGTGGGATACACTCTCGGAGCCCATCGTCTCCAGTACCAACAGCATCACAGCTGGAGGGGGTACAGAGACAAGCATCTGGTGTTGACTGTGGGATACACTCTCGGAGCCCATCGTCTCCAGTACCAACAGCATCACAGCTGGAGGGGGTACAGAGACAAGCATCTGGTGTTGACTGTGGGATACACTCTCGGAGCCCATCGTCTCCAGTACCAACAGCATCACAGCTGGAGGGGTACAGAGACAAGCATCTGGTGTTGATTGTGGGATACACTCTCGGAGCCCATCGTCTCCAGTACCAACAGCATCACAGCTGGAGGGGGTACAGAGACAAGCATCTGGTGTTGACTGTGGGATACACTCTCGGAGCCCATCGTCTCCAGTACCAACAGCATCACAGCTGGAGGGTACAGAGACAAGCATCTGGTGTTGACTGTGGGATACACTCTCAGAGCCCATCGTCTCCAGTACCAACAGCATCACAGCTGGAGGGGTACAGAGACAAGCATCTGGTGTTGACTGTGGGATACACTCTCGGAGCCCATCGTCTCCAGTACCAACAGCATCACAGCTGGAGGGGGTACAGAGACAAGCATCTGGTGTTGACTGTGGGATACACTCTCGGAGCCCATCGTTTCGAGTGCCAACAGCATCACAGCTGGAGGGGGTACAGAGACAAGCATCTGGTGTTGACTGTGAGATACACTCTCGGAGCCCATCGTCTCCAGTACCAACAGCATCACAGCTGGAGGGGGTACAGAGACAAGCATCTGGTGTTGACTGTGGGATACACTCTCGGAGCCCATCGTCTCCAGTACCAACAGCATCACAGCTGGAGGGGGTACAGAGACAAGCATCTGGTGTTGACTGTGGGATACACTCTCGGAGCCCATCGTCTCCAGTACCAACAGCATCACAGCTGGAGGGGGTACAGAGACAAGCATCTGGTGTTGACTGTGAGATACACTCTCGGAGCCCATCGTCTCCAGTACCAACAGCATCACAGCTGGAGGGGGCACAGAGACAAGCATCTGGTGTTGACTGTGGGATACACTCTCGGAGCCTATCGTTTCGAGTGCCAACAGCATCACAGCTGGAGGGGGTACAGAGACAAGCATCTGGTGTTGACTGTGAGATACACTCTCGGAGCCCATCGTCTCCAGTACCAACAGCATCACAGCTGGAGGGGGTACTCTCGGAGCCCATCGTCTCCAGTACCAACAGCATCACAGCTGGAGGGGGTACAGAGACAAGCATCTGGTGTTGACTGTGAGATACACTCTCGGAGCCCATCGTCACCAGTACCAACAGCATCACAGCTGGAGGGGGTACAGTGACAAGCATCTGGTGTTGACTGCGGGATACACTCTCGGAGCCCATCGTCTCCAGTACCAACAGCATCACAGCTGGAGGGGGTACAGAGACAAGCATCTGGTGTTGACTGTGGGATACACTCTCGGAGCCCATCGTCTCCAGTACCAACAGCATCACAGCTGGAGGGGGTACAGAGACAAGCATCTGGTGTTGACTGTGGGATACACTCTCGGAACCCATCGTCTCCAGTACCAACAGCATCACAGCTGGAGGGGGTACAGAGACAAGTATCTGGTGTTGACTGTGGGATACACTCTCGGAACCCATCGTCTCCAGTACCACCAGCGCCATAGAAGAGGGAACGTTTATGTTACCATATTTAGAGAGGGCCAGGTTCAAACACGTCTACGTTTCGCTTTAAAAAGGATTGAATTACAATTTTATTAAACTGATCTCATTTCCGAAATATCGACTCTGCTATGCTGACAATGGAACAGAATCCACTGTAAATATTCCATGAAATGAGAAAATTTATTCAAACACATAGAATTACAAAATATCCACAAAACTCTGTTAATTTTACGTAGGATGTAGTTGAGGCGAAAATTCACTTTCGCGAGAAGAAGTCCTCACCAACGCTCTATCAAGATAGAAGCGCTGATATTAAGTTAAAGATTATGGCTTATCAATTGTTGTTGTTTATGAGTGAGGGAGTATGGTTTTAAGCCGCTTTTAGCAATATTCCAGAAATATCTTGGCGGGGAACACCAGGAATAGGTTAACACATCGTGCACAAAAGAATCATCGAACCCGTGCGCTCGGCGTGATGAGCGGATGATTTAAACACTGCCCAAGTGTCGTTTACGAATATGTGGGTTGGCGTATCTCAGTGCGATTTAGTAACGATCAATGATAAACAGATACTGTACACGTTCGAAGTTCACCATGGATCCAAATAGGTAGCTGCCAAACGTAGATGAGTGAAGGCAAGGCGCGCGTCCTCCTTAAAACAGTTTTTAAAGAACCCCCTTGCGTGCCAAACAAGCGAACGGAAGCTCTAACCATACCCTTGCAGCAAGCTCTGGGTATTTAATAGGTTCTGGTTTCTCGATCCCAGCGTGACAATAGGCAAGGTTGTCTGTAATAAAACAAGATAACAGCTATTAGTAGTTTATTTCCAGCTACAGGTCGGACAATCGACTGCAATGTCAGACACGGAGGAGGTCTCGGATGCAGCATAAAAACACTGTGAAACAGGAACCTAAGCAACACTCCTCGGATTTCACTGGCGAAAACAACCTCTTTTCTGTCTAATGATGATTGCGGCGTAAAGCTTACATCACTCACTCACTCTAATGATGATCTTGTGGACATCATACAGTAAAGTACGTTTATAATATAAAGGGAGAGAGAGAGAGAGAGAGAGAGAGAGAGAGAGAGAGAGAGAGAGAGAGAGAGAGAGAGAGAGAGAGAGAGAGAGAGAGAGAGAGAGAGAGAGAGAGAGAGAGAGAGAGAGAGAGAGAGAGATCATGTTTGTCTTAACCAAATATTTTCTAATCGAATTTTTTATGAAACATGGTGAGAACATTGTTTCTGGTTTCTAGCTAGTTTTAGTTCAACGTGTCTTCTCTTTGTGTGTATTTTGTGCGTGGTTGGAGAGAATAGGTGGGGAGAGTATAGAGAGAGTCGGAAAAAAATCTATCTAGTTGACGTATATATAGCCTGTAAATTGAATTATTTATCGCCAGCTATTCGGTTGAGACACCTTCATTTGAATTTTGTTCGAGCGTTACTACTATGCACAATGACTATCCACAACGCCTAGCACAAAAATCCAGGTCACAAAAGCACCTCTTTACTCAGAGCGTCGACGTGGAGGAGATCGTTTGCGTGTTTGATGATTCCATATGTGCACATTCCATCAACCAGTGCTCTTGATATGTGATATGCTGAAACATAGAAGTGCAGTGGCATATTTGTCACGCCAGCGCTCGAAATCGACAGATATCTTTCCTCAAGCTCTGAATATCTGCCTGCCGACAGGTTTGTGTTACAGCTGTCGAAGGACATGAAGTAAGACGGCTTATCGTATGACTTATGTGCAAAGTAGCCTCGTTATACTGCCACATTTCTGGTACATGTCTATACTACTAATGGTACAACATTCGTACTAGGCTTCAAATGATAGTACTAAAGTCACAGAATTAATTAGCAAAGGTGAGTTTAGAAGCTTGTCAATGACTTGGCGTTATATTGAAGTTTAGGGCCCGTTTGGGGTTCAGAGTCAGTGATATCGTAGGTGTTCTCATAGACATAGTCCTCTTCTCCGACACAGATTTTAGCGATTTATTGTAATACTATGTATTTGATGAAAATTACATAGGCGGATCCAGAGGGAGGGTGTAGGGGTGCGCACCCCCTTGTTTTCCTGAAATTTTATTAAATGACCATTGAAACGCTCGTGAAAATGAAGTGTGCAACCCCACACACACACCCCTCCCTTTCTCAATAGTGTGCACCCACCCCCCTTTCTCAAAAAGCTGTGTCCGCTCCTGCATTAGATACACGCTGTTTATATCCTTTGGCGTAAAATCAGATAATGGGTTTGTCGTCACAAATTATTGATTTTACTTACATTGGTACCATGCAATGTCATTATGCAATGGACCCGTGAAGATCCGGGTTAGAAAATTGATCTTCTGTAACCCATGCTTGTCGTAAGAGGCGACTGACGGGATCGGGTGGTTAGGCTCGCTGACTTGGTTGACACATGTCCTCGGTTCCCAATTGCGAATATCGATGCTCATGCTGTTGATCACGGGATTGTCTGGTCCAGACTCGATTATTTACAGACAGCTGCCATATTGCTGGAATATTGCTGAGTGTGGCGTAAAACTAAACCCACTCACTCACTCATTATGCAATGGAGGGGTTGGGGGTTAGCAACATGACTGAACGTCTTGGGGCACGTCTACTGATCAGTGTCAGTGCTTGTGATATTATGTGAGCTTCCGACACAGCGTCACGGATGGGTGGAGCTTGAGAATCACAGGACATGAGTGGGTTGAGTTAGTGACATGTTGAAGAAATAGTGATTCTGACATAGGGGGCACGATAGGTGGAGATTCTGTCATAGGGGACGAAGAAATAAACCAAATTTCATTAGATTTTTAATCCAAGCGATGCGGTTCGCAAAAGAGGGTTCAACATGGGAAAGGCAGAATTTCTGCAAATCCATCATTCTGCTATTCATTGATGATCTCACAGAAACAGTTTTTAGTATCCCAGAGAACAATTTCATCGTGTCCCTAAGAGAGAAGCAGTTTTTAGTATCCTAGAGAACAATGACATCTTGTCCCTCAGACAGAAGCACTTTTTAGTATCCCAGAGAACAATTACTTCGTGTCCCTAAGAGAGAAGCAGTTTTTAGCATCATAGAGAAAAATTACATCGTGTCCCTTTGAGAGAAACAGGTTTTAGTTTCCCAGAGAACAATTACATCGTGTCCCTCAAAAGAGAAGAAGCAAAAGAACAATTTATCGTGTCCCTAAAAAATGCACTTTTAGTAAATGAACAATTACATCGTGTCCCTCAAACAGAAGAAGTTTTAATATCCAAAGAACAATTACATCGTGTCCCTACAAACAGAAGCACTTTTAGTATCCAAAATGAACAATTACATCGTGTCCCTCAAACAGATGCAGTTTTAGTATCCAAAAGTACAATTACATCGTGTCCCTCAAACAGAAGCACTTTTAGTATCCAAAAGAACAATTATATCGTGTCCCTCAAACAGAAGCACTTTTAGTATCAAAATGAACAATTACGTCGTGTCCCCCAAACAGAAGCACTTTTAGTATCCAAAAGAACAATTACATCGTGTCCCTCAAATAGAAGCACTTTTAGTATCCAAAAGAACAATTACATCGTGTCCCTCAAACAGATGCAGTTTTAGTATCCAAATGAACAATTACATCGTGTCCCTCAAACAGAAGCACTTTTAGTATCAAAAAGAACAATTACATCGTGTCCCTTTGAGAGAAACAGGTTTTAGTATCCCAGATAACAATTACACTGTGTCCCTCAAACAGAACCACTTTTAGTATCCAAATGAGCAATTATATCGTGTCCCTCAAACAGAAGCACTTTTAGTATCAAAATGAACAATTACGTCGTGTCCCTCAAACAGTAGCGGGGCGATGGGGTAGTCGCGTGGTTAAAGCGTTGGCTCGTCACGCCGAAGACCCGGGTTCGAATCCCCACATGCGTACAATGTGTGAGGCCCATTTCTGGTGTCCCCCGCCGTGATGTTGTTGGAATATTGCTAAAAGCGGCGTAAAACCAAACTCAGTCAGTCAGTCAGTCAAACAGAAGCACTTTTAGTATCCAAAAGAACAATTACATCGTGTCCCTCAAACAGAAGAACTTTTAGTATCCAAAAGAACAATTACATCGTGTCCCTCAAACAGAAGCAGTTTTAGTATCAAAAAGAACAATTACATCGTGTCCCTCAAAGAGAAACAGTTTTAGTATCCCAAAGAAGAATTTCATCGTTTAATCTAACAGAAACAGTTTATGTGTCAAAATGAAGCATTATGTTTTGTTCCTCAGCTTAAAGCAATAAAGTAGTTAGAATGAGTATGGTTATATGCTGCTTTTAGAAATATATCAAGGTGATGGACACAAGAAAAGGGCTTCACAAGCTGCACAGCGCTGGGGAATAGAGCCCGTTTTCAGCGTGGGTTATATCCACAAGGGTGCACCAGTGTATGCTATTGAGTTGATCGTACAATGCACTAGAGGCCAGGTCAATGTTTTCCTGTTATATAGCAGGACTATACCTTTACCCTTTGTCATGATATTCCAGACAGGTCGAAAGTCAGGTCGCGATAAGATATTGAACACGATAAGAAACATTTCATGGTCCAGCAGACAAAGTCCATCATCAGGAGGAGCGAATGCCGGGTTAGTAGTAGTAAATGCGTTTTGATACCGTACGTACATACTGGCAGTAACTAGTATTTTAAATTAGACCCGCATAAAGCGTTTAGCAATTTGCAGCGTTTCAGTACCTAACGGTTGGATAGTGAGTGAGTTTAGTTTTACGCCGCTTTTAGAATATTCCAGCAATATCATGGCAGGGGACACCAGATATGGGCTTCTCACATTGTACTCTTGTGGGGTATCGAACCCGGGTCTTCGGCGTGACGAGTGAACGCTTTAACCACTAGGCTACCCCACCTCCCCTAAAGGCCGGATAGATGTATCGTGGTACACTTAATTGGGATATATAGAATATTCGATTAAACGATACATTCGCATTTCAAACATCCGTCAAATCAGACCATCCGATCCTTGACATCTCGACACACGACCTCTTGCCACCAGAAAGCCATCAAGATCCGGGTTTTGGGCGTTGTAGCCTAGTGGTTGAAGCGTTCGCGCAGAACCATGTACGGGTACAATGAGTGAAGCCCATTTCAGGTGTCCCTTGCCTTGATATTGCTGGAATATTGCTAAAAGCGGTGTAACATAAAACTCACTCAGTCAGTCAGTCTTTCCGCCAGCATAGGGTGCTCTGGACCATTTCTGGACTGTTTGTATGAATGCGTTTGAATGCGATTGAATGCGCTTGAATGCCGCATCATTGACCTCTCAACCATTCACAGCGTTTGTTTGCTTTCAGATGACCTAGAAGAGCGGTTCAGTTATATCGCAGCATGTCGTCTCAAATGCATCGAAGAGTTTTACCTTGAACCAGTTCACCACCTGTGTTCTACTTTCAAGATCTCTGCACCGCCCGACCTGATAGTGACAAAACCCCAGTGCTTTCTGTGTTCTAATGACCGTGTGTTAACACATATATAGTTAGTAGGCCAGTACGCCTTGACCATTGACAGCTGACCTATTTGATAAGACGTGATATGGCGATTTACTCTAGATTCATCTCCCCATCCAGAATCAGCTGAGTAGGACACTCCGTGACACTGTATGTGACACCGAACACCGACGTAACGCGGAGGCAGGTGAGTTCTTTTAAAACAGCCCTTGCTTTGTTAGAATATTATGTCATTCATCAGACTTTCGAATTCGTATTGTATAGATATAGGAACTGTATCCAGCATATCACTGTACCTACATGCACAGTATGTGGTGTTGCATAGAATTGTAGTCCATTGCCTGTCCCGGACTCTTGAATTTGCTGAAATACTCGAATCATCTTTCGCGTTTATTTAAGTTTTTATTTTTATATAATTTGGATAAGGGAGGTAACTGATGAGATTCAGATATCTGGAAATTCGTTTATCCGTACAATATGTGGGAACACGAGAGTCCAGATAAGCGAGGTTCGCTATTGGTTTGCATAGTGGTTTAAACTATCGCTTGTTATGAGTGAATGAGTTTAGTTTTACGCCGCACTCAGTAATATTCCAGCGCAATTGGGAACCGATGACATGTGTCAACCAAGTCAGCGAGCCTGACCACCCGATCCCGTTAGTCGTCTCTTACGACAAGCATGGGTTGCTGAAGATCAATATTCTAACCCGGACCTTCACGGGTGTCGCTTGTTATGGCGAAGGTGAATTGGTTGATGGCCATTTAACACACAGAGCGTTCCTTACATAATATTCCATTATTAGTCAGAAGTGTTGATAATGAATTCCAGCAAAGTTTGGGCAGGAATAAGCTACTGCAACCGTGTATACAAAAACATTGTTCACCACAGTCAGTATGAAAAGGAGGTAATCGCCAACTCAGGATTTACCCACTGTGACGTCATGATAATTTCAGTAAACATATCAACGGTTTACAACGGAAATCAATGCTAACATTTCGCGTTATTGGTAATTCGTTATTCGTTCCAGATCTATATCTAAATTCATTACACATCAATTATATCGAATGTTTAATTTGTCGGCTCTTGTTGACGTATGACATAAACATCGTTTATCGTTTCTGCACAATGTACTTACTCAAGCAATACACTGTAACGTCACGTACGACAGGCAAATTATCATATATAACACAAACACACATGCACACACGTTCACACACATATATTGTATATACATTTATATATGTGTGTGTACGTGTGTGTGCGTGTGTTTGTGTTTATATATACTCATGCCAATAATGGTTGTCACCCCTTCAATTTTTAATTGGGGGGGGGTGGGGAGGGGGTGACAACCATTATTGGCATGAGTATATATAAGCATGTGAGCAGTAAATACACATGAGCATCACGCCATATTATCAACATTGTTTCTATATGGATCACTGACTTCATATCATGCATAGCCTATCAATATATATGTAAATATATAACCCAGTTTACCTCATCAATGTATAATACACACCATGAATACCGCGCATCATGTGCATTCAGCTGTCAGCTGTCAGTCTTGTCTGATGACCGACAGAAATCAACACGTTTAAATACATGTATTAACGTTTTTGTCTGGGACAACTAGAAGCCAGGCATTACGGGTGAGTGATATAGAATTTAACGTCACATTGTATTGTATTTGCCCTGTACGACATGGGTGTAGCATCTCATATTGTAGGACATTTAATGTGCCATTCTGAACAGGTACATGATGTTTCATAAATACTGATTATTGATTATTTCTTATGTACAAATGTTGTATTACATAGTGTTGTATTATTGCATAGATGTCTGTTGTGCAGATATCTCTCGCTGTATTGATAGATGTCCAGGGTGTTGTATTACATAGTGTTGTATTATTGCATAGATGTCTGTTGTGCAGATATCTCTCGCTGTATTGATAGATGTCCAGGGTGTTGTATTACATAGTGTTGTATTATTGCATAGATGTCTGTTTTGCAGATATCTCTCGCTGTATTGATAGATGTCCAGGGTGTTGTATTACATAGTGTTGTATTATTGCATAGATGTCTGTTTTGCAGATATCTCTCGCTGTATTGATAGATGTCCAGGGTGTTGTATTACATAGTGTTGTATTATTGCATAGATGTCTGTTGTGCAGATATCTCTCGCTGTATTGATAGATGTCCAGGGTGTTGTATTACATAGTGTTGTATTATTGCATAGATGTGTGTTGTGCAGATATCTCTCGCTGTATTGATAGATGTCCAGGGTGTTGTATTACATAGTGTGTATTATTGCATAGATGTGTGTTGTGCAGATATCTCTCGCTGTATTGATAGATATCCAGGGTGTTGTATAATATTGTTACATCATCGTGATAAAAAACAACTACCGCAGTGTATTGTACACGGAAAGATGCAAGACGTCGAGTCGTTCATAATTGAAGGGGCGGTGGGGTTACCTAGTGGTTAAAACGCGCTCTCTCTCTCTCTCTCTCTCTCTCTCTCTCTCTCTCTCTCTCTCTCTCTCTCTCTCTCTCTCTCTCTCTCTCTCTCTCTCTCTCTCTCTCTCTCTCTCTCTCTCTCTCTCTTATAAACTCTTTACTCTCTCTGTCCACAAGGTTTTCATTATGTGAGTGAGTGATTCGCTTTACTATGGTCCATATAACCTCATTAACGTCACTTTTCGCCAACGTCACCACAGGTGGTAATCGACGTTACGTGTTTTAACTGCATCCGAGGGGGACGTGGGGGGAGTTTTCAAAGTTTACCACTGTTTTTGTGTCTGAGGTGTCCTTTGGAATATCGTGAATTTAAGCCATGGGCATGCGAGAATAGGATTACATCTGGAGGTCAATAGTGTAACGTTACAAGATACATATACGCTAAGTTAAACAAGGGTAAGCGATATACACGATAAACGTACGTAATATTGACACTTGTGTTTGAACAAGCCGGTACGGTTCGCCTGACCTCGTTCTGTATGTGTTCCTTTGTGACCCCGGTGACATGTGGCTGTTATCGCATATAGGAGCCATCTTTTAGTGGGTGTGTCACGGTGAGACATGACTGACAAGGTCAAACATTAAAACTCACATTTGTATGATTTTTTGAAATAAAAATAGATAAATGTGATCGCCGAAATGTGTAGATCTAAAGTCTTATACAATATTTGCTAATAAGCACTATTTCACACAACATAATAAATGCATTTCTCTCAATATTTTAAATACTACCAATCAGCCCTCAGGGAAGCTACCATATAATTTATTCCAAAAACAATTGACCTATTAAGATATTAAACTAAAAAGTTCGAATGAATAAATGCAGCGTAGCAATAAACCGACTCTCGTGCTCTCTACCGGCTGAACATTATTTCATGCGAACCCGCGTGCGACAGGCTTCCATGTACGGAGCAATTGTTTACATTCCATATATGGCAAGTGTTCTCTGTTTGAAAGCTGTTCGCCTCGCAGTTTCAATTATCGATTTCAGACAAGCCGTAAGGGATAATAACCTCTAAAGTCTTTTATTGCATCAATAGGAAGCTAAAGTGAGTGCATACATTTGTATGTCCCAATATATATCATATAGGCCAAAATATTGTCAGGGTAGTCACAGATGACAAAAGTTCAAATTCCCTCACTTTTCCCTGACCAATTTGATTTTCAGCTGATCAAAATTAGAAGAAAACAAATACAATTTTGCCCCCAACCTCCTCTACAGCCGATCTTCCACCCATCTTACTTAAGACAAAGTGAAATCTTACGACAAAGTTATCACATGTAATCAAACAAATACAGAGATCCATCTAACATCAAGATGAAGTGTATGACCCAGAAATATTACCTCTGGCAAACTCTGACATAAGAGTTTTCAACATTGATATAACATATGAACTTCAACATTAGAACTGAACAAACCAACTACTTGTCAGTGTCTCATACTCAGATGTCTAACTGAAGATCAACACTGGATGGATGATTATCTTGATAAACTCATCTCAACATTAACAACTAAACAAACCAACTCCTTGTCAGTGTCTCATACTCAGATGTCTAACTGAAGATCAACACGGGATGACTGATTATCATGATAAACTCATCTCAACATTAACAACTAAACAAACCAACTCCTTGTCAGTGTCTCATACTGAGATGTCTAACTGAAGATCAACACGGGATGACTGATTATCATGATAAACTCATCTCAACATTAACAACTAAACAAACCAACTCCTTGTCAGTGTCTCATACTGAGCTGTCTAACTGAAGATCAACACTGGATGACTGATTATCATGATAAACTCATCTCAACATTAACAACTAAACAAACCAACTCCTTTGCCAGTGTCTCATACTGAGCTGTCTAACTGAAGATCAACACTGGATGACTGATTATCATGATAAACTCATCTCAACATTAACAACTAAACAAACCAACTCCTTGTCAGTGTCTCATACTGAGCTGTCTAACTGAAGATCAACACTGGATGACTGATTATCATGATAAACTCATCTCAACATTAACAACTAAACAAACCAACTCCTTGCCAGTGTCTCATACTGAGCTGTCTAACTGAAGATCAACACTGGATGACTGATTATCATGATAAACTCATCTCAACATTAACAACTAAACAAACCAACTCCTTGTCAGTGTCTCATACTGAGCTGTCTAACTGAAGATCAACACGGGATGACTGATTATCATGATAAACTCATCTCAACATTAACAACTAAACAAACCAACTCCTTGTCAGTGTCTCATACTGAGCTGTCTAACTGAAGATCAACACGGGATGAATGATTATCATGAAAAACTCATCTCAATATTAACAACTAAACAAACCAACTACTTGTCAGTGTCTCATACTGAGCTGTCTAACTGAAGATCAACACTGGATGACTGATTATCATGATAAACTCATCTCAACATTAACAACTAAACAAACCAACTCTCTTTGTCAGAGTCTCATACTGAGCTGTCTAACTGAAGATCAACACTGGATGACTGATTATCATGATAAACTCATCTCAACATTAACAACTAAACAAACCAACTCCTTGCCAGAGTCTCATACTGAGTTGTCTAACTGAAGATCAACACTGGATGACTGATTATCATGATAAACTCATCTCAACATTAACAACTAAACAAACCAACTCCTTGTCAGTGTCTCATACTGAGATGTCTAACTGAAGATCAACACGGGATGACTGATTATCATGATAAACTCATCTCAACATTAACAACTAAACAAACCAACTCCTTGTCAGTGTCTCATACTCCAGTTGTCTAACTGAAGATCAACACTGGATGACTGATTATCATGATAAACTCATCTCAACATTAACAACTAAACAAACCAACTCCTTGTCAGTGTCTCATACTGAGCTGTCTAACTGAAGATCAACACTGGATGACTGATTATCATGATAAACTCATCTCAACATTAACAACTAAACAAACCAACTCCTTGCCAGAGTCTCATACTGAGCTGTCTAACTGAAGATCAACACTGGATGACTGATTATCATGATAAACTCATCTCAACATTAACAACTAAACAAACCAACTCCTTGTCAGTGTCTCATACTGAGCTGTCTAACTGAAGATCAACACTGGATGACTGATTATCATGATAAACTCATCTCAACATTAACAACTAAACAAACCAACTCCTTGTCAGTGTCTCATACTGAGATGTCTAACTGAAGATCAACACGGGATGACTGATTATCATGATAAACTCATCTCAACATTAACAACTAAACAAACCAACTCCTTGCCAGTGTCTCATACTGAGCTGTCTAACTGAAGATCAACACTGGATGACTGATTATCATGAAAACTCATCTCAACATTAACAACTAAACAAACCAACTCCTTGCCAGTGTCTCATACTGAGCTGTCTAACTGAAGATCAACACGGGATGACTGATTATCATGATAAACTCATCTCAACATTAACAACTAAACAAACCAACTCCTTGCCAGTGTCTCATACTGAGTTGTCTAACTGAAGATCAACACTGGATGACTGATTATCATGATAAACTCATCTCAATATTAACAACTAAACAAACCAACTACTTGTCAGTGTCTCATACTGAGATGTCT
Organism: Haliotis rubra; assembly: GCF_003918875.1. Lineage (NCBI taxonomy): Eukaryota > Metazoa > Mollusca > Gastropoda > Lepetellida > Haliotidae > Haliotis > Haliotis rubra. Next base: position 1,016,495 of record NW_025765447.1, read on the forward strand.
AACTGAAGATCAACACGGGATGACTGATTATCATGATAAACTCATCTCAACATTAACAACTAAACAAACCAACTCCTTGCCAGAGTCTCATACTGAGCTGTCTAACTGAAGATCAACACTGGATGACTGATTATCATGATAAACTCATCTCAACATTAACAACTAAACACACCAACTCCTTGTCAGTGTCTCATACTGAGATGTCTAACTGAAGATCAACACGGGATGACTGATTATCATGATAAACTCATCTCAACATTAACAACTAAACAAACCAACTCCTTGTCAGTGTCTCATACTGAGCTGTCTAACTGAAGATCAACACTGGATGACTGATTATCATGATAAACTCATCTCAACATTAACAACTAAACAAACCAACTCCTTGTCAGTGTCTCATACTGAGCTGTCTAACTGAAGATCAACACTGGATGACTGATTATCATGATAAACTCATCTCAACATTAACAACTAAACAAACCAACTCCTTGCCAGTGTCTCATACTGAGCTGTCTAACTGAAGATCAACACTGGATGACTGATTATCATGATAAACTCATCTCAACATTAACAACTAAACAAACCAACTCCTTGTCAGTGTCTCATACTGAGCTGTCTAACTGAAGATCAACACGGGATGACTGATTATCATGATAAACTCATCTCAACATTAACAACTAAACAAACCAACTCCTTGTCAGTGTCTCATACTGAGCTGTCTAACTGAAGATCAACACTGGATGACTGATTATCATGATAAACTCATCTCAACATTAACAACTAAACAAACCAACTCCTTGCCAGTGTCTCATACTGAGCTGTCTAACTGAAGATCAACACTGGATGACTGATTATCATGATAAACTCATCTCAACATTAACAACTAAACAAACCAACTCCTTGTCAGTGTCTCATACTGAGCTGTCTAACTGAAGATCAACACGGGATGACTGATTATCATGATAAACTCATCTCAACATTAACAACTAAACAAACCAACTCCTTGTCAGTGTCTCATACTGAGTTGTCTAACTGAAGATCAACACTGGATGACTGATTATCATGATAAACTCATCTCAACATTAACAACTAAACAAACCAACTCCTTGTCAGTGTCTCATACTGAGATGTCTAACTGAAGATCAACACGGGATGACTGATTATCTTGATAAACTCATCTCAACATTAACAACTAAACAAACCAACTCCTTGTCAGTGTCTCATACTCAGATGTCTAACTGAAGATCAACACGGATGACTGATTATCTTGATAAACTCATCTCAACATTAACAACTAAACAAACCAACTCCTTGTTGAGTGTCTCATACTGAGATGTCTAACTGAAGATCAACACTGGATGACTGATTATCATGATAAACTCATCTCAACATTAACAACTAAACAAACCAACTCCTTGTCAGTGTCTCATACTGAGCTGTCTAACTGAAGATCAACACGGGATGACTGATTATCTTGATAAACTCATCTCAACATTAACAACTAAACAAACCAACTACTTGTCAGTGTCTCATACTCAGATGTCTAACTGAAGATCAACACTGGATGACTGATTATCATGATAAACTCATCTCATCATTAACAACTAAACAAACCAACTCCTTGTGAGAGTGTCTCATACTGAGCTGTCTAACTGAAGATCAACACGGGATGACTGATTATCATGATAAACTCATCTCAACATTAACAACTAAACAAACCAACTCCTTGTCAGTGTCTCATACTCAGATGTCTAACTGAAGATCAACACGGGATGACTGATTATCTTGATAAACTCATCTCAACATTAACAACTAAACAAACCAACTCCTTGTCAGTGTGTCTCATACTGAGCTGTCTAACTGAAGATCAACACTGGATGAATGATTATCTTGATAAACTCATCTCAACATTAACAACTAAACAAACCAACTCCTTGTCAGTGTCTCATACTGAGCTGTCTAACTGAAGATCAACACGGGATGACTGATTATCATGATAAACTCATCTCAACATTAACAACTAAACAAACCAACTACTTGTTAGTGTCTCATACTGAGCTGTCTAACTGAAGATCAACACGGATGACTGATTATCATGATAAACTCATCTCAACATTAACAACTAAACAAACCAACTCCTTGTCAGTGTCTCATACTGAGCTGTCTAACTGAAGATCAACACGGGATGACTGATTATCATGATAAACTCATCTCAACATTAACAACTAAACAAACCAACTCCTTGTCAGTGTCTCATACTCAGATGTCTAACTGAAGATCAACACGGGATGACTGATTATCTTGATAAACTCATCTCAACATTAACAACTAAACAAACCAACTCCTTGTCAGTGTCTCATACTGAGATGTCTAACTGAAGATCAGCACGGGATGACTGATTATCATGATAAACTCATCTCAACATTAACAAATAAACAAACCAACTACTTGTCAGTGTCTCATACTGAGCTGTCTAACTGAAGATCAACACGGGATGACTGATTATCTTGATAAACTCATCTCAACATTAACAACTAAACAAACCAACTACTTGTCAGTGTCTCATACTGAGATGTCTAACTGAAGATCAACACTGGATGACTGATTATCATGATAAACTCATCTCAACATTAACAACTAAACAAACCAACTCCTTGTCAGTGTCTCATACTGAGCTGTCTAACTGAAGATCAACACGGGATGACTGATTATCATGATAAACTCATCTCAACATTAACAACTAAACAAACCAACTCCTTGTCAGTGTCTCATACTCAGATGTCTAACTGAAGATCAACACGGGATGACTGATTATCTTGATAAACTCATCTCAACATTAACAACTAAACAAACCAACTCCTTGTCAGTGTCTCATACTCAGCTGTCTAACTGAAGATCAACACTGGATGACTGATTATCATGATAAACTCATCTCAACATTAACAACTAAACAAACCAACTCCTTGTCAGTGTCTCATACTGAGCTGTCTAACTGAAGATCAACACGGGATGACTGATTATCATGATAAACTCATCTCAACATTAACAACTAAACAAACCAACTCCTTGTCAGTGTCTCATACTGAGCTGTCTAACTGAAGATCAACACTGGATGACTGATTATCATGATAAACTCATCTCAACATTAACAACTAAACAAACCAACTCCTTGTCAGTGTCTCATACTGAGCTGTCTAACTGAAGATCAACACGGGATGACTGATTATCATGATAAACTCATCTCAACATTAACAACTAAACAAACCAACTCCTTGTCAGTGTCTCATACTGAGCTGTCTAACTGAAGATCAACACTGGATGACTGATTATCATGATAAACTCATCTCAACATTAACAACTAAACAAACCAACTCCTTGTCAGTGTCTCATACTGAGCTGTCTAACTGAAGATCAACACGAGATGACTGATTATCATGATAAACTCATCTCAACATTAACAACTAAACAAACCAACTCCTTGTCAGTGTCTCATACTGAGCTGTCTAACTGAAGATCAACACTGGATGACTGATTATCATGATAAACTCATCTCAACATTAACAACTAAACAAACCAACTCCTTGTCAGTGTCTCATACTGAGCTGTCTAACTGAAGATCAACACTGGATGACTGATTATCATGATAAACTCATCTCAACATTAACAACTAAACAAACCAACTCCTTGTCAGTGTCTCATACTGAGCTGTCTAACTGAAGATCAACACGGGATGAATGATTATCATGAAAAACTCATCTCAATATTAACAACTAAACAAACCAACTACTTGTCAGCGTCTCATGCTGAGCTGTCTAACTGAAGATCAACACGGGATGACTGATTATCATGATAAACTCATCTCAACATTAACAACTAAACAAACCAACTCCTTGTCAGTGTCTCATACTCAGATGTCTAACTGAAGATCAACACTGGATGACTGATTATCATGATAAACTCATCTCAACATTAACAACTAAACAAAACAACTCCTTGCCAGTGTCTCATACTGAGCTGTCTAACTGAAGATCAACACTGGATGACTGATTATCTTGATAAACTCATCTCAACATTATCAACTAAACAAACCAACTCCTTGTCAGTGTCTCATACTCAGATGTCTAATTGAAGATCAACACTGGATGACTGATTATCTTGATAAACTCATCTCAACATTAACAACTAAACAAACCAACTCCTTGTCAGTGTCTCATACTGAGCTGTCTAACTGAAGATCAACACGGGATGACTGATTATCATGATAAACTCATCTCAACATTAACAACTAAACAAACCAACTCCTTGTCAGTGTCTCATACTCAGATGTCTAACTGAAGATCAACACTGGATGACTGATTATCATGATAAACTCATCTCAACATTAACAACTAAACAAACCAACTCCTTGTCAGTGTCTCATACTGAGCTGTCTAACTGAAGATCAACACTGGATGACTGATTATCTTGATAAACTCATCTCAACATTAACAACTAAACAAACCAACTCCTTGTCAGTGTCTCATACTCAGATGTCTAACTGAAGATCAACACTGGATGACTGATTATCTTGATAAACTCATCTCAACATTAACAACTAAACAAACCAACTCCTTGTCAGTGTCTCATACTGAGCTGTCTAACTGAAGATCAACACTGGATGACTGATTATCTTGATAAACTCATCTCAACATTAACAACTAAACAAACCAACTCCTTGTCAGTGTCTCATACTGAGCTGTCTAACTGAAGATCAACACGGGATGACTGATTATCATGATAAACTCATCTCAACATTAACAACTAAACAAACCAACTCCTTGTCAGTGTCTCATACTGAGCTGTCTAACTGAAGATCAACACTGGATGACTGATTATCTTGATAAACTCATCTCAACATTAACAACTAAACAAACCAACTACTTGTCAGTGTCTCATACTGAGCTGTCTAACTGAAGATCAACACGGGATGACTGATTATCATGATAAACTCATCTCAACATTAACAACTAAACAAACCAACTCCTTGTCAGTGTCTCATACTGAGCTGTCTAACTGAAGATCAACACGGGATGACTGATTATCATGATAAACTCATCTCAACATTAACAACTAAACAAACCAACTCCTTGTCAGTGTCTCATACTGAGCTGTCTAACTGAAGATCAACACTGGATGACTGATTATCTTGATAAACTCATCTCAACATTAACAACTAAACAAACCAACTCCTTGTCAGTGTCTCATACTCAGATGTCTAACTGAAGATCAACACGAGATGACTGATTATCATGATAAACTCATCTCAATATTAACAACTAAACAAACCAACTACTTGTCAGTGTCTCATACTGAGCTGTCTAACTGAAGATCAACACTGGATGACTGATTATCATGATAAACTCATCTCAACATTAACAACTAAACAAACCACCTCCTTGCCAGAGTCTCATACTGAGCTGTCTAACTGAAGATCAACACTGGATGACTGATTATCATGATAAACTCATCTCAACATTAACAACTAAACAAACCAACTCCTTGTCAGTGTCTCATACTGGGATGACTGATTATCATGTCATAACTGAAGATCAACACTGGATGACTGATTATCATGATAAACTCATCTCAACATTAACAACTAAACAAACCAACTCCTTGTCAGTGTCTCATACTCAGATGTCTAACTGAAGATCAACACGGGATGACTGATTATCATGATAAACTCATCTCAACATTAACAACAAAACAAACCAACTCCTTGTCAGTGTCTCATACTGAGCTGTCTAACTGAAGATCAACACTGGATGACTGATTATCATGATAAACTCATCTCAACATTAACAACTAAACAAACCAACTCCTTGTCAGTGTCTCATACTCAGATGTCTAACTGAAGATCAACACTGGATGAATGATTATCATGATAAACTCATCTCAACATTAACAACTAAACAAACCAACTCCTTGTCAGTGTCTCATACTGAGCTGTCTAACTGAAGATCAACACGGGATGACTGATTATCATGATAAACTCATCTCAACATTAACAACTAAACAAACCAACTCCTTTGTCAGTGTCTCATACTCAGATGTCTAACTGAAGATCAACACTGGATGACTGATTATCATGATAAACTCATCTCAACATTAACAACTAAACAAACCAACTCCTTGCCAGTGTCTCATACTGAGCTGTCTAACTGAAGATCAACACTGGATGACTGATTATCTTGATAAACTCATCTCAACATTAACAACTAAACAAACCAACTCCTTGTCAGTGTCTCATACTCAGATGTCTAACTGAAGATCAACACTGGATGACTGATTATCTTGATAAACTCATCTCAACATTAACAACTAAACAAACCAACTCCTTGTCAGTGTCTCATACTGAGCTGTCTAACTGAAGATCAACACGGGATGACTGATTATCTTGATAAACTCATCTCAACATTAACAACTAAACAAACCAACTCCTTGTCAGTGTCTCATACTGAGCTGTCTAACTGAAGATCAACACTGGATGACTGATTATCATGATAAACTCATCTCAACATTAACAACTAAACAAACCAACTCCTTGTCAGTGTCTCATACTGAGCTGTCTAACTGAAGATCAACACTGGATGACTGATTATCTTGATAAACTCATCTCAACATTAACAACTAAACAAACCAACTACTTGTCAGTGTCTCATACTGAGCTGTCTAACTGAAGATCAACACTGATGACTGATTATCATGATAAACTCATCTCAACATTAACAACTAAACAAACCAACTCCTTGTCAGTGTTTCATACTGAGCTGTCTAACTGAAGATCAACACGGGATGACTGATTATCATGATAAACTCATCTCAACATTAACAACTAAACAAACCAACTCCTTGTCAGTGTCTCATACTGAGCTGTCTAACTGAAGATCAACACGGGATGACTGATTATCATGATAAACTCATCTCAACATTAACAACTAAACAAACCAACTCCTTGCCAGTGTCTCATACTGAGCTGTCTAACTGAAGATCAACACGGAATGACTGATTATCATGATAAACTCATCTCAACATTAACAACTAAACAAACCAACTACTTGTCAGTGTCTCATACTGGTGTGTAACTGAAGATCAACACGGGATGACTGATTATCATGAAAACTCATCTCAATATTAACAACTAAACAAACCAACTACTTGTCAGCGTCTCATACTGAGCTGTCTAACTGAAGATCAACACGGGATGACTGATTATCTTGATAAACTCATCTCAACATTAACAACTAAACAAACCAACTCCTTGTCAGTGTCTCATACTCAGATGTCTAACTGAAGATCAACACTGGATGACTGATTATCATGATAAACTCATCTAAACATTAACAACAAAACAAACCAACTCCTTGTCAGTGTCTCATACTGAGCTGTCTAACTGAAGATCAACACTGGATGACTGATTATCATGATAAACTCATCTCAACATTAACAACTAAACAAACCAACTCTTGTCAGTGTCTCATACTGAGCTGTCTAACTGAAGATCAACACGGGATGACTGATTATCTTGATAAACTCATCTCAACATTAACAACTAAACAAACCAACTCCTTGTCAGTGTCTCATAGTCAGATGTCTAACTGAAGATCAACACTGGATGACTGATTATCATGATAAACTCATCTCATCATTAACAACTAAACAAACCAACTCCTTGCCAGTGTCTCATACTGAGCTGTCTAACTGAAGATCAACACTGGATGACTGATTATCATGATAAACTCATCTCAACATTATCAACTAAACAAACCAACTCCTTGTCAGTGTCTCATACTCAGATGTCTAACTGAAGATCAACACTGGATGAATGATTATCTTGATAAACTCATCTCAACATTAACAACTAAACAAACCAACTCCTTGTCAGTGTCTCATACTGAGCTGTCTAACTGAAGATCAACACGGGATGACTGATTATCTTGATAAACTCATCTCAACATTAACAACTAAACAAACCAACTACTTTGTTAGTGTCTCATACTGAGCTGTCTAACTGAAGATCAACACGGGATGACTGATTATCATGATAAACTCATCTCAACATTAACAACTAAACAAACCAACTCCTTGTCAGTGTCTCATACTGAGCTGTCTAACTGAAGATCAACACTGGATGACTGATTATCTTGATAAACTCATCTCAACATTAACAACTAAACAAACCAACTCCTTGTCAGTGTCTCATACTGAGCTGTCTAACTGAAGATCAACACGAGATGACTGATTATCATGATAAACTCATCTCAATATTAACAACTAAACAAACCAACTCCTTGTCAGTGTCTCATACTGAGCTGTCTAACTGAAGATCAACACGGGATGACTGATTATCATGATAAACTCATCTCAACATTAACAACTAAACAAACCAACTCCTTGCCAGTGTCTCATACTGAGCTGTCTAACTGAAGATCAACACGGGATGACTGATTATCATGATAAACTCATCTCAACATTAACAACTAAACAAACCAACTCCTTGCCAGTGTCTCATACTGAGCTGTCTAACTGAAGATCAACACGGAATGACTGATTATCATGATAAACTCATCTCAACATTAACAACTAAACAAACCAACTCCTTGTCAGTGTCTCATACTGAGCTGTCTAACTGAAGATCAACACGGGATGACTGATTATCATGAAAAACTCATCTCAACATTAACAACTAAACAAACCAACTCCTTGTCAGTGTCTCATACTGAGCTGTCTAACTGAAGATCAACACGGGATGACTGATTATCTTGATAAACTCATCTCAACATTAACAACTAAAACAAACCAACTCCTTGTCAGTGTCTCATACTCAGATGTCTAACTGAAGATCAACACGGGATGACTGATTATCATGCTAAACTCATCTCAACATTAACAACAAAACAAACCAACTCCTTGTCAGTGTCTCATACTGAGCTGTCTAACTGAAGATCAACACTGGATGACTGATTATCTTGATAAACTCATCTCAACATTAACAACTAAACAAACCAACTACTTGTCAGTGTCTCATACTGAGCTGTCTAACTGAAGATCAACACGGGATGACTGATTATCTTGATAAACTCATCTCAACATTAACAACTAAACAAACCAACTCCTTGTCAGTGTCTCATACTCAGATGTCTAACTGAAGATCAACACTGGATGACTGATTATCATGATAAACTCATCTCAACATTAACAACTAAACAAACCAACTCCTTGTCAGTGTCTCATACTGAGCTGTCTAACTGAAGATCAACACGGGATGACTGATTATCATGATAAACTCATCTCAACATTAACAACTAAACAAACCAACTCCTTGTCAGTGTCTCATACTGAGCTGTCTAACTGAAGATCAACACGGGATGACTGATTATCATGATAAACTCATCTCAACATTAACAACTAAACAAACCAACTCCTTGTCAGTGTCTCATACTCAGATGTCTAACTGAAGATCAACACTGGATGACTGATTATCTTGATAAACTCATCTCAACATTAACAACTAAACAAACCAACTCCTTGTCAGTGTCTCATACTGAGCTGTCTAACTGAAGATCAACACTGGATGACTGATTATCATGATAAACTCATCTCAACATTAACAACTAAACAAACCAACTCCTTGTCAGTGTCTCATACTGAGCTGTCTAACTGAAGATCAACACTGGATGACTGATTATCATGATAAACTCATCTCAACATTAACAACTAAACAAACCAACTCCTTGTCAGTGTCTCATACTGAGCTGTCTAACTGAAGATCAACACGGGATGACTGATTATCATGATAAACTCATCTCAACATTAACAACTAAACAAACCAACTCCTTGTCAGTGTCTCATACTGAGCTGTCTAACTGAAGATCAACACTGGATGACTGATTATCATGATAAACTCATCTCAACATTAACAACTAAACAAACCAACTCCTTGTCAGTGTCTCATACTGAGCTGTCTAACTGAAGATCAACACTGGATGACTGATTATCATGATAAACTCATCTCAACATTAACAACTAAACAAACCAACTCCTTGTCAGTGTCTCATACTCAGATGTCTAACTGAAGATCAACACTGGATGACTGATTATCATGATAAACTCATCTCAACATTAACAACTAAACAAACCAACTCCTTGTCAGTGTCTCATACTGAGCTGTCTAACTGAAGATCAACACGGGATGACTGATTATCATGATAAACTCATCTCAACATTAACAACTAAACAAACCAACTCCTTGTCAGTGTCTCATACTCAGATGTCTAACTGAAGATCAACACGGGATGACTGATTATCATGATAAACTCATCTCAACATTAACAACTAAACAAACCAACTCCTTGCAAGTGTCTCATACTCAGATGTCTAACTGAAGATCAACACTGGATGACTGATTATCTTGATAAACCCATCTCAACATTAACAACTAAACAAACCAACTCCTTGTCAGTGTCTCATACTGAGCTGTCTAACTGAAGATCAACACTGGATGACTGATTATCATGATAAACTCATCTCAACATTAACAACTAAACAAACCAACTCCTTGTCAGTGTCTCATACTGAGCTGTCTAACTGAAGATCAACACGGGATGACTGATTATCATGATAAACTCATCTCAACATTAACAACTAAACAAACCAACTCCTTGTCAGTGTCTCATACTGAGCTGTCTAACTGAAGATCAACACGGGATGACTGATTATCATGATAAACTCATCTCAACATTAACAACTAAACAAACCAACTCCTTGTCAGTGTCTCATACTGAGCTGTCTAACTGAAGATCAACACTGGATGACTGATTATCATGATAAACTCATCTCAACATTAACAACTAAACAAACCAACTCCTTGTCAGTGTCTCATACTGAGCTGTCTAACTGAAGATCAACACGGGATGACTGATTATCATGATAAACTCATCTCAACATTAACAACTAAACAAACCAACTCCTTGTCAGTGTCTCATACTGAGATGTCTAACTGAAGATCAACACGGGATGACTGATTATCATGATAAACTCATCTCAACATTAACAACTAAACAAACCAACTCCTTGTCAGTGTCTCATACTGAGCTGTCTAACTGAAGATCAACACGGATGACTGATTATCATGATAAACTCATCTCAACATTAACAACTAAACAAACCAACTCCTTGTCAGTGTCTCATACTGAGCTGTCTAACTGAAGATCAACACGGGATGACTGATTATCATGAAAACTCATCTCAACATTAACAACTAAACAAACCAACTCCTTGTCAGTGTCTCATACTGAGCTGTCTAACTGAAGATCAACACGGGATGACTGATTATCATGATAAACTCATCTCAACATTAACAACTAAACAAACCAACTCCTTGTCAGTGTCTCATACTCAGATGTCTAACTGAAGATCAACACTGGATGACTGATTATCATGATAAACTCATCTCAACATTAACAACTAAACAAACCAACTCCTTGCCAGTGTCTCATACTGAGCTGTCTAACTGAAGATCAACACTGGATGACTGATTATCTTGATAAACTCATCTCAACATTAACAACTAAACAAACCAACTCCTTGTCAGTGTCTCATACTCAGATGTCTAACTGAAGATCAACACTGGATGACTGATTATCATGATAAACTCATCTCAACATTAACAACTAAACAAACCAACTCCTTGTCAGTGTCTCATACTGAGCTGTCTAACTGAAGATCAACACTGGATGACTGATTATCATGATAAACTCATCTCAACATTAACAACTAAACAAACCAACTCCTTGTCAGTGTCTCATACTGAGCTGTCTAACTGAAGATCAACACGGGATGACTGATTATCATGATAAACTCATCTCAACATTAACAACTAAACAAACCAACTCCTTGTCAGTGTCTCATACTGAGCTGTCTAACTGAAGATCAACACTGGATGACTGATTATCATGATAAACTCATCTCAACATTAACAACTAAACAAACCAACTCCTTGTCAGTGTCTCATACTGAGCTGTCTAACTGAAGATCAACACGGGATGACTGATTATCATGATAAACTCATCTCAACATTAACAACTAAACAAACCAACTCCTTGTCAGTGTCTCATACTGAGCTGTCTAACTGAAGATCAACACGGGATGACTGATTATCATGATAAACTCATCTCAACATTAACAACTAAACAAACCAACTCCTTGCCAGTGTCTCATACTGAGCTGTCTAACTGAAGATCAACACGGGATGACTGATTATCATGATAAACTCATCTCAACATTAACAACTAAACAAACCAACTCCTTGCCAGTGTCTCATACTCAGATGTCTAACTGAAGATCAACACGGGATGACTGATTATCATGATAAACTCATCTCAACATTAACAACTAAACAAACCAACTCCTTGTCAGTGTCTCATACTGAGCTGTCTAACTGAAGATCAACACTGGATGACTGATTATCATGATAAACTCATCTCAACATTAACAACTAAACAAACCAACTCCTTGTCAGTGTCTCATACTGAGCTGTCTAACTGAAGATCAACACGGGATGACTGATTATCATGATAAACTCATCTCAACATTAACAACTAAACAAACCAACTCCTTGTCAGTGTCTCATACTGAGCTGTCTAACTGAAGATCAACACGGGATGACTGATTATCATGATAAACTCATCTCAACATTAACAACTAAACAAACCAACTCCTTGTCAGTGTCTCATACTGAGCTGTCTAACTGAAGATCAACACGGGATGACTGATTATCATGATAAACTCATCTCAACATTAACAACTAAACAAACCAACTCCTTGTCAGTGTCTCATACTGAGCTGTCTAACTGAAGATCAACACGGGATGACTGATTATCATGATAAACTCATCTCAACATTAACAACTAAACAAACCAACTCCTTGTCAGTGTCTCATACTGAGCTGTCTAACTGAAGATCAACACTGGATGACTGATTATCATGATAAACTCATCTCAACATTAACAACTAAACAAACCAACTCCTTGTCAGTGTCTCATACTCAGATGTCTAACTGAAGATCAACACGGGATGACTGATTATCATGATAAACTCATCTCAACATTAACAACTAAACAAACCAACTCCTTGTCAGTGTCTCATACTGAGCTGTCTAACTGAAGATCAACACGGGATGACTGATTATCATGATAAACTCATCTCAACATTAACAACTAAACAAACCAACTCCTTGTCAGTGTCTCATACTGAGCTGTCTAACTGAAGATCAACACTGGATGACTGATTATCATGATAAACTCATCTCAACATTAACAACTAAACAAACCAACTCCTTGTCAGTGTCTCATACTGAGCTGTCTAACTGAAGATCAACACGGGATGACTGATTATCATGATAAACTCATCTCAACATTAACAACTAAACAAACCAACTCCTTGCCAGTGTCTCATACTGAGCTGTCTAACTGAAGATCAACACTGGATGACTGATTATCATGATAAACTCATCTCAACATTAACAACTAAACAAACCAACTCCTTGTCAGTGTCTCATACTGAGCTGTCTAACTGAAGATCAACACGGGATGACTGATTATCATGATAAACTCATCTCAACATTAACAACTAAACAAACCAACTCCTTGTCAGTGTCTCATACTGAGCTGTCTAACTGAAGATCAACACTGGATGACTGATTATCATGATAAACTCATCTCAACATTAACAACTAAACAAACCAACTCCTTGTCAGTGTCTCATACTGAGCTGTCTAACTGAAGATCAACACTGGATGACTGATTATCATGATAAACTCATCTCAACATTAACAACTAAACAAACCAACTCCTTGTCAGTGTCTCATACTGAGCTGTCTAACTGAAGATCAACACGGGATGACTGATTATCATGATAAACTCATCTCAACATTAACAACTAAACAAACCAACTCCTTGTCAGTGTCTCATACTGAGCTGTCTAACTGAAGATCAACACTGGATGACTGATTATCATGATAAACTCATCTCAACATTAACAACTAAACAAACCAACTCCTTGTCAGTGTCTCATACTCAGATGTCTAACTGAAGATCAACACGGATGACTGATTATCATGATAAACTCATCTCAACATTAACAACTAAACAAACCAACTCCTTGTCAGTGTCTCATACTGAGCTGTCTAACTGAAGATCAACACGGGATGACTGATTATCATGATAAACTCATCTCAACATTAACAACTAAACAAACCAACTCCTTTGTCAGTGTCTCATACTCAGATGTCTAACTGAAGATCAACACGGGATGACTGATTATCATGATAAACTCATCTCAACATTAACAACTAAACAAACCAACTCCTTGTCAGTGTCTCATACTGAGCTGTCTAACTGAAGATCAACACGGGATGACTGATTATCATGATAAACTCATCTCAACATTAACAACTAAACAAACCAACTCCTTGCCAGTGTCTCATACTGAGCTGTCTAACTGAAGATCAACACGGGATGACTGATTATCATGATAAACTCATCTCAACATTAACAACTAAACAAACCAACTCCTTGCCAGTGTCTCATACTGAGCTGTCTAACTGAAGATCAACACGGGATGACTGATTATCATGATAAACTCATCTCAACATTAACAACTAAACAAACCAACTCCTTGTCAGTGTCTCATACTGAGCTGTCTAACTGAAGATCAACACGGGATGACTGATTATCATGATAAACTCATCTCAACATTAACAACTAAACAAACCAACTCCTTGTCAGTGTCTCATACTGAGCTGTCTAACTGAAGATCAACACTGGATGACTGATTATCATGATAAACTCATCTCAACATTAACAACTAAACAAACCAACTCCTTGCCAGTGTCTCATACTGAGCTGTCTAACTGAAGATCAACACGGGATGACTGATTATCATGATAAACTCATCTCAACATTAACAACTAAACAAACCAACTCCTTGTCAGTGTCTCATACTGAGATGTCTAACTGAAGATCAACACTGGATGACTGATTATCATGATAAACTCATCTCAACATTAACAACTAAACAAACCAACTCCTTGTCAGTGTCTCATACTCAGATGTCTAACTGAAGATCAACACTGGATGACTGATTATCATGATAAACTCATCTCAACATTAACAACTAAACAAACCAACTCCTTGTCAGTGTCTCATACTGAGATGTCTAACTGAAGATCAACACGGGATGACTGATTATCATGATAAACTCATCTCAACATTAACAACTGAAACAAACCAACTCCTTGTCAGTGTCTCATACTGAGCTGTCTAACTGAAGATCAACACGGGATGACTGATTATCATGATAAACTCATCTCAACATTAACAACTAAACAAACCAACTCCTTGTCAGTGTGTCATACTGAGCTGTCTAACTGAAGATCAACACTGGATGACTGATTCTCATGATAAACTCATCTCAACATTAACAACTAAACAAACCAACTCCTTGCCAGTGTCTCATACTGAGATGTCTAACTGAAGATCAACACTGGATGACTGATTATCATGATAAACTCATCTCAACATTAACAACTAAACAAACCAACTCCTTGTGTCAGTGTCTCATACTGAGCTGTCTAACTGAAGATCAACACGGGATGACAGATTATCATGATAAACTCATCTCAACATTAACAACTAAACAAACCAACTACTTGTCAGTGTCTCATACTGAGCTGTCTAACTGAAGATCAACACTGGATGACTGATTATCATGATAAACTCATCTCAACATTAACAACTAAAGAAACCAACTGTTTCATCTCAGCTTAATTAAAAAATGGCTATATATCTGACTAGAGTTGTGAACACTGATTAAGAATATAATAAACACTTCCAACTTCTCAACTGGCAACACATACAATGTTCTGGGTAGTTGATGATTATATGATATAGAATAAGCTATTTTCGCTACATGGTATTGTATGCAAGAGTCCTCACATTACATGTTTTCATGAATACTTGAAAAGTGTGGCTTTGCAATGTCACTTAAAGAATTTGCAGTTAAGTTGAAAGGTTTTCACTGTATCACTGGTTACATCCGTCATATACATATAGTGTGAGGACTCCACAGTACTAATCTCTATATAAAAGCACATTTAATACAGACATGAATTTCAAAATCATACAATCTTTGCCTCTGTGAAGTCTGAAAAGAACTGAAAACCAGTCCTTCCATACACATGGTAGTTTTAATAGTATGAAGAAATACAATTCTCAGAGTAGAAAAAATAAGTTTTCCCTTACCAAATGCAATTTTCCTGACTTTTTCAAAAACTTCAATCTTCACTGACTGGTAACAAAATTCCCTGACTTTTCCTGACCTTGAAAAACATTTTCTCCCCTGACTTTTCCCTGACCTGATTGTCTAAAATGTCTGACATTGTGCCTTTAATACTGTATTGGTGGGTTTAATGGATGATTATTTAACTAAACCCTCCTCGGTTGCCAAATTGACATGAAACGCGAGATATAACCACCACACCCTATCACAGATCAACGGTTTGTGCCATGCCGTGGTAGGGTTATTCTCTGCTGGAATTGTATTTCAACAGCTGTGAAATGTGGCTGGAGAGCCTGGAATATGGATGACAGAAAGGGAAAGGTGACATGTGGAGTTAAAGTTACCCCTCGTCAGATTTTACTGATATCAATTCATCGCTACAACTGTAAGCTTAAATTGACTAACTGACAAAATGGTCCTGCTAAAAGGTTAAAATGTGGTATGTGTTGTTATACCACACAGACATAGACGGACACACTTTACACGCTTACGCACACATACAAAACAGACAAACATATGCACAGAAACGCATTCCTTCCAGTCGCTACATATCTTCAACACGACCTCATTTCTCTCTGATATTCCGTTCAACCTGCATCTCAACACCCGCAGCACAATCTGTAATCGACCAAGCCAGATTGCATGAACCATTAATATGTGCGCTACTAGGGACATAATACCTTGGCCCTTTTAGTACCAGGTGTTGAGATCTCAGAACTAGAAAGGAATCACTGTCCGAACATTCAGAAACACATGTTCATGTCTCACCATCACAAAGGAATCAGTGTGCCAGGAATTTTAGAATCGAGTGTCAATCAATCTTTATTTCATACTGAAAGGCCACAGGCCTGTAGTACAATAATTAGTCATGTGTGGGTAGTGGAACATTCTTTCTGCGAATATAAGCTTTGTGAATATACATGGACAATTTTTTCTAAGTGTGTTTTCTGGAATTATACATCAATGATATAAAATTATGAGTTTCAGGATGTACATAATAATATGTCTTTGTGTATCTATTTCTTCACGATAAGTATGCTGGAGCAAACACATAAAAGCGAAATCATCTTCGACCTCGTTTAAGTTGCACATTTGACAGATTCTATCTTTTAGTTTTCAATATAAAAATCATGCAGAGCAGCGGAATCTGGCCAGTGAAGATTTATATTTCCTTATGGTCAAAACTGAAAGATAATGTTCGGGATATATGGACACTTTTATCATTTTTGTAGTAAAAGCATTTATTTGATCACGAGAGACCAATTGACAAATTTTGAAGGAATATATCTTTAAGTCTTTGTTTAACTGAACAGACAAACTGAGAATGAGATTTAACAAATTGTTCATGCCAGGCATTTACGGAAGCCGATAAATGATAATAACTGTTTTATGTCTGTTACCCAATTCCGTTTTCCATGGCTATCATATACTATCATTATATCGTAACATTTTTCTTGGCAATCTGTATGAAGGCATTGTTAGTTGTTTTAACCAGTATCTAATATTGTTTACGTTTGATTTTATGTACAATCCGGTGTCTGAATAAGTAGGGAAGCCATGTCTTTGTCTAGGACCGTGTCCCATCACTGTTGCTTCCTCCACTAGTATAAGCTCGAGGCTTCACCTGTCCTACCTCCTTTACGTATGAGTACCAATATCAGTATCAGTATCAATATCAGTAATATAGATGTCAGTGACAGTGAGGACCATTGACATATCACTGATAAGTAGATAAACTTTCTTGCAATGATAATTTTATGATTACACAAAGCCAAGGCGGCTGACTTTGTGTGCTGGCGATTAGGTGCCTGACTCTGACCGGATGGGACTGAAGATCAACACGGGATGACTGATTATCATGATAAACTCATCTCAACATTAACAACTAAACAAACCAACTCCTTGTCAGTGTCTCATACTCCGAGCTGTCTAACTGAAGATCAACACGGGATGACTGATTATCATGATAAACTCATCTCAACATTAACAACTAAACAAACCAACTCCTTGTCAGTGTCTCATACTGAGCTGTCTAACTGAAGATCAACACTGGATGACTGATTATCATGATAAACTCATCTCAACATTAACAACTAAACAAACCAACTCCTTGTCAGTGTCTCATACTGAGCTGTCTAACTGAAGATCAACACGGGATGACTGATTATCATGATAAACTCATCTCAACATTAACAACTAAACAAACCAACTCCTTGCCAGTGTCTCATACTGAGCTGTCTAACTGAAGATCAACACGGGATGACTGATTATCATGATAAACTCATCTCAACATTAACAACTAAACAAACCAACTCCTTGCCAGTGTCTCATACTGAGCTGTCTAACTGAACTGAAGATCAACACGGGATGACTGATTATCATGATAAACTCATCTCAACATTAACAACTAAACAAACCAACTCCTTGTCAGTGTCTCATACTGAGCTGTCTAACTGAAGATCAACACGGGATGACTGATTATCATGATAAACTCATCTCAACATTAACAACTAAACAAACCAACTCCTTGTCAGTGTCTCATACTGAGCTGTCTAACTGAAGATCAACTGAAGATCAGCATGACTGATTATCATGATAAACTCATCTCAGCATTAACAACTAAACAAACCAACTGTCTCATATACTGAGCTGTCTAACTGAAGATCAACACTGGATGACTGATTATCATGATAAACTCATCTCAACATTAACAACTAAACAAACCAACTCCTTGCCAGTGTCTCATACTGAGCTGTCTAACTGAAGATCAACACTGGATGACTGATTATCATGATAAACTCATCTCAACATTAACAACTAAACAAACCAACTCCTTGTCAGTGTCTCATACTGAGCTGTCTAACTGAAGATCAACACGGGATGACTGATTATCATGATAAACTCATCTCAACATTAACAACTAAACAAACCAACTCCTTGTCAGTGTCTCATACTGAGCTGTCTAACTGAAGATCAACACGGGATGACTGATTATCATGATAAACTCAACTCAACATTAACAACAAAACAAACCAACTCCTTGCCAGTGTCTCATACTGAGATGTCTAACTGAAGATCAACACGGGATGAATGATTATCATGATAAACTCATCTCAACATTAACAACTAAACGAACCAACTCCTTGTCAGTGTCTCATACTGAGCTGTCTAACTGAAGATCAACACGGGATGACTGATTATCATGATAAACTCATCTCAACATTAACAACTAAACAAACCAACTGCTTGTCAGTGTCTCATACTCAGATGTCTAACTGAAGATCAACACTGGATGACTGATTATCATGATAAACTCATCTCAACATTAACAACTAAACAAACCAACTCCTTGTCAGGGTCTCATACTCAGATGTCTAACTGAAGATCAACACGGGATGACTGATTATCTTGATAAACTCATCTCAACATTAACAACTGAACAAACCAACTCCTTGTCAGTGTCTCATACTGAGCTGTCTAACTGAAGATCAACACGGGATGACTGATTATCATGATAAACTCATCTCAACATTAACAACTAAACAAACCAACTCCTTGTCAGTGTGTCATACTGAGCTGTCTAACTGAAGATCAACACTGGATGACTGATTCTCATGATAAACTCATCTCAACATTAACAACTAAACAAACCAACTCCTTGCCAGTGTCTCATACTGAGATGTCTAACTGAAGATCAACACTGGATGACTGATTATCATGATAAACTCATCTCAACATTAACAACTAAACAAACCAACTCCTTGTCAGTGTCTCATACTGAGCTGTCTAACTGAAGATCAACACGGGATGACAGATTATCATGATAAACTCATCTCAACATTAACAACTAAACAAACCAACTACTTGTCAGTGTCTCATACTGAGCTGTCTAACTGAAGATCAACACTGGATGACTGATTATCATGATAAACTCATCTCAACATTAACAACTAAAGAAACCAACTGTTTCATCTCAGCTTAATTAAAAAATGGCTATATATCTGACTAGAGTTGTGAACACTGATTAAGAATATAATAAACACTTCCAACTTCTCAACTGGCAACACATACAATGTTCTGGGTAGTTGATGATTATATGATATAGAATAAGCTATTTTCGCTACATGGTATTGTATGCAAGAGTCCTCACATTACATGTTTTCATGAATACTTGAAAAGTGTGGCTTTGCAATGTCACTTAAAGAATTTGCAGTTAAGTTGAAAGGTTTTCACTGTATCACTGGTTACATCCGTCATATACATATAGTGTGAGGACTCCACAGTACTAATCTCTATATAAAAGCACATTTAATACAGACATGAATTTCAAAATCATACAATCTTTGCCTCTGTGAAGTCTGAAAAGAACTGAAAACCAGTCCTTCCATACACATGGTAGTTTTAATAGTATGAAGAAATACAATTCTCAGAGTAGAAAAAATAAGTTTTCCCTTACCAAATGCAATTTTCCCTGACTTTTTTTCAAAACTTCAATCTTCACTGACTGGTAACAAAATTCCCTGACTTTTCCCTGACCTTGAAAAACATTTTCTCCCCTGACTTTTCCCTGACCTGATTGTCTAAAATGTCTGACATTGTGCCTTTAATACTGTATTGGTGGGTTTAATGGATGATTATTTAACTAAACCCTCCTCGGTTGCCAAATTGACATGAAACGCGAGATATAACCACCACACCCTATCACAGATCAACGGTTTGTGCCATGCCGTGGTAGGGTTATTCTCTGCTGGAATTGTATTTCAACAGCTGTGAAATGTGGCTGGAGAGCCTGGAATATGGATGACAGAAAGGGAAAGGTGACATGTGGAGTTAAAGTTACCCCTCGTCAGATTTTACTGATATCAATTCATCGCTACAACTGTAAGCTTAAATTGACTAACTGACAAAATGGTCCTGCTAAAAGGTTAAAATGTGGTATGTGTTGTTATACCACACAGACACATAGACGGACACACTTACACGCTTACGCACACATACAAAACAGACAAACATATGCACAGAAACGCATTCCTTCCAGTCGCTACATATCTTCAACACGACCTCATTTCTCTCTGATATTCCGTTCAACCTGCATCTCAACACCCGCAGCACAATCTGTAATCGACCAAGCCAGATTGCATGAACCATTAATATGTGCGCTACTAGGGACATAATACCTTGGCCCTTTTAGTACCAGGTGTTAAGATCTCAGAACTAGAAAGGAATCACTGTCCGAAGACATTCAGAAACACATGTTCATGTCTCACCATCACAAAGGAATCAGTGTGCCAGGAATTTTAGAATCGAGTGTCAATCAATCTTTTATTTCATACTGAAAGGCCACAGGCCTGTAGTACAATAATTAGTCATGTGTGGGTAGTGGAACATTCTTTCTGCGAATATAAGCTTTGTGAATATACATGGACAATTTTTCTAAGTGTGTTTTCTGGAATTATACATCAATGATATAAAATTATGAGTTTCAGGATGTACATAATAATATGTCTTTGTGTATCTATTTCTTCACGATAAGTATGCTGGGCAAACACATAAAAAGCGAAATCATCTTCGACCTCGTTTAAGTTGCACATTTGACAGATTCTATCTTTTAGTTTCAATATAAAAATCATGCGCAGAGCAGCGGAATCTGGCCAGTGAAGATTTATATTTCCTTATGGTCAAAACTGAAAGATAATGTTCGGGATATATGGACACTTTTATCATTTTGTAGTAAAAGCATTTATTTGATCACGAGAGACCAATTGACAAATTTTGAAGGAATATATCTTTAAGTCTTTGTTTAACTGAACAGACAAACTGAGAATGAGATTTAACAAATTGTTCATGCCAGGCATTGCTGAAGCCGATAAATGATAATAACTGTTTTATGTCTGTTACCCAATTCCGTTTTCCATGGCTATCATATACTATCATTATATCGTAACATTTTCTTGGCAATCTGTATGAAGGCATTGTTAGTTGTTTTAACCAGTATCTAATATTGTTTACGTTTGATTTTATGTACAATCCGGTGTCTGAATAAGTAAGGAAGCCATGTCTTTGTCTAGGACCGTGTCCCATCACTGTTGCTTCCTCCACTAGTATAAGCTCGAGGCTTCACCTGTCCTACTCCTTTACGTATGAGTACCAATATCAGTATCAGTATCAATATCAGTAATATAGATGTCAGTGACAGTGAGGACCATTGACATATCACTGATAAGTAGATAAACTTTCTTGCAATGATAATTTTATGATTACACAAAGCCAAGGCGGCTGACTTTGTGTGCTGGCGATTAGGTGCCTGACTCTGACCCGGATGGGACTCAACCCAACACAAGCACTAGAATTCCTACTTGACTAAGAAAGTGTAATCCCAAATATAACATGTTACAAATGATAATTGTAAACTTTAAGGTGATTTAGCCAAGCTCTAAATGACAACGTTTAAAGAGTAAACTGATGCTTGTTTAATGAACAACTCCTGTAGGAAGATAAATAACACAAGTGTTTAAAACAGTGTGGATTAAGCGTGTAACACGACTGGTCATGGGCTATGTCAGTGTGAAGAGAACACCTACGGGTCGTGCTGAATGTACCCTGACCCATACAGGCTTGGTTGGTTTGTTGTTTAACGTCGCACTCAGCAATATTCCAACTATATGGCTGCGGTCTATAGATAATTGAGTCTGGACCACACAATCCCGTGATCAATAGTATGAGCATCGATCTACGTAATTGCGATACGATGACATTAGTCAACCAAGTCAGTGACCCGATCCCGTTCTTGACCTCTTACGACAAGCATGGGCTGCTGAAGACCAATTCTCACCCGGATCTTCACGGGTCTGACCCAATACTAGTTAATATGTTGCAAGAAGCCCGTCAGTGTTACAATTTCCAGCTCATCTGTTCGATTGTTGGTTTCCGACAAAGTATATCAACTCAGCGACCTGTACTATGAAGTTCACACATCCGTTTCTAACACAAAGAAGACCGAAGACACAGTGACTCAATAATGTAAGGGATGAATACTGATGAACGTACAAGCAATGGATGTAATCATAATGCAGCTGCTGGAGATGAAAGGATTGTGTCGAGTACAACATATGACAAAGACAAAGTAGAAGAGTACAGTACACGAAGAGCTTACCTGTGCGAACCTATACCATCTCAATGCCGCTTTATGTCAATATAGGCGAAATACTTTTATGGATGACAACGATAGGAATTAACAAAAACAACATGTGGGTATGGGTGGAAACTATTAACAGCAAGTCTGGCTATTGATGACTGATACAGAACAACTTGTAGCCAGGCTAGGCGAAGGGGTACAAAGTATACGAGGCTGATAAGATAAATTAGATGTGGGAGCTTATGTGCTCATTTGTTTCACGAATTTCTTGTAAGCAGGTGGAGTGACTTATACCTTGTTCATTTGTTTCACGAATTCATTTTACGCATCAGTGAACAACCAACAACATATATTTTATGGAATTTCCCCATTTGACTTGTATCATATGTTTTGACTCCTGCATTCGCACGTGTTTGTGACGTTGAGCAGGGTGCAACGACATGTTTACATGTTCGTGTCGGATTGAGTGAGTGAGTTGAGTTTTACGCCGCTTTTATCAATATTCCAGCAATATCACGGCGGGGGACACCAGAAATGGCCTTCAAACTGTTCGTGTCGGAAATATCACTAATTGATTGTGAATTATAAACGCATGTATATAGTTTGAATTCTACTTTCAGTCAAGATCTCGGTTGGCTATATGTATAGTTTTGTTCTTTATATCTCCTCTTGAAGTTGCCTTTGTCGCAAAGCTATAGACGTGAAAATACAATGTACTTAGGAATAATGCTATTCTCATATAAACGTTTAAAGATATCAAATGATAATTTCTGCAAATAAATGACATGCATTTATTCATAAAATGGAACTCAAACTCACAACAATGACAGTTAACGAATACAAATTATTCTAATTTTTCAACGTTTTGCCGCAGGCAAAATCACTATTAATTTATGTCTGTAAATATTTCTGAGAACCCTGTTTAAGGTAACCCCGGCTGATGTACATACGTGTTTCTATTTCAGGAGATTTCTTGAGACATTAAAACTGGCCCCCAATGTGTTGTAAAAACAAATATATCTTACAACATTTTTCTTGACTTATGAGTATCTTAATAGCTGTACTTCTACACAGCAGTCGTAACTCCAAATTGTCCGTCTTGATTGTCCGGTTCATCGATCACTTGATTGTCCGGTTCATCGATCACTTGATTCTCAGGTTTCCCCATTTCTGGTGTCCCCTTCCGTGATATTGCTGGAATATTGCTAAACGCGGCGTAAAACTAAACTCACTCTGGCTTGTTTAAACACAACCAGTACTGTGCAGCGTATACGTAAGGCGAAAAATACTTCTATTTTTGGCAAATTTTGTGAATGGCAGGTGCTACCCGTAAGGCAGGACATGCTTACCCTTACGGCGAACACCTGGTGTTATCACGGATTTTCAGTGATCAAGTCATATAATTAACACAGCTGTTTTTCCTTTACACCGAAAAGAATTTGTTTCTGACCCAAGACTGGGTATCCTTATGCCATGACGTTCTAAATTGCTTCACGTTTGTGGGCAATTTTGTTTCGTACCTTCTTGCGTGTCAAACACCATGGTTTAAACACGATGTTTCTCTATTTCAGCTACATCCAACACGATGATGTTGAAAGCCCTTGTGCTGGTGATACTCGCCAGTCAAACATCGGGGTTTAATTTTACACAAAGCGGAAACTCCTTTAGTGTAGCCCTTAAGAGCCTACTGGTACGTATACAGCGTTTGTTGTGTGTGTCAGGTTTTGTCACAGGCAAACAAATGTTGATCTTTATCGTAAATCAGTTGGGAATCGTGTAAGGGTGTGTGTGTGTGAAACAGGGTTTAACGAGTGTTATTTGCGCCCGTGCGTGTGTCTGTGTGTGTGTGTGTGCGTGCGTGCGCGTGTGGAGGTGTATGGATGTAAAGGTGTGTGTGTGCGTGTGAAGGTGTGTGGATTAAGGTTTATGTGCGTGCGTGTGTGGAGGTTTGTGTGCATGGAAGTTAGTCTGCGTGTGTGTATAGAGGTTTGTGTGCGTGTGTGTGGAGGTTTGTGTGCATGGAAGTCAGTGTGCGTGTGTGTATAGAGGTTTGTGTGCGTGTGTGTGGAGGTTTGTGTGCATGGAAGTCAGTGTGCGTGTGTGTATGAAAGTTTGTGTTTGTGTGTGTGTGGAGGTTTGTGTGCATGAAGTTAGTGTGCGTGTATGTATGAAGGTTTGTGTACGTGTGTGTGGAGGTTTGCATGCATGGAAGTTAGCGTGCGTGTGTATGCATGAAGGATTGTGTACGTGTGTGTAGAGGTGTGAGCGAAGATGCGTGTGTATGGAGTCGCGTGTGCGTGCGTACGTACGTGTGTGTGGAGGTGTACATGTGTGTGAGAATCCATACGCCAGAATCCAAACGCCAACAAATAGTACAGATAATAAACTGTAGTAATGGTGTCAGACTAACCGTTTCTAAGCCTGCTTTTGTATATGTCTTCCTGGGGCGGTGGGGTAGTCTAGTGGTTATAGCGTTCGCTCGTCACGCCGAAAGCCCGGGTTCGATTCCCCACATGGGTATAAAATGCGAAACCCATTTCTAGTGTCCCCCACCGTGATATTGGTGGAATATTGCTAAAAACGGCGTAAACCCCAACTCACTCACTCACTCACTCTTCCTTCAGTTGCTGCAACAGAGCCCAGACTCGCCATGTGTCTACGTTGGGAAAGTGACGACAGTATTCAACGAATTCCTGGGAAATTTCCACATCAAACAATCAACCGACGAAAGGATTGGTCTATCCAAGTTTCAATGGACACCAGCCAACAACACCCTTCTGCTCAGCTATGCAGATTTTTGGGTGAGTTAAATACAGTAAATAATGACCCCAGTTTGGTTGACTTACGGTTAGTTACGGTTATAACGAACTAATCATTATAATTCGTCACAACCGTCGATCGTTATAGGCATTTTCACTGAAATACAGAAGTGGCCGGCACTCACAAAACAGTTCGTTACATCCGTCAGTTCGTTAAAAACGTGTTCGTTATGAACGTGGCTGACTGTATCTCTATGGCCATCCATTTTATTGGGGGGGGACGTTTACCATGGGGTTCACCCTGTCTACAGCTTTTGTAATTAGAGATTAAAGATGTTTGTTCACCATAGCCTCAAGACTACCGACCTTTCAGAAAAAAGTGGAACCGTACACATATTTCAGAAATGTAGTCCATGTGTTACGCATAAAGTCCTCTCTAATGACAGAGAGAGAGGGAGGCGGTAAGGATAGATGGATAAAAAAAGGGATGAGAAATAAGCTAAACTCCAAGTAAAATTGCAGTAGTCACGTCAAGACGTTCATGGGCTGACTTCGCTTGTATTTCTTTGGTCCTAATCCCTTCTTTAGTGGTTCCACGTTCGGTTTCATTTCCGAACTAACTCGTCATAACGTAACTAAACGATTGCTCAAAGGGGACAAAACTCTAATCTATCACCGTCATAAACAAAACTCGCATACAAGCAATGCTCCTTCCTCGACATACGTCTTCGTGAACCTCATTGTTATTTCAATCACGTATGTGCCATAAACTATTTTGGGGGGATTGCATTACCATGGCAACGGAGTGTACGCTGTAGATAATATCGTACACACCAAGACATTTATGCACGTATTAACATACTTTTACTTTCACAGTTTGTAAAGGTGAATCAATTCTTCACTTAATTTGCCCGTAGGTGTTTCCTCATCAGCAGAATGTGTCAAGTTGGAGATGTATGTGTGACTTTGTTTTAAACGCCTAGCTGAGCAATGTGTTTTTTCGCAGTGTGAATGTGAACGGATGGTTTCTCTGGCGACGTACGTTGCCCTGTCTTTCCTGGACATACCGCGCTCTCGTGCACCTGTACTAAAAGCTTCTAACTGACGGGAACAAAACCTTCCTGCATCACGGTAATGTTACAAAGTCAGTCTGACCCAAGCTGTAATTTTACACCGCAAATAAACAAAAACAAATCAGCTTGAAATAGAAACTCTGGTTTGGACAAAAGGGATACCAAATCAGTTTGACCTGAATATGTAGAGATAAGCGTCTGGTAAATCCCACAGTGATTTCAAACAAATTCCCGTGAGATATACTCTCTTTTGTATAAGTGACAAAAATGGTAATGCTTACCTGTACGTCGACGTCTCCAGCTACTGTCGGCAAGATGAATCGCACAATATCAATGAGCATGCGTGGCTGACGTCACACAAGTTTCACGAGTGGTGCGCATCACCAAGTATAACAGATAGATACGTTTAGTTCAATTCTATTTTTTCCCATTCATGTCACTCAAAGGTGAAGGTTGATGTGTGAAGGATAATTTATCTCCTGTAAATGTTTCCGGGTTTAAAAAAATTAATTTGTACGCTTTTCTGACAGTTGTAGGAAAAGATCATTAAGCATGATAAGTGAGAGACATTTTTACACCGTTTTAAGCAATATTCCAGCAATATCACCGGAAATGGGCTTCACACACTGTACACATGAATGGAGTCGAACCCGGGTCACTTTCGATCACTTTCACCACTATTCTACCCACCACCCCACATTTCCTAGATTATTCCAACGGAAGAATTTATCAGAGAGATGAGCACACGCACGCACGCAAATGGTTTCTCTATTAATTTTCTTTTACGTCACTCCCTGCATTATTAATGCACCTCATTTGACAAAAAGCCCTATACACTCCATTTTGGATATTGCATCCATGCTTGTCCTTCGTCGGTATTTTGTGTCTCTTTAAATCTCTGCAGCTTTACAATGGTATGCATGCCAGCAGACAAATGACGGTCGTCGTTAGATAATCTTGGTCTTCATCAACCCCAGCTTATTGTCAGTACCGACTAACAGGACAGGTTGATTGGGCTGGATGACGTTGTTGATGCAGCATCTTATCTCGATGACGTTGTTGATGCAGCATCTTATCTCGATGACGTTGTTGATGCAGCATCTTATCTCGATGACGTTGTTGACGTTGTTGATGCAGCATCTTATCTCGATGACGTTGTTGATGCAGCATCTTATCTCGATGACGTTGTTGACGTTGTTGATGCAGCATCTTATCTCGATGACGTTGTTGATGCAGCATCTTATCTCGATGACGTTGTTGATGAAGCATCTTATCTCGATGACGTTGTTGATGCAGCATCTTATCTCGATGACGTTGTTGATGCAGCATCTTATCTCGATGACGTTGTTGATGCAGCATCTTATCTCGATGACGTTGTTGATGCAGCATCTTATCCCAGTTGCGTAAATCGACGCCCATGATGCTCATGATTGATTGTCTAATCCAGACTTGATTATTTACTGATAACGTCCATAAAGCTCGACTATTGCCGAGTGCGGCGTAAAACAACAAACAAACAAAATCTGCGTCTCTCGAAGTTCGAGTCACGATGATGTGGTCGTAGACTACGGTATGTCGTAATCTGGAGTTTCAAGCTACCGACGTCCACATAATTGCCTTGTATCAGTGTCCCGACCCACAGAACGTTCGTAATGTTACGACCTGTCGTAACTCTATAGTTTATCATAGGCTTACGAATGTCGTAACGCTACAAGCGTTTTGTGGATCGGGACCCATTCGTGACCAATTCGTGTTGTTCTGGGACAAGCCGAATAGCGACTCGTGCCCCTCTGGAAGGATTTCATATTGGCGCATGAACATCAGAACTACTTTAAACAAGAACGATAACTCTATCCCTGTTTGATTCCAATGTTTCTAAAAATCACCGAAGCACACGTACATTGTATTGCTATGTTGTTGTTATTTGGGGGTGTGTGTGTGTGTGTGTGTGTGTGTGTGTGTGTGTTTCCACTTATTTATTTAAAGAATTAAACCTCTTTGATACAACTAAAAGAAGGAGAAAAACATATTTGTTAAAGACATATCTCTCACCGTCAATCGCATGATTCTTGTTAAAAACTTTATAATAGGCAGCAAAATCCTTTTAGCTACGTTCTTTGTACTTTCAATATGACGATATATATTTTTCATGATTTTTTAAACAATGCCATAATGCCATAAACGATTTAAGTACTCGGGATTATTTTTATCAAAGCACCGCGCTCATTTACGCGCGTTCTGATTGGTTTGTCGTATTTTCGCACATAACAAGTATCGAGTGGGGGACGAGTCTTCTTGGAGGTTACGGAAAGGGGGGAGTGGTGACGAATGGATCGGGACCCTGGTTTCTATACAGACCGCCCTCATTTAGCTGGATTATTGCTGTGTAAGGCGTTAAACAACAAACCAACCAAAACTTTTATTCTGGGTTCGATTCCTGACGCAAGTTCGATGTCTGAAACCCATTTCCGATATCCCCATATCGCGATACTGTTAGGAATTTACGAAAACGCGCTTAAACCTTTACTCACTAATCGTGATGCGCCAGCACTTCTGCAATGTGAAGATGTGGTTTATGATCAAGGGGAGATAACTGCAGAAGAACGGTCCGCGGTGTCGACAATTGGAGACTTCAGCCGATGTGCCAGAATCCAGTATGCTCAGCTCTATACGTGTGTTAGGTCTTACCTGGGATGGATAACTTTCAGTTTGGATTTTTGGGCGCATATTTCATTCAAAATTAGGGCTACACTACAAATCAAATTTGATTTGATTGATTCATAAGTTAGTTAATTATTCGTGGTACGGCTGATTCTACCCGTGAAGGTCCGGTTTAGAATTGATCTTCAGTAACCCATGCATCCTTGTCGTAAGAGGCGACTAACGGGATCTGGTGGTCACCCTCACTGACATGTCATCGAATCCCAATTGTGTAGACCGATGCTCATGCTGTTGATCACTGGATTGTCTGGTTCAGACTCGATTATTTACAGACCGTCGCCATATAGCTGGAATATTGCCGAATGCGGCGTAAAACTAAACTCTCTCACACTCTTACTGTAGCTGATTTTCATTGCGCGCGAGTTGTTCGCATGAGTGAGGCCACTACTTCATGGAACGAAAACAACGACTATTTTAAGACATTATATGATAAAGTTGGGAATTTAATCGTATACATGACTGATGCAATACTTTCCCCAGATGTCGTTGACATTCACCGGTGACGCCGATGGTAACGGCTTCAACGTGGACGTGACGGGTATGAGCAAGAACATCAATCAAGTATGGATCAGGTTGGTTGCGCCGGCTGGAGAGAGAGTCTACGGTGGAGGGGAACAGTTCTCCTACTTTAACATGAAGGGACATTCCTTCCCCATCTGGACACGAGAGCAAGGTATTTGTAGGACCTTATGGAGCCATTGCAGTTAATCTGTCCTATGTGTTCTGTTTCTTATGTCCCGCCCGCTCTGATCCCGAAGAGTGGGCGGTGGGGTAACCAAGTGGTTAAAGCGTTCGTCACGCCGAAGTCCCGGCTAAGTGAATGAGATGGTGTTTAGTTTTACGCCGCTTTTAGCAATATCCCAGCATATCACGACGGGGGACACCAGAAATGGGCTTCACATATAATCATGTTGGGAATCGAACCCGGGTCTTTGGCTTTTCGAGCGAACGCTTTAACCGCTAGGCTACCGCCCCAGCCTTAATCAGGAATCAAAGACCACTGGAAATTTCGTATATATCACAAGCATGTCAAATAGTGATGATACCAGATGAAAACTCCAAAATCTAATACCATATATTTCAGGATACAGGATTCGCTACTTATTATAAGTTGACTTTGTTGACATGTCATCGTATTCTTCATGATGTTGATCACTGGATTGTCTGGTCCAGACTCGGTTAAGCAAACAAACTTAATATAACTGCTTATTCTTTGCTCTCGTCCTTGTGTTGGGTTGAAGTAATCTGGCTACCGAAGAAAAACATGAAGGTTTTACTCCTGCCGCCATGTCGGTTGGCTGGTATGTTTGTTGTTTAACGCTGCACTCAGCAATATTCCAGCTATATGGCGGTGGTCTGTAAATAATCGAGTCTGCACCAGGCAGTCCAGTTATCAACATCATGGCCATCGATCTACGCAATTGGGATACGATGACATGTGTCAACCAAGTCAGTGAGCCTGACCACCCGATCCCGTTAGTCGCCTCTTACGACAAGCATGGGTTACTGAAGACCACTTGTAACCCGGATCTTCATGGGCTCCTGCTGCCATGTGTTGAGAAAGGAGGTAGGGAGGTTCTAGTCCATAATATTTACCACAGATTATCTTCTCTTGCAGGTGTGGGGAGAAACCTCAGTACCCTAGCCACGTTCATGGCCAACAACCGCGATGGCGGCGGCGGAGACTATCACACGACGTACTTCCCCCAGCCGACTTTCATCAGCTCACGGAAGTACTACTTTCATTACACTGGAAGTAACTACGCAAAACTCGATTTCAGTAACTCGTATCACGAGATCTCGTTTTACGAGACTCCCATTGGTACAATGAGGTTTGCCACAGCACCGACCTTGAAGATTCTTGTCAGCGGGCTGATATCAATGTTGGGTAACGTTCCTGAGCTGCCTGACTGGATCTATGACGGCGCCGTCATAGGCGTTCAAGGTGGCACACAGAAGGTATGCTGGTCGGTACATACAGGTTCCTCCGTAGTCAGTCTCGTAGTCCATGAACCATACTACTTCTCATCGTCCCTGAACAACCGTCCCTGAACCACACTATTTCTCATCGTCCCTGAACCACACTATTTCTCATCGTCCCTGAACCACCGTCCATGAACCATACTATTTCTCATCGTCCCTGAACCACAGTTCCTGAACCACACTATTTCTCATCGTCCCTGAACCACAGTTCCTGAACCACACTATTTCTCATCGTCCCTGAACCACCGTCTCTGAACCACACTATTTCTCAACCTCCCTAAAGTACCGTCCATGAAGCACAATATTTCTCATCGTCCCTGAACCACAGTTCCTGAACCACACTATTTCTCATCGTCCCTGAACCACCGTCTCTGAACCACACTATTTCTCATCGTCCCTGAACCACAGTTCCTGAACCACACTATTTCTAATCGTCCCTGAACCACCTTCCATGAACCACAATATTTCTCATCGTCCCTGAACCACAGTTCCTGAACCACACTATTTCTCATCGTCCCTGAACCACCGTCTCTGAACCACACTATTTCTAATCGTCCCTGAACCACCGTCTCTGAACCACACTATTTCTCATCGTCCCTGAACCACCTTCCTGAACCACACTATTTCTCATCGTCCCTGAACCACCGTCCCCAGACAACACTATTTCCCCCTTCCGCCCAATCCATTCTCCGACCCAGAATCCCTAAACGAACCAAATGTAGATCTCCCAGCTCACTCCTTTTTAATTAAAATGAAGTTATTTCGTCCGATAAAAAAATAGATATCTTCAGAGCCCCAGCTTTAGTTATTTATTCCGCTACCTTAATGTATTTGGTTTTGTTTGTCACGCTGCACTCGGCAATATTCCGGCTATAAGACGGCGGTTTGTAAATAATCGAGTCTGGATCAGACAATCCAGTGATCAACAGCATTACAATATGTCCTACTCAACTGGGATACAATGACATGTCAATCAAGTTAGCGAGCCTGACCACCCGATCCCGTTAGTCGCCTCTTAAGACAATCAGGGGTTGAAGTTTAATTCTAACCTGCATCTTCACGGTTACTAACCCATGTGGGGGTACAAACCAAGGCACTTTGCATGGTTTCATAGTCATCGGTGTAATGGCAGATCCTAATGGTTCAATTTGACAACTGATTTATAAGTCGGCGAAGATCTGATTCGATCTGGTCTTCTGCAACCCACGATTTTCGCATGTGGCGACTAATTTTAGTGGGATTGGGGACACAGTCTTGCTGACTTAGTTGATGCGTGTCATCGTATCCGATAAATGAAGATTGACGCTATCACTGGATTGTCTTTTCCAGACTGGATTATTTACAAACCGCTGATATATAGCCAGTATGTTGCTGAGTGTGGCGTCAAGCCACAAACAGATCAAACAAAATCTAAAAGCGGTTACTCTGTACTTGCTACAAATTTTGTGTACACTATGAATAGTCACGTGCACGAAAGCAGTTGCTAACTGGATACTTTGACAGTGGGGGCGGTGGGGTAGCCTAGTGGTTAAAGCGTTCGCTCGTCACGCCGAAGACCCGGTTCGATTCCATACATGGGTATAATTTGTGAAGCCCATTTCTGGTGTCCCCAGTCGTGATATTGCTGGAATATTGCTAAAAGCGGCGTAAACCTAAACTCAGTCACTCACTTTGACAGTGTTGGTCAAGATTCAGTTGGAACGGGTGGGGCCGAGTGAAACGGTATCCGGAAGTACAAAGTACCATTAAAACATTTGAGAAAAATTATTATAGGATATATCATATTACATTACACCTTCGCGGTTCATTTATTTCAGTTCGTTCATAATCCACATTATGTGATTTTATCCAAAGATGATGGATTACATAAATTTGGCGGAAGCTCATGGTCTGAAGGTGACTGGCGTATGGATACAAGATTGGTCCGGAACTATTACTACCACATTCGGACAGAGAGTCTTCTGGGACTGGAAGTGGAACCCCGATAGGTACCCAGGTAATCGATTATCCATTGATCCACCGATTATACCGGTAGATAATATATCGGGTATGTATATCCATATGTAGACTTGTTGATGATACCCTAGGGTTACTCTGTGAATTTTTTTAACAAATTCGGTTTATCTATCGCTGAGAAAATACTTGACTGTCAGAAACCGGTTCACGTTTTTGGTTCACGGTATTTATATCGGTACAATCGGTATATATATATAAACAAGATAATGAACATTGGTTGTCATAAATAATCTTTCAATGACTAACGTTTGTGTGTTTTGCATGTCGCTTTAATTGTTTGCAATTTGTTACAAATGTTTACAAGCGTTTCTGGTTTTGATATGTCGTACATAGCACAGCATGGCAAATTGTCGAATATCCCTATACAGTGGTACCTGTTCAATCAGAAACCTGTTAATTCCGGACAAGCATTGTTTTGCATGGTCCATATAGAGTGGTATATGTTTAATCCGATACCTGTTGATTCCGGACAGGCATTGTTTAGCATGCTCAATACAGAGTGGTACCTGTTTATTCCGAAACCTGTAAATTCCGGACAGGCATTGTTTCGAAATTTCAAGCGGCGATTTGAATGAAAAGATGTCCGACTTAAAAGGATCAACACTACAGGGAACATAGTTTATAAATTCACTTGTCTTCTTTGACAGGTCTGGACGAGTCAGTCAAGACACTCAAGGCCCGTGGTATCCACGTCTTTGTGTACGTCAACCCGAACCTCAACGCCAATGGGACTTTGTTCAAGCAAGCAGACGCTAAGGGCTACTTCATACAGAACTCTCAGGGGAAGACCCTGGTCCAGAATTTCGGCGAGTTCTACTGCGGCACCATAGACCTGACAAACCCAGAAGCCTTTGAGTGGTACAAGAATGGTGTGTATCCATAGCAACGCCCGTCAATCTGCTCTGCTTCGTCCGGGGTTTTGGGAGGCTGATAAATTGAAGTGCTATGAATAGTTTACGTTGTAGTGCCTCAATATAAAATAAAAAAAATTAATTGATTAATGGGAATGTTGTTAATAAATATGCAAATGTCTCTCGTAATTATTAATATTGTAACTAAGTACGTCATAAACTGGATATGTTAATTTAGCTGATCAATGAGAAGATTGATATTTCGGTTGGTTATTCTTTAATTGATAAATGTGAATGTTGTTAATAAACATGTATATATCTCATGTAATTATTAATCTGTGCATCAGTTAAGTTCGTGTACTCTCTTAATTACACATCGTATACAAAAGCAGTCGAAGGAGTGTCATACATCTGCGAAAAGCTACATGGACTCGTTTCACTAGTAACACACTCAAAAGGGTACGGTTGATTTTTTAAACATGTTTGCCCACTATAGCACGGCGTAATTATTTATCGGTTTGGCGACACCTTCCAAATATCGGGGCGGTGGGGTAGCCCAGCGGTTAAAGTGTTGGCTCGTCACGCCAAAGACCCGGGTTCGATTCCCCACATGGGTACAATGTGTGAAGCCCATTTCTGGTTCCCCCGCCGTGATGTTGCTGGAATATTGCTAAAAGCGGCGTAAAACCATACTCACTCACTCACTCATTCACCTTGCAATGGGTCCTGTTAATCGCGGATCTGAATTAAGGGACCTTTGTAAAATGTTTATAAATAAATTAGGTATGTGTTGACGGTTGTCAGGAACATCGTTGTACACTGGAACTTCTTCGTTTGTTTCAGAGATACTGATCAAGAATGTGATAAACTTTGGTTTTGGTGGCTGGATGGCCGACTTCGGGGAATATACCCCTGCCTACGCGACGCTGCACAACGGCACGGCGACCATGAGGCACAACGAATGGCCCACTTTATGGGCCCGCATGAACCGTGAGGCTCTACAGGAGACGGGCACGGAAGGCGATATTGTTTTCTTCATGAGGGCAGGATTTACAGGTACAGTATTACCAGATAACATTTAGAATTAGTCTTTATCAACAAAGTATGGAATCATAGAAGGGACATTTTTGCATTGTCGCCCTCACAAAAACAAGCGAAAAGAGGCAAAATTAACGAAAACGCGACAATGTCCCTCCTAGGATTCCATAACAAAGGTTTCTCATAAGAAACAATTGTCTTGATCAGCTGGTCAAGCTTGCTAGTTGACACATGTCATCGTATCCCAATCAAGATGGTCGATGTTCATGACGTTAATCACTAGTTTGCTGGTCAAACTCGATCGTAGACAGACCACCGTCATATAACTAGACTTTTGTTGAGTTTGGCGTTAAACAACTCTCGTACTTTGCGATTAAAAGAATATTTTCAGTGTGGCGTTAAACAACAAACATTATCGATGTCAGATTTCATATTATACTGAGGACAAATGCGAAAGAACACCCGATTTCGTCACAGTTGTTAATCTATATCAATATGATTAGCTATACCAATATGAAAACATCGCATGGTTGTAAACACTTCAGCAATATTTATACTGTGATATCATATTGTGAAGGTACTTTAGTACTTGAGGTGTTGGGGAAAGACCCGTGAAGATCTGGGTTGAAATTGGTCTTCAGCAACCCATGCTTGTCGTAAGAGGCGACTAACAGGATCGGGTGGTCAGGCTCGCTGGCTTGGTTGACACATGTCATTGTATCCCAATTGCGTAGATCGATGCTCATGCTGTCTATCACCGGATTGTCTGTTCCAGACTGTATTATTTACAGACCAGCGCCATATAGCTGGAATATTGCTGAGTGCTGCGTTAAACAACAAACAAACAAACAAAACAAACATACTTTGGTGAACCCACTGAACTGGTATTGTGCTGGGTAACAAGCAATCATCACCAGGGAGAAACTTAAGTTGCATCATTATGAAATATATTAGTCGTGCAAATGCATTTTCTCATATTATATGCACCTGTTTCGGAGGTGTTGCAAACTTATACACACGATACAATCTTTTTTAATTGGCAGTACTACTCATGAGTGTATGTGACCGATATGTTATAGACATTCCTAATATCTGTTTGTGTAGTACCTCTCTGCCTGGTATGGTGTAATTGTGAAGGACACACTGACAGCCTTACATTCACATTGACCCATCTATGACATGAGGTCATGCGGTGTCGTGTTTCTTCTCACATGGTATCTTCCTGAGGCAGGGGAGGTAACTGACTATAGCTGTAGAAACTACACTCTTGCTGTCAGTTCTCTCCCTTGCCTTGTCACATGGTAGTGAACAGTCGGTATGACCGAAACAGGCGCCGACTTACACCGTGTGCTGGATGTAAAAAACGCGAGAGCACGCTCATGTTAGAATATTTTACGCGTGCATCGTCCAAGATTAGTTCGAGCTGCTCCATGTACATGTCACACTGTCACGTGCCCTGAAAAACATTCCACAAAAGTATTGTATTTCCGCGACAACCTTGACACATAAGCGTTAACGTTGATAATCAACGCTGAGATCGCGTTGTGGAACAAGCCACTCTAGTTCTTTGCGATTAAAAGTAAAAATATCTTTTGGACTTATCTTTAAGTTTGTGCCCAAAAATGCGCATGGCGACTTTTGCCTTTGCATATTTTATAATTACCGCCATTGTTATTAATGTCCTATTTCGTATTATTACCGTAGTCCACGTCTTTTGATTATTATACTTTCATTTTTTTGAAAAGATGTCTCTTTGAGGCAGAAAGATGTTACTTGGGTTGACACTGTTCGGACAACGATCGACAGGGGTACTGTGATACTGTTTATATAGTAGTCAAGTAATTACTTTTATTATTTTTATTATTATTATTATGGATGTTTAGGAACCGGCAACTACAGCGTCATGATGTGGGCAGGGGACCAGAACGTTGACTTCAGCTACGCAGATGGACTCGCCTCAACCATACCCGCTGCCCTATCGATGGGAATAACGTCACACGGACTCACCCATTTCGACATAGGGGGTTACACTACCGCTTCTGCAATGGGTATGGTCCGGACTGAGGAGAGGTTGCTTCGCGGAGCTGAACATGCAGTGTTTGGGCCCATGTTCCGAACTCACGAAGGTAGAATGAAACATTATGCTATATTCACAATGTATATGTCCATTCTCTTTCCGTGGTGTAGTGTTTAGAGCATATGTCCGGAGAGCGGAAGGTCGCCGGTTCGATCCCCGACCGCGTCATACCAAAAGACGTTAAAATATGGTACTTGTTGGTCCCTGTCTGGCGCTCGGCATTAATGGGTAGGGGTACAACAAGGACTGGTCGGCTCGGAGTCAGTATAATGTGTCTGAGTGGGGTATTCATGCTTCACTGCGGCTTGGTATCTCAGTGGGCTAGCACTATAAAACCAGCTTAAGTCTGGGCTAGTACAAGCAGCCGCACTTACACATACACACGCATGCACTTCGTCATATGAGCGAAATATTCTCCAGCGCGACATTGTCACAAGAATCTGTCTCAAAGTTACAAAAAATACAAAATACTGCAGCTCGAGTTGTGTGTCTTGCTCCAAAGTTTGCACATATACAGCCACTTCTACGATACCTACACTGGTTGCCCATCTCAGCTAGAATTGAGTTCAAAGTTCTTGTACTCGCATACCAGTGCCTTAACGCTATCGCGCCATCCTGTTTGTGTGATCTTGTAAGCCAGTATAATCCAACTAGAACTCTCAGATCCCAGTCCCAAATTCTGTGCACAGTGCCCAGATACAGACTAAAACGATTTGGATTCAGATCATTTGCCTACCAATCAGCTGTTCTATGGAATTCTCTGCCTGAAGACCTCAAAACAGCCCCACGCCTGCACTCCTTCAAAACTCTTCTCAAAACGTTTTTATTTAAGAAGTACTTTGTCTAGACTCTCACCTAAATAACTTATGAGCATACCAGCTGGCGTGGAGATTGGCGCGTTACAAATTCACTCATTATTATTATTAAACCCAATTTCACCTCACCTCACCTTTCAAGGGCTACAGTGGTGGTGTTTTCGCCTTGTGGTTGAAGCGTTCGCTCGCCACGTCCAAGACCCGGGTTTGATTTCCCACGTCGGTCAATGTGTGTAGCGCATTTCTGGTGTCCAACGCCATGATATTGCTGGAATGTTGCTAAAAGTTGCGTAAAACTAAACTCACTCTCTCAATGAATACATTGGACCTTTTCGTAACACTGGATACAAGTAATTTTGTAAACAATGATATTATACTATGTACTTTGCCATAACATATTTCAGAAACTTTTGAGATCGCATTAAATTGTTGGGGATTCTTGTACTGCTAGTGTTATATCTATATCTTTGAAGGAGGACTGTCGTAGATAACCAGATCTACGTAGACACGTACGTGTTCTGTGGTCTGTTCTCAGTGGACAGGGGAGACGGTCAGCTTCAAGTTTATTGAAACTGTATTATTGACGGAATATTTCCTCAGATACCTAGACATGTTATATTGCGAAAGGGTGGAAGAGATGAGGACATTTGTTTTCTTTTTGTCATCCGTTTCTGTAAAAAGAAAATCTGTCCTAAAACATAAAATGATTTCAAAACGGCCATTACTATGGAATCCTAGAAGGGAAATAGTCGCGTTAAATGTCCCTTCTAGGATTCCATACATTACACACATTCAGAACTGAAATCAGCTTCTTTTTCATCGTATTTGTACAAATACATTGCATGTTAATTTGCCGGTTCAATTCTTTTTTTCATTTTGTTCAGGAAACCAACCAACTGCCAATGTCCAGTTCTACTCCAACAAGTGGATTACCGTCAAGATGGCCCGTCTCTGTCAAATGTTCACTCTGTTGAAAAACTACAGCAAAAATGTCGTTCGCGTGACGTCACAGACAGGAATCCCAGCGCAGCGCCCACTATTATTGAACTACGAAGATGACGTAAATACCTATGACGTCACTTATCAGTATATGTACGGAGATGACCTTTTGGTCGCGCCGGTATTTTTAGCCAATCAGACAAAGTGGGACGTTTATCTGCCGAATGACCAAAGTTCTAACTGGATCTTCCTTTGGACTGGCAAGGAATATCCAGGCTCCCAAACGGTCACGGTGGACGCTCCAGTAGGTCAGCCTCCGGTGTTTTATCGGAAGATATCCCCATATGCTGCAGTCTTCCAGCAGATCGGAAACTTCTCTTTGGTGGTCACCCCAACAACCCCAACACCCCCTCAACCCACCGGTCACCGCATTAACCCCTCAACTTGCTCGGCCGGATTCATCACATTTTCATTCGCACTGGGATCTTTATCTCTGTTCTTTGCTCTTAAAGCTCTGTTTTAAATGTGTTGTGATTCATATTCAGATAGGGTATTCGTGTTTGACTGAAGACTTGCAGGTGCAGTATCTACCCAGGATGTACTGAACGTTATGACGTGGAATTGGTCTAGCGGACCACGACGTCGCCGCGTCTGGCTGTTTGGTCGAATCCTGCATACACCCCTGTTATGTTCTTTCGGTTTGTCAGGGCAATATCGGCGTTCATTGTTTTTGCCACAGTGAGTGAGTGAGTTGAGTTTTTCGCCGCTTTTAGCAATATTCCAGCAATATCACGGCGGTGGACACCAGAAATGGGCTTCACACAATGTGCCCATGTGGGGAATCGAACCCGGGCCTTGGGCGTGACGAGCGTACGCTTAAACCACTGGGCTACCCCACCGCCCCCCACAGTGGTACATGTAAACACACTGCATTACTACGGGTTTCCTTTGAAATCATCCATATTTATGTATCAATAAAATTCAATGTTGCCTTAAAAGTCATATCTCCGGTGAGTGTCCCTGATATGTCATACTGTTTGTGTACTACCCAAAAGAAGTTTCTTTGATATTAAAAAATAATATGAACAAACGGGTGTTCATAAACTTCTTTTGAGAGTTAATCGTGAAGACCCAAGTTAGAATTGGTCTTCAGTAACCCATGCCTGTCGTCGAGCGATGACTCATGTCATCGGTACCCAATTGCGTAGATCGCGATCGATGCTCATGATGCTGTACACCGGATTGTCTGGTCCAGACTCCATTATTTACAGACCGCCGCCATATAGATAGAACATTCCTGAGTGCGGCGTGAAACTAAAGTACCCACTTTTGAGTATTATATATGCTTGTACATTATTTTATGTATATATGTTATCAGTTTAGTGTGTCTTAGAAATTCGAAGTGCAGCTTCTGCGCCAAGTGTGAACGCGCAGAGTAACGACCCAAAGACGTTTCTGGAACAAATATCCAGATCTAGAGGTTTCTTACTTTTTTAAGTTCACAGGGATAATGTGAACAACACAGATGCTGTTAGACTGTTTGTTTGTTATTTATGGCCACAGAAAGCAAGGTTCCAGCTTTATCATGGCGATCTGTATATGACCAAATCTGGATCACACGAACCAGTAGTAGATAGCATGTAGAACGCCCCAAACCGTTGGGGTACGATCACCCAACGTGCCTGTTGTTGACCTGAACTACCTCACCTACACACCCTGTGTATCATACATGTTTACCATTTTGGTGTTCTCAAAGAGAGGAAAACTTAACATATGTTATATTTGGGATTACACCTTCTTATAAGTACTTGTGTTGGGTTGAGTCCCATCCGGAATTCGAACCCACACCCTCAGAGTCAGGCACCTAATCGCCAGGACACAAAGTCAGTGAAATGTCAAAGAAAGTGTATTCCCAAATATAACATATGTTGCATTTGACCACTTTCTAAATGGCATTGTGTATTCAGGGAACCCTCCCCTGAAACATGAAAGAAAACGGTGTTTTCTTCAAGAAATCCGGTGAACAATTATAGCTTTAATGCCACACTCTCTCCAGTATTCTTCGTGTATATTCCACTTCATATTTTTTTCAACATATGTGATACATTGTATTGCATAATTTAAGTATGCTCAAGAATGATACCCTAAAGCAAAGCGTCTATCTAAACAAGGGCTTGAACACTGATCACATGTTATTAAGTCATCATGTATCATTCCGAAACAGTTTTTTTGTGAATAGTAACGTGAGGATAAACAGAACATACCAGCAACTGAAACCACGGGGGTTCGAATCACTGTTTGGACAACAATTTTTAAATATACAAATCTAGATTTTTGCAACCGTATATTGTTGTGTATTTTATGTGATGAGTGTAGCGGGAGAATTTTCTAAAAAATCCATTTCTTCACCGATTTCGTTCAAATCTGAAATATAAGTTACTCATAACATATAAAAACAATAAACGGTTGCAAAAATCTAGATTTT
Source organism: Haliotis rubra (assembly GCF_003918875.1). Lineage (NCBI taxonomy): Eukaryota > Metazoa > Mollusca > Gastropoda > Lepetellida > Haliotidae > Haliotis > Haliotis rubra. The sequence continues at coordinate 1,058,764 of NW_025765447.1, forward strand.
TATTTTTAAAAATTATTGTCCAAACAGTGATTCGAACCCCTGTGACTGAAACCCCCGATTGTGATTGCAATTACAGAAATTAAATGTATACTCATGCCAATAATGGTTGTCACCCCCTTCATTTTTTTTTATTGGCGAGAGGGTAGGGGGTTGGGGTGGGGAGGGGATGTGACAACCATTATTGGCATGAGTATATTAGTTTCCTTTTTTAGACTGACATTTGTGTGATTCAATGAGACATGTTTTTTTGCATTTGTGTAGTTATTTATTGAAAGGGATAAGTATACGACGAGAAGGGAATACGGCGCATTATGCCTTAATCAGTATGAAAAGAGCGCCCGGAATGGAGGATTTCCTGATTAGCGAGGTGATGGGACAATAGAGTGTACACAACACAGGTTCTATCATTCACTCAGACCTTTAACACTGTGTCGATGTCCACAAGGCGTCCATAGTGTCAAACCTAACCTCAATATTGACTTACAACAATCGTACTGCTAAGATCACGGGAAGTCAGGCTCGCTGACTTGGTTGACACATGTTATCGGTTCCCAATTGCGCAGATCGATGCTCATGCTGTTGATCACCGGATTGTCTGGTCCAGACTCGATTACTTACAGACCGCCGCCATATAGCTGGAATATTGCTGAATGCGGCGTAAAACTAAACTCAGTCACTCACTAAGATCGCTTTGTGAACGAAAACTGGACAGTTGCGCAATCTGTTCCTTTTTTCCATTCCGTCAGTATATTATGTAAATACATAAATGAACAAAGTGTAACTAATCGTCCCTTGCCTTTTATTCTTCACAACATAAAGCTACCACATGTGTGATAAGTTCCTATAAACAAGTACACGAATGCTTCTAATTATTCAGCATATGTACACAGAACAACGTTCAGTATTTAATACGAAGCACGTGGTTCACTGTGCAAGGTATATATACACCAATGTTGAGTAGAGTGTCTACATTTGTTGCTTTGTAAATTAGAACAGTAAAATTTTATGACAGTTTTCTTTCAATCGTGATAAGATTTGGTATTTTATCAACCAACCCAATCCAACTTTATAAACAATGTGAAGTAGTGTTTTTAACTTTGTAGTCTTGTAAATAAAAACAATAAATAAATTTAACAGTTTTCTTGCAGTCGTGTTACGATTCTGTATTTTATCAACCAACCCAATCCAACATAGTAAAACAATGTGAAGTAGTGTTTTACATTTAGAGCAATAAATAAATCTAATATAACAGTTTTCTCGTAATCGTGTTAAAATTCCGTATTTCATCAAACAACCCAATCCAACGTTGTGAAACAATGTACAGTAGTATTTTCACCTTTGTAATTTTGTAAATTAGAAAAATAAATAAATTTCATACAACAGTTTCCTTGTAATCGTGTTAGGATTTGGCATTATTTCAACCAATCCAGTCCAATGAGTGTCAATCAGTCACGTCACGGACCGAACCACTTGACAGTGGTCACTGAAGGTCTAGTGTGACCTGTCTTTATCTCCCTTGCTTCACGGAATTGTATACACTACTTTCCTAACAACCCTTGAATACATATGGCCGCCTTGAAGCGTATTCAGTTCTAACCAGAAAATTAATCCACATTTTGGATCCAGACACCCAGCGAAAAATACCAACAAAATTCATGTACATCTGTTTTAGTTCTTACATGGGGGTCATTTCATTTTTGGCTCAAAATAGACATACGTCACAACTAATCCACAAAAACAGCCATGTGTATTCGCGGGCGATGAACGGTGACGTGAATGCAAGCCCGTGAAGTCCTGATCAAGACGAGTCCAATGTAAGGTGTTCTTCGACCCCGACCCCATTACACATTCCTTGGGGGTGCGGCAGGATTACCCCATGCAGGCCGGGGTCCCATCGCAGGAGCAAGGCCCGGAGAACTGACACTGATTTCGAAGTCAGTGGCGGAGAGTTGGAACGGGTTATCAAACATGCATATAATTCTCCACAGATGAACAGGCATGTACTGGCGGTTGATGAAGACTGTCATGGTGGCGATGTGTTCGCCGCGAATTCGGCTGACTGTTCGCTCGACCCTGTAATATGGTTGCATGGTGTTGATCTCGTTCTGGTAGGCGTAGTTCTCGAACATGGTCACGTGGGGAAGTGGGCGTCCGCGAGCGGCACAGGTCACGGTTACCTGGAACAACAAGTTCACAGATGAGTTGGGGTATTGAACATATGTACCGTCATATAGCGTATGACAGTATGACAAAACATTTAAACGATATATCGAACAGCAAGTATGTTGTTTAACGCCGCAATCACAATATTTAACCTACATCGGGGCAGGCTGTGAATTGTTTCGTCAGGGTCAGCAAATGAACCAGCTCATCGCAAACAACCTCACTGTCGGGAACAGACACACGTGCATCCAGCTTAGTGTCTCAATATACATAGGCGGATCCAGAAGGGGGGTGCGCACACCCCCAACCCCCCACCCCTTTTGTTCTGAATTTTTATTTAATGACCATTGAAACTCGGGTGAAAATGAAATGTGCACCCTCCCTTTTCTCAATAGTATGCTGTATCCGCCCCTGAATATATATATAACATTGATAGAAACAAATAATTTCCATTTAAACAAAAAAAGAGCCCCAGTGAGTTGGGGGAAATATGGGAGAAATAATAGAACCCGGGGAAATCTAGAACTGCTTCATTCAGGGGTTAAGTATGGCAGGGAGGGCTAGAAGAGAAATAAAGCGGTTCAGGGACTGTGAGACAGACTAGCAAACCGCCCTTAAGACGCTGGTTTAGTGAGTACGTACTGTTTCTGGTCCGTACACGACGCCGGACGAGGTGTTGACGTACTCCACGGGCTCGCTCAGTAACAACGACGTCCTCATCTCTGTATGCTTGGTGCCGCTGAAGGCGACGCAGACATACTCCCCCTCGTCCTCCTCCATCATCTGCTTGATGCCGTAGTGGTTGTACAACATGTACGGCTCGCGCACTTCCAGCTTCGGCAGCTTCACCTCCATCAGCGACTTGTCAATCTGCACCTGCAATACGACATGGATATGGTGAACGCTGGTCGATATATTTGACATCATGAGTGGTGAACGCTGGTCGATTTATTTGACATCATGAGTGGTGGACATCGCCTATACAGCCAGGACGCATGTATCGGTACACCTACACTGACCCCTGATCCATTTCCATAGTTCTCACAATCTCAAATAACCTCCCCTATCCATTGTCCACTTGCACTGGCCACGCTACTAGTGGTGGTCCGATTAATTGAAATAATCGAAGATTGGTCGTAGTGACTAAACGACCAAGCAATCCATCATAATTTCTCATAATCGAACACAACCAATTTTGGAACACTTGTTTTCATTAACAGTATTTTTCACAGGGTTGGTTTTGTCTGTTACATTTTGTAAACACTACAAACTCGTTTCAAGTCATGATTGAATTTATCTTAAAGAAATTTATGTTCCTAACATACTAGACATCCTTTAAAGATGTGAAATTTTGCCAAAAAGCCCCAAAAGAACTACATGTTTTTTTCCTTATTTTTATGTGCATTAACAAATTTCATAAATGACGCTAACCAATTATTTTTGATGATTGATCGGTTGTAATGAACCAATCATCAATTATGAGATATTAACCAATTCCCAACACTACACGCTACAAGGTCTGACATACCAAACAAGACGAATTACAAACCAGAATCAATGTTGGGGTGACAATATCACTATCAAGTTCAATTGATTATGAGCGGGTTTGCGAGCGTACGCTTTAACCCACTAGGCTTCCCCACCACCCTGTACCCGTACGACGCGTCGAACCCAGGATTGAGTAAGTCTTACTTTGTATAATCGGATGCGTTCTGGGACGACACCAACAGCATGGCAGGCGATGGAGCAAGTCTGGTTGGAGATGCACGGTTTGAGAGGTGGGTCACGTCGCACGAAGGCAATGAAGCCTTTAGGGAAGGGGTCGTACCTGTCGGAGCGGTGGACAAAGACATATCGCATCTCTGTAAGTCCAGTGAGGACAGAATCCCGCTCAGTAGCCGTGTAATATTTAGAGAAGATAAGGATACCATCATAATCACCCTTGTCCGTCATTAATTCATACGTAATCTTCAAATCAGACCCAATGTCGTTTTTCTTCAAGGTTCTGATGGGCCCCACCCTAACCACGCCCCCCTGGATCTCTCTCCACTGTGGGTATTCCTCTATGACTTGGGGGACGGCGGTAGTGTTGGCCATCCAGAAGCTCCACTGATAGTCATTGGGGGAGGTGAACCCGGGGTAGAATTTGGGGGAGGACACTGTGATCTTCATTGCCTTCTTCTTGAAGTAGTTGAAGCTGCCATGAGGGCCGGCATCGACGTCGAAGTTGGTGGGTCGGAGAACGACTTCGGCGGTTTTGTTGGGGTTTGGTCTGAAGCTGAGGACGAAGGTGACGTGGTCGACTATGACGGAGGCGACGATCTCCTTGGACGGGTGGATACGAAGGGTGGTCGTACCCTTGCCGTTCCTGAAGACTTTGGTGATGATACCTTCGTCGCTGATAGCTGAATTAGAAAAAAATGAAATCATCTTGAACACAAACATATTACTTATAACTCCAAAGAAAAAACGTTTTTGATAAAGCTTCATTTCACCAAACAAATCAGTTGCGCAGTGATTGATGTGTCTGTTGTTAAAACAAATAATTTCACATCGATGTAGTTCATTTTGGACATGGAAGTGAAAATATCCCCCATTCATAAACTGTTTGAATACAAAGTACTGATTTGTGGCGTACGATACGGAGAATTCCACGGGGGTCCACGTTAAAACAGTGTTATATCAATAGTTTGATGTACAAAAATTAATCTGTAAAAAGATTCTAGGGGGGCAGCAATTATTGTTTAGTGAACAAAAGCAATATTTAACGCCCATAGGGAAAACGTTATTCCACAACCTGTTTTTCGTTTGAGGCAGTAACCCATAAAACGCACATTGAACTCCTTGTACGGGACACAATGACGCACATGATGCCCGATTGTACGTGACCCCGTGTCAAAGATGACAAATGAAGGACGTGTTAGTATCGTCACTTGACAACTACATATTACACCCTATTCATACTGCAGGGTCAAGTCTTATCAAGTGTTCTGCGCATGTGGAAATGACTGTTTTTAGCAGTTTTTGTGCTATACAAGCGGATTGACATTCCGAACGGATTTCATCCATTGTGCATGGGCGTTATTCATTGTGCATATGATTATAGCATAGAACCCGGACCGTCGGTGTTACGAGCGAACACTTTATCAACGAAGTTAAAAATGGACGAAATGTGTTTCTTCAATTTATTTCTAAGGTTTCTTCGGGTATGTCTGCTATATACTACTTAAAAATACACGATATATAAATACATGGATAGTCAAAGTGCAGTATTTAAGGTTTACTCTTCAACTATGAAATGGGGTAGCCTACTGGTTAAAGAGTTTGCCCGGGTTCGATTCCCTCATGGGTACAATGTGTGAAGCCCATTTCTGGTGATATTGCTGGAATATTGCTAAATGCGGCGTAAAACTAAACTCTGTCAGTATTATAATGCAATGAAACTGCGCAGATGGCACAGCTCTGCAGCATCTGACAATATGGGCATTGACTCGATCATGCCTCCAACAGTGATATACTTCCACGTTTCACAAAGCCACATTAGTGTCATGCGATCGTTGCTGCAATAGGGCCTATAAGTCTCGCGAGGCGCTACTTCCGGTACTAAGCTGGTTCTCGGCTCCCTTTACGTGCACCAACTTGCGATATCCGAGAGGGGTGCCCAGCTTACTTCCGGTACCAGATTTCAGGTGACAAGCGTATATTCAAGAACCAGTTCTGGTTCCAAATTGCGCGACCGCCAAATATGACTATTGACCGGACCATGTGTACAACCATGCTTGGCTGTCACAGCCGTTGACAGTCGTAATAGTTGGCTAATTTGGGGAAGGTTAGATAGGAAATTTGTTATTTCTGCAAGGATTATCGGACAACTGTGAGACAATTCGAAAAAAGTATGAAACGTTGATCGTCACCGGAAGTACTAATTTAAGGTCTCGCGAAGTGCCGTAACTTACACGTAACAGGTAGGACAGTCTATACGTAAGATCGCTTTTGTGAAACAGTTCCCTGATTGACAGCCCTGTGCTCTCTCTGTGCCTAATTTTCCCTTTTAATATAAGTTAAGTCGACTGTGTGTTGACAATGTACTCTACGCACACGCCCCAACCAAGAATACCCGGGAACAGTGCACTGCTATCGCCATAACTGTCTCGGGTCGGTTGCTGAAAATGTATCCATTCGCTCAGAATATTTACCAGGAATTCGCTAGTATTTTTGTGGGGCTGTTGTGTCTGTTTATTTTTGGTTTGTTATATTTTTTTGTGGTCAATGCACTAACACACCAATTGTGTTGTAAAATATTGTATAGAATTCTGCTTGAAATGAATACATGTAATGCAGAACTAACTCGAAATAAAAAACTTTTTCGAAATTACGATTTTTGTAAAGGGCTTTAAGGTGTTCTAAAGGTGTCAAAACCAAAAATATACATCTGTTATTAATTCTTAAACTGTAAAAATATTATCAGCGGAATAACCGATGGCGAGGCTTGCGTATTCTGGTAAAAAATAAACTCCCCGAAACTTTCAGGGATTGCTGCATTCGATTGAGTTAATTGATAGACGTACTAAACGGCTCAGAACACACATATGCCCAGATGGGGGAACGACAACAGAAGCACACGTCCGTATCAAGTCAAGTATGGGGAACATAATGTGCACTAATACCCCGGGTACTCGAGGGTGGGTTATCACAAGTATGTACAAACCGCCATCAAGCGAGCCCGGGGTGTCTTTCAGATTCTTTTGCGGTTTGCTGTTACCTACAGTTAGAAACAGAATGAATTCCATACAGTTTCAGATAATGTAATGACATGTTGTTTTGTTGTTTGTTGTTTAACGCCACACTCCGCAATATTCAAGCTATATGGCGGCGGTCTGTAAATAATCGGATCTGGACCAGACAATCCAGTGATCAACACCATGAACATCGGTCTACGCAATTGGTTACGATGACATGTGTCAACCCGATCCCGTTAGTCGCCTCTTACGACAGGCATGGGTTGCTGAAGACCAATTCCCTGCAATTATCTAGACTTCCTTTTGTGTGTAAGCCGAGGTGGCTTAGTGGGTTGGATCGCTGATTTGGGCGCTGACGATTAGGCGTCTCCCTCTGAGTGTACAATGGGATAGAACCTGTGATTCACTGAATGAGTAATCCCAATGTAACACATGTTAGAAACAATGAGCACCCAGTGTATCGTTCTACAAGCTGTGACCAACTACCACATCAACCATTTTGTTTCTGTTCATATTCTCTGTACTTTGCGCTAGTGTCATCGTTCACCCACAGACAGGCAGTGTGTTTGAGATAGCTAAAATGGCACCAGTATATCCGCTAAACCAAGACGTATTAGGCCATACCAGGTTTTAGAATGGCGTGAAGTTCGTGCAAGGTACAAAGGTTGCACAGCGTCACCTACCGGCAGGTTCTGTGTTGACTCTCCAGATAACTCGTGGTTCCTTAATGGCTTTGTATTCAATTGTGTAGACGGCACTATCCTTGGCAGGGTTGACCTCGACCTTTGCCTTAGTTGGTTGAAGATCCACAGGGTGTTCATACCCATTAGGCCCAGTCTGTAATATACACAAAACGCAGGTCACCTTTATATTCATCTGCTCATTTATTACACCAGGGTGGGCAGTGAATCCTTGTACAGATTTAATTTTACATTAAATCAAACTTTAACGCTTTCTGATGCCTTTTTCTCAAAGTTTCGTAAAGTTCGATCGTGTTACGCATAAATCTCAGAAAACGGTCATCAACGCCACAGTATCACGAAACCTTGTTGGTCAGTACCGTGTTACTAAAGAACAGCGGAGATTGTGGGATGGGTAGGGTTATGGCGATGGGGTAGCATAGTGGCTCAAGCGTTTGCTCGGCACGCCAAACTCTCCGGTTCGATTCCGCACATGAGTAGAATGCGTCAAGTCCATTTCTGGTGCCAAGCGCCATGATATTGGTGCATAATTGCTAAATCGGCGTAAAACCATACCCACTCACTCAGTCGCTACTGGGAATGATGGGCCCGGAGTAACGAGTTTTCGTGGTATACAGTGGACCCAGTAGCAGTCTTTCATTACAGTGTGGTCTCAATCTAAATCTTACAAATCGTCCCCTATTAAATTATTGCAATATTCTTATTCTATATCGTCAGTTTGCAATCCCATGACACAGGGTTAATCTAAAAAGTGGACATTCATTCAAGAAGGCAAAACGAATCCGTGAAGGGTTGCTGGACACTGTATGTGTGTAGAAGCAGTAATTACTCACCGATTTTAAAGCGGTCCACAATTTGTTAATTTCGTATTCCACATAGCCCTGGAAAGTGTTGAATCTCGAGAGTAATTGTTGTACTGTTGTTGAGAGCTCCCCCTGAAAAATAAACCGGAACAAATGTCACATGATATAATTAATACACCAGCATTGAGATGATGTTAGGGTATTAACTGACTGACTGACTGAGTTTAGTTTTACGCCGCTTTAAGCAATATTCCAGCAATATCACGGCGGGGGACACCAGAAATGGGCTTATCACATTGTGCCCATGTGGGGAATCGAACCCGGGTCTTCGGCGTGACGAGCCAACGCTTTAACCACTAGGCTACCCCACCGCCCTTTAGGGTATTAACACATTCCAATCATTGAAATAACAAGTTCATTGTTTACTTATGTAGCGGCCATAAAACCTCAGAGTCCCGTGCTGGGATTCGAACCACCGACCTTCTGAAGTCGGGCGCTCTGTCCAAATGACCAAAGAGGTAAACCCCGTCAGCAAGCTGACAAGGAAAGGATGTCACCTGTGGGATCAATGGGATCTATGGGCTACACTTACATTAAGTATTTTTTAATCCGGACAAATCTATTGGTTTATGGTTAAACCAATCACATCGAGCAAATATGTCCATTTTACGCAAAGCACTCACGTACACGGCTGGCCAGATTCAGCCATTTGCTCTACAGAGTTACCGGCCTTACGCGTTCTGGGGTTGGCTCCAAGCACGTGTTCTTCCAGATTATATCCATTGTTTTAACAAAGAGGATCAGGTCTGTGCTAATGGGTTTCACAAAGCGTAAGACTTCAAACCTCACATGTATCACCTAGATAATCGAACATCATCAAAGAATCGGGAGGGGCCGACATTTCCAGAAAAAAATGACATTGCGAGAAATAAAACATGTTATAGTTGAGATTGCATTTTCTTTTCAGTAAGGTACAGATTCTTGTACATTTGTTAGGTTAAGTCCCGTCCGGCATTCGAACCCTCAGTCTCAGTCAGGCACAAAATCGCCAGCACACAAAGTCAGCGCTCTAACCCACTCAGCCACTGAACGGGGCGGTGGGGTAGCCTAGCGGTTAAAGCGTTCGCTCGTCACGCCGAAGACCCGGGTTCGATTCCCCACATGGGTACAATGTGTGAAGCCCATTTCTGGTGTCCCCCGCCGTGATATTGCTAAAAGCGGCGTAAAACTAAACTCAATCGCTCACTCACTCAGCCACTGAACGTCACGTTAAAACAAGTACGTGACCTGGGTCTAGATGTTCGAAGCTCTCTTAGCGCTAAGATAGTCGTACGTGCCATACATTTACATTAACTTACGACTATCTTAGCGCTAAGAGAGCTTCGAAAATCTAGGCCCAGGACAAGTTGTCGGCTTCCTTTTTTGTCAGGAAACCTCGCTGGCTGAGTGGGTAAGATTGCTTGAGCTCTAACCTTTAGGTAACTTATTTTGAGAATGTGGGTTCGAATCCCGCCAGCCCAATAAGATGTATAACATGTGATTTACGGAGAAATCGAAAGAAATAATATAACATATGTTACTTTTGACCACATTCTAAATGGCGTTTCAGTCAAGGGACAGAGATAATTGACGCGCCAGAAATCCCAAAGATATAATGACACATCATGAGCAAAAGTTTAAATGAATGCATAACTTTATAAATTAGTGTTTATTTAAGAGCCATGTATAGAAATAAACATCATATAAACATCAAAAAGAACATGTTAAACATACATTAGTCCAAGGCCAAACAGACACTCTACTGTACGAGCATTACATGTTTCCTATCTGGTCAGCATAACTATAAATGTGATTCAGAGAACCAGAACAAAGAGAGGCTAAAATACCACGCAGGTAACGTGGGGTACGTACAAATAACAATTGTTGACAAATCTGCCATAGAAGCCTATAAATAACCGACCCTCAGACGTCAACCGATTCAGACAAGCATAAAATACTTGCGGCCTCTTCTCACGCTTTGTTTCCCCGTGAACGTGTATTCACCTACAATTGCCTTGCCTTTGCGTGCTTGTGTGACAAATACTACATACCTGTGAGGCAGGATATGCTCGCGTTTTCGAGAAACCTGTTGTCATCCGTTTTTTTACTGTTATTTCTAAACACATGGTTATGCTATAGTCGGAATTGTACAACGAACTTGTCATTTTCATTATTAATCAAGTCTATGTTTCGTCTTCATGTATATTTTGGAGAATATTTTATCACTCTAGCCCGTGGCTAGTATAAATCCAGTTGGGCCAGTAAATCTCAACAGTCACTGGCCCAACTGGCTAGTGAATTTTCATGGTGTCAATTTGTAAATATATCACCCTCTCTTGTTAAGTTATAATACACTTTTAAATCATGCACGATTATGGCCTGATTATATGTTCATCATAATAGACGCTTAATGATGAAACCCGTGTCTACATTCAAATTTCGGGCTAGTGAATTATTTTATGAGCTAGTAGATTCTAACTTTCAGGCATAGCTAGCCCGACTGGCTAACAAAAAATTGCAAACTATTTCGCACACTGACTAAAGAGGGGTGACGCAAAATAAACCAAGGCCAGCGTCTAAAATCCGTCCAAACCTCTTAGCTAGATATTCTTAAACTTAAGTATTATAAACGAATTATCTATTCATGATGGTTATATTCTAAATATAACATATTCATTCCGCATTTAATATTACAACCATATGTCAAATGCAACAGAAAGTATTTTACGACAAAATAGGTTCTGCCTTTGTCCTCAACATCACGATATGACTACATTGTCAGATGAAAGCTTTACTCATGTGATTATACGGTTCTCGACTCCATAAATGTGTCACACTTCGTATATCAATCTGATACGAGGCAACTATATGTGGATGTTCGTGTCTTGTAACTGTAGACTAAGACATGCAGTAGTTTACGACCAAACGTCGTGACTCAAACTTCGAGAGACGTTTTGTAATCTGTTGGACTATTGTGGACCTTGAGGGCATTCAAGTCAAAGTAAGTTATGAATGAGTTAGATTTACGCCGCTTTTAGCAATAACCAAGCAATATTACCGGGACCAACAGAAAGGGGTTTCACACGTTGTACCCATGTTGGGAATCGAACCCGGGTCTTCGGCGTGACGAGCCAACGCTTTAACCACTAGGCTACCCCACCGCCCCAGTAAGAGTAAGAAATACAGATATGCAACAAGTATATGCAAAAAGTATAGCGAACAGTATAGCAACTCATTAATAAGTCAGGAATAATGACACCGGCTACTGACAACCCAGTTGCAAGGACTACGATCATTAACCTAGATTACGATTAAGACACGGCCAAGGGACGCAACTTGGCAGCGTTAAAAGCGACATCTTCGATCACTATCCCTCAAGTAATGCTTCAAGGTACCATATATTATTGATAAAATTATGTTGGCATCGTTGCGGCGTAAACTCACATTCAGTCCATAGTTCGTTTTGTAAGGCAAGCGTTTGTTGTATGAAAAGCGTACTGAGGCCAGTTCTTCTGTTCCAAGAGGGCGGTGGGGTAGCCTAATGGTTAAAACCTTGTCGTCACGCCGAAGACCCGGGTTCGATTCCCCACATGGGTACAATGTAAAGCCCATTTCTGGTGTACCCCGCCGTGATATTGCTGGAATAGTGCTTAAAAGGGCGTAAAAATAAACTCAGTCACTCACTCACTCTGTTCTCAGAGCGGCATTTGTTACAGGAACAGGTAATTTGGTCATCATATGTGACACGGTATAATATGTGGACTAATATATATGTTTCCCATCGAAAAACATGTACAAAAATATTAATGGATAAATAATCACCACTTGAAAGAAATTTGTCCTCCGGGATTAGCACGCAAATATCAAACACAAAAATTAATCACCAATTTTCTGACGTCATATTTTGCTTAATACATCATTTGTAAAAATGCATGACATTATTCATTCTGAAAGCATGCCGTTTGACAGAATACACGCGAACAAGTGCATTTGTTATCATGGTGACGTGAGTTTTAAGCTTATATCTGGCTGATTTCTTGAGTAAACGATAATGAGCCATTCTATTTTACCCCGTCACGCTGGCTCGTGGAACCTCATACATTATACAATATAAGTTATACGACCTAACCATTATACGTTCACGAAGGCAGACCATCAATCAGTTGGTGGACACGTTGAGTCATGTGTTTTCGGCAATCTATCAAAGTCAGTCGCTTCTTGAAATTATAACTGAAGCAAACAGATAATTATTTTGTCATTTTGACACATATATTTTGTTGTTGTTGCTGTTCTTATGACGTTCCGCACGAAATGACAGAACACATAGGGATCACTGAGTCTATTTCTCCTTTTATTTGATGATGGGGAGAGGATTCTTGCTGAAGTCTTTTTAGAGACACGATATATATTCGGTTACTGTTTCAAAACACGCTGATTTTACGCCGCTTCCAGCAATATTCCAGCAACACCACCAGAAATGGACTTCACACATTGTACCCTAGTGCGGAATCGAACCCGGGCCTTTGGCGTGACGAGCGAACGCTTTAACCACTAGGCTACCCCACTGCCCCTTTCTGCAAAAGTGCGATCCGAACAATTCGGAATGCCATACAAACAATGTATGGATATGAATAAGTTTAAATGATCTTAGATGAGGTGAGGTGAAATTGGGTTTAACGTCGTACTTGAGAATATTTCGCTCATATGACGACGTGAATGCGTGTGTATGTGTATGTGCGGCTGCTTGTACTAGCCCAGACGGAAGCTGGTTTTATAGTGCTAGCCCACTGAGATACCATGCCACAGTGAAGCATGATACCCCACTCAGACATATTATACTGACTCCGAGCCGACCAGTCCTTGTTGTACCCATTTATGCCGAGCGCCAGGCAGGGACCAACAAGTACCATATTTTAACGTCTTTTGGTTTGACGCGGTCGGGGATCGAACCCGCGACCTTCCGCTCAAATTATCTTAGACGTGCAATGGCATTAAAGGTGTAACCATTAAAGAATTATTCCACTGGCGATTTCAGTAAATTTATTAGTATTATATACCGGTTAAAGTATATGAAAGCATCAAAGAGGGACCATGTCACAGTCAGGCTTGTTAATCGCATCATCACATCAGGACGCCTTTACCAGGGTACTCTCCCAATGTCAGTGAAGAGATTAGGAGGTACCAAACATAAGGCACCATGAACAATGGGGAGTCGGGCAACTTGGTACTTGGGATGCAAGCGTGGCATTTCATAAGCGAGGTTCCTTGTTCCTTAATCTTGTCAAGCACATTTGTGTCAAAAGGAACGCACAATTACAAACTTTACTTAATTTTAATGTTGGCTTTAACATAATCACATTTGTGTCAAAAGGGACGGACAGTGAAAAAGTTTATATCATTTCAATGATGGCTATATACAGGGGCATGTCTACGTGCCTATTCCAAAGAATTTGTCATTATCCTTGACCCCTTTTACATATCCTGAGTCGTACCATTATGGGCCTCTGAGTCAAAACCACAAACATGGCAAAGAGAGTAATAAACGACCTATCCGCTCCCATATGCCTCTTAAGATAGTGCGTTCGTGCCAAAGCTGAGTATCCACTGACAAGGTATTGGACAGTCTGATTAAATTTATTTAGATTTACATTCTGAAGCAAAATCGCACATTGACGGTTTTGAGTGGAAAGTGACTGGTCGAGAGCAGCAAGCAGAAAGCCTTCTGTTTCATTTTTCAGGCCAGCGAAGGTCCCATCACACATGAATTCAAAGCAGTTGTCTTTCTCTGTGCTGTGTTGACCAACGATTCATTAAATGCTTTAGCAAAACGAGGAATCGCCCAGGGAGGTGAATACGTTCAAGTGACCATTTGTGAGGTACAGGATCCTAAGCTTTTCTGTTGTCCACCTATCATATTGAGAGTGAGTGAGTGAGTTTAGTTTTACGCCGAACTCAGCAATATTCCAGCTATATGGCGGCGGTCTGTAAATAATCGAGTCTGGACCAGACAATCCAGTGATCAACAGCATGAGCATCGATCTGCGCAATTGGGAACCGATGACATGTGTCAACCAAGTCAGCGGGCCTGACCACCCGATCCCGTTAGTCACCTCTTACGACAAGCATGCGTTACTGAAGATCAATATTCTAACCCGGATCTTCACGGGTGTATCATATTGAGAGGTTACGATGGTAAGTGTTCGCCTCTTCAAAGATATTTTTTTAACTGCTGCTGCAGCTGCTACCACTATTACTACCCGTGAAGATCCCGGCTAGAATTGATCTTCAGCAACCCATGTTACATTTGTAGTCGTAAGAGGCGACTAACGGGTTCGGATGGTCAGGTTCGCTGGCTTGGTTTACACATGTCATCGTATCCCAATTGCGTAGATCGATGCTCATGATGTTGATCACTGGATTGTGTGGTCCAGACTCGATTATTTACAGATCTTTCAATGCCCATAGCAACATTGTAACAAATAATTAAATACAAGTACCGTATATAGTGAATCCGTTAAGTTCAAACATATTTAGCTACATGTACAGTGGAACTGAGAATAAATTACACGTTTCATCGGCTATCCCACTAGTATGGGTTAACGTAGCCTTGCTCTAAGGCTGTGCTGAATGCTAAGCCCATGCATGTACAGTAATTCTATCCTTTAAAGAGGCAAGTCCAGATAAGCGGACAGGATGCCAGTCTGTTATTTATATTTTTCTCTAGAAATTATCATTTAAACTATTAATTATTGCTTTATAGACTTGTGCAAGTCAACGCCGTTATACATGACTGTGAATAACTTTAGAATTAATCATTTTTAAAACTTCACAGCTGTCTGTGATCGTGATATTCTGAGACGCATTATATCAAAGATAAAACGACCGCTTCTGGGTGTGTTGTAATATGAATATCAGGGTCACACTGTACCGAGTTAAAATAAATATATGATGCAATTGCGTCACGTTTGCGTCGAAATTTATAATATTTAATCAACACAATTACACTAATATTTCACACAATCCTGTCAAAAAACAAATGTTTTATCTTGCTAATAGTGAAATGTTGTCATGTCGTAATGCTGCTCATCTTGAATGAATGAATAAATGACACCTCGTGGTAATCAAAAGTCACGAGCTCCTCGTGCTCGCAGCCAGATGTGCAATATGATTGACAGATGAGATACTACAAGCATGTCTATTTCCTCAAGAAGAACATGAGATATGGAACTGTTCGCTCACAACACTTGACAGAGAGTTGACAGTTACATTAAGACGGGCACAAACGACGTGAGGCAGTGCATTTCAGTGGGTTTGGTCTTCAATGAAACGAGACAATTAGTGCGTCTTCCGCCATAATGTTATGACATCACAGTGACCCATTATACAGATATGTCTCCCTCTGAACATAAACATCAGGTTGTTGTTTTGACATTGATAGATATAAGGTTAAAACAAATTCCAAATTACTTATAATATTTATATTTTTATAAAAATATGACCTTTTATAGGAATAAAAACAAAACAAAACATATTCAAAAGTTGTATATAAACGTAAGTTAATGCAAAATTACCGTGAATAATGTAAGAAAAAGGATAAGAGCGGACACACGGTGTTTAATGCAGTAATCTAGCAACTATGTAACATTTAAAGATGGTTACCTTGGGTTTGTATTTTATTATGTAAAAGAAGGAACCAACAAATTTATATTTTTGATTCTCGCTGTTTTGCAGGACATCGAGCATGTCAAGCGTACAATTATGTTTCTTAAGAAAAGCACGTCTCAGACGTTATTCGCTTCGGTGATACCTACAAACACATGTCTATAGTTATGACAAGGGCGAAACGGGCTTCGAACCCAGGGTCATAGGTGTCTGAGGGACACACCGGGGACATGGTGACTTGCAGCGCTTTAGACAAATGGACAACTCGCATGATGAGAAAAACAAGAATGGTCTTACATATATAACATTCATGAAATACTAATTGTATTATCGGACATTTCTAACACATCTACATTGAACAAAGATCGGTAGCTCTGTGTGTATGCGTGCGTGCGTGCGTACGTGCGTGTGTGCGTGGGTGCGTGCGTGTGTGAGTGGGTGCGTGCGTGTGTACCAGTCGCAGTCAATTCATTGTGGCTCGCACGTGACATTTATATACACATTCAGAGCGTCCAATTTGATGATAACATACGTGACATGATAATTTATCTCGACATAACATGTTGAGATTTATGACAGGAAGTTGTCATGGAAATAGTGGAAAACAACACGAATTTATGGATCACGTTATACAAAGTTTCGCTAGACAGAAATTATTTAGTCATTCAGTCAGTTCTAACAATTCAAATGTGCGCGCTGATATATGGTCACATTGGGAGGTTTCCTTGTATCACGCTGATGCCATAAAGAAAGAGTAGAGGGGCGGTTTGCTTTATAGTTGGTGCTATGTGCTTCATGGAAGTTAAATAAAATTCAAACTGAAATAATGAATATTGTAATCTAACACATTTGGGCGTTTTTTACACACGACAGTTTACTTTCAGTGAGTGAGTTTAGTTTTACGCCGCACTCCGCAATATTTCAGTTATATGGCGGCGGTCTGTAAATAATCAAGTCTGGACCAGACAATCCAGTGATCAACAGCATGAGCATCGATCTAGGCAATTGAGATACGTTGACATGTGACAACCAAGTCAGCGAGCGTGACCACCCGATCTCATTAGTCCCCGCTAACGACAAGCATGGGTAACTGAAGATCAATTCTAACCCGGATCTTCACGGGTAGTTTAATTTCAACATCAGGGCAGAAATGTTTGACAGTTTGACAATTTTTTTTTGTTGTAACCACGTACACGGTTTCTAAGGCATATTCCATTTATCCAGTTCTATATGGGTACCCGGCAGACGGTGATTTGATGTAAACCTTCTAGAGCCTTATTGTTTGGTCTGTATGTTCCCCAGGGAAATGAAAATCAAATTTGAGTGCTCGGTGATAAAAAAAATAGGGCAATGGCATGAGTGAGTGAGTTTAGTTTTATGCTGCTTTTAGCAATATTCCAGCAATGTTACGGCGGGGGACACCAGAAATGGGCTTCACACATTGTACCCATGTGGGGAATCGAACCCTGGTCTTCAGCGTGACGAGCACACGTTTATCCACTAGGCTACCCCACAGTCCTGGTAACGGTATGGACATTCATTAGGTAAATGTGATCAGTAGAATTAAACACAGAATAGTAGTAGTAGTAGTAGTAGTAGTAGTAGTAGTAGTAGCTGCAGCAGCAGTGGGAGTAGTAGACGTAGTAGAAGTGATGGTGGTGGTGGTGGTGGTAGTAGTAGTAGTAGTAGTAGTAGTAGTAGTAGAAGTGGTGGTGGTGGTAGTAGTAGTATTGTTAGTAGTGGTGGTGGTAGTAGTAGTAGTAGTAGTAGTAGTAGTAGTAGTAGTAGTAGTAGTAGTAGTAGTAGTAGTAGTAGTATAGTAGTAGTAGTAGTAGTAGTAGTAGTAGTAGTAGTAGTACGAAAACACACGAGGAAACGTCGGAAAGAGGCAACAATTACTATCTGTCTTGTAGTATCACAATATCGACCACAAATGCACGCCAACGTTTTTTGGTTTTCATACAACTTGATTCTGCCTGTCTACACTAACGCGCTTTTGACACTGGCGACCCTGTCACTATGTGAGTACACACTAAGTGTTGTAACTTATAGCTAATGTGGGGTGTTTTGCCTTCGGGAAAAAAACACCTTTTGTTACAGAAATAGTCCATCCGTTAAGCTGATGCATCGACAACGTGGCGAGGTCTGACGTTCAACAGTCAACACTGACAGAGAAGTAATTCTTCACACACCGGATACTTCAGTCCTACACGGACATGGCCCTTAACTCGGGGAATATTTCATTCACGTTCGTGAATATTCATCTTAACTGACTCAAGACTATTCATCAAGAATAACTTACTTCGCTGGTCAAGTGAGGGTTATAGACTGTAGATCAAAATGTGAATTTGTCTTCTACTACTTACGTGCACATTCGTATTGTACGCCGTATTTGATTATGACTGCGTATTTATATAAATTAGAAATACCATTTTATTAATACAATAAGTATACTATTAGAACCTTGCCTCGGATAAATTATGTGTATTTGTTGACCGGAATCGCCTTAATTTATCTCAAGAAACATATATTGTTTCTATTTGATTTGTTGCTGTTGTTTTGTTTCCTTTGTTTTCTAAGCAAAACAACATAAAACTATTTCACAGACACGTTCTTCCAAGTACACGATCCATTGCAGTGCGTGAAACCCTTTCAACGTTCGGTTTTCATAGCGTAGAGTTACGCTGTGAGGAGCTTACTAACATCTGCGGGGTGGAACGAAAGTTGGTTCTGATCTTCATTAATCGGAAGAGTATATCAACGAATATCTTAACATAAGTCTAGTATTTATATTTGAGAGAACGAAAAGGCCAATAATGTTTCCATATAATCACTGCAGCACATATTTTTCCATTACAAATAATACTTATTATGTTTGACCGACAGAGACGAAAGCCATAGATACTAAACTCTGACGACTACAACTGTATAAAACTCTGAATATCCCGATTATGATATTCACAATGCTGTGAGAGATTGATTGGGCTTTCTTGCCATTTTTAGCGACACTCCAGCAATATCACGGCGGGGGACACCAGAAACGGACTTCACACATTGTACCCATGTGGGGAATCGAACCCGGGTCTTCAGCGTGACGGGCAAACGCTTTAACCACTATGCTACCCCACCGCTCCTCAAAATACTGCGATGTAAATAGCGTAGCCATATATATTTCCAAGTTGTGATAAACCTGTCATGTAAAATAATGAGATCCATCCACTACGAAACGTGCACTGACCTACTTGTGGGCCCGGCGGGTCTTTATGTACAAGAGGCCGTATGTGCCTGTAATTGTCAGGATAGGATACTCCAGTGTTGACAGTGCCGGAAATACATTATGGGCGGCGACCATAACTTGGATGACAGATGATGTGCTCATGTCCATTAAACTAAAACATATTCAGCCGGGTGAATTTCAGTCTCAACTGTGATAAGGAGTGATATAAGACTGAAATGGGTTGAACGAGTTAAACAACGTCTTTATCTGATACAGGTTACATATGTCAACTTGTGGAAGGTGCAAATGTAGAAGGAGTGGTTGTAGCGGCACTCTCCTACCCAGAGTTCCATGCGGCAAGCCAGCATAGTACCTCTGCCACAGGCCAGAAAGATGTGACGATTCGTCACATCTTGCACCGTCCATTCAATATAATGTACATATTTCTTAACTCTTTTATTTTTGATGAGTCTACACATCTAATTAAACATCTTTTGATAGAATGGTTTAGTTTCACTGAGAAAATATCCTAAAACATGTAATACTATTTCGATTTGCGTAGCGATCCTTTGTTTACATAGGTTGTACGGCTCCACGTGTGTAGCGGTAGATGTGACAATGACGTAACGATAGCAGTGGTTGTCACGATAGCAGTTAGAAAACTGTCATACGTCATAAAATAGCAGATGTTATTGCAGTAGTAGAAAGAGCAGCAGCAGTAGTAGTAGTACTTTCCCAGAGACTACTAGTGGTAATAGTAGTAGTAGTAGTAGTAGTGTAGTGAGGTGAAGTGAGGGGGAATGGGGTTTAACGTCGTACATATTTCGCTCATATGACGACGTGCGCGCGTGTGTATGTGTGGCTGCTTGTGCTAGCCCAATTAAGATGGTTTTATAGTGCTAGCTCACTGCGACAACATGGCGCAGTAGCAGTAGCAGTAGCAGTAGTAGCAGTAGTAGCAGCAGTCGTAGTAGCAGATGTACCCACTAATGCAGTCCCGTTGGTCGCTTCTTAGGAGGAGCAGAACAGGCTGTTGAAAACCAATTCTGAACCGGGTCGTCACGGGCAGTGGCAGTAGTAGTAGCAGCGGCAGTAGCAGTAGCAGTAGCAGTAGCAGTAGCAGTAGTAGCAGTAGCAGTAGCAGTAGCAGTAGTAGCAGCAGCAGCAGTAGTAGTAGCAGTAGCAGTAGCAGTATGAAATGTGGGGAACACACTGTCAGGAACGTAATGGCTGTTCAAGTAGCCTAATGAGCTACAGTGACAATGCTGTGAGCAACAGCGAAGTCCAGCGCCGTGCACACAAATATACCTCTATTGTTTACGTCGTCACAAATCAAATCGCTGTAAACAACCTCCCTTTACCACAGGTGACCAAACTAAAGTCCCCTTTCCCCCACAGACATGCCACAGTCTGGAGATAAGTCGGTGTGTGTGATTACAGTGTTGACAGATATTAATCGGGAGATTACTCTCAGCCGACCATGCACAACGCGCCGTCACCTTAATGGCGCTTCGTGATCCACGTATCATACTGACATAACCTCGGGGGAAACTGTTGCCCTGTCTGCTACCTGTAATACGTCAGTGACGTGGAGAACATAGCACAGAGTACAGGCAAGATTGGTCACATGAAAGGAGTATGTGTTGTGAAATGTGTAGACACAGTCTATTACTGTGAAACTCGTATCATTCTATTTCTGTGAAACTCTACCATATTACTATGAAGCTCGTATCGCTCTATTACTGTGAAACTCTTCCATTCTATTACTCTGAAACGCGTACCATCCTGTTACTGTGAAACTCTATCATTCTATTACTGTGAAACTCGTATCATTCTATTTCTGTGAAACTCTGCCATATTACTATGAAGCTCGTATAGCTCTATTACTGTGAAACTCTTCCATTCTATTACTCTGAAACGCGTACCATCCTGTTACTGTGAAACTCTATCATTCTATTACTGTGAAACTCGTATCATTCTATTTCTGTGAAACTCTGCCATATTACTATGAAGCTCGTATAGCTCTATTACTGTGAAACTCTTCCATTCTATTACTCTGAAACGCGTACCATCCTGTTACTGTGAAACTCTATCATTCTATTACTGTGAAACTCGTATCATTATGTTACTATGAAAACCGTAATACTATCATTCTGTTACTGTGAAAATATCATTCTATTACTGTGAAACTCTATCATTGTATCGTTCTATATTACTGTGAAACGCGTATCATTCTATTACTGTGAAACTAGCATTATTCTGTTACTGTGAACTTATACTGATGGAACTAAGTAAAGGAACGTAGTTATCTATCTTAAAATGTTTTTTTGCATGAGAGGTCACAGACCCATTTACACGAAATGAATACAAAACAGTCTAGAATCATTTAAGAAACAGATTCACATACGCATTGTAGTACATGTTTGCTTTCGAAGGCATACTAGAAATATAACTTGCCGCAATTAATTGATCATATGTTGTGGCTAAAACGCGAGGAAACAGTCTGTCTGAATGTATACATATTTAGGAACTGCTATCCGGTATTTAAGGATGGAAATATACAGTTAAAATCATATACAAATCTTCAATATTGTTTAGGCTACAATATGTATACAGTTAGTTTTACTACTGGGCAAGCGTTTGTTTCGCGCCCACACTGTAAACGTCCCTGTTAAAAGGAATATCAAGAAAATAGTAGGATTATAAAGCTGGATCAATATTCATGTCAAGAAGGACCATTATAAGACAATGTCAGCTCTGAATGTTACCGTCCTAAATCTCATGTCATCAAATATGTCTCTGTCTTGATGATACACAGTCGTATTTATGGCTGACACGTTTAACTCCCCGGATGTTTCAGGTAGGTATTAATCATGTCGTCTTTTTCTGGAAACAGTGGTATGAGGAGTTTACCTGAAGACCTGGTAGCAATAAGAGTCGTCGTGTCCTGGGACGCCCTTTGTTAACAACATTAAGACTGACTTTGTCTCTGAAAACATTTCTATTCAAATTAAAGATTTTGTAGACTCGTGAATCATGTTTTCCTCCGCCAGGTAATTGTGTAAAACAGGAGTATTTGGGACGACCGGTAAATCCGAAGCTGATCCGATATATGGATGGCATTATCAGAAACTGATCCGATATCTTGATGGCATTATCAGAAACTGATCAGAGACTATGAAGACATTATCAGAAACTGATCAGAGACTATGAAGACATTATCAGAAACTGATCAGAGACTATGAAGACATTATCAGAAACTGATCAGAGACTATGAAGACATTATCAGAAACTGATCAGAGACTATGAAGACATTATCAGAAACTGATC
Organism: Haliotis rubra; assembly: GCF_003918875.1. Classification (NCBI taxonomy): domain Eukaryota; kingdom Metazoa; phylum Mollusca; class Gastropoda; order Lepetellida; family Haliotidae; genus Haliotis; species Haliotis rubra. The sequence continues at coordinate 1,081,418 of NW_025765447.1, forward strand.
AGGGACTATGAAGACATTATCAGAAACTGATCAAAGACTATGAAGATATTATCAGAAACTGATCAGAGACTTTGAAGACATTATCAAAAACTCTTCAGAGACCTTGAGGACAATATCAGAAATTGATGACTTGTGATTGTATATTGACTACTGATTGGTGTAAACGGTAACCGCGGGTTTTGAATAACAGTCGGAACATTAGTCTTTGTAATGATTGTTCTATATTAAAGAATACGGGCCTCGTATGAATGCGCTGTGGTATGTGTAGATTGTTGTGTTAGGATATATCACTGCTATCCGAACATTCAAAAGACATATCTGATTTTCTGTATCAAAAGTTGAATACTGTATACGATATTAAATAATCAAAAAAGTTATTTTGTGGAAACGAGTACACAGAAACTGGTTCTCCTGTTCACTTCATTCAAGGTTTGGTTAAAACAGATAAGTCCACAACGAGACAACGGTCCTCAAAGCTGAAACATGGATGATAGCAAAGACTTACCAGAGTTGGTTGTGGAGGTGCTTGGCCATTGCCGGACAGTAAGCAGAACGAAAGAATCCATACAAACAAAAACATAGAAGCGGGTGGAAGAAGAGATTTTGATGAGCCCGCCATGGTGAGTGGATCTTGCCGAACTGGAGAGGAGGGAGTTTTATCACCGTTACACCTCCCAGGTGGCGCACATAAATATCACGAAGGTCACGTACGTCACGAGATTGATGTGCGGTGATCTGTCATTGGTGAGATGAGCAGACGTCACATAGCAGACGTCACCGAGCAGACGTCAAAATGGAGGAAAGCTGTTGCTGAACGTCTGGTAGGCAAGACGGTCAAGTCAGAACAATCAAATCGACAATTCGATGATGCTGTGTTATGTAATGTGTGTTTTAGAGTGAAACTACATGACAGAAAGATTATGAGGGCACTTGTTCTTATTGTGAATACAATGGACGTGTTTGTTTCCTAGTTGTCATAATAACATATCGTATTGGTTTTTTTTTATATCTTTGACGTTTGTGGGAGCTCGTGTAATGCCTAAGAACATTTGTGGGTAACGTCTCGATTTGTCGACGCGAAACGTGTTGTCTTGTTGACAAGACATGCGCCGTGTACCTGATACAACATTACTTCTGATGCTTTCTTATCCATCAGTGCCATAGAGACGTATTACATATTTGCCCTTCTCTTTACAAAGAAAATACACAGCATCTCATGATGAATATAACTCGTACACCGTACAACGCTGGCTAATCCCACAGCGAATTATGCCTATGGCAGTTTGTTGCTCGGTCGAACATGGTCAGACGGTAATTGTAGTAATTTACCATTGTTTGCTTGTTCTCGGTCAACCTTGTGTCATTTTGTTTGGATTGTTTAGAATGTTTGTTGCTTAACTTTTGACGTGATGAATAGTCAGCTATGGAATGTATTTCAAGAAACACGGGTTAATTGTTGTAACATATGCTGAGGCAAATTGACACACTTTTGTAAGTCCATTTGTTTTTTTTTATTGATCTTGTCCTTTAGCATATGTTTTTATTTTATTGGTCTTGTCCTTTAACATATGTTTTTTAACCCTAAGCGCAGCAAACCGGCAGGTATAGGAGAACTGTGAATAGCTGAGTCTGGTCCATACCACTCAGTGATTGACATCCTGAGCATCGATCCACGACTTGGGGTTACGAACCAGCTCACCGAACCACACCGCCCGTCCCATTTCGTCGCCGTGACGACAAGCATGGGTTGCAGGGGAACCTGGGCCCCGTTCCTCAAGGCAATCGTAGCCGTAAGATGATCGTAACTCCCATACTTTAACATAGACTTACGACTGTCGTAGCGCTACGATCGCTTTGAGGAACGAGGCCCTGTTTCATAACTGAATATGATGACAGAATAACCGAGATTTCTTACGTAGATACGGCTATCAACAACAAAAAGGTTTGAGAAAAAAAAGGACAGTGAAGTCAAATTTTATGAAAGAAGAGAGGTCACATTTATCGATTCAAATTTCGGTTTCAATGACTTTCACAAATAAGATTACCAGTATTCACCTCTACGCAAATCGATAGCCATGTATGACATAACCATCGGATGTTGATGTCATGTCGCATCACCCTCTCCCTCCTCCTGACACTTCCTATCCACCCCCATCCCCATCCCCACCCCCATCCCAAAACTCGAACCACCACCACCACAACTGCACACTCATAACCCATAAGAATTCAAAACGAATATTCAGTTATTTGCATTAATATCAACTGAAAGGAATTAATCAGCATTTCGGCTATGCTCTTACAGGGTTTTCTTTCAACTTGGTAACTGTATATGTTAGAAAGTTTAAGAAATGTAACTTCTCATATGTCAAGAAAAGTTTGGACCACAGTGGACATAGGGAAGTATTTAAGAATCCTAATAGTTTAAACCGACATTGGTTCACATCACGAACAGAATCTGTACTCTAGGATCATTTTGTAAAAGTATGAAGAAAAATGGATTTCCTAGTTACCATGGATTATTGGATTCATTATCCGTTTCCTAGTTTTAGCCGTCATTTATATATGTACTTACTGGAAAAAGACTTTGCTTAGTCAAGCGTATTCAAACCTAAACGAACCTACAGATATAAAGAAAACCACTAAACTACCCCCTTCTCACGACTGTCAACAAAACACAATGTCAAACTACCCATTTCTCACGACTGTCAACAAAACACAGTATCCTGTATCACACCGTCATTAATGTGTTTGTCTTTCATTGCGTGTAACTATCCTCATAATTGTAGATATTATGTCACGTGACACCCAAGCTCTGCCTGTAGGTGGTCGACCTCTCACCGACCACATCACACGAACTATCCATGCTTTGTAATTGTCCATAACGATATGCTTTGATGAAGTAATAATCTCCGTCGTATTTGTCAGTATGATTGGTTCTAATCTACATATCATATTTATGGATTGTTCGGTAGGCATTGTTTGGGCGTTGATGGATGACAAAGTTGACACAGTTCTAGATAACACGGTACATGAGACAATGAAATTCACCTCTGACATGAAGTCCATTATTTTCAAAATTTATGAATTTTTTTGGTAAAGGCGAAAGTAAAAGGGGTCGCCTTAAATATGCCCGGGGTAAATTTGTTAAACGCACTGCACGTGCAGCTTGGTTCAACTTGTCTTTTGCATAAATTTGGGTTTCGTTACAAAAAGGTACCTGTTGCGTAATCGCACGATGTCAGCTCTGTCACATAGCAACAGCCTGTTTTCCCCAATTACCGTTTAGTAACGAATTCCAAATTTATGCAAAAGTTTCCATAACTGATATTTGGATATAGTCAACGAATGTCCTGTATCCATGTGTTTTTGCCAAATGCGTAAGGAAAGGAATTTATTTTAGCTATAGAGTCTTGTAATAGCATTTCTTACTAACTCTTTCCAAAAACAGTGAAGTTTGTGAAGTTTGTCAGCTTTCAAAAGTGGAGATTTTGATACGACCCCCCCTCAGTTGTGCGTGACCTGGTTACAGTATTCACACGTACAATGACTTTCCATCTGATTGGATCATTGGCGAGAATATTGTGGGTGGTGAGCTCGCTGTTGGATCTGGGTTAACAATTGTAGTTTTTGCATGAAATTGCCATACATTCATTTCCTTGTGTATTGAAAACAAACACAGTTATTACCTACTTCCATTTATAGGTAATATTATAAGTTCAAAGTTTACAAACATATCGCATGATTCTTATGAAAAATTGAGTAGTCTACTAGTGTATATCAGTCAAACACCACATACCATTGAGGTTTACCTTTAAAGTTTTAAAAATTGAAAATATATAACTAACACATTTTATTTTTAAAAATAATGCCGCAAAAATATTGCCGGGGGATATAGAGGAGAGTGGAGAGGCCGGCGGTGCATGATTATGCCAGAAGCCTTTTGAAGACAGTAGATAATTGTGCCTTGAACATATAACATGAAGTGTATAAATAACGTATATGTCAGGATATCGTCCACGTTGTGATCTGCTGTCCATAAATCCACAAACACCACAGTTGCATCGATTACAGGTGACAGATCACTTGCCGTGATTGATATGTGATATTCACACTGCGCGGAGCTGTTTTAATCCGCTTACGTTGGCGTGACGTTACAGAGTTGCGGTGTCTATATATACACCCTTGTTACAGCGGCTGTAGTAAATGGTAACCCCTGTCATCAACTGAGGTGAAAACACGACCGTGGAGACACCTGTATTTGCCTGTGTATACATACAGGTCTTCATGTGTGTCGGGTATCAGGTATTTCCTCGAGGGGCTAAAATTGACTCGTTTTCATCAAACGTGTAGCGTCACGTATTTCTAATTGTTTCATTGACATTCTAGACGTTGGTGAGTTAGATATGAAGCATACATCTTTATTGATGACAACTTCTTCAAGTCACATTTCGTACTCTCTTTAATACTTACCTATTGAGCTCCCAATTTTCAGAAACGAATTCCCCAATCCTTCACGATTTCTTTTTCACATTGTTTAGTATGGATAAAATATATAAAATTTCTAATCAAATATATATTTCTACAAGCCAAAGAGATGTTTAATATCATAAAAAAATATATTTTGGATATTTGTTCACGTTTGACCTTAATGTTTGCATTATTTGTACCTTAGAGCTGATTTCATATTTATGGTCGTATTTATGAATTTGTTCAAAGAGGAGATCTTTATTATATACGTGGAGTACACATATCAATTGAGTAAGTTTAGTGTTACGCCGCTATCTGCAATATTCCAGCAATATCACGGCGGGGGACACCTGAAATGGGCTTCACACATTGTACCCATGTGGGGAATCGAACCCGGGCCTTGGGCGTGGCGAGCGAACGCTTTAACCACTAGGCTATCCCACCGCCCCTACACATATCAAGAAAATTGACAGTTCATATGGTTTCTGCTGAAAGATTTCCCTGTTTGCTGTTTGACGCCCGTATTCGGCCAAGCAATGGGTGAGGTCGGTCATGGAACAAGATTTATGACGTCATTATGGATCGTGACGTCCTTGGTGCTGTGACGTCATATGACAACAGAACTGATAATTTCCGGTCATTTGCAGTCGCCCGCTAATTTCTGATAACTAAAGGGCGGTTTCATGATAATTCCATCCATTTTAACTAAATTTACGGACACTATATTTTCGTGATACTCTGTTCACCGTGAACTATATTGTTCCACTATATAGGTCCACGCTGTAACTCTCATCCTCGATAATCTCCACGGTATACGTTCCGATAAATTTCCACTAGTACCCTGGATGGATCTGCGGCTCTGATTTTATTACCTCCCTTTGCTGGTTCCGCATTCTCACAGTAGCCAATCAGATAAGCCGCCGTTACAACTGCGCTTGCCAGTGTCAACAAAGATGGCTGTCGCAGCCGCGAAAATTTGTTCGCGGTGCGACTCAGATTTTTGGGGGAAACATACAGACAAATTGACAGGTGTGAAACCTTAAACAAATATATGCAAGAACTCCTTCTACCTCTTTCAGAATACCTCTGCAACAATATATTATTGTGTTGCCAAGTTTAATCGGTTAGATAATTTAAAAAAGCGAAAGTGAGTTGTGATTGGTACGCCGTAGATGCTTCCAGGGTATAGTGGAGATTTATCGGAACGTATACCCTGGAGATAATCGAGGATGTGTCACACTGTGCCATTGTAGATATAGAGTAAGTTTGCACCATTATTAATAATAATAATAAGTCATATTCTATAGCGCACAGTCTCCAAACACCAAGTGATTGCTCGCGGCGCTTAATCAGAATCTGATTATTATTACTCCGGATAACCCAACCTGCCTGTTAGGCGCTAGGAGGTTATAGTCACATGACTTTATCCAACCGGGTACACATTTTCTGCTGGGTGGACAGAGGCAATTTTGAACAAACTCACTTGCCTAAGGTGAGACCACATGTATCACATGTGCTTCGTTGTGGTGCAGGACATAAGTTCTAGAAACTCTCAGGTCTCAGGAGTGCAGCTGTCAAACACAGTCACCAATCCAAGGACTGTCCGAGCTCGTTGTTGCTTAACTTCAACTGATTCGTTGTAGTTGACGTCATGGCTTGTTTCATGTGCTTTGCAAAGTGGGAGAAAGACGACATTGGAATGCTGATTAGTATATATCTCAACTAATTTCCATTCAAAGTATGAAAAATCTTGCTTAACGCTTCGTCAGTCAGAATTTGACGTTTTGTGACAGAACATGAACTGATTTATTTACCATTTCAATAATGTCCAGAATAGATAAACAATTAGACAGTTTGAAACTTGTATCTTAATGTGAACAAGACCTGTTTGGCATCATTATAACAAAAACATCAAAAAGAGTATTTCCAAACACGCAAATATTTTAAAATTGTCAGGATAGAACTTTTCCGCATTCATTATTATGTGGATCGTTCTCTTTATAATTACACAATTACTAATGAAAGAAGTGCTCCTTTTGTATGAACCTATTTGAATAATACTATACGGTTTGACCAAAGGAGGAGATGGCATGGAATATATCTACATATTGTCCAAACAATAACTTTCAAAGGATAAACATGCCGTATTACTGCCATCATATACGTATGATATGATATTGTACATGGCAAAATGTAGATAGTGAAGTAAGGTGTCTGGAAATATGCTTAAAAGATACGTAGAATATAAATCATAAACTGCACAAGCGACATTATATAAATGCTCACATTCAACCGACCTTCACCTCAAAGAAATTCCCAAATATGTACTTACCGAATAACCCATGAGGTACGAGTGATTACGGGAAATATGTCCCGAGTGAAATTAATGTTCACTGTCCCGATCTTTAGCGAGGAACTTGAAGATTAATTTCACGAGGGACATATTTAACGTAATCACTCTTACCTCGTAGGTTATTCTATTTACTACCCATTATGTAATTAAACCGAGAAACCAGTACTTGTTAAAGGTCACATGCAACGCAAAACACAACTTTGCAGATTCTGATACCTTTCGGTATGGACTTACAGTAACAAATTAACAAAAACCCAAATTCAACTTATAAAGTTGAAAAATAACGCGATGAAAAAAAATCTCGCAAAATCGAAGTTCAAACGATTCACTAAATTCACCCAAGCTTGGGTGAAAAGTGGTTTCAACAGCTGTGCTGCGCTGCGCTCATAACGTATGCGCAGTGAAAAGGTTCTCACAGCTTGAAGCGGGATGTCCGGATTATAAGGTCGTGAGCAGGAGTAGTCTAATCTTGCTTGTGTACACACACAACAAATAGTAAATGATCTACTCATTACATAAAAGAACCTTGTTAAAGGTCACATGCAACCAAAAAATCAAACATAATTAAAACACAATTATCACTTATTCGTGACATATAATATACATTGCTGGTTATGAAAAAACATATAAACAAAATTATAAGCGTACAATCGCAAATCAAAAGTGCAATATTGTGTACTTCGGTTTACTTCCCAAGAAACGAAGCAGCCGGGATACCGAACCCAGTCAGAGCGGGTGGGTGTGCACTCAAGTGTAACGGCTGGTTCATTTGCAGATGCCCTGACGGCTTATTGTGTGTGTATATGTAGAGATGTTGGGTTTTGTGTATAACATTTTGCAATCAACAGACATCATAACATGTCATGTGTTCAAGTATCACACCTGCCTGTCTGTGTAATTACATAATGTGACAGAGACCGAACTCGGGCCATAAATCAATGCGTTTTGTTTATGGTGTATAGCCTGATTGGTGTTAAGTTCAAATTGCATGTGGTCAGTGATAGCAGATGTGTATTGAATATTGTCATTAGCAGACAGGCAGGCAGACACACAGATGTCAATAAAACAAGACATTGAGTTTTGTCTGTGACAACGACATATCTATATCACAGTTAGAAATTCTGTCAACGCTAAATAATGACATTGCTTTTAAGTATCGAACTGAGAAAGTGACTCGGTAAGAAGAACGTGTGGTGAAATAGTCAAGTCTGCTAATGACAATATGCAATACACAACTTCGATCACTGACCACGTGCAATTTGGCTATACACCATAAACAAAACGCATTGATTTATGGCTCGTGCACCCGAGTTCTGTCTTTGTCACATTATGTAATTACACAGATAGACCGGTGTGATACTTGTACACATGACATGTTATGATGTCTGTTGATTGCAAAATGTTATACAGAAACAATTAGCATGTATTTACAAAACCCACATCTCTATACACACACAAAGAGACCTGAGTGTATCGGCAAATGAACCAGCCAATGAAAGGCTTCGTTACACATAAGTGCACGCCCACCCGCTCTGACTGGGTTCGGTATCTCGGGTGCTTCGTTTCGAGGGAAGTAAACCCAAGTACAAAATATTGCACTTTTGATTTGCGATTGTACGTTTATAATTTGTTATTTGTATTTGTTTTTTGTCATAATAGCAATGTATATTATATGTCATGAATAAATGATAATTGTGTTTTAATTATGTTTCTTTTTTTTATTGCATCTAATTATAAGCTTTAACTCAAAGCCACATCTTCCTATGTAAGTGTTTACAACTAAATCAGCTGATCTGTATTAATGCGCGGATGAAACCAAACTGGTCAACCTTAACTGAATTGAATTCGAACCACAACATGTATAGTACTGTAGAAAAAGGTTTGAAAAACAACACAATTCAACAGTTTCCAATTTTGTTTGATAGCGATTTTATTAACCACACCCCCTTGTAAAGTTTAAGTTTATTTTCAACGAGTGCAATCGCATATTCAATATTTAGTCGTAGATCGCAAATGTGTCGATCTAACCTACTCGTGTCAGGAGGTTGGTGACTGTTGTTGAATAGAAAACAGCAAATATCTGTCAATTCTTTTTGACGTTAACTTATAAAACAATGAAAATTTGCAAGGGAACAATAAAACGCAGGAATGGTGAACCTTTTTTAAGAAGACGATACACAATTCTGAACGTTTGTCCTCATTTTGCTGAAACGGACTGTGACCTAGTTTTGGCTCGCGTCAGCGTCCTTGTCAGGAACGATAACTCTAAATTTAGTCCGAGTCCGAGTCTAGAACAGTTTTTCGTTCGCAGCTAAACAGTTTCAAATGTCATAGTCAAAAACAGGAACAAAGCTGTCAAAAGTTTTGCTTTTGATGGGGGGATAAAAAAATTCATATTGCAGCAAGTTATTTATGACACTCTCCGGTAAGTGGGGACTTTGGCGCCATGCCGACTCGCTCGATATCGTTTCCGGCAACACTTTCAGTCTATACCTTGGGACTTTCATTTCAGTAAGTTCAGTGTTTATCACATACATACACGTGAAATGAATTTAGTGGTTGTATTTTTCTCGTTACACGTACAGTAATGTACCCGTCCACCTTGATCAGGTCATTGACGTTGATCGCAGTTAACTGGGTAGCCATGTTTGTTTACCAAATACGATAAGACAATTTTATTGCAAAACATGGATAGAATCTATGTTGTTAAGTAAACGACGCCATATTGTTAACCAAGTATGAAATGAAGCATTAAATAAGCATACAAATCGAAATCCTGTACGTTTTTTGTTCTAATTTAAAATCTCGAATCAGTGCGATTACAGCACGGTCAATTCATTAATGAATCAATGAAATGTTATGAATGAACGTAGTGGTGTTAAAGTAGTTCCGACATTCAATGAAAATGTACAAATATACGATCGACCAATCAACGTGGAGACTCACTCTATTGCACATTGTGCAAATATCAAACAGAAATATAACACAGGATCTCCTCATACCCGTTTTTACCCATAATGCACGGTTGGATTTTGGTAGACCTTTTTCTGTTATAAAGCAGACCTTGTAGGAGACAACGTCACCAAGAAATCTTTTGTTATAATTGTTTTGAGGTTACGTGCCATATTGACCCGACTATCACAAGTATGGGTAATAAAACAATGTTGACGTTTGACCTCACAGCCAGTGACCGATGTTTTTACAAAATGGGAGGTTCGCTGACATCAGTTCGCATGAGAGGGACCTTTCCTTGATTCAGGTATAATTGTGAAACAATTTGTGAGACGTTGTTATGCATTCTTCGAATAGACGAGTGCATGTGGGTCTCGGAAAATTTGAAAAAATGCTAAACAGTGTAAAATGGTATTTTTTCTTTGTTTACATAAGCGCCGTCTTACGAGAACAGCGTCCGTTTTTCACACCCAATATGTTTCGTTTGATTTCATCTTGACATGTGGTTTTGGTGACAAAGACCATTGAAAAAGCTCTGGTGAAAACTGATTTAAGTGCCCAGATAACACGACGTCATCGGTCTGTCAGTGGCTATACAGTCGGCAAGCGGACAGTGGCAAGCTCATGATCATTAGTAATATGTTAGTTTTGAAATATAGAACTCCGAAGTTCAATAATTATCCGATATTTACCTTTCAAAACAAAAATGTACTCCAAATAACGTCGTGAATAGCGATTATCATAATGTGTGAAAATTGGCGACATTTATGATATAGCTAACTTTGAAAGGTCATTTTCAGCGCTTTTGCTGACACAATACATTTCAGATACCTGATCTTTCATCTGCTCATTTTTACGAGTCTCTACATCTAGATAAACATACGCAACAGAATGGTAAATTAAACCCTATTAGAAATAATATCCTAAAACGCGAAGAACTATTACCATTTGTGTAGTTGTTCTTTGTTTACGTTGGCAGTACGGTCCCGCGTGCTGTCACAGAAGCCCAAACTGAGAGCAAGCGCCGGAGTGTGTGGATTGAGTGAGCACAGGTGCTTGTAACGCTAAAAACTGTCATCAAGGTATATACTGTCACTAGTGAGGCCCCTTTACTGTCAGTATGTACCTTGATGGCATTGTTGACCCCTGTGTGAATGACTAGGAGAGTACGTACATATCAATCTAATTAAAATCGGATATGATAGGTTAATTTGCAAGCACTTGGGTCTACTTTTAATGAGACTGAGTACGAGCCAGCCAGGTGATGTGTATAAGGGACGATATCGCGAGCTGTAATAAGAGTTTACATATATGTGGGACCGTGGAAACCATGCAAAAAACGTGAGAGAGTTTAGTTTTACGCCGACTTTAGCAATACTCCAAAAATATCACCACAAATGGGCTTCACACACTGTACCCATGTGAGGAATCAAACCTGGGTCTTCGGCATGACGAGCGAACGCTTTATCCTTTCGGCTACCCCAGTCAGTTCCATAATATAAATGGAGAAGTTTTCTATTTGTTTATTGTCCACTTGTAGTCACGACCCGTGTCAGCTTTTTGTTCAATCTGATCAGTAGCTACTTAAAAAAGAAAGAATACAGATATATACCGTGCCCTTGGGAGCACGGACGAGTTGCTGAAAGACAAAGGATACATACGTACGTGATGATTCTGGGATACGAACCGACCTGCGGATCCTGGTACAGCCAATAAGCACAAGTGTGTGGCACGTTAACCTAGCACTTCTGTGTTTATTCCTTAACGTTTAGACCCGTGAAGATCCGGGTTAGAATATTGGTCTTCAGTAACCCATGCTTGTCGTAAGAGGCGACTAACGGGATTGGGTGGTCAGGCTCGCTGACTTGGTTGACACATGTCATCGTATCCCAATTGCGTAGATCGATGCTCATGCTGTTGATCGCTGTATTGTCTGGTCTAGACTGGATTATTTACAGACCGCCGCCATACAGCTGGAATATTGCTGAAAACGTGAGAGAGTTTAGTTTTACGCCGACTTTAGCAATACTCCAAAAATATCACCACAAATGGGCTTCACACACTGTACCCATGTGAGGAATCAAACCTGGGTCTTCGGCATGACGAGCGAACGCTTTATCCTTTCGGCTACCCCAGTCAGTTCCATAATATAAATGGAGAAGTTTTCTATTTGTTTATTGTCCACTTGTAGTCACGACCCGTGTCAGCTTTTTGTTCAATCTGATCAGTAGCTACTTAAAAAAGAAAGAATACAGATATATACCGTGCCCTTGGGAGCACGGACGAGTTGCTGAAAGACAAAAGGATACATACGTACGTGATGATTCTGGGATACGAACCGACCTGCGGATCCTGGTACAGCCAATAAGCACAAGTGTGTGGCACGTTAACCTAGCACTTCTGTGTTTATTCCTTAACGTTTAGACCCGTGAAGATCCGGGTTAGAATATTGGTCTTCAGTAACCCATGCTTGTCGTAAGAGGCGACTAACGGGATTGGGTGGTCAGGCTCGCTGACTTGGTTGACACATGTCATCGTATCCCAATTGTGTAGATCGATGCTCATGCTGTTGATCGCTGTATTGTCTGGTCTAGACTGGATTATTTACAGACCGCCGCCATACAGCTGGAATATTGCTGAGTGAGTGAGTTTAGTTTTACGCCGCTTTTAGCAATATTCCAGCTATATCACGGCGGAGGACACCAGAAATGGGCTTCACATATTGTACCCATGGGTGGAATCGAACCCGGGTCTTCGGCGTGACGAACGAACGCTTTAACCACTACGCTACCCCACCGCCCTGAATATTGCTGAATCAAAGCAAACCGTATAGTTGGACGTTGCACTCAGCAATACTCCTCATACACGACGCTGTCTGAAGATGGTCAAGTCTGGACCGGACACTCCAGTGATAGACATCATGAGCATGGACCTGAGCTACTTAACGACGATGAGTGAGTGAGTATAGTTTTACGCCGCTTTCAGCAATATTCCAGGAATATCAATCACGACGGTGAACACCAGAAATGGGCTCCACACATTGTACCTATGTGGAGAATCGAACCTGGGTCTTCGGCGTGACGATCGGACGCTTTAGGCTACCCCACCGCCCCCTGCACGACGATGACATGTATCAACCGAGTCAGCGAAATTGACCACCCAATCCCGTTAGATGGCCCGTACGGCCCGGACACGGATTACGCTCTCTGCACGTGTTTGTGTGGCAGGTTTAATGGATGTTTACACTGGTCTCACCGTGACGGAAATACACCTTTATAGTCCTGTCCTACATACCTGGGAATCTGCCTACCACTGTTGACGGACATTGTCTTGACGTCACAACTGTTATTTATGGTAATATGTTTAACCATTTGAGGTAATCCTGTGCTGACCTCTCCAAGGTTCTCCTGCATTCCTTCTACACACAGAAAGGTTAAAATGAGAATTTTTTGTTGTTGTTTGGCTGTTCAAACAGTGTGCGAAATAGCCACTGGCCCGTGGCTAGTAAAAGTTAAAAGTGCAGTCGGGCCAGTAAATCTCTACAGACACCAGCCTGACTGACGTGTGAATGTTCATGTACTTTGTAAATACATCACTCTCTCTGAAATGTTAAGTTATAATACACTTTAAAATATTTTAAGCTTATCCCTTGATAAAAATGTTCATCATATTAGCAGCTTAATGATGAAACCCGTGTCATACCAACAATCTCTTATTCTCATCTATCATTGTAATATTTTGCTTAGTTTCTACATTCACATTTCGGGTTAGTGAATTATTTTGTGGGCTAGTAACTTTCAGGCATAGGTAGCCCGACTGGCTAGCAAAATTTGGAAACTATTTTGCGCACTGTATTCAGCATCAATTTGGTACACATGTACTAGGAAGTGTGTCATCAATTTTGTACATGAAAAATTATGCTTAAAATATATGGGGAAGGGGGCATTGATTTTGTACATGATGGGGGGGCTCTTACTTTGTACATAAATTTGGGGGGGGGGTCACTCACATTGTACATGCTTCTTCATAAGAACCATCATCACCCCCCATCCCCCAGCCATAAATTATGAACTGTGTGAAAGCTGGAATTAAGGCAAAACATATTGAAGTCAATTCCTGAATTGTCACCAAAGGGAAGCAACTCTGCAGCACCATCTGTCCCACCCTGATAGGACAGACCTAAAAGCACTGCTTCTCCACTATTATCAACATATGTTATATGCATACTCAAACACGAACACATCACTTGTACAATACCATTTTATTCACATCTGTAAAAATCTCACTGAGAAATTCAACAATGGTAAACCAATACCCAATAAATTACACACATGATGAAAGCACAGACCATATAATAGATTGTAGTCTCTGATGAAAGCACTAGAACAAGTAGCACTGTTGAGAGAACAAGTAGCACTGTGGAGGAAGTAGTTGACCAGCTCCTCTCACGGATGACAAGCATCCTCACCAAGCACTGCTCCATAACAAAAACACTGTACCTGTACACAGGGCAAATACATAAAGAGAGCTATTATTGACATAGTCACTCTATAAAAATTTTAATATTCATTTAATTTATGAATATATTTTGAAAACATGTTTCTTTTTCAGTGATCTGTTAATATTTATTATTATATATTTTCCATGCTTTTGTGCAATTGACACCAAATATAGCCTGGTTCACAGACTGGTGAATCTCTAGTTTTACATCTTAAGAGATGCAGTTTTATTAGAACATTCAGATAGAAGAGGAACAATTATTATGGATAGCTTACTTCTTTACTGCAATAGGTTTTGGTGTAGATGGTAACACCGTTATCAAGCAAGTGATGATAACTTGCACGATAACGGTGTTCCTACACCGAAATATCACACCTATTTCAATAAAGGAGTTTCCTATTCATAAAGTTGTTCCTCTTCATGATAGTAGTTTCCAAGTGCCACTTGGAAAAGTTAAAACATTCAGAATGGTTTACTGAAAAACATTTTAAGCATCTTGTTGATAACGAAGCAGGTGATGATGTTGATTTATGACATCATCTTACAATCAGGGAATACATACATGTACCAACCAACAAAACAACACCCCACATTGTTGATATATGTTAATGTAAACACACACTGAAGGTATTGATTCCCAGCACATTGTCGTGTCCAGGTATAGTTCAAAAGGGCAAAGAAATTTAAAATATCTGGACGCTGACCAGTCAATCTGGGACATTGATGACACAGAGTTAGTGAGGGAGTCAATACAGTTGACAACCATATTACCATGGCAACAGCGTGGTATTCTTCCTCATCAGCAGCCATTTTGACCAGCAAATCCACACTGCAGTCTGCTGTTGAGACAGGCTTCTTGTATCAGAATCAACATGCACCGAAACCCCACAAAGGATCACTTGTTGCACACAAATCTAATGTATTTGGGGAAACAACTGATGAAAAATATACAAAATCAAGATGACTTCGTCAACAAGTCTTCCCCCATCTTCAATGACCCACATACAAAACCCTCACTGTCAGACCCACCACACATTATCTGTGACTGTACCACAACGGAACCAAACTCATAAAATTCCCAAGATGGACAAAACCAACAGGCAAGGAAACAAACACATAGTCACTTTACATCAATGTACACACTGTCAGAGAAGGAGCTACAAAATCTTAATTATATACAGCCCTGTTTAAACTAACCAACATTTAATGGTCAGTAACATACAAGTGCCACTCAAGGCTTTACAACTTATTGAAGTCGGACGCTGGTCGGAGTCCAAATTACATAACGATGTGGAAATGTTTATAAGGCCAGACCAATTTTCTTTCTTGTTTTACTGATCCACCGGCCGTATTTTTTCAAGAATAAAAATAAAAGTTAACTTTCCCCACTCAAAAAATAAAATTCTACTGGTTTTATTGGCAAATAATGTAAACATACAAGAATTCTTTTTAGGTTGTTTTTTGCCCCATATACACTTCATAAGTTGCCAAAAGAAAAATACTTTTAGTGTTTAGAAGGAATATTACTTTGACTGGTGATTTTATTTTTATTTATTTCCCCCCCTGCCTTTAAGTTTTCTGAGAACAAAAATCTGTAAAACGAGACATAAAATTGGGCTGGCCTAAACATTATTCAACAACACAACATGACAAACACTTCCTGGAAGTCAAAACGGTAAAACTCTGTCACATGACATAAAACATGTCACATGAAATGTACATACCGGTAATCAGTCATTAATTTCTGTTTAGTAAAATGAGTTATGTAGCAACACAATTTCAACACTGTCTATTTCATTCATACAGGGTATCTTGACCTTGGTCTGTTTGACTGACATTTTACAAGTTGATGAGTAATAAGAAAGGAAGGCTACTTTATGGATCACAACTTCTCTATTTTATTATAATGCAACATTTCAGTATAGATTCTGATACTGTTTCAAGCAAGAGTTCTGTACTACAGGACAGAGCAGACTTCTATACATCTACAAAATCTGCTGTGACTGTAGCAAGCCCGATGTAAGTGAAACTTCCCTTTTCAAAATTGTCAGAATCAGAGTGAGTGAGTATGGTTTTACGCCACATTAGCAATATTCCAGCAATATCACGATGGGGAACACCAGAAATAGGCTCCACACATTGTACCCATGTGGGGAATAGAACCTTTAACGGTCTTAGGACATGACGAGCCAACGCTTTAACCACTAGGCTACCCCTCCACCGCCTGTCAGAAGACTTACCACTAAATTAGACTGAGAGTTACTCATCTCAGATCACATCATCAACTGCCTTGATCACAATATCACTTGGGACAATGGAGAAATATTCTCAACAACTGACTGACTGACTGAGTTTGGTTTTACGCCGCTTTTAGCAATATTCCAGCAATATTATGGCGGGGGACACCAGAAATGGGCTTCACTCATTGTACCATGTGGGGATTCGAACCCGGGTCTTCGGCGTGACGAGCCAACGCTTTAACCACTAGGGTACCCCACCGCCCTATTATCAACAAACCTTCAAGACTTCACCAAAAGAATCCCCCAACACAAACCAGGGTGCCGTTGTACTGAGGGAATTAGCGCCAAGGTGATCGAAACTCCCACAGCTTATCATAGACTTATGACAGTCTTAGTGCTAAGAATGCTTTGCACAACAGCACCCTGATCTGTCTCCTCAGTCTCTCACCCCCATTATTATCCCTTCT
This sequence comes from Haliotis rubra, assembly GCF_003918875.1. Lineage (NCBI taxonomy): Eukaryota > Metazoa > Mollusca > Gastropoda > Lepetellida > Haliotidae > Haliotis > Haliotis rubra. The sequence goes on from NW_025765447.1 coordinate 1,098,397, forward strand.
GCCCAGCACTTTCTTCAATGCTAAAGCCCTAAATTAAGCAAGTCTAGATTTCCTCAGCTTCTGAATCTCCCATCCCATTGGGCTCCTTTTCAATTTAAGTGCAGGTGTCCCCTGAATATGTATAATTCTACAGAAACAAATAATTCCTTATGCATCTATGTATTTGTTATAACCTTACAAAACACCAATGATGTTATATATATATTGTCTTTTAGGTCATATGTATTTCATCTGAGACTTGAAATGGACTATAAAAAAATTAAATAAATAAGTAAATTAAAAACAAAAATGAAAAAAAATGAAAAAATCAAATACAATAAAATTTGTTTTGGGACACCTGCACTTTACAGGTTCCTGCCTTCAGAACCCTAACCCTGCGTGGACTTCCGGGAACCCGTAAAGTGCAGTCTACCCCATATTCTGAGATAAGTGTTAGTCTACAAACCCTTAATTAACAGAAAACAGAGAATCTCATCCGATCTGCTTACAATGAACTGATAAAACAACAGACCACTCCACGTATCATTGCTAGTTAATCTTTTCAGCTATGTATATTTGTTCTGCCTCATGTACAGATACATCCCACCAGCTGTTACTGCATCAATTACCAATATCCATTGTTGTCGTTGATGTAAGTCCCTTTCATGCATACCATGATGGAATTTGTGTCAATTTGTACTGGATTTTTAGAAGTCTGTTCTGTGCTGTAGAACTTCACTCTTGCATGAAAACAATATAAGAATCTATACCAAAATGTCACATCATAATATACCAAAAGATTCTTTGAGAGGCATTTTAGAAGTTGTAAAGATGAAGGAAAACCAAGTTCTATGGATAGTCAACTTCTTTATTGCAATGAGTGCGACGTTTTGCTGCTTGATAACGGTGTTAGTACCTACACCGAAACGTCGCACGCATTGCAATAAAGAAGTTGACTGCCTATAGAATTTATTTTTTTTCATACCAAAAGATATTACACATGTTATATTTGGGATTACATTTTGTCAGTAAATATACTAAAGAAACTGTCATCCATCAAGTGCCCTACCTCTCTTATCTTGACCTTAATAAACAGACTCAGAGCAGTCCATCCATCAAAGGGTAAACAGGTGACACTATCTCACATACATTACAGTTTGTCCTCCCTACAGACAGAATGGACTCAACCATGATAGGGCTGTTTCACTTTACAGCAAATTCAGAGTGACAGCATTTTCTAATTAATTATACAATTAACAGTTCTACAAATCCAAATTTTAGACATTTGACAAAAAGTACTTGTAAGTCAATATAACTATTCACATAACTTTCAGTGTTGAAAAGAGTTGGAAACAGGTCAAAAAGGGAAATTTGCTTATGATGACCAATGAGTATTGCAGGGGGATGCAGCTTTTCGAGAAAGGGGGGGATGCACACTCTTGAGACAGGGGGGGTGCACACTTTATTTTCACATGAGTTTCAATGGTCATTTAATAAACTTTCAGGACAAAAGGAGGGGAGCGCACCCCTATGACCCTATGGTGTTGCTACATCGACTTTCTGTTTTTTCTTGTTTAACGCTGTACACAGCAATATTCCAGCGATGTGGTGACAATCTGTAAATAATCGAGTCTGGACCAGACAATACAATGATTAACATCATGAGCATCAATCTGAGATATGATGACGTGTCAACCAAGTCAGCGAGTCTGACCACCTGATCCCAATAGTCGTTTCACATTGCTGAAGTTCTTTGAGGGGTATACATCAGTTTAGAAAGCGACAGTGCCTCCACAACACTACCAGCTTACTGTACATCTACTGCTTGCATAACTTAGGTAATAGCAGGTGGGTTGGTGAAAGACTTGATGTGCAGTAAAATATTCTGGACAGGACTGACTGACTGACTGACTGAGTTTGGTTTTACGCCGCTTTTAGCGATATTCCAGCAACATCAGGTAAATAGGCTTCACAAATTGTACCCATGGGGATTCAACCCGGGTCTTCGGCGTGACGAGCCAACGCTTTAACCACTGGGCTACCCCACCGCCCCTTCTGGACAGGAAGCTACAGAGAAATTCATAAAGCTCCTTTATATACTGCTCAGATGAAGCTTAGTAATCATACGTTTATCATTTAACTGAGGCATTTATATATGACATAAAAACATGTATGTCGTCCCTACTGACGATCTTATGTGAAAACTGAGCTTTTTTCCCCCGAGAGCATGGTTTCATGCAAAAGCCAAACATCAGTACAATTATACCAGAGATATCATCAAATTACACAGAGTTGTTGGTGCTACTCATATTCAATGATAATTTTGATTCCTATTTTTTCATGAAAAGGAAATAGTAATGAGATAATGATAAATAGAATTCACCACTCATGTTTATTAATCTGTTTCAGTATTTGCTGATAACTGGTAATATTTCCCATAGTAGAAAACACTAATGATGAATCCTTCATATACTACTCAAAACAAGTTACAGAATGCCCTTCAACTTCACATTACCGTAGTTTACGTTTCCATGGCAACACTGTGTGTTTGTTTCATAATGTGAGGATATTGACTGTCATCGCATGTCAGTCAGTTTAGTTTTATGCCGCTTTTAGCAATATTCCAGCAATATCATGGCGGGGGACACTAGAAATGGTCTTCACAAATTGTACCCATGTGGGGATTCGAACCCGGGTCTCCAGCGTGACGAGCCAAAGCTTTAACCACTAGACTACCCCACCGCCCCCATACTGATACGGAACACTGATACGGATTGGTGACATAATACTTCAGAATCAGAAATGCGACTTTGATGAATATTTTGAAGTTCTACATGTTACTTTAAACTTTCTTATTGTTTAAATAAAATAAATAAATGAATAAAATGACTTACAATGGAAGGTTCTAAAAAATGAGAATCTCGTCAACCTGTGATAGCTGTGTGCTTTAATCTTCTGGCACAGGCTTATCATCATATGTCAGTTAGTTTAGTTTTATGCCACTTTTAGCAATATTCCAGCAATATCATGGCGGGGGGACACCAGAAATGGTCTTAACACATTGTACCCATGTGGGGAATCAACCCCAGGTCTTTGGCATGACAAGTGACCTTTTTTACCACTTTTTTACCCCACCGCCCCTTCACCTACAGAATACCGGATACCTACCAACCATATTGTTTAGTGTCACATCACCCTAACCCTAACCCTAACCCTAAACCTAACCCTAAACCTTACCCTAACCCTTACCCTTACCCTTACCCTTACCCTAACCAAAAGTGAACTTGCGTGCTTTCAAAGATGGCGGAAGGTATCTCACGATATTACTATACAAACTATAGTAATAAACTCACCGTGAGGCTAACTATACAAACTATAGTCATATAAACAAACAGGACAATACATCCTGACAGATGAACTATAGTCATATAACCAAACAGGACAATACATCCTGACAGATGAACTATAGTCATATAACCAAACAGGACAATACATCCTGACAGATGAACTATAGTCATATAAACAAACAGGACAATACATCCTGACAGATGAACTATAGTCATATAAACAAACAGGACAATACATCCTGACAGATGAACTATAGTCATATAACCAAACAGGACAATACATCCTGACAGATGAACTATAGTCATATAACCAAACAGGACAATACATCCTGACAGATGAACTATAACAATATGGAAGAATTAACCTTATTTTGAGTAATATTGATTTCAAATCTCTATCCAAATCCAAAATTTAGTTTGGTTTACTGATAAGCACAACTAAATGTATATACTTGAAGTCAGGGGAATCATTCTCATAAGATTTGTATATATAAACCTTATCTGAAATCAAACTGATAATTGTACACTTGAGTTGAGACATGTTCTCCTAATGGAACTTGACCAGTACAAGTGGGCTCTTGAATTAAAGCAGGATTCTACGCTATCAAGAGGATCATCTCCATGGAATATCAACTGAGTATAAAGTCCAAATAAAATCATTTTAAGATGTGGGTAGAAAGCTAGAAGTGATATAGATCTCCGATGTTTGCCACATATCAGCATGGGTATGGGGCTGACAAACAAGGAAACATATTCAGGCTGAACTCGAACCCACATTCATTGGTTTGTCAAGGGGCGGTGGGGTAGCCTAGTGGTTAAGGCGTTCGCTCGTAACGCCGAAGACCCGGGTTTGAATCCCCACATGGGTACAATGTGTGAAGCCCATTTCTGGTGTCCCCCGCCGTGATATTGCTGGAATATTGCTAAAAGAGGCGTAAAACTAAACTCACTCACTCACTGGTTTCTCAAATGTCAAAGGGACACAACTCTGTACACCTACATGGAGCACCTTGCATGTTACATGATTGAGCAACTGTACAAACATCAGAAAGAAAGATATTGGAGAGCCTTTCATATCATGTTGATTTATATTTGTTCTACTTCCACCTGTTCAGCATCACATGCAAGAAAAAGGTGATGTAAAAGGGGTTTCTGATTTGGCAATTCATAAGTTGATGAGTCATGTAATTTTTTGGAAAACACTGACTGACTGACTGAGTTTAGTTTTACGCCGCTTTTAGCAATATTCCAGCAACATCACGGCGGGGGACACCAGAAATGGGCTTCACACATTGTACCCATGTTGGGATTCGAACCCGGGTCTTCAGCGTGACGAGTCAACGCTTTAACCACTAGGCTACCCCACCGCCCCTTTTGGAAAACAAATCATCCAAAAGCTTTGACATAACATTGTTACACTATTCTTGGAATATATACCTTATGATCTATTAACTTGCCAAATGTATGAATGTTTCTGAAACAATATAAACAAACAGCATGGTGAGGGTGAACCAAACCCAGCATCCCCATCTCCATCCCCATCACCAGATCTGTCTGTGGCACGTGATCTACAACTGTCACTAACGATGTTGGACATTGTCCTCCTTGACCCTGGTACAAAGGTATGGCATGTTGACCAATAAAGTCTCATGAGACAACGATGGATGACGAGGACAGTCCCATCTATCTCCTCGTACACAATGTGAACCCAACAATGGTGTTGACCACGGTTTAAAACTGACTGTTGTGCAATAAAAATTGGTTTTCATACAACAGTTTGTCTGTTTGTTTAATGATCAAAACAATATATAGTACCCAAAGAAGCTTAGGAAAACTCAATATTTTCATATTACTGTCGTAAGCGCGTGAATGAGTAAGGTTTTACGCCACTTATAGCAATATTTCATCACGCCACTTATAGCAATATTTCATCACGCCACTTACAGCAATATTTCATCACGCACTTTACAGCAATATTTCATCATCGCCACTTACAGCAATATTTCATCATGCCACTTACAGCAATATTTCATCACGCCACTTTACAGCAATATTTCATCACGCCACTTACAGCAATATTTCATCACGCCACTTACAGCAATATTTCATCATGCCACTTACAGCAATATTTCATCACGCCACTTACAGCAATATTTCATCACTTCACCACTTACAGCAATATTTCATCACGCCACTTACAGCAATATTTCATCACGCCACTTACAGCAATATTTCATCAATACCACTGATGATAGCAATATTTCATCATGCCACTTATAGCAATATTTCATCACGCCACTGATAGCAATATTTCATCATGCCACTTACAGCAATATTTCATCACGCCACTGATAGCAATATTTCATCATGCCACTTTATAGCAATATTTCATCATCGCCACTTACAGCAAGCCACTTATAGCAATATTTCATCACGCCACTTATAGCAATATTTCATCAAAATCAAAAGTGGGGGACAACCAAATTGGCTTCACATACAGTACCCATGTGGGGAATCAAACCCAGATGTTTGACATGACAAGCGAACACTTTACCCACTAGACTACCCCAAGTCCCCTTACTACTACAGGTAACTTGTTATGTCAGTGAGCATGTTTACTGTTGTATTCCCCCATCTCTGTTATGTTAACCCTAAAAATATAACAGATCCTGAGGATGACAAACAATGCCCAAGGGCTAATGTAATAATGTCAGAAGGATAAGAATACAACGGAGGCCAGTCTTGATGATGTACCTTTACATGATGGAAACAGTTCCAGGCAGCCAGAAGCAGTACAGTCAGATAAGACTGATAGACCACGTTCACAAGTCGGTTAAGAGGTGCTCCTTGTCTCAAAAGAATGACATGTATAGAGTTTTCATTCTTATAATAGGCAAGTCTACATAAGAGGCTACCAGTCAATTATAAGGACAAATTCCTTTTATCATTTATATAATTATGTTTTAAACTGAGAGAGAGTGAGTGAGTGAGTGAGTGAGTGAGTGAGTGAGACATTACGCTATCAAGAGGATCATCTCCATGGAATATCAACTGAGTATAAAGTCCAAATAAAATCATTTTAAGGTTAGAAGGGGGGTGTGTGTAGTAGTAGTAGTAGTAGTAGTAGTAGTAGTAGTAGTAGTAGTAGGTCTTCTGCTGCTTTCCGCAGTATTCCAACAATAACAATATCATGGCAGGGGATGCCAGACATGGGATTCATACATTGTATCCATGTCAGGGATTCATACCATTGCCCCTGAACCATTTCACAGCTTCATCCCATTTATGATACAAAGCCATCAGAAGACACTGATTGTTTACATACTCTTGTTGTTGTTTACTATTTCAACATGTTCAAAGATTAATCGATTCAAATGAAATCATAAATGTCTGTAATCAATTCTCCCAGCTAAACGTCTATCCATATAAACAGCCCTACTTCAGAGGTGAAAATCCTTAGCTTACACTGAAATAACCTTAATACATGTTAAGTGACATTTCAGAAGCTGTAGGATCAATACTGAATTTGATTGATAAAAGGTAACTGTATTTATATTTAAGTGTCACATTAATGGAAAGAAGAGTGAGTGAGTTTAGCTTTACGCCACAATCAGAAATATTCCAGCTATATTGCGGCAGTCTGTAAATATTCGAGTCTGGACCAGACAATCCAGTGATCAACAGCATGAGCATCGATCTGCGCAATTGGGAACCGATGACGTATGTCAACCAAGTCAGCCAGCCTGACCACCCGATCCCGTTAGTCGCCTCTTACGACAAGCATGGGTTACTGAAGGCCAATGTTCTAACCCGGACCTTCACGGGTCATGGAAAGAAAAAGTTGTAATTTATAGGTCAACTGTGTCTTCGTAAGTATCAGGTTACATAGAATATATTGACTGTAGATGTTCTGAAAGAACTATAGTGAATAATCTGACAAAAGATAAGTTACAAGATTACACATATTTTTTAAAATATCAATGCTGTTTCTGTTATGTTTCCAACACTGCACTGACTGACTGAGTTTGGTTTTACGCCGCTTAGAGTAATATTCCAGGAATATCACGGCGGGGGATACCAGAAATGGGCTTTACACATTGTACCCATGTGGGGATTTGAACCTGGGTCTTCGGCGTGACGAGCCAACGCTTTAACCACTAGGCTACCCCACCGCCCCTCCAACACTGGAACTATCGGGGCAACAAGTCTCACGCGATGTAGGCAGGGACTCTCTTGCATCATCCTAGAAATCCTAGAAACGTCTCGTTCTTGCCTAATTTCTAAACATATATAAACACATATGATAGGGCTGGCTATTGATACAGATCACAGAGATTAATAATATTTAACTAAATATTGATCAATTATTGTAAATGTCAGAGAAGTAACTTTGAGCAAAAACCCTAAAAAGGTTTGAAAGAATGTCGACATATTTTACATCACTGGTTAGTGGTGACATATTTATGAATGGATAACTAACAAAACACAGCTGCAGGCCTGAATATAATTTAGAGGCACCCACGAATAAAGTCCTAAATCAGTGTTTTGTGTGAGTAAAGCCAGACCAATTTCATTTCTTGTTTTACGGATCCGCCGGTCATAGTTTTTCAAGAATAAGAAAAAAAATAAAAGCTAATTTTCCCAGCTCAAAAAGTAAAATCCTAATGTTTTGTGGGTTTTATTGGTGAAAACCGTAAATTTACACAAAAGGTTTTTTTTAAGATTGTGTTTTGCCCCATATACACTTCATAAATTGCCAAAAGTAAAATACTTTTAGTATTTATTTATTTTTATTTTAATTTTTTTTCCCTCCTGCCTTTAGGTTTTCTGAGGACAAAAATCCATAAAACAAGAAATAAAATTGGTCTGGCCTAAACTAAAACAATATTTCACAATAGATTACATACATTATTATCGATGACACAATTTTTATATTAATAATCTTTAATAATTCTGCCCATTGACAGTATATCCGATTACTGATATTTTAAGCCAGCCCCAACATCTGATAACATTCATAATGATTTGTTAAGTTTTTCCTTATTCCTGAAACAAAGCATATCCTATTGGCCCAGAATGACTCTTATCGCACCTTGTCCGTTCACATAAACTCACAATTATCACCAGGTGGTGACAAAACAGGAAAAGCATGTGCAGCAAAATTACTTGATACTCAATCAATACTATCATCCTATCAGTTTGTTTTGTACTAAATATACTGGCCACATAAAGAAACTGTGCACACAGAAAATATAAATGTAATAGGCACACAGCGTATTTATACATAAATACATTTGTGAACATAGCAAGTATTGGAGACAATCAAACGCTCATGCACGTGCCAGGCGACGTGACGTCATTGACAGTGGCGTATGGCCTTGCAATGTGTTACTGCACGTGCAGCCCGTACAGATGCACACAACATGTGAAACTCTGAAATTGCTGTCACTGTCGAAAAGCTTGATCTTTGGTGACAAATCCACATGAGAAGTTGCATGCACATCATGCCATCCTCTGTTTCACCAAATCTCATATCCATGGTTACCATGCCTTCTACACAAAAGAGCTACCATTTTATAATAACACATCTCAAACAAGTACACAGTACTTTAGTATTCATTTAAAAAGCCAAAATAAATCTCTCCTTTTTTCTATCGTCTGTCTTAAAATTCAAATTAGAAACGACTGCTCCAGTCTACATTGCTGTGTACGCATCTCTGACACTAAGATCCACCAATCATAAAAGATCTTGTTACTGTGGCAATCAACTTCTGTATCTCTTCAAAGATTCCTATATTCCTGATAACTTGAGCCAGGACACTTTGCTAAATTGGGCTCTGTTTTAGCAAACAAACTGTACTGCAAAATATTGCAAAACAGTCATCTATATTGAGTTCATATAGTGATAAACTGCTAGCTAATTCTGACATTTTTATACAAGGTGTTACCATTAGATTTTCCCCCTCTTGTTTGCAATGAAGTCAACTGAGGATGGTCAGTTCTTGCTGTTTTGTTGTCATGGATACAAGGGAGATAACTTGAGCGAAAAATCACGTTTTGATATTTCATGATTCAACTTTTTTTAGGGAAACATGATTTGTGAATGACGTTTTGAGTAAATATTAGTTAAATAAAAAAGTTTACATTATATTGATATTAATGAGTCCCTGTATGCCAGAATGTAGCCAAAAATATTGCATATTGTTTAAAATGCATACTGCAGTATACTGCTATTCTCGTAAATCTATTGTTACTGCTGACAAGTGCCAGGCAGTTTCCTCCCGTCCATGTCAGTGCACTATGTCTACAGTGTACATATGAACAGTTACCAGCACTGTATTGCACAACCTATGTCAGGCCAAAGCTCTGTCTACCTGATATGTGAAAACATTAATTCTGAATATGGCTCTTTTTTGGTATCATGCTGATTAACATACAGTCTACATAGCACCAAAAACCAAAATAAATTTCTACACAAGGACCCACTACAAATATTTTGTATCAATATTGAATGAGAAAACAAGATTTTAGTAAACATATAAAAATCTCTCTTTTCATACCAGCCTACTTGTAGCTATGAGTAAAACGGAACATTATTTGAATTGCTTTTACAGAATTCTAAATGTTGTTACCTCCAGTACAGTACTTCCTCTAAAAAAATCCATAAATAAAGTAAAATAACAGTTTAGCCTTTGTACAACGGCAACCCATCAGCTGAGACATGTATCCAAGTTGAACCCAACAATGTTATGAGTCTCTGTGGCATGAAATGTGAATGGATGTTTAGTCATACAAGTAAATATATAATAGAAAGCCCACGCAAGTCTAGAAAATGTGGCAAGTCTAGATTTCCACAGCTTCATGACGAAAGCTTCAGGGCTCCTTTTCATTATATGTTATTTTTTTTACTGTGAACTTTTATTTCTGTAAAATATGTTCATTTCAGAGACTAGTTGTCAGTGTATCAAACACTGTCATGTCACAGTTGAGTTATCTGAGGTTCAACTCAACGCGAGGGGATGACAAATATATATGGAATATGCAGGGTCAAAGCTTTTACCTACAACATGCACAACTTTAAGTTCAACACAATGGTTTTGACTGTACCATCGTTCCTAGGTCAAACCTCATCAGTCTTATCCAGAAACCTCAGACCTTTCTCTGTACATTGTATACAATCCATCAACTCCCAAATATAAAACCCCACAAGTAGAATCATGTTCCTGACAATCCTGGAAATGTAATCAGAGAGAACTGGGATTTGAACCATGATTTACAGGTTTCTGGCATGCCCAAGGGAGGTAACTCTGCATACAAATTGTCTTACCTCACACAACAGGGCAGCTGTACATAACAAAAGAATTCTATCTTCATTTGGTCAGACTCAGTTCTTCTTTATAGTGAGATGGACTGTGCAGTGACCGTTTCCACATAGCCTTAATCTGAGCAGTGGAATAACCATGATAATGGAGGTTAAAGTAACCATGGTAACATATTCCACTCAAATGGTCTGATGACTGCTGACAACAGCAGACACTATAATACATTCAAGCAATCATGATATCAATAAATCTAACACAATAGTAACCATGGTAACACGTTCCACTGAAATGCTGTGATGACTGCTGACAATAGCATGCACTAAAAAACAGTAAAGTGATTAATAATATCATTAAATTAAATACAGTGGTGCATCTATCACATGAAGGGTTTTGAACAAAAGTTATCTGTACAGCTACACATCAATTTCATAAAAATGGTGTTCGTGTTCTCTAATAATTAATTTCAACATTGTGATACAGCAAGGATGCTGTTGTACAAAGCGGTCTTAGCTCTAAGGTGACCGTAACTCACATACCTTAACATAGTCTTAACGCTTAGGTTGTTTTGTAAAATGGCACTCTGGACTCTACACTAACCCCCTCCTTCCATTCCCATGGTTCCTGCCAGCTGAAATTACCACCCCCACTATTCTCTTTCCACAGATGTGAAGCCCATTTCTGGTGTCCCCCGACGTGATGTTGCTGGAATATTGCTAAAAGCGGCGTAAAACCAACCTCAGTCAGTCAGTCAGTCTTTCCACAGAGGTTACTTGTCATATCTTCCTACGAACCTCTGTTCTAATACAGCCCTTTCATGGTGTGAGTGTTCAGGATTCGTGATTGGTTGCAATCAGATTTAGTTGTGGAATCAGCGACGTTGTTTCAAACGTGATCATTCGCCCAGACTCGGTAATTTCTGTATGCTTCGGGAAAACTAGAACCTCTTCTCCTGCGCGATGCGCAAACATTTCTTCTAAACAGAACTCAGTCATGTAATGGCAGATCAATGGCGTCTCTGTCGCCCTCGGTGACAACGAACAATCTTGCCATCAAATGTCTTGTGTGCCACAAGTCCCCGGCAGAGAAGTAAGATGTTTGTGGCCCCATTTTGTTTGCATTAGTCAAGTTGGATCTAAGTCTGACTGACTGACTGACTGAGTTTAGTTTTACGCCGCTTTTAGCAATATTCCAGCAATATTACGGCGGGGGGCACCAGAAATGGTCTTCACACATTGTACCCATGTGGGGAAACGAACCCGGGTCTTCGGCGTGACGAGCCAACGCTTTAACCACTAGGCTACCCCACCGCCCCTGGATCTAAGTTGATGTAGCACGTGTTCTGACTGGATAGAGAGAAGGGAGATCATTTGTGTTGCAGTTTTTTGCCGCAAGGGAATTTTACAAGAACCGGGAAATATGGCCGTATTAGAACAGAGGTTCATAGGAAGATATGACAAGTAACCTCTGTGGGAAGAGAATGACCCCCCCCACATTACCCCTTGATTTCAGTTTTGCAAATTCGTACACTACTCAGACTAACAGTCCGAACAGAAATCAGCCTCAGTGTTGGGTTGGTTATCTCAACAACATGGCAGCCAAATGATACAAACATCTAAAAGGTTGTTTTGATAGAAGCGAGGTCTTCATGTTAACTAGTTTACACGCTTCTAATAGTCTTATCTTGACAAATGATTCATTGGTTACTGAAAATCAAGGGTTAATAATCAGAAATTGCGAGAAGTAGAGGAATGGATTCAGGTGTTACTGAATGTTAATCGAACTGTGAGTCCCGGAGAATTTCCATAAGGATATTCATAACATTCATTGACTGACAACTCTGAGTTTTCTGTTGAGATAATATCAACCAAACCACGTTTCTGTACAATTGTAGGAAATAAGATCGATAACAAATGAGAAGTATTGAGACATATATCTAGTTGGCTGGATGCCAAGACTCACACCTAACAAGGTTGTTTGCAGAAACATATCTACAGGGTTGGATGCTGTGACACCCCTAACATGGTGGGTGCGGCACCCTCTCAGTCTGGCTCTGGGTACGCTCCCGCCTCTGTTGACACAGGAATACCCTGACACAACCATAAGAATACATAGGCACAGGGATATTCCCAGAAGTAAACCATCGGGTGCTCTCAGGGTCATAATACTCAATCACATCCGAATACAAGTTGTCTTTCGCGCCTCGACGCCGACCTCCAAAGGCATAAAGCTTTTCATCCAGGACACACAGACTGACGAAGTCTCTGGGGTAACTCATGTCTGGGAGAATGTCCCAGGTGTCTGACGCAGGGGAGTATCGGAACACACCTTCCAATCCAACCACATAGATCTGGTTGTTAAGCAAACAGGCTGTGAGACACATGTCGTTAGCTGGCAGGCCTTTCTGAAGGACACTGCACGTCTTAGTGACAGTGTCGTAACACTGGACTGTGTTGGTAACCATCTCCTCATTGTTCTTGCCGCCAAATAAATAAATCTTCTTGCCGTACGATAACGAAGCCCATGTTTTCTACACCTGTGATCAGGTGACCTCCTTCCTCCCATTTGTTTGATTTCTTGTCCCACATCTCGATAGACGCCAAAACGCTGTCCTCATCAAATCCTCCCAGAACACAGATGAGGTCATCCACTGCAGACATCGCATGGCGCCTCCGAGCATGCAGCATGTTGGCACCTCGTAGCCATGTTTCAAAAGTTGGATCATACTTCCAGAATTCCCGAGCTTCGCAGACCACCTGACACATAAATTTCATCCCCTATAGCACAAGCAGCAAATTCATTTCTCTTTTTGAAGGGAAGAGCTTTAAGCGAACAGAATTCTTTTGTGTCTGACCTGTAATATTCAACATCATTACTTAAGCCATCCATCAGCCGTCCGCCAAGTAGGATGGCACTCTCAAAGTATTGAAAGGAATACCGAGGTGTGATCTGGTATGACGGGAGCATATGACGACGTGAAGGGACAGTATGATACAGCACAGCCTCCTCCAGCAACTCCTTGCCCTTGTCTTCGTCTGACAGATGACCAGTCTTCACAACAACGTCCATCAAGTAACTCTGGCTGATCAGTGGAAACTTTACACATTCAAGGACCTGGAACTTGTAGCTGAGTCTCCTCTCTGAATCAGATTCCAACCACTTGACTGCAGCGTCAAACACCTGCTCCTCAGACGTACAATTCAGACGTCTGTCTCGCAACAGATCTACAATACAGTCCATAGACAATTTGGAAAAATCATCATCCAAAAACACTGCTGGGAAATGTTCACAGGCAAACTTCTTTGCAAAGTTGTAAAGGGGCTTGTGAGCATGGATGTCAGCCAGGGTCATTGCAGCGAGACAATTCCCATCGTTCATGTTCTGCTGGAAATATTGGACACAGAGCTCCACTAGCGTCAGAACCTGAAACAGATGTGCCTGACTGAACAGTTCCTGGACAATTGTGCCCGTCATGCTCACATTACCTGTGTAGATGAAGTGAAGCACGTGCTCAAACACGGATGCATCTATCTGTTTGATGTCAATGACATCCTTGAAGCTCTCCTCCATCCCGGATGAGAACATGGACTTGAAGTAAGGGGACCCCGCAGCAAGGACGATCTTGTGGCAGGGAAACTTGCAACCTTCGATGCTGATCACAATGTCTGTGTAGCTGGAGTCGAGACGGAGCTTCTGCATGTTGTCAATTAGGAAGACGGTCTGTTCCTGACTGTGGTAGCTGCTTTGTGTGTCCTCTTCTGCCACATGGGCGTCCCCTCCTCCCTCCCCAGACATCATCGCTGAAACACAAGCAGATCATTGATGAAACATAAGCAGATCCTTACTGAAACAGATTGAGGCTGAAGCATGAGCACATCAAGGCTGAAGCATGAACACATCAAGGCTGAAACTAGTGTTGGGAATTGGTTGAAATCTCACAATTGATGACTAGTTCATTACCAGAGAGCAAGCATAAAAAAATTGGTTAGCGTCATTTTGCAGATTTTCCTATTCAAGTTGTTATTGCAGATAAGTATAACGTGGTTCTCTGTTTTGTTTATATAGAAACTGCTCAAATTTCATTTGCAAACTTCACATCCAATGTAAAATTATGCAACCTGCTACTTTAAAGTGATGACTAATATGTCATGAACATAGACTTCCTGGAGTCTTAAAGAAATATGAAGTCATGACTTTTCAGTAAGTGAAGTGAGTTTTCTATTAAAGAATTAAACATGTTTTCAGGCCCTGACAACTTCTGAGATATGTTCCATCGTCAAGTGTTTCAAACACTAAAACAGTAGTGACAAAATCGTTTGTGTTCGATTATGAGAAAACGTGATCGATTGCTTGGTCGTTTGGTCACTGCAACCAATCTTCGATTATTTCAATTAATCAGAACACAACTAGCTGAAACATGAACAGATCAAGGCTGAAACATGAAAAGATAAAGCTGAAATATGAGCAGATCATGGCTGAAATATGAGCAGATCAAGGCTGAAACATGAGCAGATCAAGGCTGAAACATGAGCAGATCAAGGCTGAAATATGAGCAGATCAAGGCTGAAACATGAGCAGATCAAGGCTGAAACATGAGCAGATCAAGGCTGAAACATGAGCAGATCAAGGCTGAAACATGAGTGCAGATCAAGGCTGAAATCAAGAGATCAAGGCTGATCAAGGCTGAAACATGAGCAGATCAGGCTGATCAAGGCTGAAATATGAGCAGATCAAGGCTGAAATATGAGCATCAAGGCAGATCAAGGCTGAATCAAGGCTGATATGAGCAGATCAAGAAATATGAGCAGATCAAGGCTGAAACATGAGCAGATCAAGGCTGAAATATGAGATCAAGGCTGAAACATGAGCAGATCAAGGCTCAAGGCTGAAACAAGAGAAACATGTGCAGATCAAGGCTGAAACTGAGCAGATCAAGGCTGAAACAAGAGAGATCAAGGCTGAAATATGAGCAGATCAAGGCTGAAACATGAGCAGATCAAGGCTGAAACAAGGCTGAAAATATGTTGAAGATCAAGGCTGAAATATGAGCAGATCAAGGCTGAAACATGAGCAGATCAAGGCTGAAATGAGCAGATCAAGGCTGAAACATGAGCAGATCAAGGCTGAAACATGAGCAGATCAGGCTGATCAAGGCTGAAACATGAGCAGATCAAGGCTGAAACATGAGCAGATCAGATCAAGGCTGAAACATCAAGAGAAATATGAGCAGATCAAGGCTGAAACATGAGCAGATCAAGGCTGAAATATGAGCAGATCAAGGCTGAAATATGAGCAGATCAAGGCTGAAATATGAGAAGATCAAGGCTGAAACATGAGCAGATCAAGGCTGAAACATGAGCAGATCAAGGCTGAAACATGAGCAGATCAAGGCTGAAACATGAGCAGATCAAGGCTGAAATATGAGCAGATCAAGGCTGAAATATGAGCAGATCAAGGCTGAAACATGAGCAGAAGATCAGATCAAGGCTGAAACATGAGCAGATCAAGGCTGAGATCAAGGCTGAAACATGAGCAGATCATGAGCAGATCAAGGCTGAAACATGAGCAGATCAAGGCTGAAGATCAAGGCTGAAATATGAGGCAGATCAAGGCTGAAACATGAGCAGATCAAGGCTGAAACATCAAGAAATATGAGCAGATCAAGGCTGAAACAGATCAAGGCTGAAATATGTGCAGAGAAGATCAAGGCTGAAACAGATCAAGGCTGAAATATGAGCAGATCAAGGCTGAAACATCAAGAAGATGGCTGAAATAGGGGCTGAAGCAGATCAAGGCTGAAATATGAGCAGATCAAGGCTGAAATCATGAGCAGATCAAGGCTGAAACATGAGCAGATCAAGGCTGAAACATGAGCAGATCAAGGCTGAAATATGAGCAGATCAAGGCTGAAATATGAGCAGATCAAGGCTGAAACATGAGCAGATCAAGGCTGAAATATGAGCAGATCAAGGCTGAAACATGAGCAGATCAAGGCTTAAACATGAGCAGATTAAGGCGGAAACACGGGGATAAGATATAAATAGATCGCAGACAGTTCTGGAGGAAATAAGAGAAAACATCAACTTTGTGTAGATCACCATTTTTATTAGTATTTGGCATGACTTGTATTTCCAGATAGGTAATAAGGAGACTACATTCAGCTGTCCTATTTACTAATGGTAGCCATGGTAACGGGATGATCCCTGGAGCACGGTGGTGTAGTGGTTAGCTTGCTGGCCTCTCACGCCAAAGGCCCCTGTTCGAATCCCGGTGGAGACACCAACATTTGTGACCTGGGTCTCATACTATGAGAGAAACATCGTGTTTGATTCTAGGCGCAAAAATTAGCATTATTATTATTATTATTTAGAATGATGGGACTACATTCATGTTTCCACGCAGGTAATTGCTTATCCTGCTGGTTGTTCTGCTATATTCTTGTCTTACACAGTTGGTTTAACAACACCCAAGTCAAATTAACAGTAGGAGAAGGCCAATATTCTAAGTCATGTCATAAGCAACTAAGGTATGATAACACTCAATGAACAGAATCAAGTCACGGTGACCATCAAATCCATTACGGCACTCTGAACTGCAAGCATTGGTCAGTAGAACCTTTTCTAACCTTGGATACCAAACAAGTTAAAATTCTACATCGCAATAGCTTGCTTTTTAATATTGTAGACAATATTGACAAGTTAATTATCAAAAGTAATTGAGTAAACAACAACACAAGTTCAATATTTAAATGAATTATTTTCAGGAAGATTAGTTAAGATCAACTTAAACCAGGCCACAAGCAACCATAGATTGACAAAGTTACTATGGATCAAGTGGTGCGTACAGTGCTTCTGATTCCTGCATGATTCACAGTAAGACATATACCATTATTTTGGTCACCGGAGGTTGTATGCAATGCTAACCAACAGGGAAAATACAAGCTTCTGTCAAGGTGTGTGTGAGTGAGTGTGAGTTTAGTTTTACGGCACCCCCAGCAATATCCAGCAATATTGACAGGCTTCGTACATTGTACCCATGTGGGGAATTGAACCATGTGACGAACGCTTTCACCACTAGGCTAGGCTACCTCACCGCCCCACTTCATTGGCCACCTAAAGCCAGAGTACTGATACAGGCTTCCATAGAACTGCAAGTACCTGTACCGAACATTCAAAGATCTAGTTGTACTAGTACTGACTTCCACAGAACTGTTACTACCAGTACTGACTTCCACAGAACTGTTAGTGCGAGTACTGACTTCCACAGAACTGTTAGTGCCAGTACTGACTTCCACAGAACTGTTAGTGCGAGTACTGACTTCCACAGAACTGTTAGTGCGAGTACTGACTTCCACAGAACTGTTAGTGCGAGTACTGACTTCCACAGAACTGTTAGTGCCAGTACTGACTTCTATAAAACTGTCAGTACTATAGTACTGACTTCCACAGAACTGTTAGTGCGAGTACTGACTACCACAGAACTGTTAGTGCCAGTACTGACTTCCACAGAACTGTTAGTGCTATAGTACTGACTTCCACAGAACTGTTAGTGCGAGTACTGACTTCCACAGAACTGTTAGTGCCAGTACTGACTTCCACAGAACTGTTAGTGCGAGTACTGACTTCCACAGAACTGTTAGTGCCAGTACTGACTTCCACAGAACTGTTAGTGCCAGTACTGACTTCCACAGAACTGTTAGTGCCAGTACTGACTTCCACAGAACTGTTAGTGCGAGTACTGACTTCCACAGAACTGTTAGACTGCGTTAGTCGCGAGTACTGACTTCCACAGAACTGTTAGTGAGAGTACTGACTACCACAGAACTGTTAGTACCAGTACTGACTTCCACAGAACTGTTAGTGCCAGTACTGACTACCACAGAACTGTTAGTGCCAGTACTGACTTCCACAGAACTGTTAGTGCCAGTACTGACTTCCACAGAACTGTTAGTGCCAGTACTGACTTCCACAGAACTGTTAGTGCCAGTACTGACTTCCACAGAACTGTTGCCAGTGAGACTACTGACTACCACAGAACTGTTAGTGCCAGTACTGACTTCCACAGAACTGTTAGTGCCAGTACTGACTTCCACAGAACTGTTAGTGCCAGTACTGACTTCCACAGAACTGTTAGTGCCAGTACTGACTTCCACAGAACTGTTAGTGCCAGTACTGACTTCCACAGAACTGTTAGTGCCAGTACTGACTTCCACAGAACTGTTAGTGCCAGTACTGACTACCACAGAACTGTTAGTGCCAGTACTGACTTCCACAGAACTGTTAGTGCCAGTACTGACTTCCACAGAACTGTTAGTGCCAGTACTGACTTCCACAGAACTGTTAGTGCCAGTACTGACTTCCACAGAACTGTTAGTGCCAGTACTGACTTCCACAGAACTGTTAGTGCCAGTACTGACTTCCACAGAACTGTTAGTGCCAGTACTGACTTCCACAGAACTGTTAGTGCCAGTACTGACTTCCACAGAACTGTTAGTGCCAGTACTGACTTCCACAGAACTGTTAGTACCAGTACTGACTTCCACAGAACTGTTAGTGCGAGTACTGACTTCCACAGAACTGTTAGTGCCAGTACTGACTTCCACAGAACTGTTAGTGCCAGTACTGACTTCCACAGACTGTTAGTGCCAGTACTGACCCACAGAACTGTTAGTGCCAGTACTGACTTCCACAGAACTGTTAGTGCCAGTACTGACTTCCACAGAACTGTTAGTGCCAGTACTGACTTCCACAGAACTGTTAGTGCTATAGTACTGACTTCCACAGAACTGTTAGTGCCAGTACTGACTTCCACAGAACTGTTAGTGCCAGTACTGACTTCCACAGAACTGTTAGTGCCAGTACTGACTTCCACAGAACTGTTAGTGCCAGTACTGACTTCCACAGAACTGTTAGTGCCAGTACTGACTTCCACAGAACTGTTAGTGTACTGACTTCCTTCCACAGAACTGTTACAGTACTGTTAGTGCTGACTTCCACAGAACTGTTAGTGCCAGTACTGACTTCCACAGAACTGTTAGTGCCAGTACTGACTTCCACAGAACTGTTAGTGCCAGTACTGACTTCCACAGAACTGTTAGTGCGAGTACTGACTTCCACAGAACTGTTAGTACCAAGTACTGACTT
Organism: Haliotis rubra; assembly: GCF_003918875.1. Taxonomy (NCBI): domain Eukaryota; kingdom Metazoa; phylum Mollusca; class Gastropoda; order Lepetellida; family Haliotidae; genus Haliotis; species Haliotis rubra. The sequence goes on from NW_025765447.1 coordinate 1,118,185, forward strand.
CCACAGAACTGTTAGTGCCAGTACTGACTTCCACAGAACTGTTAGTGCGAGTACTGACTTCCACAGAACTGTTAGTGCCAGTACTGACTTCCACAGAACTGTTAGTGCGAGTACTGACTTCCACAGAACTGTTAGTGCCAGTACTGACTTCCACAGAACTGTTAGTGCCAGTACTGACTTCCACAGAACTGTTAGTGCCAGTACTGACTTCCACAGAACTGTTAGTGCGAGTACTGACTTCTATAAAACTGTCAGTACTATAGTACTGACTTCCATACAACTGCTAGTAATGACCAGGATACTGTTAGTATTCCTGAAAAATACCTACATATATATGGGCTTTCCACCGTAGTACCAGTTAAGGTAGTTTTCTCCATACCGACATGACAGTGGTACTTGAGCAAACTTCAGCAGTATATTAACAGGGCCATGCACCAGTATGACCGCCCAGGGACACTGTGCCGATGTACACCAATGTCACCATGCCCATTTACTATGGCTGCCACATCTGCCACCGGTTACTTACAATGACTGGTGATGAAAAGGTCCAGATAGAATTTCACACAGACCAATAGCGTGACTGATTTGCAGCATAGCTTGACTGACATGAAAAGCCATCTCAGGTAAGTAAAATATTTTTCCCAATCAGATATACAAATTTATGTTCATATTATTATATTCACAAATCATACTGTTAGTCTGAGGTTCATACTGCCATAGTGAAGTCAAAATAACTAGTTACTGCCATTATGAACTCAGTCCTAACTGTGTAAGATCGATACTGCCAGTGTGATGTCAACACCGTCAGTGTGATGTCAATACTGCCATTGTGATGTCAATACCAGTGTGATGTCATGCCATTGTGATGTCAATACTGCCAATTCAGTGTGATGTCAATACTGCCATTGTGATGTCAATACTGTTGGTGTGATGTCAATACTGTCAGTGTGATATCAATACTGTCAGTATGATGTCAATACTGCAGTGTGATGTCAATACTGTCAGTGAGATATCAATACTGTCAGTATGATGTCAATACTGCCAGTGTGATTTCAATACTGTCAGTGTGATGTAAATACTGTCAGTGTGATTTCAATACTGCCAGTGTTATTTCAATACCGTCAGTGTGATGTCAATGTCAATACTGCCAGTGTTATGTCAATACTGATACCGCCAGTGTGATGTCAATACTGCCAGTGTGATGTCAATACTGCCAGTGTGATGTCAATACTGTCAGTGTGATTTCAATACTGCCAGTGTGATGTCAATACTGCCAGTGTGATTTCAATACTGTCAGTGTGATGTCAATACTGCCAGTGTGATGTCAATACTGCCAGTGTGATGTCAATACTGTCAGTGTGATGTCAATACTGTCAGTGTGATGTCAATACTGCCAGTGTGATGTCAATACTGCCAGTGTGATGTCAATACTGTCATAAGCCAGAGAGATGTCAATACTGTAAGTGAGTGGGTGGGTGGGCGGGTGAGTGAGTGTGTGAGTGTGAGTGAGTGTCAATTTCTCAAAGCTAAGTAAAACCTAGGTATATTGGTATTTATTAACACAGGATGAATCTAACATCAATATTGTTGCATCAGCAAGAAAAATACTGCATCAGCTATTCATTACAGAATTCTCATCTCTGACACCAGCAAATTAATGGCTGTGAGAGAGTGCCACGCCCTCATTGTGTTATTGTCATGCTGTGTTGAGAATATCATCATGATCATTGACACTCAAAAGCCCCACATATTGAAACAGACACACAATGCCAATCACTCTCACAGCTGTCGACAGCTGCTGCAGATAGAGCGCACATCCAGGCAACATTACAGTATTGAAGTATTACCAAGATCAATTAATACAGCATCACGATTCGGCATTATAGAATATTATAGAATACACTTTGTCCCAATTTCTATCAAGGGTTTACATTTACAAGATTTATACCAGCTCAGCCTCAATTAATTTACAACAGTGGGATGCAGTAAGTGAATGACTGGTTATGGTTTTATTCTGTTTTTAGCAATATTCCAGCAATATCACAGCAGGGGACACCTGAAATGGGCTTCACACTGTACCCATGTGGGGAATCGAACTCGTGTCTTCGGCTTGACGAGCGGATGCTTTAATCACTAGGCTACCCCACCACCCTGTTTTTACATCAATATAACTTGCAATGTTATCATATGTACTGCAATACAGGAGCTCTAAACCAATGTATTGCATTGTGAACCGTATCTGAAATATTTAAAAATATGAATATATATGTTAAATCTGAAAATAGATAGACATTATTACACAACTGACTATGCTGGTCACGCCAACACATTTAAATTACATAAATCAAACATGCAGATGGTCTACTGGATCATCATCACCATCATCATCACTGCCATCTGAAAATGTAAAAGTTTGATAAATGCTCATTATAAGTTAAAAGAGGTCACCTTGGTAACAGACTTAAATCATGTCTGAAAACAAGCAATGTAAATAAATGTTTTCAATTAAGAATTCAATGTTGTCACATGATTATTTTATTATATTTGTTTGTCTCTTTTATGTTAAAATGAATATGGCTGAAGATGATTAAATACATGGATGATCATGTATCACCAATAATCAAAATTATCAGTAAACATGGTAAAGATGACTAAATACTTAACACATGCTAATCCTCTTTTACAAAACCTACCTGATGGATCATACACATATTTCCTTCATAGTGGAATTAGTGAGTGAGTGAGTTTACTTTTACGCCGCACTCAGCAATATTCCCGCTATATGGTGGCGGTCTGTAAATAATTGATTCTGGACTAGACAACCCATGGAATTAGTAGAATGTGTTAATTACACAAAACGCTGTCAAAATGATTGGAAACAAATATGACTAGATGGGCCTGAAAATTATATCTATGTCACCTTGTATATGTCATTTCTGTGTCAGTCTCAGACTTGATGAACTATGTATGGTTTACACTGCTTTTGGGGGGCTTTGTTCAACATCACACTCAAGCATATTCCAACTGTATGACCCCAACAGCAGTTCGTATGTAATATGACCTTGACTGGACAAACCAGTGATTAATATCATGAGCACCAATTATAACCATCCTAACAAAATATGCATGTTCATTGTTGGAAAAAATAGAAAACACTGTTGTCGACCTAATCTAAACTGAAATTCTAAACGATATTGATGACATAATTATCATCATTACATATTCAGTTGATGTCTCAGGGAAAATAGCAATGTTTGTTGCATTCCCAAAATTCCAGCAAAATTATCACACACTGGGGAATTAAACCTCAGGATTTGTGCGTTACAAGCAAGGCTATCCCAACCCCCAGGGATTTACAGGATGCGAATTCCTGCATCCTATACGCATAAAAATTTACGGCTTACCTTTAGAATACAGCACCACAAACTTTAAAAATACGTCATAATACCCTTTTACGTAATGTAATGTGATTTTGTTCGAAAGCACGTTCTCGAAACAATGCCCTATGACCCCTGCATGGCAACACGGTTGTCTAGCACGAGTGCGTATAAGCTCCGCTCACTGGTGTTTCATCTCTACGAGCTATGTCATTGCATAAGCCCAACGATGCTGAGGTGTTATGTTTTGTGTATTTTGTATTTTTTAAATTTACATATATATTTTTGTCATTCAGTAATTTGCACCATTTCATAAAAAAGTGGTTTATTAGTATTTTATTTTTTGAAGCAGTAATAATGCATTACACTAGACACGTCAGTCATGTTTGTGCCCGTTCGGTCAATGCATTCTATTTATTAGGATTAATTCAAGGGGTTAGGGTTAGGGTTAGGGTTAGGGCTAGGGTCTAGGGTTTAGGGTTAGGGTTGGGGTTGGGGACCTAATGCAATATAGTAGGTACATGTCCGGTGGTTGGGTCAATGCATTCTATTTATTAGGATTATTTCAAGGGATTAGGGTTAGAGTTAGGGCTGAGGAGTTAGGGCTGAGGGTTTAGGGTTAGGGTTAGGGACCTGTTGAATGAATTTTTTTAAAAACGCAAATCTAATAATGTTCATGAGCATTTAATACACTGTAACACTCAACAATGAATACTTTCAAATCTGAATACACATACATAATACTGCCTAATATATATCACTTTGCCCCTAACTGAGATGATTCAGTGAGTTCAATACCATAGTAAAGCAACAAAATTACAATGCATGAATGCATAAAATACAAGAAAATGAGACACTTCAAAATGTGTGATACTTCAGCATTTGTAAATGTCATCATCGTGACAATTAACTCAATTAATCACAATGTTATGTCTAGTCAATCTAAAAATATTGAGTATCACTGTAATATTTAAGACATTAATGAATACTAAGTGAAGCTGTTGAATATTACAACCGGTAATGAGGATGCACACTTCAAGTCAAACCATGCCCACGTGACCTGTCACTTGTGCACAGCCACAGGTTCTCGCTCGGAAACTGATCGAATTATGAACAACACGTCAAATGTGTAGATTACGAAATGAACCATGCAAAATATCTGTCACGAAGACGATACATGCTTATAACGTTGGTTAAATATTAATGTAAACTTGTACTTTAACCAGAATCACTGACAAAAGAACAACAAAATTAACTTACATGCAGCTTCGCTACTGTGATATAGTGTCAATATTTACTGAATACAGTAACCGGAAGTAACTAAAATCAGGACAACTCAAAGGTCACGAATAGATAGTGTAATAGCCAGGAAATTCCTGAAAAAAACGTGAGTGCATAGCTTCCGTTCATTATCAGCTTTGGCTGCGACACCGTAATGAAAGTATAGTACGGAAATTTAATATTGCCGGCTACACTCTCCTATCCAGTGTCCTGTGATAACTTATCGCTGTGCTGGAGTATGTGCGGGTTGATATTAGGTGACGCTCAGATACCATTGTGTAATCTCAGATATCATTGTTCTGTTGAATCAATGTGACATCATACTCCGCTACTGTTTATGCTACTGCAGTATTACGCCATCCATTGTTCATTACGTCACACATGGATACCGTTAAGTTATTATGGGTGGGCTATATTTTCTTGGGTTTGTTTTCTTGAAACCGTGTGAATAAATGAATGTTCCGTGTGAAGTTCAAGCTATTTCACAAGGGTTTGTAAATGATCGATCGGGGATAGGGCAGCCCAGTGACTAAAGGGAAACAAAATTCTAGCCGGGCTAATTAATTAGCCAGCGCAATGGTAGTTTTGGAGCAGTAAGAACGTACCTCGTTGAAAACCAGGGGAATTCCCTTGAATCATCACGTTTGATCGGAGTCATCCTCGATAATCTCCATCGTAAGTGGTCAACATCATTAGCATCGATCTGCGCAATTGGGTGCTTGAAGTGACAATGCTATGAACAAATATCAGAATGTTACGTGTTCCCAGAAGCTGGAACGCTGGAACAAACTCAAGTTTCTGCATTTTAAAAATATAATATGCTATAAAATATCACATTACCTTTCCCATCATATCAACTGAAAGTGATCTTATGGCTCTGGACTTTGACTTGACTTTGGCTTCTTGTTTCTTTCCATTTTTTTAAAAATTTCGTATTTCTGCCATAAACGATCATGAACCTTCAAATATAGAGCCGGTCTACTGCCACTGGTTCCTGATAATAGCCTGCATGGTGCTGTTGATGCAGTACGACGTTGAACGATGTCACAGAGTCCGTATCATTGTCACCATTCATTCATGTTACTGATGAAATAAGCAGTCTGTGAAGTTCATATTGTTGGTGCTTTTATTTAAAAATAATTTATTTAATATAAAAATGAGTTTATAGACCTATGAACCTATCAAACTTCAAATATCGAACTCGGTTCCAGATATCTCACTATTTAGTTTCATTTATCTCCTATTGTGTTGGGATATCTAAAACTATATTGAGATATCTTCAATATTTAATTTTACTATTAAAAAATAATTTAAAGCGGCACACGGTCTGGGTTCTACCTGGCTGCCTTACAGTTGCCGTTAAGGCAAGTGAGCGTGACAAGAGACTGGGCTACCGTCTGTAATTTCAGATTTGATGCAATATCTACACGCATTTCTGAACGCTTACTGGTAACTCGAGATATGTGAATATTTGGCTGTCACAATGCGCGCTTGTTAATTCATTTCTCCGGCCAAAGCAAACATACAAAATGAACGGTGAAATATATCAGGTGCCATCATTTGGAAATACATGTAGCTTGATGATCATAGTTTACATTTTTTAAAATGTATCTTCACAGGGGTAGCATTTTTGGATTTCGGATGGGGTGGATGATAAGATGACAGAGGTTGATTTGTTTCCTATTACTGTGTTTCAGATCTTGAAATTTAATCGCGCCGCGGCGATAGACCTTCAGTATTAAATGTAAACATTTGATTTATTTGAGGTCGTAAATGAAACTCCCTGAAACTGTTGAAGGGTAATTGTATACTATCAAACAATTTCATGTCTCTAATGACAAACAGGTTTATGAGTACAGCTGACATGTTGACAGATGACAATAGGTCAGCCTGGTTCCCTGGGTCTGTTGCGCCTGCGCTACGCTCGGAGCGTAGCGCAGGCGCAACAGACCCAGGGAACCAGGCTGACAATAGGTGTACAACGAAGAGCTCATTTGGAACTTAGTCCAACCTGTTAACGCAAAGTGAAAATATACCGCCTCAGTAGCAAAACGTACCGGTTAGGTAATTGCTTGATGCACAAAAACCAATTGAGAAAAATTGTGCGTGTTATGTTCTGAAATTGTTTGACGTCCAACTCGTTGTCTTGGAAACACAAGAAATATTCCTCAGTAGCACAATGCATCAATTAGCGTATGGCTAAAGTTGCATGAAGAAATATTTAGTGGCTTATGAGTGATACTAGTTTCTGTACACCCCTTGTAGAACTCTATTTGGGCTGGCCGTAATAAAAACACATTACTAACGTAAATTTGTATGTGCATTTCTGTATTTTAGTATACACCTGTGAAGATCCGGGTTATATTTGGTCTTCAACAACCCATGCTTGTTCGCGGACTTGGTTGACACATGTCACCGTATCCCAATAGCGTAGATCGATGCTCATGCTTTTGATCACTGGATTGTCTGGTCTAGACTCGAGTATTTACAGACCGCCACCATACAGCTGGAATATTGCTGAGTGCAGCGTTAAACAACAAGCAAAACAAAACTTTGACTTTCAGCAAATACTGGGACTTTTTATTCTGCAAGAATGAAGTTCACATACTAAAAGCAGCAACGACTGTTATCTGTTAGACTACTAAATAGATATAGTACGAATATTACCACCTTGTTGTATTCCATGTTTCCCGACACCTCTGTGCTTGTTATCATTCGCTTCATACAATTCACTTAATGAGTGAGTGAGTGAGTGAGTGAGTTTAGTTTTACGCCGCACTCAGCAATATCCCAGCTATATGGCGGCGGTCTGTAAATAATCGAGTCTGGACCAGACATCCAGTGATCAACGACATGAGCATCGATCTGCGCAATTGGGAACCGATGACATGTGTCAACCAAGTCAGCGAAACTGACCACCCGATCCCGTTAGTCGCCTCTTACGACAAGCATAGTCGCCTTTTATGGCAAGCACATGGGTTGCTGAAGACCTATTCTACCCAGGATCTTCACGGGTCAATTCACTTAATGGATTTATAACGGGTATAACTTGTGGTAGAACCACACAGCTTGCCATTTCTCGTGCCTGGGGTATATTTTCAACATATGACTGGCATATGAAATAGGTTTGAATCTGCGACTGTAAATGCTATGTAATACGCAAATGACGAGGGGAATAATCAGTTGAGTTGTGTCATTTTGCATAGCAGAAAGGGCTGGTCGGACTACTAAATATATGGTTCACTGACTGCGAAACAGACCACACACTCCGCAGAACTGCCAGAGATCAGTGCCCCTTTAAAATACTTCAAAATCAATCTGAGATGACTGTCCAATTGTAAAGTCAGACAAACGCCCTATTGTAAACTCAGACAAACGTACTATTATAATGTCCGACAAACGTACAATTGTAACATCCGACAAACGTCCAATTGTAATGTCCGACAAACGTCCAAGCGTAATGTCAGACAAACGTCCAATTGTAATGTCAAACAAGCGTCCTATTGCAACATCCGACAAACGTCCAGTTGTAATGTCAAACAAGCGTCCTATTGCAATGGCAAACAAACGTCCTATTGTAACATCCGACAAACGTCCTGTTGTAACGTCAAACAAGCGTCCTATTGCAATGGCAAACAAACGTCCAGTTGTAACATCCGACAAACGTCCTGTTGTAATGTCAAACAAGCGTCCTATTGCAATGTCAAACAAACGTCCAATTGTAACATCCGACAAACGTCCAGTTGTAATGTCAAACAAACGTCCTATTGCAATGCCAGACAAACGTCCAATTGTAACATACGACAAACGTCCTGTTGTAATGTCAAACAAGCGTCCTATTGCAATGTCAAACAAACGTCCAATTGTAACATCCGACAAACGTCCTGTTGTAATGTCAAACAAGCGTCCTATTGCAATGTCAAACAAACGTCCAATTGTAACATCCGACAAACGTCCAGTTGTAATGTCAAACAAACGTCCAATTGTAACATTCGACAAACGTCCAGTTGTAATGTCAAACAAGCGTCCTATTGCAATGTCAAACAAACGTCCAATTGTAACATCCGACAAACGTCCAGTTGTAATGTCAAACAAACGTCCTATTGCAATGTCAGACAAACGTCCAGTTGTAATGTCAAACAAACGTCCTATTGCAATGTCAAACAAGCGTCCAATTGTAACATCCGACAAACGTCCAGTTGTAATGTCAAACAAACGTCCTATTGCAATGTCAAACAAACGTCCAATTGTAACATCCGACAAACGTCAAGTTGTAATGTCAAACAAGCGTCCTATTGCAATGTCAAACAAACGTTCAATTGTAACATCCGACAAACGTCCAGTTGTAATGTCAAACAAAAGTCCAATTGTAACATTCGACAAGCGTCCAGTTGTAATGTCAAACAAGCGTCCTATTGCAATGTCAAACAAACGTCCAATTGTAACATCCGACAAACGTCCAGTTGTAATGTCAAACAAACGTCCTATTGCAATGTCAGACAAACGTCCAGTTGTAATGTCAAACAAACGTCCAATTGTAACGTCAAACAAACGTCTTATTGCAATGTCAGACAAACTTCCAGTTGCAATGTCAAACAAACGTCCTATTGTAATGCCAGACAAACGTCCAATTGTAACATACGACAAACGTCCTGTTGTAATGTCAAACAAGCGTCCTATTGCAATGCCAAACAAACGTCCAATTGTAACATCCGACAAACGTCCAGTTGTAATGTCAAACAAACGTTCTATTGCAATGTCAAACAAAAGTCCAATTGTAACATCCGACAAACGTCCAGTTGTAATGTCAAACAAGCGTCCTATTGCAATGTCAAACAAACGTCCAGTTGTAACATCCGACAAACGTCCAGTTGTAGTGTCAAACAAACGTCCAATTGTAACATCCGACAAGCGTCCAGTTGTAATGTCAAACAAGCGTCCTATTGCAATGCCAAACAAACGTCCAGTTGTAACATCCGACAAACGTCCAGTTGTAATGTCAAACAAGCGTCCTATTGCAATGGCAAACAAACGTCCAATTGTAACATCCGACAAACGTCCAGTTGTAATGTCAAACAAACGTCCTATTGTAACATCCGACAAACGTCCTGTTGTAATGTCAAACAAGCGTCCTATTGCAATGGCAAACATACGTCCAGTTGTAACATCCGACAAACGTCAAGTTGTAATGTCAAACAAGCCTCCTATTGCAATGTCAAACAAACGTCCAATTGTAACATCCGACAAACGTCAAGTTGTAATGTCAAACAAAAGTCCAATTGTAACATTCGACAAGCGTCCAGTTGTAATGTCAAACAAGCGTCCTATTGCAATGTCAGACAAACGTCCAGTTGTAACATCCGACAAACGTCCAGTTGTAATGTCAAACAAACGTCCAATTGTAACATCCGACAAACGTCCAGTTGTAATGTCAAACAAACGTCCTATTGCAATGTCAAGCAAACGTCCAGTTGTAATGTCAAACAAACGTCCAATTGTAACGTCAAACAAACGTCTTATTGCAATGTCAGACAAACTTCCAGTTGCAATGTCAAACAAACGTTCTATTGTAATGCCAGACAAACGTCCAATTGTAACGTCCGACAAACTTCCAGTTGTAATGTCAAACAAGCGTCCTATTGCAATGTCAAACAAACGTCCTATTGTAATGCCAGACAAACGTCCAATTGTAACATACGACAAACGTTCAGTTGTAATGTCAAACAAGCGTCCTATTGCAATGTCAAACAAACGTCCAATTGTAACATCCGAAAAACGTCCAGTTGTAATGTCAAACAAGCGTCCTATTGCAATGTCAAACAAACGTCCAATTGTAACATCCGACAAACGTCCAGTTGTAATGTCAAACAAGCGTCCTATTGCAATGTCAAACAAACGTCCAATTGTAACATCCGACAAACGTCAAGTTGTAATGTCAAACAAACGTCCATTTGTAACATCCGACAAACGTCCAGTTGTAATGTCAAACAAGCGTCCTATTGCAATGCCAAACAAACGTCCAGTTGTAACATCCGACAAACGTCCAGTTGTAATGTCAAACAAGCGTCCTATTGCAATGTCAAACAAACGTCCTATTGTAACATCCGACAAACGTCAAGTTGTAATGTCAAACAAACGTCCTATTGTAACATCCGACAAACGTCCTGTTGTAATGTCAAACAAGCGTCCTATTGCAATGTCAAACAAACGTCCAGTTGTAACTTCCGACAAACGTCCAGTTGTAATGTCAAACAAACGTCCAATTGTAACATCCGACAAACGTCCAGTTGTAATGTCAAACAAACGTCCTATTGCAATGTCAAACAAACGTCCAGTTGTAATGTCAAACAAACGTCCTATTGTAACATCCGACAAACGTCCAGTTGTAATGTCAAACAAACGTCCTATTGCAAAGTCAAGCAAACGTCCAGTTGTAATGTCAAACAAACGTCCAATTGTAACGTCAAACAAACGTCTTATTGCAATGTCAGACAAACTTCCAGTTGCAATGTCAAACAAACGTTCTATTGTAATGCCAGACAAACGTCCAATTGTAACGTCCGACAAACTTCCAGTTGTAATGTCAAACAAGCGTCCTATTGCAATGTCAAACAAACGTCCTATTGTAATGCCAGACAAACGTCCAATTGTAACATACGACAAAGGTTCAGTTGTAATGTCAAACAAGCGTCCTATTGCAATGTCAAACAAACGTCCAATTGTAACATCCGAAAAACGTCCAGTTGTAATGTCAAACAAGCGTCCTATTGCAATGTCAAACAAACGTCCAATTGTAACATCCGACAAACGTCCAGTTGTAATGTCAAACAAGCGTCCTATTGCAATGTCAAACAAACGTCCAATTGTAACATCCGACAAACGTCCAGTTGTAATGTCAAACAAACGTCCAATTGTAACATCCGACAAACGTCCAGTTGTAATGTCAAACAAGCGTCCTATTGCAATGCCAAACAAACGTCCAGTTGTAACATCCGACAAACGTCCAGTTGTAATGTCAAACAAGCGTCCTATTGCAATGTCAAACAAACGTCCTATTGTAACATCCGACAAACGTCAAGTTGTAATGTCAAACAAACGTCCTATTGTAACATCCGACAAACGTCCTGTTGTAATGTCAAACAAACGTCCTATTGCAATGTCAAACAAACGTCCAGTTGTAACTTCCGACAAACGTCCAGTTGTAATGTCAAACAAACGTCCAATTGTAACATCCGACAAACGTCCAGTTGTAATGTCAAACAAACGTCCTATTGCAATGTCAAACAAACGTCCAGTTGTAATGTCAAACAAACGTCCAATTGTAACGTCAAACAAACGTCTTATTGCAATGTCAGACAAACTTCCAGTTGCAATGTCAAACAAACGTCCTATTGTAATGCCAGATAAACGTCCAATTGTAACATCCGACAAACGTCCAGTTGTAATGTCAAACAAGCGTCCTATTGCAATGCCAAACAAACGTCCAATTGTAACATACGACAAAGATCCAGTTGTAATGTCAAACAAACGTCCTATTGCAATGTCAAACAAACGTCCAATTGTAACATCCGACAAACGTCCAGTTGTAATGTCAAACAAACGTCCTATTGTAACATCCGACAAACGTCCAGTTGTAATGTCAAACAAGCGTCCTATTGCAATGGCAAACAAACGTCCAGTTGTAACATCCGACAAACGTCCAGTTGTAATGTCAAACAAACGTCTTATTGCAATGTCAGACAAACTTCCAGTTGCAATGTCAAACAAACGTCCTATTGCAATGTCAGACAAACGTCCAGTTGTAATGTCAAACAAACGTCCAATTGTAACGTCAAACAAACGTCTTATTGCAATGTCAGACAAACTTCCAGTTGCAATGTCAAACAAACGTCCTATTGTAATGCCAGACAAACGTCCAATTGTAACATCCGACAAACGTCCAGTTGTAATGTCAAAGAAGCGTCCTATTGTAATGCCAAACAAACGTCCAATTGTAACATCCGAAAAACGTCCAGTTGTAATGTCAAACAAGCGTCCTATTGCAATGTCAAACAAACGTCCAATTGTAACATCCGACAAACGTCCAGTTGTAATGTCAAACAAGCGTCCTATTGCAATAGCAAACAAACGTCCAATTGTAACATACGACAAACGTCAAGTTGTAATGTCAAACAAACGTCCAATTGTAACATCCGACAAACGTCCAGTTGTAATGTCAAACAAGCGTCCTATTGCAATGCCAAACAAACGTCCAGTTGTAACATCCGACAAACGTCCAGTTGTAATGTCAAACAAGCGTCCTATTGCAATGTCAAACAAACGTCCTATTGTAACATCCGACAAACGTCCAGTTGTAATGTCAAACAAACGTCCTATTGTAACATCCGACAAACGTCCTGTTGTAATGTCAAACAAGCGTCCTATTGCAATGTCAAACAAACGTCCAGTTGTAACATCCGACAAACGTCCAGTTGTAATGTCAAACAAGCGTCCTATTGCAATGTCAAACAAACGTCCAATTGTAACATCCGACAAACGTCAAGTTGTAATGTCAAACAAACGTCCAATTGTAACATCCGACAAACGTCCAGTTGTAATGGCAAACAAGCGTCCTATTGCAATGCCAAACAAACGTCCAGTTGTAACATCCGACAAACGTCCAATTGTAATGTCAAACAAGCGTCCTATTGCAATGTCAAACAAACGTCCTATTGTAACATACGACAAACGTCCAGTTGTAATGTCAAACAAACGTCCAATTGTAACATCCGACAAACGTCAAGTTGTAATGTCAAACAAGCGTCCTATTGCAATGTCAAACAAACGTCCAGTTGTAACATCCGACAAACGTCCAGTTGTAATGTCAAACAAGCGTCCTATTGCAATGTCAAACAAACGTCCAATTGTAACATCCGACAAACGTCCAGTTGTAATGTCAAACAAAAGTCCAATTGTAACATTCGACAAGCGTCCAGTTGTAATGTCAAACAAGCGTCCTATTGCAATGTCAAACAAACGTCCAATTGTAACATCCGACAAACGTCCAGTTGTAATGTCAAACAAACGTCCAATTGTAACATTCGACAAACGTCCAGTTGTAATGTCAAACAAACGTCCTATTGCAATGTCAGACAAACGTCCAGTTGTAATGTCAAACAAACGTCCAATTGTAACGTCAACAAACGTCTTATTGCAATGTCAGACAAACTTCCAGTTGCAATGTCAAACAAACGTCCTATTGTAATGCCAGACAAACGTCCAATTGTAACATCCGACAAACGTCCAGTTGTAATGTCAAACAAGCGTCCTATTGCAATGCCAAACAAACGTCCAATTGTAACATCCTAAAAACGTCCAGTTGTAATGTCAAACAAGCGTCCTATCGCAATGGCAAACAAACGTCCAATTGTAACATCCGACAAACGTCCAGTTGTAATGTCAAACAAGCGTCCTATTGCAATGGCAAACAAACGTCCAGTTGTAACATCCGACAAACGTCCAGTTGTAATGTCAAACAAACGTCCTATTGTAACATCCGACAAACGTCCAGTTGTAATGTCAAACAAGCGTCCTATTGCAATGGCAAACAAACGTCCAGTTCTAACATCCGACAAACGTCCAGTTGTAATGTCAAACAAGCGTCCTATTGCAATGTCAAACAAATTTCCTATTGTAACATCCGACAAACGTCCAGTTGTAATGTCAAACAAACGTCCTATTGTAACATCCGACAAACGTCCTGTTGTAATGTCAAACAAGCGTCCTATTGCAATGGCAAACAAACGTCCAGTTGTAACATCCGACAAACGTCCAGTTGTAATGTCAAACAAAAGTCCAATTGTAACATTCGACAAGCGTCCAGTTGTAATGTCAAACAAGCGTCCTATTGCAATGTCAAACAAACGTCCAATTGTAACATCCGACAAACGTCCAGTTGTAATGTCAAACAAACGTCCAATTGTAACATCCGACAAACGTCCAGTTGTAATGTCAAACAAACGTCCTATTGCAATGTCAAACAAACGTCCAGTTGTAATGTCAAACAAACGTCCAATTGTAATGTCAAACAAACGTCTTATTGCAATGTCAGACAAACTTCCAGTTGCAATGTCAAACAAACGTCCTATTGTAATGCCAGACAAACGTCCAATTGTAACATCCGACAAACGTCCAGTTGTAATGTCAAACAAGCGTCCTATTGCAATGCCAAACAAACGTCCAATTGTAACATACGACAAACGTCCTGTTGTAATGTCAAACAAACGTCCTATTGCAATGTCAAACAAACGTCCAATTGTAACATCCGACAAACGTCCAGTTGAAATGTCAAACAAGCGTCCTATTGCAATGTCAAACAAACGTCCAATTGTAACATCCGACAAACGTCCAGTTGTAATGTGAAACAAGCGTCCTATTGCAATGTCAAACAAACGTCCAACTGTAACGTGACACGTCGAATTGTAATGTCATAAAAACGTCCAATTCTAATGTCAAACAAACGTCCAATTGTAATGTCCGACAAACGTCCTATTGCAATGTCCAACAAATGTCCAAATTGTAATGTCAGATAAACGTCCTATTGTAACGTCATACAAACGTCCAATGATAATGTCTGAAAAACGTCCAAGCGTAATGTCCGACAAACGTCCAATTGCAATGTCCGACAAACGTCCAATTCTAATATCCGACAAACGTCTAATTGTAATGTCCGAGTGACATAGGTCGCAGAGGTTTACTACTCTGGTGAAATACATTCACTCACTCAACTTCTAGTCACTGACTGTTCTAAGTAACTAGCTAAGGTGTCAGTTAAAGATTAATGCTTGTTGAAAGTATTAAACAATCATAAGCGCGAGCCATTGTGGTAATTGCACAATATATAGTTGTGAGTTCTAGTTACCTACACTGCTATAATTCTAGTCATGAAAAGGATCTAGCCTTTATGATATATCTAGCTAGTTTCAAGTACTAGTCTAGGACGTATAGACTGATCCCCGCTCTGGTTGCAGCAGTCCCTATACAATAAGGGGCGGTGTGGTAGCCGAGCTAGTGGTTAACGCGTTCGCTCATCTCGGCGAAGACCCAGGTTCGATTCCCCACATGGGTACAATCTGTGAAACCCATTTCTGGTCTATCCCGCTGTGATATTGCTGAAATATTGCTAAAAGTGGCGTAAAACCAAACTCACCCACCCCATACAATAAAGTGTTGTGCAAAAAGTGCCCCAAAACTGTTTGAAGCGTGATAAAATGACAGATCTGACAGCCAGATTACGCCTTGACAGACACCACCAAGAGCAAGGTTCTTGTCTCGTCGTGAGAGCTGTTGTTAAAAACGGAGTCAAAGTGAGGAATATCTGGATGATATTTGTATCTGGACTGCGCCTAATGGATTGTGTGCCTGCGATTAGATTCATGTATCTGTATCCTACATATCCTGTTTGTCTTTAAGGAAGACACCTGTGAAGACCTGGGTCTTCAGCAACCCATGCTTGTCGTAAGAGGCGACTAACGGGATCGGGTGGTCTGGCTCGCTGACTTGGTTGATGCAGGTCATCGTATCCCAGCTGAGCATATCGATGCTAATGATGTCAAACACTGGATTGTCTGGCCCATTACTTAAGGGATCGACGTAAAACAAACAAATAACAAACAATAGATTCAGTCTTATTAATTAAAACCACAGACTACAGACCACCAAAAACCAAAGTGTGACCACATTATTGGGGATCATGGGCAAGGCTGACAGTACCTTTGCTTCCTGCATATTTCCCCAGCAGGACTTATGTCATCACTTTGGTAATCAGTGACTGTAAGTTAACTAGTGGGCGGGGCTTATTTATCGGGACTGGATTGGTCTATTACAAAGTAAGCTTGCCAAGGTCGCTAATGTAAACTGTAATCATAAATGGAATTATGTTCCACTAGGTGCAGTAGGGTAGCCTCGAGGTTTAAGCGTTCGTTCACGCCGAAGACCCAGGCTAGTTATTCTCGAAAGCTAGTCCTACGAACTTCTTTAGCCCATTCTTAACACATTGGCTACGATCAAAGTTAAGAATTCTTAGGGCTACGAACGTTTCGAGAATAAAGCCCCTGGTTCGATTCCTCACATAGGAACAATGTTCGAAACCCATTTGGTGTGGTATTGCTGGAATATTGTTAAAAGCGGCGTAAATCTATACTCACTCGCTCGCCTACTACGTTCCACTGGCAGGACGGAAACATGTTTATGCTACTTAAACCCTTCGTGTCACCACCAGACATGATCGTAATATTAAACTGATGTTAAAACACATTTGACTTATTCAACATTTATCAATTTGTTCAGTTTCTCTTAAGAGCCCAAGAATTAAATGAGCTTTGATGTTTTTAAAGGGATCATTTAGAACCGTTAAGGTAGGTATCCGTCGTGAGCGATAGGTCGGAAGAATGGTAAAATAGATCTCCATGAAACCAGAGGGGCGGTGGGGTAGCCCAGTTGTTAAAGCGTTAGCTCATCACGCCAAAGACCCGGGTTCAATTCCCCACATGGGTACATTGTGTGAAGCCCATTTCCGGTGTCCCCCGCCGTAATATTGCTGGAATATTGCTAAAAGCGGCGTAAAAAGCCAACTCACTCACCCACTGAAACAAGAGACGACTTAATGGATCAAGGACATGGTTAATTGGATGTCATCGTAACCCGACGGCTTGGATGATTGCTCATACTATTGACCCCTGACTTGTATATAGATATGCATTTAGCTGTATCGTTAAACAATATACATAAACCATTATTTTCTTCTCGTTTTTTTAAGAACTATGGGAATAAACAATGGTCATATTAACATTATTAACATTCGATTTGTTTGACGTAATCAAATTCTCACAAAGCTTTGCCCTAATCTCTACCAACTGTAAACGTCTACTGTTATCAAGCCTTTCGTTCGAGACCGAGTATCATAACGTCACGTGATACAATCAAGATCGATCAGTAAAGATATCGATGAGAAGTCGTGCGAATGAGACTTGAACGTGTTGACAAATACCCTTCATGGGAAAGCCTTCATATGTTAAATTATACAACGCCATTTATGCAGATCTTATCGAGACAAGCCAAATGGACCGATATTGATTTTGACAGATCGGTTTAAACTATTGTTGACATTCGCCGGCCTACTCGTATCCACAATATAGTTACCACGATCCCTTCACCCAATACCCCTATATACCAGTGGACTCGACCACAGAAAGTAATTTGTTCTTGTGTTTAATTGTCAGCGAACAAACACGGGGGGTATTACATGTATGCCTTTATATACAGGACTACTATTATCTGATAAGTCAACCAGTCGTCGGCTTGGCGTGAAGAAATCTCAACCTGTATGCTTAGCAAATGTTTCCAATACGTCGACACAAACACCAAGGGCTAATCAATACCCGGGTAGAGAAAGTTGGCTTGAATGAAAGCAGCGGAGCATAAAACGTCGTGCCGGGTTATTGTTAGATTAGAACCAATATACGAACGTCTTGGGGCGAGCTTCAGGTGTGCTTGATAAAGCATGGTGCTTAATCCTGCTAGACGCCAGCCATGTTAGTCCTACGGAGTGAAAGCTTCCAGTCGCCTGTCGAGAATCACCGTTGACATAAGGTGTGAAATCAACGATAAGGTCTCGGATTTACTGCCAAAATGTCCAGGTGCAAGTGGAACTTCTCTACCTTAGATGAACTTCACAAGACAGCCAATGTCAGTCTCAAGTTGGCCATGATTAACGAACGCTCTAAACGTTGGGGGAAGGTAGGAATTGTTATTATGTATTTTATATGTATGTATGTGCGTTCGTACACTGTGAGGTATATGACAGTTGTTTTGTCTCTGCATTGTTGGCTTGGTGGTCATGTCAGTTATTGAGAGTTTCCCTAATCTTCTTGCTTGTATATATTGACATATTTATTTTGATATATATGACAGTATATTCAGCATACCGGAATCCTCAGTTTACCTGTATCAGAAAGGATATACGTGTCCAAAGATACATAGCTAAAGCAGACCATTCGTTGTGAAACTTTCATCTAATCGAACATATATTTCTATAAATGAGAGTGAATCATATATGTACGTACCTACCTAACACACACACAGACAGACACACACACATATATACATACATTCACACATACATACTTACATACAAACCTTAATCAGATGACCTAACAACTTTCAACCAAATGAAATAAATATATTCATTTGTACATTGTCATAAGATATTCTTGTATATTTTACAGAAATACGTATGTCGATGATGATTTTAAGACATGAATTTCATTTCTGGCGCTATACACGAAGAATGCTGAGAAAACACTGTGTGAAATGTTATTCTAGTCAGAGCTTCTGTTACGGTATGTTACTGCCCGACATGAGTTGACTGGGTAAACACAAAACAGATTTCGAATTTATTACACAAGACAGTAAACATCGATTTGATCAGCTGATATGCCTTGTTCTCGAAACCTATCTTAGAACTACGAGTGTTTAAACTGGCACACCTGAAAACAGATTTACGACTGTGCTATTTTGTCCAACGAGGCCCTGACGAGACACTTACTTGTCTAATTCATTCCTATGAGACCCGACATTTTGCTTTTTGTCAAAAACTGTACAATCACACTGTCATTTTAAAACTTTTTTCAAAAGCATGTTTATAAAGTATATTAAAACATGTGATACTTCATGATAGTGTTAGCCTAATAGTAAAAACGTTCGTTCGTTACGCCGAAGACCCGGGTTCGATTCCCACATGGGTACGTACAATGTGTGAAGCCCATTTCTGGTGTCCCCCGCTGTGATATTGCTGGAATATTGCTAAAAGACGCGTGATACTATATTCACTCACTCAGTCAGTCGCTCACCCACTCACTCACTCACTCACCCATACCAGTGTTATAAGACGAAACACACGTACGTAATACCTATATTAATCCTTCTCTAATTCTTCATTAGTGGATCCAGCGCCTTAATAGTGTTTGCAAAGATTAATTCGGCATAAGACTTCTCCAACCAATAGATCCTTACGAATGCTAAATAATCGTTTCCAGCTTCAAGTCGTCATATATTTTAGCTCTGTCTTATGACATTAATGATAATGTTACTGATTCAAGATGTAACGGCATTAATGTCAGGATTCCACCGTAACGTATGTCAACACGCTAAACGATGCTTAAATCATTCAAACATTAGATAATCCACCAATCAGATTTTGTCCATAGTGGTAGCGTTCCATCAGGTTGAGACACTCCGACGATAATCCAGCCCGTTGTGTTGGCTGTCTCGATCCAACTAATACCTTAGCCAGCAATGTTCCAGCCAATCCGATCGCCTCCGTGGTGTAGTGGTTAGAGCGTCCGCCCGTAAAGCGGAAGGTCGCGGGTTCGATCCCCGACAGCGTCAAACCAAAAGACGTTAAAATATGGTACTTGTTGGTCCCCTGCCTGGCGCTTGACATTAATGGGTACAACAAGGACTGGTCGGCTCGGAGTCAGTATAATGTGTCTGAGTGGGGTATTCATGCTTCACTGCGGCATGGTATCTCAGTGGGCTAGCACTATAAAACCAGCTTAAGTCTGGGCTAGTACAAGCAGCCACACATACAAATACACGCGCATGCACGTCGTCATATGAGCGAAATATTCTCAAGCACGACGTTAAACCCCATATCACCTCACCTCCAGTCAAATCACATACAATGTGTCCCCGGCCGTGAAATAATGCTAAAAGCGGCGTAAAACTCACTCACTCACCCACTCACTCACTCACTAAACGGTCAGTCTCTGATATCTAATTTGTAGAGAAAGAAGCACCTATATTTACATTGAACAGAAGCCCAAATGAAAAGGTTGATTCAGAGGGTGTGTCAAGACACCCTCACGGACTTTAGCATTACTGCAATGGCTGGGCGGAAGGAATTAATTTAGTTCAGGGACTACGACGGGCTAAGCTGTTAGAAACGTCATGGTTTACAGATAAACTTAACGAGAGCGAACTCATTAATCATCACGAGATAACCTCGGTCAGAAACAATATTTTGTACACACTGTACCCTGATTTGTGGTGATGTTGGGTGTCCTGTGTGTACCTAGTTCCCAAATACCTTGAAGTACCTTCCCGGTACTAAAGTGTTTGTTTGTTTGTTTGTTTGTTATTGTCGCACTCAACAATGTTGCAGTTACACGTATGACGGTGGTTTGCATAGAATCGATGGAGACCAGACGATGTAGTGATTGTCACCAAAAAGCATACATCTATGCACATGGGATATGACGACATGCAAAAAAACAAGTCAACGAGCATGACACCCCCATCCCTTTAGTCTGCTCTTGTGACAATCGGGGCGGTGGGGTAGGCTAGTGGTTAGAGCGGTGGCTCGTCACGCCGAAGACCCGGGTTCGAATCCCAACATGGGTACAATGTGTGAAGCCCATTTCTGGTGTCCCCCGCCGTGATGTTGCTGGAATATTGCTAAAAGCGGCGTAAAACAAAACTCAGTCAGTCAGTCTTGTGACAATCATGCACAGACCATCGTCTACCTATATCTTCACGAGCATGGCGCAAAAGTGACAATGAGTCCTCACAAACCAGTTCCCTATAAGTTCTACTACCACGTTAATGAACCCATGTTTGATCCGTCTGTCAGAAGACAGCAAATCACAATTAATATTATATCACATATGTGATATTTCCACCAGTTTGACAAGTGTTGATATATACAAAATATAGAAACGACAGTTTTGTGTCACGAATATTTGAGATGACATTTTGACTTCAGTGTTCACTACAAAACACTTTGTTCTGTAAATGAAGTTACCTTTTCGATTCTGTCGGTGCCAACATCATAGAATAAACACGAGTGAAGGTCCGGGTTAGAATTGGTCCTCAGCAACCCATGCTTGTCGTAACAGGCAACTATCGGGTGGTCAGGCTTACTCACTTGGTTGACACATGGCATCGTATCCCAATTGCGTAGGTAGATGATCATGCTGTTGATCACTGTATTGTCTGGTCCAGACTCGATTATGTACAGATAGAGACCGCTATCATATAGCTGGAATATTGCGGCGAGTGGCGTTAAACAACAAACAAACAAAATATAAAATCATGTGTACTTAATGATGTTTATTACAAAGTACAGCTGGCAATATTTCTATCCGAGAGTGCACCTGTGCACCACCTGGTCGGTAACATGAACTGAACATTTCCAAGTACACACGTGTTACCCGGAAATGCACGTGATAGTCATGCAAAAAACGTTTCGCACGAAATAGAAACCGGAATTGTACTGACTGACATTTGCCAGCGTTGATTGGAAGAGCATTTCGTTAAGAGACTTGAACATATTGATAAATCTGATTATTTTCGATTATTTCGTTTAGCCATAAAAACAAATAAAAGGAGTGGTTATATGCTAATTTTAAGTGGAATGCTTGTTCATGCTGTGGGAGGCTATTCCATGAAATATGCACGCCTCGCTTCAAACGCAATTAACCGGAACAACTTTCACGGTACATTCCTGTGTTGAAGTCACAGCAGGCGCATCTACTGAACATAACTTCGATTAATGTTTGTGTCGTGTCTTTGTGTTTGTGTATCTATATGTAGATATACTTAAATATATCCATTACTCATATATACTCATTACGAATGAGTAAGTCGGGTTTTACGCCTCTTTTAACAATATTCCAGCAACCATATAGTTATGAGAGACATAAAATGATTGCCGTATATACACATGACTGAAATACACATGGTATAACAAGCTTTACGATAAAACGTAGGGAAAGAAAGATAAAAGGTAGTGAAAACGGAAAACAAATTAAAACAAGTTTACATTTACATATAAAAGGATATTACTATTGCACATATAAACAATTCCTTCTTCTAGCGAGAATAAAATGGCAGGTTTTGACAGCTGAAAACTTAAAAAGGGGCTGGACAGGATAAAATGTAGTTTGCTTGTATCACAGAAGCTAATAAAATCGGGTTCGGCATCTTCACACTTGGATAGAAGCTGTGATCTCTCATTTGTATACCGTGGACACTTCAATAAAACGTGGCATTCATCCTCTATTTGGTCTGGGCAGTTAAAACAAGTTCTCTCCCCTAACGGTATATTGCAGTGGCGGCCGGTTTCTACCTACAGTGGTGCAACTCCACACCTGATTTTAGCAAGAACACTCCTATAATGACGAGGCATATTGGATAATAGAGAATACTACACGAGGTCTCATTACATACGAATTATACGAAACGAGTGTCCTTCCTATGGTATATTGCAGTGGCGCCCGGTTTCTACCTACAGTGGTGCAAACTCCACACCTGATTTTAGCAAGAACACTCCTATAATGACGAGGCATATTGGATAATAGAGAATACTACACGAGGCCTCATTACATACGAATTATACGAAACGAGTGTCCTTCCTATGGTATCTGATCGAGCGAAAGCGAGGTCAGAAACCATAGGAAGGTCACGAGTTTCGTATAATTCGTATGTTATGAGACCGAGTGAGGTATTTTATTTATTACCCACGTCTCACATGCATTAAATTGACAAAATAGCGTATTTTTGTTATTTTTATGGTTTCAAACGGAAACCGGTTTCATAAAGAGGTTGCAGAAGAATTTTGTTCTGTAGTACACTTTTTGCATGACGTCACACTGTAATGACGTCACTGCCTTGGTAACCGACGTCACGATGCATGTCAGTTGTCATCGCCTCGTACAGCCTCCTACAGTAAACTACTCCGTAGCACCCCGTTTCTTGGTTTGCAGTTGCTACACTCGGCTAACATCACTGGTGGAAACTTAGCGTTTATGTTTTTCGACGGATATAATGTCTCAGTTCGACTCACAATTAAACAGCAATACGGCAACGTTCGCAATGTTTACATTCCCACAATGCATATTAGTTGTAGAATGAATGAATTCACGTGTTTGTTATGAATGAAAAAGTAGTTCCGTCACAACGTGACCTAACTGAGAATCATCGGTTATCCAATCAAATCGTTAGAATCTCAGGTCAAGTCGTTACGACACAGGTCAACGCGATACGACACTCGTGTGACGTACGAGATTAGTATGCAACTACTCATACGTTGACCACGTGGGTAATAAAACGTAGTCTTCTGCTTCATAAGAAAGTTTACATCTGTTGTAGCTGCCTAACTTATTACCACCAACTCCTCTTCGTCCACGTGGGCTTGCTAACTAGCGTTTCCAGATTTCAGTGACGTCTTGGTAGAGTTTCGTGGATACTTCACGGACAACGAACTTCGGACAGTATCTGTTCTCCAGAGGGATGAAGTGGTGTAGGCTGAGGCTGGTTAACTTTCTGTGCACTCTTGTCGTCCAGTTTCTTGCGTGTACTTCAACGCTGGGACCAGAGCCAGATTCTGTGTGTAACTCAGTGATTCTCCATATAGCGTAGACGATTATACTGTCTTGTTACACTGCTCCACTGCCGGACGACCGTGGGCATCCATCCCATATCTCCTCCAAAGGCGTTATTTGGAGCAAATTTCCTTAAGCCCAGAAAGAAGCGTGTTGCTCTGTGCTGAACGGCTTCTATACACTTCCTATATATTATTTCACATGACCAAAGTAGCCCAGTTGTGAATGCGTAATGCACGCGTTGAATTCTATAAGGAAAGACGTTTCAAGTGTTCTTTGCTCGCGCGTGTAATAACATTTATATAAAGAAAAGTAATATGTTGGTTGAAGTCATTTGGTCCCTGTTTCAATTTTTTTTAAAAATCAAATTAAATAGAATAATGTTGACAATCATTTAAATGAAATGTATTTAAACGCGTGACCCCTGTTATGACGGCGTAATGCACTCGTTCTGTAAGTTGAATTCTGAGATATTATTTTGCTAATGTTGGGTGAGTAATAAATGCAATACTAAACGATGCCCCGTGTAATACCATATTTATAAAACTTTCGCTTTCGCTCGTTAGATACCAAACCACTCATTCGATTCATAATATGGTATTTCACTGGACATCGTTTAGTATTCTCAGTATATCCAGTATATTGTTCAGGGTCCGCTTGTACAGCGCGATCTTCCCGCTACATGACAATCTTGTCTACGTTAGATTGTGGGGGGTTATGATTGTCGTAGTAGCGCTAAGATCGTTTTCTGTAAGTGCTCTCAGATGACGTCATGAAATCAATTCGTGACGTCATAACACTGCATGACGTCATGTCTTAATTCTCAACATTAGGGGGCTCTGTGAGCAAATATGAATTGTAAACCAAAAGTCACTGTGTTCTTTAATCTGATTGGTTGATAAATATGATCAAATGGTATTCGATTCCCGGAAATTCGCTGCGTATTAATACATACAAACATCGCTCACACCATTGTATTGTTACGTCGTCAGCTGAGATGACGTCATTCAAATCATATTGTGACGTAAAGTCCGAATGACGTCACAAATTAGCAGTTCCAGATGCTACCATGGGAGACAGCCGAAACGGCCAGCTGATGACATTGCACTGCTGTACCCGTACTCTATGTCAATAAGTGCAGACACAAAAGCGTGTGTGGACCTTTTGGTTTACTTTTTTTGTTTACAATGTCGATAAACATCGCCGTCGGTTCCAAATGAATTCCCGTGCTTCAGATACTCAATAACACCCGGAAATTGGTCAACACATGATGTTTATCTCCTAATTGAATCGATCAGTCATTTATTTCATTTTACTGTTGATTGTGTGACCTGTTATTCATCATTCTTCATGTCAATTAGATGTATGGATAAAGTCATTTTTCGGTCGTGTCGAACCTCGCACAACTCGCAGTATTTATGTAGACCCCTTCAACTTCGACTGTATGAGCAAATGTCGGAAAGTTATAACACACATTGTCCCCGTATCGGTAATGTGTCACGTATATTCGATGGCGTTTATTTATGTAAGCGAACTTGACATATGTAGGCTGTCAGTTTAGATATGTAATGTCTGTTCGATATTACGAATCGAATCACTTTCAACCATTCATGCACACGCTGACAATCAATTCATAGCTGTATTCAAAACAACTGTTGGTATTTTCCTCATTGCTCATCTGTCTACTGTCATATTCAGTGTGACCTTAAATCATTTTCTAACAAAACATTGACGTCAATAGACGATATTTTCTATTATCTGATTAAGGAACAACGTATGCAAAGTTAGTTGTGTCAAAAATAGAAATTTTGTTCATTTTAGCAACACATAATACAGTATTATAATGAAGATTAAACGGACTTGTATTTTTTTCCGACAAGATTATGTATCTTGGAAGGATCAATACGATCAAAGCCGAACACAATGACAGTAAGTCCAATATTGACGTTTATATCATATCCTATACAACGACGGGTTAGATAGGTTCGCTGAGGTCAATGTACTTCCTGTCTAACGCCTGAGCCACATAACCTTTTTTGTCCAGAGAAAATGAACCTTTGATCGGTATGCGGTTCATGTTAAGCCAGGGAAACTCAATAATCCCTTACGTTTCTATTTTTTGTATATGGAGAATTATATGATTGTGTTTCTTAACTGAATCAGTGAAAATGCTGATCGACTATATATAGCGATATGCTTGGAAAATATTCAGTTATGGTCTTGTCTACTCGAGTGTAGGATATTATGACTTCCATTTTTCTATCCATTACCTTTCATCAGCTCCACAAGGTGTATAAGACAACCTAGAGAACCCCAGAATGATATTTATCATTAATTACAACATATAGTTTAAGAACAATGTTCGTAAACTATCGTTTAGGTTTGTTATCTATAATGACTAATGAGGGTAGAAAAACCTCTGTCGAGACAGAAATTCGATATAGTCCTTTATGTAACATAGGAATTAAAAATGAAATTCATTTCACAATGAAATGTCCTTGCTATATCATGAATTAATACAGAACTATATACCGTACCATTTTCTAGCAAATCAACCCCTGTATGCATATATATCTTTGTTACAAACTAATAAAATATTATGTTCAATTGTCATCGTATATAAAGCAGGAAGTAACAAAAACACTTCTTATAAAACGAATTGTATATCCTTAAATATATGTGTAAATATAAAAACATATTCCTATATCACTGTAAACTGCATGTATATGGGCCGGAG